>NC_136063.1:117274080-117874080 GCF_964261635.1 Lissotriton helveticus | reverse complement strand
TTCGCTGTTCTTCTTCACTAACTATTTAACTGTGCCTAGAATTTCTAAACATAGGCTCAGAGGTTGGAGTTTCTTGCTCATAACAGCAGCCCCATGGAATTCTCTCCCTGCCTACCTGCATGCCTAAACTATTCAAATAGTAAGGATTTAAAACATGCCTGTTTACATGATCCTATCTTTGCTGACTCCTCATTCTACATCTTGGCGAAACGCCTTTCCAACTCTGCTCATCACACCCTCCTTTTTCTTAAGCTCCAAGAAACCATTGGTAAACATGCGCTTTATTAGGTACTGATAACATACCACAACATAACCCAAGTCATGCAATGCCTCCCTATGTACCTCACTGTGACTTCAGACCTGAGATTTGAACTTCATGATTCAGCATGACTTCCAGCAACATGTTTCTTTATCAATACACTGGACATTTGAAGAATGCTTCTTATTCACAAAAGTGTGCACAGCAACCTACTCTTACTTTCCACCCTTTTTAGGTCGAGTATTTGCGACCTCTTGTATATACTTTATTATATACGTATATGTGTATGTAATTTGAGGACTGAGGAGATCAGCCCTAGGACTTGTTTGCTTCCACTTAGGGATTTTTTTTTGTTCAACTGCCTCTGTTTAACTGTCTTGATAGAAAACTACCACAAGAGGTCAGTAAGATATCAGAATTGCTTTCTCCTGATGGACTTTCTTTTCTTTTAATTTTCTGGCAAGTGCCTCTATTTAGCTTTCTTGATAGAAAGCGACCATCAGATGTTAGTAAAATCCCAGAATCACTTTAGCATTTTCTAGTTTGCAGTCCATATAAATTGTCTTCCATGAACACCCATAGACATTAATATTTTTTTCTAAACTTGTATTTTTAGTGATATGACTTTGGAAGGCCCTGATTATATATTAAAAACAAAGTTTTAGACTACACAATTTTCTGCTGAAAGGCAATATCTCTCCAAGTGCTCCCATTCCTTGCATGCCAAGCAGTTTGGTGCTTACTTTCCCTCCAAGCACAGTACATGTTTCAGCACCCAGAGTAATGTGCTGCATAGCTAAATATACAAAAGGTCCTAAAGGCGAGACCAATTGCATTGCACATGCTTGTCATGTTTCATTATCACAAAAGGACTAGACACCTGTACTATTATAAGCAGACCGGACTTTAAGCTGACATGCTGTGCAGGTGTG
This sequence comes from Lissotriton helveticus, assembly GCF_964261635.1. Taxonomy (NCBI): domain Eukaryota; kingdom Metazoa; phylum Chordata; class Amphibia; order Caudata; family Salamandridae; genus Lissotriton; species Lissotriton helveticus. The sequence continues at coordinate 117,872,889 of NC_136063.1, read as the reverse complement.
AGGTGCAGATACTTTTTGAGAATATCCTTCTAAGAGACACTACATATACCTTCAAAAATAATGCGATTACTTTTGCTCCCATTCTGACTACTAGATGCAGGTTTTCTGACTCTAATTGTACCATGCGCTCTGCTAACCAGAACCAGGGACTGTGCTCTTATTTAAAGTGCATGGTAATTAGGTATAACTACAAATGTTACTAACAAGCTCTATGTAAGTACCTTATATGTGGTAGGGCATGTGACTCACATTTGACTCACAATGACTCCATAGGCTAACATGGGAATAAGTTATTAAAGTGTAAATATTGAAAGAAAGGAACTATAATTAAGGGTGGGCTGTGAAATCTGCTCCGTCAGCGGAGGTCACTGAGATTTAGGCACTCCGCTTTGAGTACGTAGTTCGTAAAAAAAACTCATCACCCAGCGCGTGGCAGAGTTTAACAGTGCCCTAATTTAGCTTCCATGCCCGGTGTTGTTTCAATGAGGATAGCATGGATCTTGGAAGCATTTCTAATACTGCAGTGGCACTGCCATTTAGTGGACGCCATTTACATTAAACTTAATCACATTCACCTATACTGTGGGAACTGGAAGGGAAGTTGAACTAGTTAAGGAGGAGAAAGAGGCATGAAATGCAATGCAGCTTTGTCATTTAAATTTGGCAGTCGACTGCTAAGAACTGTAGGATGCGCATCAGGTGGGTCCAATGGTCGAAGTAGCCCAGCTCCCAGGTCTCGCTTCTGCACGGTTGCCACTTGTCCTTTGCGCAGTGCAACCACACAGGCCCATTGAGTACTGCCTGCTGCAGGAGAAAGGGACTGGCAGTCACTGCAGTTGAAAGCCAGAGCATCTTAAAGAGGTAGGGTAAAAAAGGTAACAGAGAAACATTCAGGGATTCATTGTCAGCCCTGCACTGCTCCAGACACTCTTTAAAGAGATGTATTGCTGGAGCTAACATGAGATCTAGTCGATGAATAGGATTGCATGCTTAAACATTAATTTCCTTCCAGCCTATGATACTTTGCCCATTAACTGCCCTTGTGCTTCTCCATCAGGTCTTCACCTAGATTGAAAGGGTGGGCACTGGGAACTATACACCAGGCTACATTCCGTGCTTCATTTATATGTGCTGCTGTGCCACATTGCACCCCTCTGTTCTCTCAGCCTGTATTTATGGAGGGGGGGGGGCTAAGAAAGCATTGCCCCATTTGGTCAAGGAAGGAACTGGAACACATTCAGCTCTGGCTTGAGAGGGAGGAGGTTGTCATGTTTTTATTGCCTCTTCGCATACATTAGTCTGGGAAACAGTTCAGCAGTGCCCCCTGCTGACAAAACCTCCATTCCGGACTCACAAGAAAGCAGCATCATGCCTTCTGAGTTGTGGGGTAGTGCATCGGAGGTGATGATTGATCTCAGCTTTCTCTGCTGAAGCCATTTGGCATATATTCACAACTCGAGGTAAGCGCTATACACAAGGTCTGCAAGGTTATAAGCCTTAAATTAAATAATTGACTCATCTCATCTGCTGTACAAATAAGCTAATTATTGCCAAGGTATGGGCTATGCCCCCCTTTCTGCAGCAAAGTCAGCTCTTGCATGGTGTTTTGGTGTCTGGTGCTAAGGGGATACAAACTCCGGCACGTCAAATGAATTGGTTCACTAGCACGTTGATTTGACTCACCAGTAATTCGTGGAGATGCTTCCTGAGCTGGCAGAAGCTTGACGCCATGGAGCCCGGATAGATTGCTGGTCCAAGGCAATGTATAGCCTAATAGTAACCCATCAGAGATAGGCATCATCTCCCCTTTGACCCCCTAATTCTACAAACCCATTACCTACCAGAGGTCTGGGTACACCTGCAACTGCAAATACATGATATGCCATAGTGACACTGGTATTACTATACTGTAACATGTCATCATATACACATATATTGTCCACATGAAAATATAGATTTAGTGAATGCAATGATGTTGTAAAAATGTACCAAGCAATAAGGCCAATGGCCAGTCCAAATAGCAGACACCTCTGTTGTGCCAGAAAACTTGCCACACAGTTCACTGCCAGGGAAAACTCCCCAGGAAAATAGTGGCATCACATGGACACTCCAGCCACCGCTCAGGGGGGATTTGGGTGGGCAGGCGGAGGCTGTTCAATCCTTGGTAATGCTGGGCATTAGATTAGGAGGGCTGATTTGGGTAATGGGATGGTTGGACCTGGGATGGGGAGGGCTAGCTTGGGTAGTGGGAGGGCTAGACCTGGGAGGGGATGGGGCTGGCTTGGCTAGTGGGAAGGCTGGACCTAGGAGGGGAGGGCTGGCTTGGGTAGAGTGTGGGCTGGTCTTTGTATAGTGAGGGCTACACTTATAACCCTGAAGGTGACTCTGGGATGGACATAGAGGTGGCGTTGTTTGCCCCCTTTTTCAGAATGCTGCAGATGCCTTTTTGGTTCTCTTTGATGATTTTGGTATGGGATCAAGATGTGTGGCTCTCTCACCCTTCCTCTCCTGTTGGGAAGGGACGTTTTCAGCAGTTCTGATGGTGCCACCCTTCTTAGGTGGTTGGCTGTAAGTGGAAGTGAAAGGGATTGGTGTTAACCCAGCCCTCTAAACTCTGGAAGAGGGTAGTAGTGGCAGGTCGGAGGTCCAGGTCACACAGGGTAGGAGTTTTCAAAAGTAAGGGAGGAGGTGTTGTGATGGTTGTGGTTTTGGAGATAGAGGAAACTGAGGTCTGAGATGTGGATGCATGTTTTCTGTGGCTGTGTCTTTGAGTGTCCTGGCATGGTGTTGTGAGTGGTGTGTCGTGTGTGCTGGGTGTGGGTATTGTGCAGGGTGTGGTGTGTATAGTGTGTTAGCTTTTCTTGGAGTGGTGTTGATGTGCTGCATGTGTAGGCAAAGCGTCCAGAGCACACCATATACATAAGTAGACTGGTTTGTCTTAGAGTAGCGATAGTAGGGATAAACTGGACAAAGCTTATAGTCTTTCAAAGGTTTTATTCACCCACAGTATTCCCCACTTGGGAATCACTGTAAATACAAATCAAGCCGACACGTGTTTCGTCACAACATATGGCTATGACTCTTCAGGGCTGGAAGAGAATAATCAAAATTAAAAGTTCAATTTTGAAAGGAATTACGTTATGTGTGGCGAGAAGGAACACCCGTGAACCAACACAAGAAGGGAGGGAACAGGAAGAAGTGTTCTTTCGTGTTCGTAAATAAATGCTGTAGATTGTTGATCACGCAAAATTATAAGTGCCTAGTGTCAGGGAAAGAACCAATGTGTCGTGACTTTCGGCGCAATCGTAATAATAAAATAACAGGAGCAACATAAAAGTTCATAAGTGTGCAAATGTGCAGTGAGACACAATATACTTAATGATTAGGCATAAGCATAACAAAAAAACCAATGATGATCCTATTTAGACAGAAGTATCAATATTTCCTACTGTAGGTTTGCTGTCATATACTAGACTTAGGGATACTGTTATCATTAGTTGAGGGTAACTTGTCTTAATGAAAGCTATTTTTGGACAAGTGGGAGTTCTTTATGCATTGTTCATGGTCGGAAAAGTGAATTCAATTTGGAAATCTCATAGTTAATTTATAATTGACTGTAACTAGCAGTGATTAATGCATGCTGTATAATTTCATCAATGTAAATATTGCATTTTCATAATCAGAACGGCATCAATAAACAGCTAAATAACACACTTAAGCTCCCAAAAATCCAGATTGCGTCTTCAGAAAAGGACCCCAAATTACAAGCTTACATGAAATTTAACGGATAATCACTCTGCATTTAAAAGAGCCCAAACGCTCGTATCAGAACCCTCGTATATTAACGGAAAGAAACCAGTTGTGTCATAACAGGTTAGAACACGGAGAAATAACATATTATCAATGTGCAAAATACTGGCTATTAGCAAATACAAACATATCAATACTGCCGAGTCACTTAAAACGTATCAATTATCGTGTTTGAATACAACCAGGTCGAATGTATACGGATTAGAAACATTTCAGATAATCAGCATTGCAATGTCACTAAACACACTAACTGTTTCGCGTTTAACGACTATCGGGATAATTTAACCGTTTTGACCCCATTGGAAAATAAACTAAGCAGCTGTGAAAGAAGGTAGACGGAAGGGGTGAGATTACCTAGAAAAAACATGGGTAGAAGTTGTCTTTACCTGATATAATTAATCAATGGCGGGGTCTGCAGACAATGAAAAAAAAACACATGGGAACATTTACGTTAGACTAACTTATCACCATTTGATTTGAAACATCAATGAAAAAAACGACTAAGGGAAGAGAAACTCACCGGGGGACCGGTGATAATTCCAACCCGGTCCTGATCGGGTGGTTTGAGAAGTAAACGGGCGGCAACAAATGGTTTGCCGGTGCCCTTTTGTCGGTTAAGAGCTTGTTAATTGTACAAGTTCAAAGAAGCTGAGGCTGAAAAGTAAAAAGGGGATAAGGAGTATTTTAGGAGGGAAGCCCGTCGGGAATTCAACAATGGGTACTGACCGAAGGTTGAATATGGACCCAGAATCTTACCAGTGTTACGCCTTCCTAGCGGAGTCGACGAATATCGGTTTCCGAGTGCGGGAACACCGACTGGAATTGGACCCGCCCCTTTTGAATGAAAATAAAAATGAAAAAAGGGCTAAACCGCTAACGAGGCGGTCGGTCAGAAAGGGAAAAGTTACTTACGAAAAAGTGAAAAGAGACCTAAACCGAATAGGTTAACCTCGCTCGGGGGAAGTTCTAAGTTTCACAGCTGCATTTTTTTTTATTTTTTTTTTTTATCCTCATCTGCCCGACACACGTCCCTTAGATGCGAAGAAGACAGCCCGACCAGCTCACTGCCATTGGGAGCAATGCCCTAGAAATTGAGCCGCTACACACCTTGGCAGAACTTTTTATGAATTGGTGGGTACGACCATGCATCTTATTGACGATCTCAAGGCAACTTCATGCCAGTAAATCCAGTATGCAAATATTGGAATCGGGGCAGACCACTATACTGAACCATTGAGTAGATGGGCTTAATCATCGGATCTTTGGGGGGAAAAAAAAAAAAAAAAAACCAAGAAGACAGAGAAAGCTTCACTTTCACTCTGTCAAAAATTTCCAAAATGTGAGGTTCTGGGCTCTACATGTTCTTTTCAAGTCTACCTTGGAAGTTTCATAAAGTGAGGTTAGCCATGCGGAGTGAGTGGGAGAGGTAATATCCACCCAGTGCATACATATCTGCCGTCTTGCCAACAGGATGGCATAAAATATGAAGGACCGCGCTGCTCCAGTGATGTTCTGGTCCAGACCAAAAATAACAAGTGGTAAAGTTAAGGAAATGTTGGTCTTAATAATTGAATCCAAAGTTGCTTTGATCTCCATCCAATAAGTCGATATGTGGGGGCACTCCCAAAACATATGTATATCGGAAGCTGCTAACAATTGGCATTTATTACAGCATTTCCCCTCTTGATATTTGGATAAACGTAAAGGGGAGAGATATGCCCGGTGTAAAGTAAACAGGTGGTTTCGTCTAAGCCAAGTGGGTTTAACCAATTTACACAAAAGGGAGAAAGATTCTGCCCACCAATCCTCGTCTAGTGCCACAATTTCTCTACCCCATAATTCCGTTGGGAGATTAAAGTCCCCATCTATCTCTTCCAGTATGGACCAATACCAGAGAGCCACCTCCTTACCTCCTATCTGTTTTTCGACTAATTGTTGTTCTAGAGGACTAATTCTCCCGGTATTAGGGTCTTTCCTGATTAATTCTCTGGCCCAGCTACTAATTTGTGTGTATTTAAATCTTGATAGTGTCGGCCCTGCTTTCTCCCTCAGGTCTTCCCACCCTATCAAGATGCCTCCATATAGCAATTCACCCCATCTAAGAAGCCCAGCTGTAATTAGGGGGGTTGCCAGAGAATCTTGCAGGCACAATGGAAGCCCAGGAGAGTCCCAAATCTGAGCATGGTTAGAGTAGTACGCCAACCCCACTCTACGTTTAATTTGTACCCATGACTTCAGTTGTGTTAATAGAGTCTTCAGCCTCACCTTCTTGAAAAACTTTCGATCTCCAAATTTAAATAAAAACCCATCTAATGGAAGGTTTGCCCCTACCAGCATTGCCTTAAATAATTTCCCATTTGAAGTGAGATCTGGTGACTTCAAGAGCATTCTTGAGTGGGAGAGCTGGAATGCCCAAGAGTAGTACTGCAAGTCTGGGAGGGCCAATCCTCCTTTTTCCCTCCTCCTCCTCAATTTTATCCAAGCCAACCTCGTGGCTTTGTAGTCCCAAATGAAGGAATTTATTTCTTGTTGGCACTTAAGAAGTTGCTTAGAGTCAAATGCAAGGGGAATTGTGTTAAAAATAAAGGTCAGTTTCGGAAGGATAGACATCTTTACAATGTTAACTTTCCCGAAAATTGATAATCTAAGCCCCACCCACGATCTCAAAAGGGCCCTACACTCTCTGGCGACCAGATCTAGGTTAGCTTTAGCTAAGACTTCAATATCTTGCGTTATTTTCACTCCAAGATAACGGATTGAATGTATTGAGGGCGTCACCCCAACACCCGGATTGGCGATATTCCACGTCATAAGCTCAGTCTTATCGGCATTGATGTCGTAGCCCGAAATAGTTCCAAATTCCTTGGCCTTTTTGACCACTATGGGAAAAGCGTTTGCTGGATCACTGGTGTAAATAACAATATCATCAGCATATAGCCCTATTTTCCTTTCCCATCCACCAAATTTAAATGAAGAAATTCTTGAGTCGTCCCTAAAGGATTGTGCAAGTGGCTCAATGTATATGCTAAAAAGTAAAGGGGACAAGGGACACCCCTGTCTTGTTCCCCATGTAATCTGAAAGGGCTGGGTACATACACCATTGACCATAATGCTTGCACTAGGATTTGCATATAGGAGTCCAATTGATCTCCGAAAATTTGGGCCGAATTCAAATTTCTTCATGGTCTCTGCTAAATAAGCCCAGTTTACTCGATCAAACGCTTTAGTAGCGTCGAGGGTCATAATGGCCATAGGAAGAGAAAACGTAGAGGCTATGTCCACTGCCCCAATTAAGTCCTACGTAAGATCCGAGAGTTGTCTACCCTTTATGAATCCCTTCTGGTCTGTGTGAATTATTGAGCCAACCTCACGTCCCAACCGATTCGCCAACACAGCTGCAAAGAGCTTGTAATCGCTATTTAGAAGCGAGATTGGCCTATAGGAGCCACACTTAGCTGGATTTTTCCCGGGTTTCGGGATCAGAACAATAATCGCCTCGCCCCATGATTTAGGAGGGGTCACACAGTTTACTAAGATGTCGTTAAAAAGTCTTGTCAGCACAGAAACTATTTCGGGATCTAGTACGCGAAATAATTCCCCAGGGAGACCATCAGGGCCTGCTGCCTTACCCCTCTTCACCTTTTTAATGCTTTCCCTCACTTCTTCCTCTGAAATAGGCCTTTCAAGACGGTCTCTTTGTTCAGAGCTAAGAGTGGGAAGAGTAATCTTCTCCAACCATCTAGATGTTAATATCGGGTCCACCGAGATCTCCTCCTTATATATTTGCTGGAAAAACTCCAAGAATGCTTCTCCAATATCTCTGATGGAAGATCTTTCAAGTGTCTCCCCCTCTAAAATGATGTGCTTTATGTGTTTTTTGGCCTGATCCAATTTAATTTTGCATGCGAGGACCTTACCCGCGGACTCACCATACTCAAAGTTGGAAAGCTTGCTTGCTTCCCATCTCAGTGCGACCCTCTCTTGAAGAATATTATCTAGTTTCTCTTTTAGGTCTTTACGCTGCTCCTGCTCTATAATAGTTCCAATTCCGGAACCAATACGTTGGTCCAAGGATGAAATATCATTTTCGATATTGGCGATCTTTGCCCTATATATTCTCCCTCGATAAGAGGCCCTGTTAGTTATATAACCTCTCAAATAAGCTTTATAGGCCTCCCATACTATATTTAACTGGGTAGAGTTTATATTGGTATCCATGAAAAATTTTGTTTCTTGGATGAGGAGGTCAGTTTCTTCATCCTCTAAGAGAATCGTGCGGTCAAATGACCATAGAGTCTGAGAGGGTTGCTGAGCCGTTTGTAAAGAGAAAAATATAGCGGAGTGATCTGATAAGTGTGAGGGCAGGTATGTTAAGTCCTTTAGGGGGTCTCTTAATGAGTAACTAAAAAGAGCGTAGTCAATTCTCGACTTATGATTATATTTATGATTATGGTATGATACACCAAGTGCTTCACCTGCTCTCTCCCTCCATGGGTTCGCCAATCCGAGCGTTGACATAACAACCCCCAATACCTGCCTGGATTTCTTATAAGTTAATGCCCTTGAGTTGGGAGATTTATCCAATTTTGGGTTAAGTACCAAATTAAAGTCTCCCATCCAGATTATTGGACCTTGAGTTGTTAGGAGGTGGCTCTGAATTTTGTTCAGATATGAGGGGTCATCCTGATTAGGACCATAATAGCCAACCAGATTATATGGTCTGCCCTCTAGACTGACCTTAGCGTATAGCCACCTACCACTAAAGTCTTCCTCATGGGCAAGAATCTGAGCTCTTATTTGCTTTTTGAAAATAATTACTATACCACGAATATTCGCATTATGGTTGGTACAAATAAAACAGTCTACCCATCTGATTTTACTCAACATTTCCCTCGCTTCGTGTTGAAGAAGATGAGTTTCCTGAATGACGATGACCTGTGCTGAAGAGTCTCTCAAATATTGCAATATTCTATACCTCCTACTCTTAACACGCAGGCCATTGACATTCCAGGACAAAAATGTAATTCCCATCAGCTGATGTCCATACCCCTACCCCAACTCATTAGGTAAGTATAGAGATTACATCTCCCAATGCGAAATGAACAAAACAGAAATGTGTTTGGAATGATTTGTGAGTGTGGAACGGTGTATGATCGATGATGATATTTTACAATTTTACCCCTTCCCAACCCCCTCCCCTCCCTGGAAAACCCCCCCTTAGTTATTCTGGCCGTTGGTGCCAGATTTGTCTCTCTAAGGAGTCCCCCTTTGCCCAGGTCAGTTACATATATAAAATATGTTCCGGCATACCTAGGTAAGTACTTTAGGGAGAACCTTCCCTTTTATTTTTTTTTAAATGTATAATTCAACACCCTCTGTGAAAATCCCACTTCCCCCATTCTCCCTTTCTATGTATATTCAATCTTTCCCCCCCCTTCTCTTTTTTTTTTTTTTTTCCGCATGTCTTTTATCTCTGTATCTCCCTACTATTTAGTCTGAAAGCTTTCCTTAGATGTTTCCCTGTTGATGGTCGCTAATAGATGTCAGAAGTTCATCTGCCTCCAGTGGGGAATGGATGTTATGCATTTTATTGTTGTACATAACCCTCAGGAAGGCAGGAAACCTCATCTGGACAGTAGCTCCCAGAGCCCTAAACCTCTCAATTTTTTGGCCTAACTCCCATTGTCTATCAAGGGTAGTTTTCGACAGGTCAGACCTAACAACATAAGAGAAGTCCGGAGCTTTTAGAGCTGTAGATTTAAGTGCTAAATTCAAAATCTTCTCCTTAACAGAATAGGTTAAGAAGTTGACTAGGATCTTCCTTGGTTTAAGTCTCCCCTGTTTTAAACGGAACGGATCTCTGTGAGCTCGTTGAATGTCTTTTTCCAGGTCTTCAACAGATTCCTCCAGGTTCAGGGACTCTTTAAGCAAGGAAGCAACAATTTTTTTCATTTCACCTCCCTCTTTTTCTTCTTTTCCTTCTGGAACTTTCAAAATTCTGATATTATTCCTCCGTGAGTAGTTCTCCAAAGATTCCACTCTCTCTTTAGTTGCATTTCCATCACACCTTAAGTAGTTTATCTTCTCGTTTGCAGAGTCTAGTTTGGTTTTTAAATCACCTACTGTGCTTTCGAGGGTATCAGTCCTCTCCGAGAGAAGATCTACTCTCTTATCCAGTGCATCGAACGCCGCTTTTATCTCTTGCTGATTGCGCTTAGATTCAGCGAACCCACTTTTGATCTCATTTAGTAAGACTTCCAATGAAATCTTCTCCTGCGTTTCTGGAGTCTCACCCACCTTAACATGAGGGGCTGAAAGCCCGATCTCCTCCTCCGAGATATTATCAACAGGGACCCCTGAGTCTGTGTCCAAAACTTCTAAAGGGGCAACCCCTTTGGTATTTTCTATACCACTCATCTTTCTAACCTCCTCTTGAGGTATACAGGAGATTTCTAGGACCTGAGGCAACGCCTTGAAGTATGATCTAAGTGAGGGAGTGAGCCTCACCGCACTACTTTTAGAGTGTTTGGGTTTTGGATTAGCGCCTAGTTTTAAACCTTTTGAAACAGACAACCGAGGAGTTGTAGCTGCGGTGACTGTATTGACAGGGTTGACGGTATAGTCACCGGAAAAAACAAAAATAGAAGAGCCCTGGGAGCCCTGGGTAGTCTCACTAGGATCACAGTCCAAAACTTTTGCACCCTCTTTTGCGATACCAGAATCAAGACCCACTACAGTGATGGTATCAGTAAGGGTATTATCTTCCACAATATCTGTTGCTAAAGACCGTGTCTCATCACCCCCAAACACCGAGTTCTTAGCTCCTTTAACACCTTTAACACCCCCAGACCCCTGCCCAGACACCTTACTTGAGGGTAGTGCTTGTAATGCTTGAACAGGTATTTTTCCTGCACCTTCCTCTTCTGATGCTGCCTGAGTCCTGGATTTTGATTTAAGATGACTAGTCCTCTGTTTTTTCTTTTTTTCCACGTTGGAAGCACCACCTGATTGTGGTCCTTTAGTTGTGGCAGGGTACTTTTGGGAGGAGAGAAGGCCGCTAAGATCCCCAAAAACACCGCGGGCCGCCGCTCTGCGGCTCATTCGCAGCTCCACGGCTGCCTCTGCCCACCGGGAAAGGGAAGCGGAAGACGAAACCCTGAAGCCGCACATCCGCACATCCGCACCTCCACACAACCGCAAGGTAGCCGATCTCACTCGAAACTGAGATCATGAAATCTGCGCGGACCTCCGTGGACCACCGTGGCAGAACTACAGAACTGGCAAAACTACAGCTCTCCGGAGACAGCTGACGTGACAGCCGACAAGCAGATCAGCGGCACGGCTAGCGCGAGCGGGCGGGCGGAGCCGCCTCTACCTCTCCCGCAGCGCCCTGCTCAGAGCGGCTCTTGTCACGGAGAGAACGCTGGAAACCGAAAGGAGGTAACGGTTAAATATATCTCGAGATCCGAACAAGAGTCACTGCATCTCCCAAATTTGTTAGAGGAATTCCGAGGATATCACACCATTTCGCTGGGCTTTCAGGAGCTCCGTAAGAGAGACGCGACCCGCCCTAGCCGGCGGCCGCCATGTTCCCCCGTCCCCGAAGTTTCACAGCTGCTTATTAGAATAGTTAAAGCATGAAATAATACGTAGATTTAAATAACCATGTTTTTTTATGACAAAGTCAATACTCGCAAAGGGGTAAATGTTTACTTCTTAGATGGGCGATGTGGTAGATAAGATCACATTGTGGCTCTCAAGGCCAAGTTAAGTTACGTGACAATAATAATAGGCGGAAATTGATCACACAGTCCTGTAATAGGGGGAGGAAAGAAAAGAAAATAATAAGCAAAAGAGTCATATAAGAAATCTTCACTAAAATACAATTATGCGGTTGGCGTCATTCATATTGTGGCATATATTAATAGCACCATAATTAAGGTAAATGATCTTAAACATGTGATTAATAAATAAAACAGCCGAATATGCCTAACTGGGAAGATGTATAATGGCCCAGTCACCAGCATATTCTTTTCAGGGTACAGTAAGCAAAACCATATTCTATTGAAAAAGGGATGTTAAGTTTATACAGGGGGTGTAGTTCTTCAGGTATCAGGGCCCAGGAAGAAATGTAGTTCATCATCCGTGTTCTGGCCTGTCCTAGTCGTATCAAGACGCATGATCCAAAGTGCTTCTTCTCTTCTAAGGCGTAGCTCTCTATTTCCACCTCTGACGGTCGTTTTTACAACGTCAATGCCATAGAAGGTAACGGTTTTGATATTGCCTTGTAAAGGACATGAAGCCATATGTATTGCCATGGGATATCTGGTATCCTTTGTGGCATACGCCCTTGCGTGTTCCCTTATGCGTTCTCTGAGAGGTCTAATCGAACTGCCCACATATCTGCTTTTGCATGCACATTCAATAATGTTCACTGTGCTGCATGTGGATGTCCGGGTGCCTGTGTGTTCAGCTTTCCGTATTTATCTGGTCAGGTGGGGTAATTGGGAGGGTAGATTGGGAAGGGACTGGAGCAAGGATGGGAGGCTGACAGGTATGGATGGCTGCTGTAAGTGTCAAGGCCTGAGACTGGACAGATCTCTGCAGGCCTGCCATGTCTGAATGACTGCCCTCCAGCAATGAAACAACTTAGAACAACTTGTAGCCATGATCCCGGATGGCATACAGGACAGCATTTTGATCCACAGAGATCTGATGCAGGATGTCTATGGCCTCCACACTGAGTGCAGCAGGGAATAAAGGGTTTAGGGCTGTGATACCTTCGGAGAAGGAGACTCTGCTATCTTAGGGGAGTGGGCCAAGATAACAGTTTGGAAAGCAGCATAGAGGGTGGAGACAGAACGTGGTTTGGGAAACCAAGATGTTGATGTTTTTCTTCCTTGGTCCATCACCACCATGGAGTCGCTGCTGGAGTGTGACATTGTGGAGGTAGATGTATGATCTGTCTCCACCAGGGCACTCCCATCCTGTACGAGGCACTGGTCCGATCGGTGTCAGTCAATGCTTGGTGAACCCTCTTGACAGCTGCTTTCCCAACAGTGGCAGGCCCCTCTCTTTCCCTGCCCTCGGTTGATACTGTAACAGAAGGAGACATAGGTACAATACTATTGTCTTGCTACACATGTGAAAGCAAATCTATATTCAACTCTTTCCACATCAGTAAAGTCAATTACTTGTAGACAGAGTGGCTGCATCACCACAACCTTTGCCGTGAGAACAGGTTGTATTGACACGTGACGTGTTAAGTCCAGCTACATGATGCTTTTGATAATGCCAACTCTTGCCTGTGCCAACATATACATCTCACATCCTATTATGTGTAGCAAGACCTACATATATCCTCTCAAATGAGGCCCATATCCAATGGTGTAGTGTTGCTCTAACATTACGATGAAAGGCCGAGAGACATGCAAATATGTAATCTTGCATGCATACACTAATATGACTTTGTATTGTAGAGCAACTACTCGGGATATGTGGCATTACACTCAGAAGGTATGATTGGCATGGAAGTGTACACCACCCTCAGCTTCCCCCCCCCCACTCACCAGGCTCACTTCTGTCCACTGCCAGATGATGCAATTGACAGATACAAATGATAGAACTTAGTATGTGTCACAGGTAGTGTGGATAAACATGTACAAATCACCTTGTAATTGTGTAAACAAAGAACAAGGCATAGGCAATGGCAATCTTAGTCAAGGATGTTGCATGTAAGCAGACCTCATCCACAGAACATTTGTCAATGTCAGGACAACCCTTAAAGGACAGAAGTCCTTGGAATGAGCACATCCGTGAAGATGAGCGTGGCCTCCACAAGGTTTGGTAATGTGCGGCCCAAACCATTGTCTGGTGTTTTGCATCCCCTTGTTGTGATGACTGCTAATACACAGGGCATATCAATGGCTCAAGATATCACTCCCTGATGTATGTCAGCAGCCACAGCTTGACTGTCCACTGATGCACATGTCTACCCCACCTCAAAGCATACAGAGTAAGCTCTGGCACTCAGATTAACATTGGCTGACTCTATTGTAATTGCATTTATATAGCTACCCCTGGTGAGGCGTGAACTTGCTTTTTCTGGGATGAGCACACTACAGAACCCTTAAGATATTAACCCCTTCGCTGCTAGGCCTTTTTCCCTCCTCTGCTAAGCCTTTTTTTTGGCGATTTGGGGTAGTGCGCGCTTAGGCCCCTGTAACTTTTTGACCACATAAGGTATCCACGCCAAATTTGCGTCCTTTTCTTCCAACATCATGTGGATTCTAAAGGTGCCCAGGGTTTGTTGATTCCCTTGGAGGGGTCCCAGAAATTAAGCAAAATACAGTGACATTTTAGTTTTTTTCAGAAAAATTGGAAAATGGGCTGCAAATGAAAGCCTCTGGGTTTTTCCCTGCAAATGTTATCAAAAAGGGTTTGTGGGGCCGAAATCTCCATTTCCTCAGATTTTAGGGAATGACAGTCTTTTGTCAGAGAACCAACATTTTTCACACAGTTTTGGCATTTTTCTGGGACATAGCCTATTTTTGCTATTTTTAGAGCTTTCAACCTCCTTCCAGTTAATGGTAGAAATGGGTTTGAAAGCAATAATGGATCCTGGACAGCTATACATTTTCGAAAAGTAGACACAATTCTGAATTCAGAAAGGGGTAATTTGATGTTGTTTTGCTATGTGTGGGGTATGATAATTTTTTATTACATTTGATCTTGCTAAATTGGAGCCATTTCAAAACACTCATAGTGAATTCTAAATCACTTGCAAATGGTGGAAGGTCAACTCAAAAAGCTAATTAGCAACATTAGAATACACCAAACTGAGACTAGCCATATCTTCAGGTAAGGTTGAGAAAGAGTTAACTGTCCTGGATTAAGGAAGCAGGTAATCAACATTCCCCCAAGAAGAGATGCAGATTAACCTGCTTGGGCCTCATGGTTCACTCAAAAAGTTCTTGATGCCAAACTGAAATTAAACACCCTGAGAGCAGATGGCAGCTGAATTATAAAGTTTCTAGTAAAACTAAGTTGAAACAAGTTTTTAAAAATCATCTATTAAAATCAAAACCACATATTATTCGAATAAGGTCTGTGAAGGCTACAGTACTCAAAAAGTGATTTATAAAAATGAACCACAAATTATATTTTGGAGGAGTACCTCAAAACAAAAAACACTTGCAGGAACTGTGTAATGTAATTCATTTTTTATTTAAAAGATAAGTTCAATCGAAGAAAGTCTTGAAAAAGAGATCAATACTGTAACCAACTCCATTAAGAATGAAATGAATCAAGTTAGGATTTTGTGCAGCTAGTTATGAGTTATTTTACAGATTATGAGGACGGTGAAGTCGGTGTCTCTACTTGACCCTTGCCCACTGGAAATTATGGAAAGAACATGTGCCGGTGTTTTCCTTTGATTAGCACCGACACTTAATTATCAGGGCCTGGTCTACACTAATCTGCTGCACGTCACATAATGCCTTGATGAGATTGGCATATTTACCTCACTACTAGACTCAGAGGCGGTGCTGAGTCAGTGAGTGTTCTTCTTATCTCCGGAGTGATTCCCAGTGAAGTGTTGCAGCTCCTTGTGAGTAGATAACACACTGCTGACTTGTGAAGCCAACTATTGCAGGTGCAAGCCGAGTAGCTAACGTCATTCCGTCTTTGTTTTTTCAGCTGGCAGGAGACAAGTGTTTCCAAAGAAACAATGCTCCCGTAACTGAGGTACTGCACGGAAATGAATTCCACTTGCTTTTCTAGCCAGACAGTGTGTTCAAACTAAGTATCTTCTTTG
Organism: Lissotriton helveticus; assembly: GCF_964261635.1. Classification (NCBI taxonomy): domain Eukaryota; kingdom Metazoa; phylum Chordata; class Amphibia; order Caudata; family Salamandridae; genus Lissotriton; species Lissotriton helveticus. The sequence goes on along the minus strand of NC_136063.1, from coordinate 117,857,264 downwards.
TGTTAAGAGTGGAGAGTGGCCCACAATTTACTCATTTGACTGCCTGCCAGTTGAATGTATCTCTTAAAAGAAGTGTTGCGGATCTTCACTCCGAGGGATGCACTATTTGTCTCCAGTATTTTTAAGCACTGTAACACCAGTAACCGTTTAAGAGAGACTGTGCCGAGTGAACTGAAGGCTGACCTGTGAGATAAAGCAAAATAATGGCCCCCCTGCAGTATTTGTTTATTGTTGCAGTTTATGTAGCGCGAACTCAACCCGAAGGTATTGGAGCACTTAACATTTGTACCAGCTGCATCGCAGATGGAAACGTTTATTATTAGACAGAGGGAAAATAGGTACCTTACCCAGAATCACAGATTGTTTGAGCCTGCCACCGAGATTCGAACCCGGTTCCATAGCTTAAAAGTCGGACGCTCTAACCGCTAAGTTCTCTATTTCAAAGATATACATTTCCCACTCACCCTCTCCTTACACCCGAGGCTGACGTCTCTCAAAAACTGTATCACAGTTGTGCAAGCTTGAAATCCCGTTCGGCTTTGTTCTTCTGTAACCATATCTACTTGCAAGAGGAGAGTAGGGAGGGGGGGACAGGTGAGCAGCTGCAGGGCACGGAGGTGGTGACCGGTGAGCAGCTGCAGGGCACGGAGATGGGGACAGGTGAGCAGCTGCAGGGCACGGAAGTGGGTACCGGTGAGCAGATGCAGGGCACGGAGATGGGGACAGGTGAGCAGCTGCTGGGCACGGAGGTGGGGACCGGTGAGCATCTGCAGGGCACGAAGGTGGGGACCGGTGAGCAGCTGCAGGGCTCGGAGGTGAGGACCGGTGAGCTGCTGCAGGGCACGGAGGTGGGGACCGGTGAGCAGCTGCAGGGCACGGAGATGGTGACAGGTGAGCATCTGCAGGGCACGGAGGTGGGGACAGGTGAGCAGCTGCAGGGCACGGAGGTGGGGACAGGTGAGCAGCTGCAGGGCACAGAGGTGGGGACCGGTGAGCAGCTGCAGGGCACGGAGGTTGGGACCCGGTGAGCAGCTGCAGGGCACGGAGATGGGGACAGGTGAGCGGCTGCAGGGCACGGAGGTGGGGACCGGTGAGCTGCTGTAGGGCACGGAGGTGGGGACATGTGAGCAGCTGCAGGGCTCGAAGATGGGGACAGGTGAGCAGCTGCAGGGCACAGTCCCGCCGGCCCCTCATCAATCACATCTTATAATTCTTAGCGATAAGTGGAGGGGGCCCTCGGTATGTTTCTCTTTTTCATCTAGCTATGAGACTGAGCCTGAGCCAAGAGGAGATGCATATGCAGTACTGTGCATATGCTACGTGTTTTGCGGCCTTTAGTTCAGTGTTGCCAGCACACTGATTGGGCTGAATTTTGGTTCTGAGAGGGTAGAGGGTGGACGGCAGCATGTGCAGTTTTTCTAAAGATTGCCACGCCCAGCACACCCCCATCCCTCGAGGCATTCATGTCAGCCCGATGACGTGGTTGAGGGCAGGCAGTAGCAGCACCAGGCCCAGGCCCAATCATCAGTAACGGTTGGTAAGCATGTACTAAGTAGTAGTAGGCGCACAGACGTGCCAATATGCCATGCCCATTGCCAAACAAATGCTACTGTTTTCGGGATTGTGGTGCCAGGACGGTCATCACCATGGTGGTAGCTCCAGCTACACAAGATTTGATGAAGATAATGCACTGCCTGCCGGGCCTAGTACTGACCGCCGGACAACGCCTTGCAGTACACTTGTACAAAGAATGCAGTTCATCTTCAAAAGGTGCCTCAAAAATTGTACACTACTTTTGATTCAACGAGTCTTATCGGAGAGAACAATTTTCATCAAAAAAACTAGCAGCAGGGTCTAAAGGTCACATACATTTAGTAGTAACTATTTCTTGACTGCCTCACAGTTTTTCAAAAAAAGAGCCTTCCAGAAAGCGTTTGACCCATTCTTGCATCGCTGCTCATATAACCACGATGATTATAAGTTAGGATAATGTACGGCTTTCAGAAACTATGTATGGTGGTGGACAGCACGTCATTCTGAGCTGCCAGCACATTGAAGCAGGTGTATATACACGGAAAGAATAATAAATAAATAAAACACATAAACCAGCCTGCGACAGTTGTAGGAGTGTGATGGTTAGTAGTTGTGGTCTTACTATCATTAGCAGCATGGCAAGTGCAAGCTGCAGTTGCCTTATTACTAGAGCCCCAGCAATTATTATTTTACAAATTAAGCACTGGATCCCCAGTCACAATGGAACCTCTGCTATCAAACCTTAATGCCTCTTTTATAAGGTGAAATACCAGAAAATTATAAGAAATCCATTATGATCCCACTTTTGATCACCCTCATACTCTGAAGAACGATTTTACAATCACCCTGCTGCCATATAGTGCCAACGTTTTGGCATGTGGCACAACGAATGTGTAAATATCTACAAGGAACTTACTATTTACATCCTTATAAGCCTGTTTCCGCTCAGCCAACACTACAAAAACAATGATGAAATCCTGTCTAAAGTATCGGATACAAGCAGTTCAACTGTCCTCTTTCCTAACAGAAAGTGGGTCAGTCAAATATTGAGTCCGCAAGCTTGTATGTAATTCTCTCACTTGCTTAACATCCATGTTATACCCTTAATTTGAGAGATGGCTGAGAGACGGTGTCCAAGGCTTGCACATCTTGCTCCCTTTAGATGGAAACACTACCTTCCAAGAACATTTTGAAGACACCATGCGTTTTACCTGCAGATGGGTGACAAAGAGTTGCTTAAAAATTAAAAGAAATAAAACAAAAGCAGTAATTATAAGCAAAAATACAGATCCGTGGACCCCGTGTTACTCTTCCTCCCAAATGCTCAGATATCAGCACAAATCCTGCGGTAATTGTGGACAACCATCTTTAAGTGAAACCACAAATAGATTCTAAGGTTGCTAAGTGCCATCTTTCTTTAGCGAACATCTAGAGAGTTTCTCTCCTACATTTCTTTTGAGGCACTGAAAAGAATAATGGCGGCCAATATTGGTTCCAGACTTCACTATGCGAATAAGAACAACCTAGGATTTCCCAAGTATGATCAACACCGATTACAACAGGCACAAATAGCAGCAGGAAGGCTACATTTTTCAGTCGGTAAGATAATAAGTGTCACTCCTCTCTTGAAATGAATGACTGCCAGGAAAACACAGGGTTCAATTCAAAACCTGTGCTTGGTATTTAAAGCTTTACATGGCATGATATGTACTGTTCGCTGTTCTTCTTCACTAACTATTTAACTGTGCCTTGAATTTCTAAACATAGGCTCAGAGGTTGGAGTTTCTTGCTTATAACAGCAGCCCCATGGAATTCTCTCCCTGCCTACCTGCATACCTAAACTATTCAAATAGTAAGGATTTAAAACATACCTGTTTACATGATCCTATCTTTGCTGACTCCTGGTTCTACATCTTGCCGAAATGCCTTTCCAACTCTGCTCATCACACCCTCCTTTTTCTTAAGTGCCAAGAAACCATTGGTAAACATGCGCTTTATTAGGTACTGATAACATAACACAACATAACCCAAGTCATGTAATGCCTCACTATGTACCTCACTGTGACTTCAGACCTGAGATTTGAACTTCATGATTCAGCATGACTTCCAGCAACATGTTTCTTTATCAATACACTGGACATTTGAAGAATGCTTCTTATTCACAAAAGTGTGCACAGCAACCTACTCTTAATTTCCTCCCTTTTTAGGTCGAGTATTTGCGACCTCTTGTATATACTTTATTATATACGTATATGTGTATGTAATTTGTGGACTGTGGAGATCAGCCCTAGGACTTATCTGCTTCAACTTAGGGATTTTTTTTGTTCAACTGCCTCTGTTTAACTGTCTTGATAGAAAACTACCAGAAGATGTCTGTAAAATATCAGAATTGCTTTCTCCTGATGGACTTTCTTTTCTTTTAATTTTCTGGCAAGTGCCTCTATTTAGCTTTCTTGATAGAAAGCGACTATCAGATGTCAGTAAAATCCCAGAATCACTTTAGCATTTTCTAGTTTGCAGTCCATAGAAATTGTCTTCCATGAGCACCCGTAGACATTAATATTTTTTTCTAAACTTGTATTTTTAGAGATATGACTTCGGAAGGCCCTGATTATATATTAAAAACAAAGTTTTAGACTACACAATTTCATGCTGAAAGGCAATATCTCTCCAAGTGTTCCCATTCCTTGCATGTCAAGCAGTTTGGTGCTTACTTTCCCTCCAAGCACAGTACATGTTTCAGCACCCAGAGTAATGTGCTGCATTGCTAAATATATAAAAGGTCCTAAAGGCGAGACCAATTGCATTGCACATGCTTGTCATGTTTCATTATCACAAAAGGACTAGACACCTGTACTATTATAGGCCGACAGAACTTTAAGCTGACATGCTGTGCAGGTGTGAGGTGCAGATACTTTTTGAGAATATCCTTCTAAGAGACACTACATATGCCTTCAAAAATAATGCGATTACTTTTACTCCCATTCTGACTACTACATGCAGGTTTTCTGACTCTGATTGTACCATGCGCTCTGCTAACCAGAACCAGGGTCTGTGCTCCTATTTAAAGTGCATGGTAATTAGGTATAACTACAAATGTTACTAACAAGCTCTATGTAAGTACCTTATATGTGGTAGGGCATGTGACTCACATTTGACTCACAATGACTCCATAGGCTAACATGGGAATAAGTTATTAAAGTGTAAATATCGAAAGAAAGGAACCATAATTAAGGGTGGGCTGTGAAATCTGCTCCGTCAGCGGAGGTAACTGAGATTTAGGCACTCCGCTTTGAGTACGTAGTTCGTAAAAAAAACTCATCACCCGGCGCGTGGCGGAGTTTAACGGTGCCCTTATTTAGCTTCCATGCCGGGTGTTGTTTCAATGAGGATAGCATGGATCTTGGAAGCATTTCTAATACTGCAGTGGCACTGCCATTTAGTGGAAGCCATTTACATTAAACTTAATAACATTCACCTATACTGTGGGAACTGGAAGGGAAGTTGAACTAGTTAAGGAGGAGAAAGAGGCATGAAATGCAATGCAGCCTTGTCATTTAAATTTGGCAGTCGACTGCTTTGAACAGTAGGATGCGCATCAGGTGGGTCCAATGGTCGAAGTAGCCCTGCTCTCAGGTCTCGCTTCTGCACGGTTGCCACTTGTCCTTTGCGCAGTGCAACCACACAGGTCCATTGAGTACTGCCTGCTGCAGGAGAAAGGGACTGGCAGTCACTGCAGTTGAAAGCCAGAGCATCTTAAAGAGGTAGGGTAAAAAAGGAAACAGAGAAACATTCAGGGATTCATTGTCATCCCTGCACTGCTCCAGACACTCTTTAAAGAGATGTATTGCTGGAGCTAACATGAGATCTCCTCGATGAATAGGATCGCAAGCTTAAACATTACTTTCCTTCCAGCCTATGATACTTGGCCCAATAACTGCCCTTGTGCTTCTCCATCAGGTCTTCACCTAGATTGAAAGCAAAATGTTACAATTTGGTGGGCACTGGGAACTATGCACCAGGCTACATTCCGTGCTTCATTTATATGTGCTGCTGTGCCACATTGCACCCCTCTGTTCTCTCAGCCTGTATTTATGGAGGGGGGCTAAGAAAGCATTGCCCCATTTGTTCAAGGAAGGAACTGGAACACATTCAGCTGTGGCTTGAGAGGGAGGAGGTTGTCATGTTTTTATTGCCTCTTCTCATACATTAGTCTGGGAAACAGTTCAGCAGTGCCCCCTACTGACAAAACCTCCATTCCGGACTCACAAGAAAGCAGCATCATGGCTTCTGAGTTGTGGGGTAGTGCATCGGAGGTGATGATTGATCTCAGCTTTCTCTGCTGAAGCCATTTGGCATATATTCACAACTCGAGGTAAGCGCTATACACAAGGTCTGCAAGGTTATAAGCCTTAAATTAAATAATTGACTTATCTCATCTGCTGTACAAATAAGCTAATTATTGCCAAGGTATGGGCTATGCCCCCTTTCTGCAGCAAAGTCAGCTCTTGCATGGTGTTTTGGTGTCTGGTGCTAAGGGGATACAAACTCCGGCACGTCAAATGAATTGGTTCACTAGCACGTTGATTCGACTCACCAGTAATTCGTGGAGATGCTTCCTGGGCTGGCAGAAGCTTGACGCCATGGAGCCCGGATGGATTGCTGGTCCAAGGCAATGTATAGCCTAATAGTAACCCATCAGAGATAGGCATCATCTCCCCTTTGACCCCCTGATTCTACAAACCCATTACCTGCCAGAGGTCGGGGTACACCTGCAACTGCAAATACATGATATGCCATAGTGACACTGGTACTACTATACTGTAACGTGTCATCATATACACATATTTTGTTCTGCATCATTAGCAAGGCCACCACGAAGGTCCACATGAAAATATAGATTTAGTGAATGCAGTGACGTTGTAAAAATGTACCAAACAATAAGGCCAATGGCCAGTCCAAATAGCAGACACCTCTGTTGTGCCAGAAAACTTGCCACACAGTTCACTGCCAGGGAAAACTCCCCAGGAAAATAGTGGCATCACATGGACACTCCAGCCACCGCTCAGGGGAATATGGGTAGGCAAGCGGAGGCTGTTCAATCCTTGGTAATGCTGGGCATTAGATTAGGAGGGCTGATTTGGGTAATGGGATGGTTGGACCTGGGATGGGGAGGGCTAGCTTGGGTAGTGGGATGGCTAGACCTGGGAGGGGATGGGGCTGGCTTGGTTAGTGGGAGGGCTGGACCTAGGAGGGGAGGGCTGGCTTGGGTAGAGTGTGGGCTGGTCTTTGTATAGTGAGGGCTACACTTATAACCCTGAAGGTGACTCTGGGATGGACATAGAGGTGGCGTTGTTCGCCCCCTTTTTCAGAATGATGCGGATGTCTTTTTGGTTCTCTTTGATGATTTTGGTATGGGATCAAGATGTGTGGCTCTCTCACCCTTCCTCTCCTGTTGGGAAGGGACGTTTTCAGCAGTTCTGATGGTGCCACCCTTCTTAGGTGGGTGGCTGTAAGTGGAAGTGAAAGGGATTGGTGTTAACCCAGCCCTCTAAACTCTGGAAGAGGGTAGCAGTGGCAGGTCGGAGGTCCAGGTCACACAGGGTAGGGGTTTTCAAAAATAAGGGAGGAGGTGTTGTGATGGTTGTGGTTTTGGAGATAGAGAAAACTGAGGTCTGAGATGTGGATGCATGTTTTCTGTGGCTTTGTATTTGAGTGTCCTGGCATGGTGTTGTGAGTGGTGTGTCTTGTGTTCTGGGTGTGGGTGTTGTGCAGGGTGTGTTGTGTATAGTGTGTTTGCTTTTCTTGGAGTGGTGTTGATGTGCTGCATGTGGATGTCCGGGTGCCTGTGTGTTCAGCTTTCCGTATTTATCTGGTCAGGTGGGGTAATTGGGAGGGTAGATGGGGAAGGGACTGGAGCAAGGATGGGAGGCTGACAGGTATGGATGGCTGCTGTAAGTGTCAAGGCCAGAGACTGGACAGATCTCTGCAGGCCTGCCATGTCTGAATGACTGCCCTCCAGCAATGAAACAACTTAGAACAACTTGTAGCCATGATCCCGGATGGCATACAGGACTGCATTTTGATCCACAGAGATCTGATGCAGGATGTCTATGGCCTCCACACTGAGTGCAGCAGGGAATAAAGGGTTTAGGGCTGTGATGCCTTGGAAGAAGGAGACTCTGCTATCTTAGGGGAGTGGGCCAAGATAACAGTTTGGAAAGCAGCATAGAGGGTGGAGACAGAACGTGGTTTGGGAAACCAAGATGTTGATGTTTTTCTTCCTTGGTCCATCACCACCATGGAGTCGCTGCTGGAGTGTGACATTGTGGAGGTAGATGTATGATCTGTCTCCACCAGGGCACTCCCATCCCGTACGAGGCACTGGTCCCCTCGGTGTCAGTCAATGCTTGGTGAACCCTCTTGACAGCTGCTTTCCCAACAGTGGCAGGCCCCTCTCCTTCCCTGCCCTCGGTTGATACTGTAACAGAAGGAGACATAGGTACAATACTATTGTCTTGCTACACATGTGAAAGCAAATCTATATTCAACTCTTTCCACATCAGTAAAGTCAATTACTTGTAGACAGAGTGGCTGCATCACCACAACCTTTGCCATGAGAACAGGTTGTATTGACACGTGACGTGTTAAGTCCAGCTACATGATGCTTTTGATAATGCCAACTCTTGCCTGTGCCAACATATACATCTCACATCCTATTATGTGTAGCAAGACCTACATATATCCTCTCAAATGAGGCCCATATCCAATGGTGTAGTGTTGCTCTAACATTACGATGAAAGGCCGAGAGACATGCAAATATGTAATCTTGCATGCATACACTAATATGACTTTGTAGTGTAGAGCAACTACTCGGGATATGTGGCATTACACTCAGAAGGTAGGATTGGCATGGAAGTGTACACCATCCTCAGCTTACCCCCCCCCACTCACCAGGCTCACTTCTGTCCCCTGCCAGATGATGCAATTGACAGATACAAATGATAGAACTTAGTATGTGTCACAGGTAGTGTGGATAAACATGTACAAATAACCTTGTAATTGTGTAAACAAAGAACAAGGCATAGGCAATGGCAATCTTAGTCAAGGATGTTGCATGTAAGCAGACCTCATCCACAGAACATTTGTCAATGTCAGGACAACCCTTAAAGGACAGAAGTCCTTGGAATGAGCACATCCGTGAAGATGAGCGTGGCCTCCACAAGGTCTGGTAATGTGCGGTCCAAACCATTGTCTGGTGTTTTGCATCCCCTTGTTGTGATGACTGCTAATACACAGGGCACATCAATGGCTCAAGATATCACTCCCTGATGTATGTCAGCTGCCACAGCTTGACTGTGCACTATTGCACATGTCTACCCCACCTCAAAGCATACAGAGTAAGCTCTGGCACTCAGATTAACATTGGCTGACTCTATTGCAATGTATTATATTGTAATTGCATTTATATAGCTACCCCTGGTGAGGCGTGAACTTGCTTTTTCTGGGATGAGCACACTACAGAACCCTTAAGATATCAACCCCTTCGCTGCTAGGCCTTTTCCCCTCCTCTGCTAAGCCTTTTTTGGCGATTTGGGGTAGTGCGCGCTTAGGCCCCTGTAACTTTTTGACCACATAAGGTATCCACGCCAAATTTGCATCCTTTTCTTCAAACATCATGTGGATTCTAAAGGGTTTGTTGATTCCCTTGGAGGGGTCCCAGAAATTAAGCAAAATACAGTGAAATTTTAGTTTTTTTTCAGAAAAATTGGAAAATGGGCTGCAAATGAAAGCCTCTGGGTTTTTCCCTGCAAATGTTATCAAAAAGGGTTTGTGGGGCTGAAATCTCCATTTCCTCAGCTTTTAGGGAATGACAGTCTTTTGTCAGAGAACCAACATTTTTCACACAGTTTTGGCATTTTTCTGGGACATAGCCTATTTTTGCTATTTTTAGAGCTTTCAACCTCCTTCCAGTTAATGGTAGAAATAAGTTTGACAGCAATATTGGATCCTGGACAGCTATACATTTTCGAAAAGTAGACAAAATTCTGAATTCAGAAAGGGGTCATCTGTCGAAATCCATGAAGGTTTCTTTATAGAAACTAACAGTTAAATATTGGAATAATTAAAAATTTGTTGAAAAAAACAGCCTTTTTGCTCAACGTTTTCACCTATAACTTCTTGTAATTTTGACAGCTCTTGAAAAGCAATATACCGTTACATTCATTTGACCTTTCTGGTTGTGGGGATATATAGGACTTGTAGTTTCACCAAGAACCCGACGAACCCAGAGCCAAAAACTGAGCAGCATCTTGCAATGGTATTTTATTATTTACTGGGTATAGAGCACTTATTCTTGGAAAATGTATACATGGAAAAATCGGTATGAAAGACTCCTATGTATTTCTGAATTGGGTACAAATTATAGAGTTTAGAAACAGTATATATTTGCGCATTTTCAAAATTGGGAATACTCATACTAGCATGAGAATTATTGGTCGTTTTTCAAAAAGATTTTTTTTTACACAATGCCTTTCATTGGGAAGGGAGAAATGCATGAAAACTCAATAGGTAATAACAGTTGATTTACAAATCTGAATTGCTCTAAGTCTCCCGATAAAAACGGTACCTCACTTGTGTGGGTCGGCCTTGTGCCTGCGTCAGGAAACGGCGCAAAATACAACGTGGTCACACCTCAATTTTGCAGTTAAAAATTGACCCTTTTATGGCAAAGTGCCTAGCTGTAGTTTTTGCACCCTAGCTCTGCCGGCACCTAGGGAAACCTAGCAAACCTATACATTTTTGAAAAGTAAACACCCATGGGAATTCAGGATGGGGTGACTCGACTGCCTCCCACAAGGTTCTGTTACCCAGAATCCTTTGCAAATCTAAAAAATTGACAAAAAAATGCATTTTCCTCACATTTCTGTGGTGGAAAGTTCTGGAATCTGCGTGGATCAACAAATTTACACCCACCCAGCGTTTCCCCAGGTCTCCCAAAAAAAATGGTACCACATTTTCCTGGCTCTGCCTAGTGCCTGCGACAGGAAACAGCGCAAAACGCAACGTGGTCGCACCTCAATTTTGCAGTGAAAACGTGCCCTTTTTTGGCAAAGAGCCTACCTTTTGTTTTTGAACCCTAGCTCTGCTGGCACCTAGGGAAACCTAGAAAACATATACATTACTGAAAACTAGACACCGAGGGGAATTCAGGATGGGGTGACTCGACTGCCTCCCACCAGGTTCTGTTACCCAGAATCCCTTGCAAAGCTAAAAAATTGACCAAAAAAACACATTTTCCTCACATTTCTGTGGTGGAAAGTTCTGGAATCTGCGTGGATCAACAAATTTCTACCCACCCAGCGTTTCCCCAGGTCTCCCGAAAAAAATGGTACCTCACTTGCCTGGGTCTGCCTAGTGCCTGCGACAGAAAACAGCGCAAAACGCAACATGGTCGCACCGCAATTTCGTAGTGAAAATGTGCCCTTTTTTGGCAAAGAGCCTACCTTTTATTTTTGAACCCTAGCTCTGCCGGCACCTAGGGAAACCTAGCAAACCTATACATTTTTAAAAACAAGACACCCAGGGGAATTCAGAATGGGGTGACTCGACTGCCTACCACCAGGTTCTGGTGCCCCGAATCCCTTGCAACGCTAAGAAATTGACAAACAAATGCATTTTCCTCAAATTTCTGTGGTGGAAAGTTCTGGAATCTGCGTGGATCAACAAATTTCCACCCACCCAGCGTTTCCCCAGGTCTCCCGAAAAAAATGGTACCTCACTTGCCTGGGTCTGCCTAGTGCCTGCGACAGGAAACAGCGCAAAACATAACATGTTTGCACCTCAATTTTGCAGTGAAATCGTGCCCTTTTTTGGCAAAGAGCCTACCTTTGGTTTTTGAACCTTAGCTCTGCCGGCACCTAGGGAAACCTAGCAAACCTATACATTTTTGAAAACTAGACACCCAGGGGTATTCAGGATGGGGTGACTCAACTGCCTACCACCATGTTCTGTTATCCAGAATCCCATGCAAAGCGAAGAAATTGACAAAAAAAATGCATTTTCCTCACATTACTGTGGTGGAAAGTTCTGGAATCTGCGTGGATCAACAAATTTCCACCCACCCAGCGTTCCCCCGGGTCTCCTAAAACAAATGGCACCTCACTTGCCTGGGTGTGCCTATTGCCTGTGACAGGAAACAGCGCAAAACGCAACGTGGTCGCAACTCAATTTCGCAGTGAAATCGTGCCCTTTTTTGGCAAAGAGCCTACCTTTTGTTTTTGTACCCTAGCTCTGCCTGCACCTAGGGAAACCTAGCAAACCTATACATTTTTGTAAACTAGACACCCAGGGGAATTCAGGATGAGGTGACTCGACTGCCTCCCACCAGGTTATGTTACCCAGAATCCCTTGCAAAGCTAAAAAATTGTGAAAAAATGCATTTTCCACACATTTCTGTGGTGGAAAGTTCTGGAATCTGTGTGGATCAACAAATTTCCACCCACCCAGCCGTCCCCCAGGTCTCCCAAAAAAAATGGTACCTCACTTGCGTGGGTGGCTCAAGGACCCGCAACAGGCAAGGGCCCCAAACCTAATGAGGCAACATCAAAATAACCTATCACTAACCGACCTGGATTTGCAAGGAGGTTCCCATGAGTTTTTGGTCCGGGGCTCAGCGGCCATCTAGGAAAACCTAACAAACACACACATTTCTACAATTTAGACACCCGGGGGCTTCCAAGGAGCTATGGCTGTGGTAGATACCCCAACGTTCTCTTACCCAGAATCCCTTGCAAACCTCATTTGTTGCTGAAAAAAATCATTTTTTTCACACATTTTTGTGTGGGAATGCGAGGCACCACTGGGCTCACACAAATTTCCTCCCACCCAGTGTCCCCCCAGGTCTCCCGATAAAAATGGTACCTCACTTGCGTGGGTGGCTCAAGGACCCGCGATAGGCAAGGGCCCCAAACCTAAGGAGGCAACATCAAAATAACCTATCACTAAACAACCGGGTTTTGCAAGGGGGTTTCCATGAGTTTTTGGCCCGGGGCTCGGCGGCTATCTAGGGAAACCTACCTAACCCACACATTTCCGGAAACTAGACACCCGGGGGAGTCCAGCGAGGTATGGCATGCATGGGTCCCCCAAAGTTTACCTACCCAGAATTCCCTGCAAACCTTAAAATTAGGTTAAAAAAACACTTTTTCATACATTTTTGCGTGGGATCGCCGTGCCGGCACAAATGTCCTACAGCCCAGTGTTCCCCTTGTTCTCCCGAGTAAAATGATACCTCACTTGTGTGGGTCCCCCAAAGCAGAACAGGCTAAAAATGAATTTTAAAAAATTGTAGTGTTCGGGATTGACAAATTAAGCACCTCACCTTAGTCACAGGCCTTTGGCCCACCCATACAAATGCATCTGGCCACTTCAAAGACGTGGAAACCAGAATTTTCGCCAACTTCAATTTCAAAGTAGCGTTGTACCTTTCCACTAATCCTGCTGATTCCGGGTGGAAGACTGCATTGAATTTCTGCTTGGTCCCTAATCCTTTCAGGACATGCTCAACAACTTGACCAATAAAATGAGGTCCGTTGTCACTCCATAAAAGCTTACAAACACCATATCTAGGTAAAAACTCCTTTAGAAGCACCTTCGCTGTGGTGAAAGCAGTATTATCCTTTGTAGGGTATGCCTCTATCAATTTACTGAAGGCACATACCACCACTAGGATGTATTTCAGATTAATGCAGAGTTTAAGTTGGATGTAACCCATCTGCAAAACTTCAAAAGGTGCGGTTGGTGTAGCAAACCCTCTTGGAGTCTGTGTCCCTTTACCAGGATTATACTGCCAACAGATCAAACAGGATTGCACTACTCTCTTAGCTGAGCTGGCAATTTCAGAATGCTCCCAAACTTGCGTAAGCAATTTAGTTATTGCTAGAACTCCAACATGTGCCAGCTCATGTGCCATTTGAACCATGTGTAGGCTGTAGGCAATTTCCATATATCCATGTCTTTATTGCGCCAACAATCCTCATCGTCGAATATTCCTTTTTTAGACCATTGCTCAAGTTCTTTCACAGAGGCAGATCCCTGTATATCCAATACTTCCTCTCTAGCATCCTGCCAACGCTCAGCTTGTGATTTCACTAGATACATGGATGTAGTGCTTCGCTGCATCGCAGTCTCACGGGTTACACGGTCTGCAAGGGCCTTGCCTTGTCCGATTTTGTCAATGATTTTCTTGTGCGCGCTACACTTCATAATAGCAACTCTCTTTGGGCATGTAAGTGCAGTCAAGTGATTATGCACTAATTCTCCGTGCATTATCTGAATCCCGTGGGATGTAAGAGAGCCTCTTTCCTTCCAGAGTAGGCCAAAATCATGAACCACTCCAAAAGCTTAGCGGCTATCCGTGTAGATGTTAACACACAAATCAGTGCTAAGTTCACACGCTCGTGTCAAAGCTATTAGTTCAGCTGCCTGAGCCGACTTCTGTGGTATCCGAGCTGTTTCCACTACTTTCTCAAGTGTCGTGATTGCATATGCAACTGATGTTGTGCCATTTGGTAACTTCAAACAGGACCCATCAACCCACGGTTCCCCATCTACATCTGAAAGTGGCTTATCTTGCAAATCGACATGACCCGTTGTCTGTTCCTCAGTAAGGACTATACAATCATAAGGCTCTTTGGATTGAGATTCAGTCACAGGATATGGCAACAAAGTAAGTGGAATGAGTGTCGCACACCTCTTCAAGGTAATATGAGGTGCTAACAGGGTCAATTCATATCCTGTTAAGAGAGCACTAGTTAAGTGTTGTGTCTTAGTCTGATTCAAAAGGGCATCTACTGCATGGGGTACTAACACCAACAGTTTGCGTGACAAAACTATCCCTTCACTCTGACGTATGGACTCAGCTTGTCGCTGCAACTGAACGAAAGCACCCAGGCAATGCACGAGCAACAAGATCAAGAACTGCAGAAAAATATGCACAGAGTCGCAGCTTATCACCGTGTGTCTGTACTAAAACTGACGATGCACACCCATCTTTCTCGTGTACATAAAGTGTAAAAGCATTCATGTAATCAGATGTGCCTAACACTGGTGCAGAGCATAGAGCTAGTCTTAACTGATGAAAAGCATTTTGGCATTCCTCTGCCAAGGAAGGGGGATCGGAGTGTTTTTAGTCAAAAGCGCTAGCAGGGGTTTAGCAATGTGTGAAAAACACAATATCCATTGCCTACAAAACAAAGTCAAACCAATGAAAGCACGGACATCTTTCTGTGTGGAAGGTACTGGTGTGTCTAAAATTGCTTGAATGCGATCCGGTGTCAGGGCACGGCCCTACTTAGACAGAAGGTGACCTAAGTAGGTTACCTTTGGTCTACAATATTGCAATTTCTTTTGTGATACTTTATGGTTGTGTGTAGCAAGAAAAGAAAGGAAAGACAAAGTACATTGTTCACACTGCTCAGGCGTATCGGCTGCCAACATGATATTGTCAACATATTGTATGAGAGCCACTCCTTTATACAAAGTAAAGGAATCAAATTGTCGTTTTAAGGCTTGACTATAAATACTCTGACTCTCAGTGTACCCTTGAGGAACTCTACAAAATCTGTATGATCTATTATTCATAGTGAAACCGAACAAATATCAGCTATCAGGATGAATAGGAATCGAGACGAAAGCATTCTTCAAATCAATTACAGAAAATGTAGTTGCTGTTGGAGGGATGAGGGTAAGCAATATTGTTATGTCAGAAACCACAGGGTATTGTGGTACTACAATCTTGTTAACTTCTCTCAAATCAATGACGAATCTGTAAACCTTAGTGTCAGTACCTTTTTTCAAAATGGGAAGAATCGGACTATTGCAAACATTGTAAAGAACTTCTTCCATAACCCCTACTTTAATCAAATCATGTACAATGCGTGTGAGTGCTTCTTCTCCTTCTCGAGAAATGTTATACTGAGGCAGTCTTGGCAATGAAGCACCCTCCTTGACACTAATATGCACTGGCGGAATATCCATTTGCCCTACATCAGTGTCTGAAGTAGCCCACAAAGTACTAGGGAGTGAAGCTAATGCAATGTCCTCTTTAACAATACAGGATCTCTCAATCACGGGTTAGTTGTCATTCAAAATAACCCGTACTCCTTCCGGAGAACATCGTATCGTAGCCCTGAAATATTTGAGCATATCAAGACCCACAATATTATCTGGTGTGCTTGGAGAGAGCAAAAATGGACATGGAGCAGTAAACTTATCAACATGGAATGCAAGTGGTTGTGACAGTGGGCTAAGGTAAGGTGTTCCATCAAAACCTATTGATGTAATAGTTAAGCCAGACAGGGGAGCCCTAGGAACCAAGTTTTTAGACAAGGAGCTACGAGTAGCTCCTGTATCAACCAGAAACTGATCGGTAGAACCCAAAACATGTGCTGTAACATAGGGACCCCTCTGATCTACTGGAAGTTCAATTGATTTCTTACCCCATCCTAGCAATCCTAAGCATAAGCAGAATCCTGAAAATCAGACGGCACATAGTCGGACATTTGATATTGGTTCCTTCTATCAAAAGTGTTAACCCCATCCTGTTCACGTGTATTAGCATCAAACCTAGCACGATCATTCGTGCTTCCTCTAGGCCATGAATATCCTGAACGATTTCTCATTTGTCCCCGACCACGTGGACACTGCTGAGCACGCAGTACTTGACATCAGAAAGCCAATGTCCATATTTCTTGCAGAACGCACACTGGCGAACAGACAGATTTGAACGAGTATAGGAAGGAAAGGACG
This sequence comes from Lissotriton helveticus, assembly GCF_964261635.1. Lineage (NCBI taxonomy): Eukaryota > Metazoa > Chordata > Amphibia > Caudata > Salamandridae > Lissotriton > Lissotriton helveticus. The sequence goes on along the minus strand of NC_136063.1, from coordinate 117,840,920 downwards.
AAGCGTAAGAGCCACGTCCACGTCTATCATCACCTCTAGAAGGTGGACCATCCGCCTGAACCAACATAACCTTTGTTTTCAACTCTTTAGTTTTTTTATCCTCATTGCCCTTCGCTTTTAATTCCTGGCGTTCATAATACTGAGCCATAGTTAGGAGAGAAACCAAAGAAGAGGTAGTCCATGAACTTTCACTGGCCTTTAGGCGAGTAGCTATTCCTGGCGAAAGGATTGCGACACATTTATCAACTAACAGATGTCAACCCGTGTCATCTGTCAATGACTGGCCACTAAAATCATGGAATGCTTCTTCAAAGCGTGTGAAGAAATCAGAAACTGATTCATCTGCCTTTTGCTTGCAAGACGCTAACACTGTCCAATCTATCTTTTTAGGGGGAATAATCGTCTTTAACTTAACTAATATAGCTGCCGCAAGATTTAAAATTAACTGACACGGTTTCTGTCCAGGCTCTCTATCTTCATCTAACTGCTCTAAATCTTTCCATAATGCTCCAAATGTCGCACGATCATCAACTGTACGCACAGTTCTCCATATATCAGTCGGTAATATTAGTCCAAAAAACAGATCAATATCAGGCAAAGTCATAGTACAAGAGCTAATAGCACCCACAACTTCCTCATTAAAAGGCTGCTGGATTCTTTCGCAGATCAGGTAATGTAGTTTTAAGAGCCATGACATCTGCTCTATTCCAAGGAGTATATACCCAATTATAAATAAAATATTCCTTTGCATCTGTAGAAGTCTTATCATCACTTGTACCCATTCCTTTAGGAGGAACATATAAAGGCGCGGCTTCCCGCATGGGTTTCACATTAATTACAACATTCTTATCTGTTTCAGGAGTAGAAGTTCGTGCCATGCTGATCTTGGATGTTGGTGCAGCTGTGTCTGCTGCCTTTTTCTCCTCTCGCAAACAGGCTGCTTCAACACACAGTTTAACCAAGCGTCTGATTGTGTCAGCCACCTGGGGGAAGACAAAAAGACCTTCACGTAGTTGTTTACAATAATTTGCTACATCATCGGGCTCCATTTCTACCGAATATTTCCTGTACCGTTCAATAACTTCTGCAGCAAATGTGTCGGTAAAATATATTTGCTCCCTTTCCTGCCAATCTTTTATACTATCAAAAAGTTCAGAAGCAGTGTCAGTACTACGAACGGCTTTATGCGCAGGAGATCTAATGTCAGACGCACGCCCAGCAGATAATATCGAACAAGTTTCTCAAGCTTTGTCCTGGTCTGTAGGAGAGTCCTCATCCGACTCATAAGGAGCAGAAGGAAGGGTATACAGAGGTGGACAACGATCTCATAAGAGAGAATCATCTTGGAGTTTATTAAGAATAGGATAAAGAGGTCATCTAACAGGGTATTGGCCATTTACCTGTAAATTACGCTCCCTATCTTCCCTCTCTTTAATTTCTTTCATATCCCTATTTTTTATTTCCAATGCTTCTGCATGAATGCTATTACGTTGTTCTTTTTCAATCAAGGCTTGCTCAAGCTTCATTCGCTCACGCACTTCTTTCTCCCAGATTCGTACACAGTCAAACTTATCTTGCCTAGCCTTTCGCTTAAACATTCGTTGTTCCACATACTGAATCTTTTACAAATCAAATGACCCATGCATAGGCCAACACAAGTTAGGATCTTTATGAGTATATTTATTCCATAACGTGCTGTACATTATAGAAGAAATACCATACTTAATATGAATGTCCCTATTAGGCGTCCCCTCTGGGGGGGCCGCTTGTGCTTCATCAAGTCTCAAACTGGTACCTCTACAAAAGCAACACATCCTACGAAGTGTGCTGGAACCGGGCATGCCAAAAATAGTCCAGAATATGCAGTATTACAATCAAAGTAGCGCGTACACTTCCGTAAACTTCTTCGTAACACCAGCCTATCGCAGCGCGGTTCACACTAACGCACCAAATAGAACAAGATACGTTTCAATAGTGCTCAACCAATTGCTTTGCTGCTTTTTCTGATGCACCAATCAGCCCTTACTCTGTCTTGGTCAAACTGACCAATCCATGAGCGACACTTTTGACGTCAGCCCTGCTCCGGCTTTTGCAGCTTTGACTGATCCCTCCTTTACAAAAACTATCAAGAAGCCATATTTACACTTTTATACAACTGAATCGGTTAGTGTCCACATAAAACAACTCCATTCGTCTGTTTACTAAAACCAAAAGGATAGTTTTTTAATCACACCAGAATTGAGGGGCATATTACCAAGGGCCATTATCGCCACTTTAGCAGGACTTTTTCCAGCTAAAGCGGCGCTAATTTTATCGCCGTATTACCAAGCTGTCGCTAACACCACTTAGCGACAGCTTGTAGGTGAGAGCGGGCATTTTGGGGCCTGCTTTGCATGTCAGCGATAATTATCGCTAATGACATGCAAAGTGGGTGTGACAAAATGTCAGCGACTGAAAACAGTCGCTGCAATCGCTATCACCTATGATCAACACAGGCGTAGTTTTGGAAATATTCGCGCTAAGCACAAATATCTCCAAAAGCTAACGCCTGCCCTAACCAGTTCTTAGCCATGTTATCCAATGAGAGGTGGAAAACATGGCTAAGAGCATTGTCACAGTAATGCCTGAATATCGCTGTATTGACAGCGATATTTACGCATTTCGCCTGTTTTTTATTGCTTCTGAGATAAACCTTGCTAATAGCAAGGTATCTCAGCGATAAAAACAAGTGTAGGGCGGCGATAGCAAAGTTCCCGCTAAGCCAACTTAGCGATAATTATCGCTAGTTGTTGGTAATATGCCCCTGAGTTTTTCTGGTAGACAGCAGTTACCTCTTCTATACCACAGAATTTTACTTTTTGCCGATAAGATAGCTCTTCCCTCTACCTTACCCTTCTTCCGAGCTTGGGTTAAACATTATTACTCTTTCCGGGTAGAGTTCTAGCCAGAATAGGCAATGATTCCTATTCTCAGACCCAAGATTTCACCGGTTGCCCTCGCTATACATTCACCACTTTTACACGTAAGGTCCCTAAACTTGTGATGTACGACGACACCACCGTGATATACAACGATACCACTACTTTTTGAAACATACTATGCGATGTGTGGCTTCACTTGCCACACTTCCTCTGCCTGCTGACAGAGATACCAGCGTCCCATACTATCCAGAAGCCTCTTTTAGACTATACATTAAGCAAATACGAACTCAACAGATGTTAGTCCGAAAATTCTGTACATCATAATCCTATATATTCTACTCTACACATCATAAGTCCTAGTCAACCTATAGCAACCAATGCACTGCTACCAAGTATTACCAAGCGCGGCTCCAAAAATTCTTCATAAATCACCACAAATAAAACCACGGAAGCTCTTACAACAACTTACAAATTTCGGCCCATCACTCTAATCATTCATACACACATTTAATCCATTCCGAGGATTCAGTATGGGTTCAAAAAGGAAGTTGCGGTGCTATAGTGGAATGCCTAAACTATAGTTTATACATTATTTACAACTGCAGTTTAATTTATAAGAACCATGGTTTTTATTTAAAATAAAGAAAACAATATCATCCCACTATTTAAATTCGGATCTGCTAGTAAAAGTTTACTGTAGGAAGTATCAAACCAGTTTAATTCTTCATTTATTAAAGTTTTATTTTTCTCTAAATTTCAAGTTTTCTAGCATAATCTCTATGTTTTAAAAAGGCTAAAAGAATAACTAAATTTGCAATAAAACCTGAAAGGAAAAGGTTGAAATTTCAATAACATTCATTTATTAGCAAATTACAGCGAAAGGAAATAAGCAACGAAAATATTTCCCAAATGGAGAGACGAAGACATCAGTACAGAATGCAATATTCCCAAATGTAAAACCTCCCTGTCTCTATCAGGATGTTGCACCCATTCAAAAGTTAAATTAAAAAAAAATGTTCTAAGTCTCTTCGCCTCAAAGCAAAAATTGCACAGACCTACAGCATCTCGGGGTGCAAAAATCAGATTGGAAAGCAAGCATTTTTTAATGTCAAAACCGTCCTTTTTTATACCCTTTTTCACTAACTTATCTATCTAAATTGGTAACTCTTAAATTTTGTAATGTCTGTGATTGGTCAATTTGGAGTAGGATGAGCATAACCTCATCATTCCTTATTCAAATTTTCTGCAATGCCATCCTCACTTGCTGTAACTGGGGTTTGTTTGTGTAAAGAATGACTTCTTCCAAAGTGTCCTTTAAATTGTTAGTTGACTTTTCTTTCCCTTGGGTAAGATTATCGCCTTGTGGTGATCTTTGCCTTAGGCCCCATAAAATGGCCACGCTATCCTTGACCCACGCTGTTCAGTTACAGGCAGCCTGCATCTCCGTCTCTGGTGCATGCGTACTTCTGTCGCCATCTCGTATTTCAGACAGACTCCATTTTCTTTTATTTCGTATACCCATTTAGGCCTCAATTTAGGAACTATCACGAAAACAAACACAAATAGATGTACGTTTGCGAAATAAAACCCTTTTTGTTTACCGCCCCCCTACTAATGATAACCCAGTTAGTATTTATCTGGATAATTTGACTTACCAATTTTCATGTTTTATGCCACAAGTAAAGAGACAAAAGCACATTCATGCAGGTTTTCTTTTAGTCCATAACATATGCGTACATTTATTACACAATACTTGACAAATTAATTGTTTATTTGCTTATGCAATACATGCAAATTAGTATCCCAAGTGTATTGGAGTATGCATTTTACTCAATGTTGGTTAATTTTCAAAACCACACATTTTAGTACTTGTCGGTGTTATGGAGTGTTAATTTCACAAGGGGTACACACAATTTTGTTTTCCACCTTGCTCCATCACCCCCTTGACCGTGACCGGAGCTGGTAAGAAACCCCGACGCCAGAAGTCACCAATGCACATAATGCCCCACAGCTTTTGGTGGCCCAACCAACAGTGTCCAGGCATCTCCCTAGATCCCACCTTACTGCTCCAGCCAGTGGTCAGCTTCAGGAAGCCTCTCTTTCCAAGCCTGCTGCATCTTTTCGAAACTGAAGGTCTCAATTGGAAAGCACAGGGTCCCAGTGTCCATTTTACAACCTGCACCCAGGTGCCTGGTTGCCGCAGGTGGTGCAGCATCCTGTGCTTTTTGTTGCTCCCTGAATTGCTGACCTTAATCCCAGGAGCTTTGCACCCGCTACTGAGTGGCCTGCTGAACAGCAGTCTCTAACAGAAGTACGCCTTACCACCATTGACTAACACTGAACCCCTGCATTCTGCACCCAGCTACCTCAGTGCTGCTGGCGGTGCAAATTGCGTGCCCCTCTAGACCTTGGAGAATCTTGGTCCTAATGACCAACACACCCTCATACATTTTGTACTTACCTTTTGAAACCACTAACACTTTTTCCCATGGTAACCCACGTAAAGAGATTTTGGGACTAAAAAAATGTCAGAGAAGGTCATTACACCTTGTCCGCGTTCCTGACTGTCTCTCTAGGATGCAAAAGAACACTGTTCAGTCACATTCCTACATTTTACTATGCAAGAATGCATTCCAGCCATAAACCATCTAATGCATGCTCCCATAGTGAAATGGAGATAGGGGTCATTTACAACGTGACGCATCTGGGGAGATGCATCACATTGTAAAGCCCTGCACCACATGAAACCTGCGTTAGTTTTCATGTTGGCGATCCGGCGCAGGAACGCCTTGTAAAAGTGACGCAGTGAAATCTGCATGATTTCACTTAGTCACTTTTATGTCCATGCTGCAGCAAAACCCTCTGTCTGTTTGAAGCAGGTGTAAGGAGTGACGCTGCATGTTAGGCATAGGGAACCCCTGAGCATTGCTGAAGCAGCGTCACACTTGGGACACAACTCCAGCAATGCGTCACGTTTCCGTCCACAGATGAGTCAGAATTTCTGATGCATTTGTCAATCCTTGCGCCATGGTGCCGTATTGTAAATACAGCACATCCATAGTGATGCAAGGGTTTTGCATGGTGGCGCAGGACAAGTGACGCATCTCTGCAGATGCGTCACTTTCTTGTAAATCTGCCCCTCTATTTCTAATATGGCTCTTATTTTATGTTTTTAGAAATACATTTAGTAAATGTATGCCCATTACTTTATATACATATTTCAAGATGTTACATCCTCCTTGCATTAGATATATGCACTGAGGACGTCAAACTTTTTGTTAGTTTAAAAGTAAACAGAGATCAAAGACTGTCCAAGTACTTGGTAAAATATCAGAGTGTCCGTTTCACAATGACCGTTGTCACGTTCCTTTCATGGTAACACTATCATTGTACATTGCAGTATTATCAGTTCTCATTTGCACCTCAAGCAATTTATAGCCATCAGTGCATTTCTATAAGAACCACCTTTCCTTCCAAGAAAGAGGTGGGAATAGCCAGGAAAATAATGAAGTATTTCCATCTAAATGTTTGCTTGCGATCTCCAGATCTAATATAAACTTTTTGGTTTCCTATTTCTGGGTGACTCAGGTATTCCAACTACTAGCAAAGTGATAACCGTAAATATACCAAGTACGTACAGAATCCCAGTGCAGAGTTGAATTCTTTACATTACTGAATGTTATAGTTTTTAAATCTTTTGTTCAAATCAGTAAACAAAAATTAAAGTACCTGAATGCGGAATTATTAATGTTACTAATGAGGATTCTTTCTCCCTTAATACAGAAAGTTAATGCTCTACTTCCAATATGGTGTGATTGCTCTTACGATATGTATTTATGAATACATGAGTATATGTATGTCCATAACTAAAAAATACATATTGCAGTACTTGACACCCTCTTTTTATGAGTATACTTTATTGCATATGATGTATGCATTGAAAATATCACAGTTTTTGTCAGTTAAAAAGTAAACAAAGATAAAATACTGTCCAAGAAATTGGTAAAATCTGTACGGTACACAATGATCCTCACCACAAAGTTTTCAAGGTAACACTTTCATTGTTCATTGCAGTATCATCAGAGGCCCCGCGTCAGCTTTGCCTGTGGAAGTTCGAGACCTCTGAATGCATCGCTGAGTGTACCCTTTCGTGCCGGACTTGCCCGTGTGCTGGTATTGTGCCCTTCAAATTTTGTGTTTTTGATGATATTATGCCTACTATTTTTGTGATTGTGCCTCTCCAAGCTTGCTGCTTTCAGCTGTATCCAGCTGTGTGCCCATGCCCAGTTTCTGCTTGCTGCTGCTGTCCCAGGGCCCCTCGCCACTGGTCTTCCTGCTCCTGCTGGTGAGCTGTGCTTCCCGCCCTCCCCCTCCAATGTTTAACATCGGCCGCTGTGGACCTGCGCGCAGCAGGCTCTCCACTTCTACCAAAAGTGTCTATTTTTTTACCACCAAACACCTTCACTTCCAGGTCCAGACCAGCCCTATAACCACACTTCACAACACCCTCACCTACAGAGCCCCAAGACCTTGAACTTTGTTCCCCAATACCATCAGTGACCTCATCGCGCCCCACGCCATCGATTCCATGGACTGCATACTCATCGGAGACCTGAACTTCCACCTCAACAACTCCTGGAACCCCAACTCTACCACCATCCTGGACAACCTGGCCAACATCAAACTGAAACAGCTCATTACCATGCCTACCTACAAGGCAGGACACACGCTTGACCCCATGTTCACATGACGTAACAACATCTATTTCAGCCATACTACCTAACCCCCATGGATGGACCACCACTGTATACACTTCCACATTGACAAACCCACACTGCCTGAACCTGCACTGCGCCCTCCACAAAGGAACTGCAGCAAAGTCACTGAGAAACAGCTCAACTCCACCTTCAACTGCGATGCTCCACCACCTTGACCTATGCTAGCCTCACAGTCAAAGAACTCCACAGATTGATCTCCAACTGTGCAGACCAGCTTACACCCCTACGTAGCCCCAACAGACAGCACCTCAGGAAGGCCTCCTGATTCACCACTGTCTTCCAAGAATCCAGATTCACCTGCAGATGCCTTGAGAAGAACTGGAGAAACAGCAAATCCTCAGAAGACCCCAACACCTATAAGAATGCCATAACGGAATACCACCAAAGCATATTAGCCACCAAAAGGACCTTCATCCAAAACAAGATCCTTGCCAACTCCAACACCTCCAATTAACTCTTCAGTGTCATCCAGGAATTTACCAATCCCCCCAGCAAAACCACAGACATCACCTCTTCCAGGACCTCTGCAACAAGCTCGGATCCTCCTTCTATTTGAACATCAAAGTCCTCTATGACAACTTCAACGACTTGACACCTGACTCCGAGACCACGTCCTAATCCAGCAATGCAAGCCAGCCAATCATCTCCTCTTGGACCCCAGTCACCACCGAAGACACCACTTCAACCATGAAATGTAATCACAGACCCCTGCCTATTGCACATCTTAAACAGAGCTGCCTCCGCCATCGCTACAGAACTACGAAGCACCATCAACGCCACCTTCAAAACCGGCATCTTTGCCGATGACTGGAAATGCACAGAAGTCAGACCTTTGCTGAAAAAGCCCTCAGCAGATCCCACGGACCTCAAGAACAACTGACCCATCTCCCTCCTCCCCTTCGCAGTCAAATTCACAGAAAAGAACCTCAATGCCCAACTAACAAAATTCATAAATGGAAACTCCATGCTCGACCCCTCCCAATTTGTAATTTGCAGCAACCACTGCACCGACACCGATTTACTCACTGCCACAAATAATGTCCGCACCCTCCTCGCCCAAGGACACACCAGGGCCCTGATCCTACTCAACCTCTCTGCAGCGTTCTACAAAGTCTCCCACCGTACACTCACTGCCTGACTCCTCAATGCCGGTATACAGGGAACTGCCCATAACTGGATCCACTCCTTCCTCACCAAAGAATCAGATTGCCACATTTCTATTCTGAACCCACAGAAATCAACTGCAGAGTGACCAGAGGGACTGTCGCTCAGCCCCCCCTCGCCACCAGCCTAGGATAGCAAAGACTCAGCATAGTATACTGCGACAATGACACCCAGCTCATTGTCTCCCTTACCAAGGATCCCATCACCACCAGACTCAACTTCCGGGAAGGAATGAAGAAAGTTACATCCTGGATGAGCAGTAGCTGTATGAAACTCAACTTGGAGAAGAAAGAGTTCCTCGAAATCTGCATGGGACAATACCTGGTGGCCCACTGCTCTCGGCAGCACCCCCATCACTAAGACCACACCCAAAACCTTGGCATCGTACTTTTCTCCTTCCTCTCCATGACCCAACAGGACCCATAGCCTCCAGCTGCTTTAATACCCTCATCATACTCCGAAAGACCTTCAAATGGATGTCCACAAATCAAGCAAGATCTTCACATACACTCTCATAACTAGCAGACTAGACTTCGGAAATGCCCTCCTCACCAGAATAAAGGAGACTCTGCTCCACAAACTCTAGACCATACAGAACACTGCAGCCAGACTCATCCTCAGCATCCCCTGACAACGAATACACTACCTAACACCTTCACTGGCTCCCTTTGAGAAGAGAGTTACATTCAAGACACTCACCTACGCCTACAAATGCCTCCACAACACCGAACCCCAATACCTCAACAACAGAATATCCTTCCACACACCCAAGATAAATCTCAGATTGGCTGATCCTGCTCTGCGCATCCCAAAGGCAAGACAGGTAGAAGAGCCTTCTCCTACATCACGGGCACTGCCTAGAACGAGCTCCAGATCGACATCAGATACGAGCCCTCCCGGAACATCTTCAGGAAGACACTCAAGACATGGCTTTTCAACTGAACAGTGCTGCTTTCCCCCTCTCCCCCAAGTGCCATGAGACCCTCAAGAGTGGGTAGCATGCTTAAAATTCCATGATTGACTGATTGATTGATTAAGCAATTTACAGCCATTGGTGGGCCACATTTCCTTGTTACAAGGGGTAGAAATAAATGGCAAAATAGTGAAATATTTGAAACAAAATGTATTGCTTGTGATCTCCGGATCAAATATTAACATTTTGGTTTCCTCTTTCCGGGTGATCTAGTTCTTACAACTACCAGCAAAGTGGTAACGAATACAGCAAGTGAGTACAGCATCTCAGTCTGAAGAAACAGTTAAAGTTTTTCATTACGGAATGCAATATAATCTCATTATAGTTATGAATTTGTACAATTCCTTTATGTTTATGAAAAATCGAACTTCACCAAATCTTTGAGTATTTACTGAATGCCAAAAACAGTGGTTCAATGGACTTTGAACTTTATTCCAAATCAAAGTTACCCAAAAAGTTTTTTTCTCATAGAAATCTTTGCAGGACTAAAGAGTGGAAATAGCTTTTAGGGGATTTTCAGTGTAGGATTAAGCCAACCTTAAATTCTTGCAACCTAAATATATTTCCTTGGAATCTCCTATCTAATATTACGTTTTTGGTTTCCTATTTCCATGTGATCTATTGTTTATACTACCAGCAAAGTTGTAACCCTGAAAACAGAGAGCACTGCATTTTAGTGTGAATAAAGAGTTGAATACATTACATTAATTATTGCAATGTAATAATATTATTGCTTTGAAATTGCACAGTTCCTGTGGGACTTAAATACACCAAATCAAAGTTTCCATTAATAGTATTCATTTTTGTACATTTGTTTAGCTGACATGTTTGCATGCCTAAACAGTGGTAATGGATTTTAGGGACTCATCCATGAAGGAACATGCCACCATTACATTCTACATTTTCATCTTATATATTCTAAGCACCCTAACAAGGCACACATAGGTTGACTATATATTTCAGTGCAGTTGTTATCTATCAATGAGATTTATTTTGACCGATTCATATGCAGATTTAAAGGCAGCCAATGCCAGGCTGCACGTACAGGCATTTAGTCATGTTGTACTTGTCACCCTTGTGAATAGCAAAATATGTGTTTGTCTTCTCTGGTGGTATTTAAACTCCATGACACTGGTTTAATTCCTGCACCACTTTCTACAATCTTACTGGGAAGTGAAAAAGGCCAATTGCAAATTTGCCAATTTTACCTTGTTTTAGAGAGTCAATTCTCATGAACTGGGACCTGGTAAGCAGTGCACCAGAATTCAGAGTTCAATAACCTGAAATACTAGTCAATAACAAATGTGCCATCATGTTCATACATTACAGATCTCTAATCCAAAAATGTTAGTAAGCACTCCTTGTCAGATAGAACTACATGCATGTTAAATCATATCCACTTTGATTCAGCACTTGTTCTTTTTTGCTAAAATATACCCATGAATTATCACAGAAGAAATCCACCAGACACCTGGTCTGGCACACCACTTGAAACTCCCCCTTTCTACCCTTGACAATTTACTAGAAATTTCCTTTTTTCAAATGGTAGGTTTATATACAATGTAGCTTCTCTTTTGGTCAAATTCGTCAACAGAGTTTGAAGTTACTGAATGTAGAAATAATAGTTTTACTTAGCAGGATGTTTTCCACCTTAATACAGAGAGATAAAGCCTTTATTTCTAAACTGGTGGCATAGCTCTTACCATACATATTTATAAATACAGAAAGTAAATGTATGTCCATAACTTCATGTACATTTTTCAAGATTTTACACCCTCATTTTATAAGTAGATTAAACAGAATATGCGATATGCACTGAAGATGTAAAAACTTTTTGTCAGTTCAAAAGTAAACAGAGATAAAGACTGTCCAAGAACTTGATAAAATATCACAGCGTCCGGTGCTCAGTGTTCCTTGCCACATTCTTTTCATGGTAACACTATCTTTGTTCATTGCAGTCTCATCAGTTCTCATCTACACATTATGCAATTTACAGCCATGCGTGCATTTCATTAAGGATCAAATTTCCTTCTATAAGGGGGTGGGAATATCTGGCAAAATATTGAAGAATTTACATCTAAATTCATTCTTTGTGATCTCCAGATCTAATTGCGTTGGGTATTAACCTGTCACCAACGTTGTTAATTTTCACATAAAGAAATATATAAGACTTTAATGACAAGAATATTTAGAAGGGAAACCTTTCGGGTAATTACCTCCCTTCTCTGTTGCGGCAAGAGATGCCAAGATGTCATCATTAATCTAACTTGTGGAACGTGTAACTGCTGCTATTGAATTTGTTGCAACTGCTGTCTTCGCCGCCTCATCGGCAAGACAATTGCCAACAGTGTGAACTCCTACATGCTGGTCACTTATGACAAGAGTAGTCACACTAGGATATGCGTGCTCTAATGCAAGCATCAGAGCACAAAACTCTGCCAATTGGGTGGTACAGTCCCCCAATGTCTGTGTATGCACAACATTGAACTTGAATTTACCAGCCACCATCCTACCAACCACAATTGCTTAGGCAGAAACATAGGCGTGTCTAGCAACCGTAGCCGGTTGCACAAAACCGTCAGTGCAAATGATACAATGGAAATCCTCCAATGGCCGCATAGTCGGAGAAGCAGGATAAACAAATGTATACTGCAAAAACTCCTGAGTCTGCAGAGAGGAATCAAAAATAAATGTGACATCTGGAGATGTCAAGGACGTGGCCATTGTATCTACAGTGGGTGCAAAGCCTTTGAATTTGGTATACTGCCTTTCGTCACTGCCTCTAAGGCAGAATACGGACTAACAACCAAAATGCGCTTTTCCTGCGACAGTGCACGTTCCTTAAGAATCGCCATCTGCACTGCTGTCAAATCTTTTTTCTCAGCCGAAGTGTACAAGTGTGACTTGTAAGCGATAGGGACTGTGTCACCCTCATTAAAAGTCAGGTACGTGAAACCCACCGCGCCAGGTACGATTCTTATTACCAGGTTGGTGTGGTTATCACGAGTCAGTAAGTACCTAGATTCTAGAAGATCAGCCTGCAAAGATTGCAAGATGGTTGAATGTGTTGGCAGCCAGCAAGATTTGGTTTGATGGCTTCCTTCCCCACCCTCTTACTGCAATTAGATTCGGACTATTGTCCATTCCAGGCACTTCTTGGCCTGTTATAGTTGGCTTTACCACGTACCCACGTGCAGGGGAATATCCCTTACTTGAATTGAGGTCCCTTTATACCTCTGCAGTAGCAGTTATAAGTTCTTTGGTTCATTACATTTCCCGCAACATTCGAGGTGGGGGCCCTGGTGTTGTGGCGCATCCAGTTAGGCTGAAATGGTTGAAGGTTAGTCATGTTATGGTTAATGAGGTTATGGGCAAGCGTCGCCCAGATAAGGATGAAATGCCTTTTTGGCTTGCCGAGAAATTCAACCAACTGGAGGCAGTATTTCCTAACACGACTCCTGTGGAGAAACACAGCATTCTTACAATTAGTTTGCTGAAAGACTTAGTGCCCAAAGTGACTGACTGTACCACATAGAGTAGGATTTTTGTGGCAGTCTATACGAGATGCTTTGGCACCCCGTCAATGTCTGTCCTAACCTCCCTCATTAAGCATGTTCAGGATGACCACGGACCGGAGGCAGCTGTTGAATTGGGAATGACTTGGAGTGTTTTTCGTAGTTTCCGATCTTGTCCTTGCTAACGTTAAGGGAGTTGCAGTGAGCTTTCAGGTGTCTAATGCTTTGCAATGCAGAGAAACCACGTCAGTTACCGAGAATTATCACAGCGGCTTATCAGACCTTTGGCCGTAATAGTTTAGGTGTTAAGCCTTTTGCAAAGACAGAGCAAAAGCAAACACAGGCGGCGAAGTCTGATAACGATGATCGCCCCTCTAGTCAGAAACAGACTTGGACTAAAAATAAAAAAACAGGGGAAAAAGCAAGAGAAACAGAGGTCCCGTTCTGCCTCGCCGATACCTGCGTCTACTGAGCGCACTTTAAATTTCAAAAACGTGCTACGATGAAGTCACCTGATCGTTTTCAGGTTCCTGATCAACGCTCTCCTCGCTCTTTGCAGGATTTATCTGTCTCACCCACCGGTGCAGGAGACAGCGGCAAGGGGAGGGGTACGAAGCAAGATTTGGAGAAAGTAGGTTGTACCAAAACGTAAAGAGGCTTGATACGCTGGGCATAATTGGGAATGTAAGTGTGTCCGAAATTTAAAAATCTCAGTAAAGATTGTAGGTTTTTCAGTGTGAAGGGAGAGCGAAACTGTGCGCATTTCTCCAGAAAGTGAGGAGCCAAACCTCGACCTACATAGTTTTTTCTTCCCTTAGAAAACATTGCAGTCGTAAACCATGGAACTCGCGTTTTGGGGATAGTCACTGTACGATCATACCACCGTTATTTCTTATAGCTTCCTCTATTTAATTCTATTCGCCCTAACATGTAGTTTACAAGGCACAGTTAGAGTGAATTAATATTTCAAAGCAGAGTTCCTACTTTTAAATGAAGTTTATTTAGATATATTCACATGGATGTTTAAAGCCAGCTGCAGTCAGGCTACATATGTAGGCCTGAAGCCATGTATTACTTGTCAGCCTAATGATTAGCAATATCTGTGTTTCTCTCCTCCTCTTATATTTAACTTCCATGTCACTGGTGTGTTTCCACACCATATACTGTGCTCTTTTTGAGAAGCTAAAAATACTAAAATTTGGCAATAGCTGATGTAACTATGTTTTAAGGAGTCAAACTGCATGAACTGAGATCTAATCAGCAGTGCCCCAGTCTGTGAAATAACAGTCAGCAAAAATAGGAATTACCACTCAAAAATGAGGTATTTTCTACCAATAAGTTAGAATTCTTTTTCATAACTTAGAATTAACATTTAGTATTTGAGAAAAAAGGACCAGTAGGAAGAGGCACAGTGAGTTTGTACAAGGCCACGAGGAAGACCTTGAGAGGTTGAAATGTGTTGTCTCCTAATTGCCGCTTCTAAGTAGCCCTTGATATTGTCATTAGGTCATCCACAGAGCACTATTGTTTTGTAAAAGTCTTTATCCATTGTTAGGATGCACACCAAACTTTGCTGTGGTTGCTCACATTATGCTGTTTGCTATCCTCAAAACCTGCTCAATAATTATTGATATCACCAAGTGCAAGATCGCAACTTCAAACCAGAGGACTCCAGGCAATATCCATCATTTTTACCCATAACTGATCTCTAATCCAAAAATATTAGTAGTTCAAGTTCAAGTTCGGGCATTTATATAGCGCACTACTCACCCATAGGGTCTCAAGGCGCTTGGGGAAGGCGTTTATTATTTGTCGAATAGCCAGGTTTTAAGTTCTTTTCTGAAGGAGATGTGGTTTTGAGTAAGGCGGAGGTGGGTGGGGAGTGAGTTCCAGGTCTTGGCAGCTAGGAAGGAGAAGGATCTGCCACCCATGGTGGATTTTCGGATGCGCGGGACTGCGGCGAGGGCTTGATTTGACGACCTTAGTTGGAGGGTGGGTGTGTAGAAGGACAGTCGAGTGTTGAGGCATTCGGGTCCTAGATTGTAGAGTGCTTTATGTGCGTGGGTGAGAAGACGGAACGTAATTCTCTTGTTGACGGGAAGCCAGTGGAGGTCTTTTAGGTGTCCGGTGATGTGATCTTGGCGAGGGATGTCCAATATGAGTCTCGCTGATGCGTTTTGGATGCGTTGGAGTTTTTTCTGTGGTTTTGCTGTGATTCCGGCGTATAGTGTGTTACCATAATCCAGTCGGCTCGTGACCAGTGCGTGGGTGACAGTCTTTCTTGTCTCGAGGGGGATCCAGCGGAAGATCTTTTTGAGAATGCGAAGTACGTTAAAGCAGGAGGATGAGACTGCGTTGACTTGTCTGGACATCGAGAGAGAGGAGTCTAGGATGAAGCCAAGGTTACGTGCGTGGTCTGTGGGTGTGGGTGCTGTGCCCAGGGCGGAAGGCCACCAAGAGTCGTCCCAGGCAGAGGGGGAGGATCCTAGGATGAGCACCTCCGTTTTGCCTGAGTTGAGTTTTAGGCGGCTAAGTTTCATCCATTCGGCTACTTCTTTCATGCCTTCGCGAAGATTGGTTTTGGTGGTGTTAGGGTCTTTGGTGAGGGAAAGTATTAACTGGGTGTCGTCGGCGTAAGAGATGATGTTGAGGTTGTGTTGGCGCGCGATGGATGCGAGTGGGCTCATGTAAACGGTGAAGAGGGTGGGACTGAGTGATGATCCTTGTGGTACTCCACAGATGACATCAGTGGCCTCTGAGTTAAATGGGGGAAGTCGGACTCTTTGAGTTCTTCCTGCGAGGAATGAGATGATCCAGTTCAGGGCTTTTCCTTGTATGCCGATGTTGCTGAGGCGTTGTATAAGGGTGCTGTGGCAGACTGTGTCGAAAGCGGCGGAGAGGTCGAGTAGAATGAGGGCTGCTGTTTCTCCGTTATCCAGTAGTGTTCGGATGTCGTCTGTCGCTGCAATGAGGGCGGTTTCGGTGCTGTGTTTGGCTCGAAATCCGGATTGAGAGGGATCGAGGGAGTTGTTGGATTCAAGGAAAGCGGCGAGCTGTCTGTTGACGGCTTTCTCAATAACTTTGGCGGGGAAAGGGAGGAGGGATATGGGTTGGTAGTTTTTAAGTTCAGAGGGGTCTGCTGTGGGTTTTTTCAGGAGAGCGCAGAGTTCGGCGTGTTTCCAGCTTTCTGGGAAGGTGGCAGAGTTGAACGAGCAGTTGATGACATCACGGAGATGGGGTGCGATGATGGAGTCAGCTTTGTTGAAGATGTGGTGGGGGCAGGGGTCGGTTGGTGAGCCAGAGTGGATTGAGTTCATTAGTCCGATGGTGTCTTCAGTAGTGATAGGGTTCCAGGCTCTGAGGTTGTTAGTTGGCGGTGTGGGATCTGAGAGGGGTGGTGAGGGTTGATCGTTGGTAGTGTTCTTGAAGCTGTTGTGAATGTCGGCAATTTTGTTGTAGAAGAAGGAGGATAACGCATCGCAGAGGTCTTGGGAGGGGGTGATGTCGTTAGATACTGCGGTGGGGTTGGTGAATTCCTTGACGATGTTGAAAAGATCCTTGCTGTTGTGGGTGTTGTTGTCTAGACGATCCTTGAATGCTGATTTCCTGGCGGATCGAATCAGTTGGTGGTGTTTGCGGGTGGCTGCCTTGAGGGTGGCCATGTTGTCGGTGGTTAGGTTTTTTCTCCATGTTTTCTCCAGGGTGCGGCATAGCTTCTTGGATTTTTTAAGGTCACCATTGAACCAGGGAGCCTTTTTTCTGCCTGAGTTGATCTGGTGCTTTTTCAGGGGTGCTAATTTGTCAGCACTGTGGGTGATCCATTGCTTGAGATTGGTGGCCGATTGATTTGGGTCCAACGAGGGGGTGGGAGGGTTTTGGTTGAGTGATGTGAGGAGTTGGTCGGAGGTGATTTTGTTCCAGTTTCTCCGAGGAATAGGTTGTGGGTTGTTGTGGGTCAAGGTGGTTTTGTAGCTGAAGTGAACACAGCTGTGGTCCGTCCAGTGTAGGGCTGTGGTGCGATCGAAGGAGATGTGTTTGCTGGAGGAGAAGATAGGGTCGAGCGTGTGTCCGGCTAAATGGGTGGGGGTGTTAACCAGTTGTTTGAGTCCGAGATTGGCCAGGTTGTCCAGAAGGGTGGAGGTGTTGCTGTCGTGTATGTTTTCAAGGTGGTAGTTGAGGTCTCCTAAGAGAATGTAGTTCTCGGTGGCGAGGGCATGTAGACTGATGAAGTCAGTGATGTCATCGCTGAATTGAGTGCGGGTTCCTGGAGGCCTGTAGATGAGGGTACCTCTAAGTGTGGGCCTAGGGTCGGTGTGGATCTGGAAGTGGAGATGTTCGGCGGTTGTGAGATTATCGTCGGAGGTTGTCGTTATTTTGATGGTGTTCCTATGGATGATGGCGATGCCTCCTCCTGTTTGGTTGGTACGGTCTTTTCGGATAATCTTGTAAGTGTTCGGTATGGCTATGGCGATGTCGGGTGATGATGATGTGTTCATCCATGTTTCTGTAAGGAAGGCGATGTCCGGTGACTCAGTGTCGAGTAGGTCCCAGAGTTCAGTTGCGTGTCGGTGGACCGAGCGGGTGTTCAGCAGGAAGCATTTTAGGTGGTTAGGGTTGGAGCTGTGTATGGAGGAGGTTGATTTGGTGAGGGTCCTGAAGCAGTTGAACTTGCAGGAAAGGCAGGCGAATGGGCCATGGGTACGTCCTGGGGTGGCCTCGCAGCATTGTGGTGTGTGTCCGGGGTTGAGGGCGAGGAGAGTTGCGGCATCATATGTGACTCTAGTGGGTTGGGTGCAGCGGGGACCAGGGGGACAGGCGCTGGGCGCGGTCCAGGCGCGGACGGGCGTAGACAGGCTTACCTTTGGCGCACCTTCGGCGCGGCCGCAGCGCGTGGACGCTGCGCGTGGATGCATCTGTCAGAAGTAGAGAAGTGGAGGGGGCGGAGCGTGGGAGGGGCAGCTGGGAGGCGGGAGCGAGGTGTAGTGACGGTGTGGGAGGAGGGCACAATAAACAAAATGGCAGCAACAACAACAACGCTGCAGGGTAGGACGAGATGAGGTACGAGCAGTGAAAACAGTGGAGCGCCTATGGGGAGAATAATGTACTAGTATCTAGCGGTTCAGGCGCAATGTAAGGTCAAAAGCACTGAGAGATGTGGCAGTCCCTTTAAATAATGTGCACGTAGTCACCAAAGCAATCGAGCCCAGCAGTGTGCAGTGCGCAGGTAAATAAATAAATGTACAATGCACTCAGCAACCAGTGAGAGACAAAGCGTTATAAAAGCCCAGCAGTTACAAATGCCCAGCAGCGCTATAAAATAATTGTCAGTTGAGCAGTGCGCAAATGAAAGCAGAAATGAAAAATAAACACTAAGCAGATCGTAAAACACAGAGCGAGCAGCCAAAAACAGAGCGTTACAAATGCCCAGCAGTGCGCAATTATTCTATCTCAGGCAATCGTTGGGTAGTAGTACTTGTCAAAGTTAAAAACTCTGAGGAACGATACCAGGTTGGGAGGAAGTGGTGGGAGCGACCGTTTCTGCCGAGGACAGGACGGTCACAGCTCTCCACGAGGGTTCAGACGCCGTGTAGCTTTAGTGGGTGGGAGGGGCAGTTGGGAGGCGGGAGCGAGGTGTAGTGACGGTGTGGGAGGAGGGCACAATAAACAAAATGGCAGCAACAACAACAACGCTGCAGGGTAGGACGAGATGAGGTACGAGCAGTGAAAACAGTGGAGCGCCTATGGGGAGAATAATGTACTAGTAGCTAGCGGTTCAGGCGCAATGTAAGGTCAAGAGCAGATAAAATTGCATGCATATGAATTGTGATGAATTTACACTCAGCACTCATTCTTTTTTGCGAGAATATATCCTTGAAATATCACAAAATAAACCCACCAGCCACCTTGTCTAGCATCACATTTAAACCTTCCCCTTCCACCCTGGAAACATTTCTAGAGATTTCCTGGTTTCAAAGTGGCAGTTTAATATACAATTGTGCTGATTTCTTGTGCAAATTAGTCGTCAGAGGTTAACGTTGGTTGAACTTGTAAGCATTTGTTTTCTTAAGCAGCATTGATTTCATCTTAATTTAGAGAGGCACAGGCTCTATTTCCAACTTAGTTATATACCTAGAAACATACACAAATCCAGAAGTCTGGTGCTTCATACACAGCGGTCCTGGAGGGGTTACGGTAAACCATGTATCAAAAACAACTCTCTCCAGTTAAGAAAAAAGAATTTCTGGGACACCCAGGGATGCTTCAAAAGTTTATTCTGGCAAAATAATGCCTCACCAAGGCGTTTCACTTTTCAGCTTTATCATCGTGTGGTACAGACCTCCATATTGCCGTATTTACCCACCATATCTGTGAAACTAAGAAAGGACATTGTAACAACACTATATTATGGGTCTATATCTGCGCCATATTGGAATGTACTGTTGTTGATTATTTATCACAGTATATATTCCACAATATTTCTTAAATCTCTGCTTTTGGTTTAACAGAACAATTATAAATTTCATTAACAGTACATTTCATCTACTAATATTATGTTATCCATTCAGTAAATTATTTTAGAAATATACTTGGTGTTGTAATCAACTGCCCTCTGATATCACAAAACAGCAGAATAGGTACAACAATTACCTACATAAATTGCCAATTATTGACAAACGCCTACCAATCTTAAATTAACATACATATTATACATGAGTTCATGTCTAATATCAAAAAGATAAGGGAGATCTCTCATTAATCATTAATTACAATATTGAAACTGCAGTCCTGCTCAAGGTGGCCATTCTATTCAATTCGTCATCATCATTACATCATTATGTCAGATCCAATACAGTCTTGCCCAAATAGTCATAGTATGTCTGATATCTCACACTTGGATTCAACAGGGCTGACTTGATGTTGTTTCTCTTTACGATGCTCCTAAACATTCCTGCCTCGATATTCTCCATGATCGTCTTACGTGTGCAAAAAGACAACAAAATCTCAATTACTCATCTTAAAACTATTCTATTACACTTAATTATATTTAAATAAAAATAAAATTACAAAAACTGGAAGGATTAAGCTTCTTTATTCATTGGTTCCTGGCATTTACTTTTTACAAGTGCACTGACATCTCTTCTCGTGAGTTTAGACCTACTGGGGTAGGTATATCAAAGTCAATAATACACCTTGACTCCATTCTTCTTAATTGACATTCTCTATCACCCACTCTCTCTTGTAATGTAATCAAGCTTGAAACTACATATGAAAGCAGTTTCTCATTTTGCCTATGCACAGTGTAAAAATGATGTGCAACAGGATACAGAGCATCATTTTTTCTGATTGCACCTAGGTGTACTAGTACCCACTTTTTTGCACAAGGAATAGTATTGCCTATAAAAAAATTGCCACTAGGGAAAATCAGGCAGTAAACACCACAGTCAGTTTCACAGGTGAAATTCCCTTTAATCAAATATTCTCTCTACTAGTGTTTGGGATTTCCAATTTAGTACAGTCAGTGCTGTTTGAACATGCCTTCTACAACATCTAAATCCATGACTCACATCTCTGTGGGCATCATGATCTTTAGTGTATACTGCATTGCAGCTTAGCTCATCTATGAGCGATCTACATCTTGTAAAGGTGATCTGGGGTGTTACATGAACATATTTTTGCAAAATTGCATCTGTTCTTAAAATGTGCTAATTTCCGTTGAACATTTTTCTGATTTTGTATGCTGTATTTGAAAATGTTGTTATAAATCTCACTTGACCTGATGCTTCCACCACTGCAGGGTTGTGTACTGTAACTCTTTTTTTTTTTGTTTAAGAAATTTTTATTAAGCATTAAAACAATAATACACGAAACATGTCATGAAAAATTAGGAAAAAGTACAAATGAGTATAATAATAATTGAAAGACATCAATCTACAGAAATTTATATAGAGAAAGGAAAGGTATGAAAAGATAGAAAGGAGAAAGAAGAAAGGAAAGGAGTGAAAAGGAGAAAAGAAAAGGAGGAAAGCAGAAGAAAAGGAAAGAGAGGAGGAGAGAAAGAGGAAGATAAGGAAGTAAAACTAAGGGATCATAAGGGACAAGAAGCACGCGGTAAGGGAGAAGGATTAGAAGAGAGATAGGAAGTAAAGGGAAGCCATAATAAATCAGATTTAATTTTCAAAGGGATAGAGGTAGAAGAGGCAATAGAAATTCTATGTTCATCACATATATAATTCCACCATGTGTGGACCGAGAGTTTAGAATTGTCTTTCCAGCACGATAAAATAACTTTAAATGCAAGTGCAATAAAAAGGTCTAACAACTTAGCAGAAGAGGGTGTACTAATATCAATATCATCAGCTAAAGAACCTAAAAATATGTGTATAAAAGACAATTGTGAAGAAAGAGATAACATTTTCATACATATATTCCAAACTTCAGTCCAAAAAGATAAAACTGGGGAACAATAATAAAGTTGGTGTTGTAGAGTACCAGGGTCTTTAGAACAGGACCAACATAAAGGAGAGGAGGTTGGAGAAAATTTATGGATAGTAACCGGTGTAATAACAACTCTGTGATAAATAAAAAGTAGGGATTGGGTAATGCGTGCAGCAACAGAAACTTTAAAGAGTCGAGACCATAAACGATCCCACAATGCAGTGTCAAAGGAGACATCCAGATCAGTTTCCCAAGCAGTCTCTACTATAGACTTAAAACGGACAGAACAATCAGATAATAAAAGTGAATATACAAGGGCAGCTTTAGGTTGTTGGGTGGAAAAAAGAGGGTAAAGTGGGGTGACAGGAGTAAAAGAAGAAAAAGAATCAGAGGAAGAGGATAATGAGGAGAAATGAGATTGAATAGCAGAGATTATAATAGAATATTCAGCAAGAAAAGAGGCGGGTAAGTTAAACTTATTTTGTAGATCCACAAAAGAAAGGAGATTAGAATCAAGAAAAAATTGATGTACAAACATTATATTCTTTTCTTTCCAGTGTTTAAAGTAAAATGATTTACCTTTATATCGAAGAAATTTGTTGTACCAAACTACCGATGATAAAAAACATTGTAGAGGGGAAAGGGAAGAGGAAAAAACATTTTGCAAGGTAGATTGGCAATATTTCAAAATAGGATACTTGGATATAAAGGTACAGTTTGACATGAAAGGAACATGTTGAAATGAGAAATCTTTCAAAAAAGAGCGTTCCAGGAGCACCCATTTAGGAACAGGAGTATCAAGGAAATCATATGCCAAGGAGAAGGATTGTTTGATAAGAAAGGCAGAATGATAAAAGCCAAAATCAGGGAAACGAACACCACCTTCATTTTTAGGGCGAACCAACTTATGTAATCCAATGCGGGGATGTTTATTGTTCCACAAAAATTTTGTGCATATGGAATTGATACGGGAAAAATAGGATTTAGGGATTTTGAAGGGGAGCATAGAGACTGTATATAAAACATGAGGGGTAATCATCATTTTGATAGTATCTAATCTACCCCACCAAGAAAGAAATAGGGGAGACCAAATCTGCAGGAGGGATTGAATTTTCTTAAATAACGAATCAAATGTTATTTTAAGGGTATCTTTTAGAGAGGAAGAAAACCATATGCCGAGGTATTTAATTTTAGAAGGACACCATGCAAAATCAGTATTATTAAACATATATTGAAAACACAAAGAATTAAGGGGAAGCACTTCAGTTTTGGATAAATTGAGCTTATATCCTGATATTGAGGAATATAACTGAACTTCATCTAAAAAGGGAGGGAGGGAAGATTCAGGATTGGACATGTAAATGAGGACATCATCAGCGTATGCTGAAAGTTTGGTTTCGACAGAGGGGAATTTTAAACCTGTGATGTGAGGATTAGAACGAATACGTTGCAAAAAGGGTTCAAGGCATAGGATAAATAATAACGGGGAAAGGGGACAGCCTTGTCTTGTACCTCTTGTTAAAGAAAAAAATCTGGAAAATTGGTTGTTAACAAAAATACTGGCACGGGGAGAGGAATAAAGGAGTTTGATTAACGCTATAAACTGTGGTCCAAAGCCAAACCAAGTGAGGGTTCGAAACATGTATTGCCAATTGATACGATCAAAAGCTTTTTCAGCGTCTAGGGAAAGGGCTGCTAACGGGGTTTTGACATTTTTGCTGTGAGAAAGGACATTGGAAAAAAGACGGGCATTATCCGCAGCAAGTCTGCCCTTAACAAACCCCACTTGGTCTGTGTTGATTAGGCGAGGGATAATGGAATCAAGGCGAGAGGCAAGGATTTTAGCGAAAATTTTACAATCATAATTTATTAAGGAAATGGGGCGGAAATTCTTACATTGGGAATGGTCCTTATCAGGTTTCGGGATGATGACAATGAGGGCGTCCAAAAACGACCCAGAGGCCTTAGCTTCAAAAATAAAAGAATTAAATAAATGAAGGAGTTTGGGAGCAAAAAACGAATGAAAGGAGGAGTAAAATTCAATCGGCAGGCCATCAGGACCAGGGGCTTTTGATTTCTTAAGGGATTGAATAGCTGAGGTAATCTCTTGGAGGGTAATTTCACGTTCTAGGTGTGAAAATTCAACAGGGAGGGCTGGGGGGGGCGGGAGGCCGTCAAAAAAAGCCGTTAAGTTAGCATCAGAAGGGTGAGTATCATCGGTATATAAGGCTTGATAATAGTTGTGAAAAACTTCAGCAATGTCTTCATCGGAAGTAACTAACTTGTTGAGTGAATCATTAAAAATTGGACCGATAGCTTTGCGTTCAGATTTGATTTTCAAGTAGTTGGCCAACATTTTACCTGCTTTGTTCTGACCCCCATGATATTTAGATTTTATTTTAAGGAGAGTATGACAAGCTTCATTAGTTATAATTTTATTAAGGTCTGATTTGGCATGGATCAAGTCATTAAGGGCAGATGGGGATTTGGAGGAAAAGTAAGTGTGTTCAAGTGATTTAATGTGTTTAAGTTGATCTTCATATTTTTGCTTATTAAGCTTCTTTTTGGCAGAGACATAGGAAATCGTAAAAGCACGAAAAGAAGCTTTAAAAGCATCCCAAGTGTTAGGAATGGAAGTGTCCACAGGATCATTTAAGGAAAAATATTCATGAAAAAACTCAGTACATTTTTTCACAAAGGTGGCATCAGATAAAAGAAAAGAGTTAAATTTCCAACGACTAAAAGTGGAGGGACTAATGGATAGATCCAAGGTAGTGTAAACCGGTGCATGGTCAGAAATAAAAATAGAGCCAATAACAGATTTTTGAAGGGAGGGAAGAAGAGACTTACTGATCATAATGTAATCAATCCTTGAGCGTGTATGATGGACACTAGAGAAAAAAGTATATTCTAGTAAATCAGTATTACACACTTTCCACGAGTCATAAAGAGGACGAGAGGCAATGGCAGATTGGAAGGCCTTATGGGTTTTATCAGGTTGGAATTTACTTGAAGACAAACGGTCTGAAAAAGGGTCTAACCACTGGTTAAAATCACCAGCAACGATGAAATTAGGACAGTCAATGGATGCAATAAGCAGTTTAATGTCTTTCCAAAATTTGGGATCTGGACGAACAGGGCCATAAATATTCAGTAAGACCATCGTTTTGTTATGAATAACCACCTTTGCCATTGCCCAACGACCTTCACCATCATTTTGGGAGGAAATAATTTGTGCATTTAAAGACTTATGAAATAATATAGCAACCCCTCCTTTTTTGTTGACCGCAGGGGAAAATACAACCTGACCCACCCATTGTCTTTTCAATTTAAGAGAATCAATGTCCGAGCAATGAGTTTCTTGAAGAAAGACAACCTGTGAATGAAATTTGGTTAAGTGAGACAATACCTTCTGACGCTTGACAGGATGACCAAGACCACGGACATTCCAAGAGACAAAATTACACATGTCGGAAGGAGGAAGGAATGGACGAAGGGTGGAGGCAACACACAGCAGGGAGATCACTATATAAGGGGAGACAAAAAATAACGGTTAAACATTGGAGTGGGAGAACGCTCATGTCAAGAAGAGAAAGAGAGATGAAATAGCATGGAAGAAAGAGACGGAAAAGTAAATAAGACAGCAGAGTTAGCTTGAGAAGAAGGAAGAAAGGAAAGAAAGAGAAGAGAAAGAGAGAGGGAAGATACATAAAAGAAGGAGATAGGATTAGAAAACAGGTCAAAGCACAAAGGCCTGATCTGAAAGGAGAACAGTAACCAAAATTTATGAGACGCGGGTACACCAGAGAGAGGACAGGACCCACGAGCAATCCATAAACGGACAAATTAGAAAGGATAAACACAAGGATGTGAGAAGAAAGTTTAGAACAAAATAGAAGGGAGAGATATGATAAGTGAATATATAGAAATTAAAGCAGTTACGTTGGAAGAGGAAAAACATTGATAGAAGAAAAAGCATTAGCTGGCAGTTTCCATGTTGGACGGCGTGATGCTCATCAGGTAGTCTCGAAGTTTCTGTGGATCATCATACGACTTGGTACGACCATTGTGTGTGATCTTACAGAAACAGGGATGAAGAATTCCATATTGAATGTTGAGTTGTCTCATCGTGGGACGAAGGTTCAGGAATTCCTTACGTCGAGCATTGGTAGCAGAAGAGAGATCTTGGGAAATAAAGATGTTGTGGCCAGACCACTGGAGACGACGTTTGGCCCTGGCAGCTTTTAGAACAGCCATGAGTTCTGTGAACTCCAAGAATAGCATGATGATTCCACGTGGTTTGGATGCGTTGGAATTGATACGACCAAGGCGATGCGCTCTCTGGATGTTGAGAGGATGAGTCGATGGGGAGAGTTCCAAAAGTTCTTGAAGAAGTTTCCGAATAAAAGAGACCATGTCTGACCCCTCCAAATTTTCCGGAACACCATAAACGCGTAGGTTGTTGCGTCTATTTCTATTTTCCAAATCCTCGGTGTGCAATTTGAGTTTGTGGATTTCTTGTTCCAAAAGTGGAATCTTGGTTGAGAGGTCTTGGACATCGCTGACACGTTGCTCTAAGTTCAAAACCTTATTTTCCATGACCACCCAGCGCTCCTCGATCTGCTGAAGTTTAGCGTTGGTAGCAGTCATAAACGGTTGAAGACCACGCACCTCCTCAAGGATTGAATCCAAAACAGGATTAGTCGAAGAGTTTATGGGGGAGGGTGGGTCATTCTTGTGTCTTTTGGGTTTCGTTCCTGTTTGCGATAACTTCGGCGAAGTTGAGAAATTTGCCATGATGCTGGTTGAAGAAAGGAAGCTTTGTCCAGTAACGCAGTTGAATATGAAATAGAGCGTGGATACCCAAACGTGAAAGGGGCACACCTTGTGGCAAGAAAGAAGGCACTGAGACACACTATTTATCAGTGTGCGAGTGAAGAAGCAGCCACACGAGGACAAACAGGAAGCATCCACTAACTCAGAGGCTTGATATTGCGGCAAAACAACATGGCATTATGGAGTATCAGATTAAATGAAGTACAACACCAAGACATTCACATGGAGGCAGAGATAGTGCAATAAGGTATTGGAGGAGACTGATGGTCAGTAGGGGTGAGAAGAGCAAGAAACCTGTAGGGGCGCTGAGGCATTCATTACATTCCTTGAGCATGAGTAGGAGGTCAGGCATCCAGAGGCACAAAATGGCGGTCGTTCCACCTCAGAGAATAAATTGCGCTTTTAAAATGGAAAGCGGTAGTGGCATCAACAGTGAAAAGTAAACCACAGCAACTCATGAGTGAAGTAGGGTGATATGTAGTAATAGTGCCACATTAGCGCCAGAGCGCAGGGGGAAAGAGCAGGAATATTGCAGAGAGAAAATCCGGATCGGCAGCATACAAAATGGCGGCCGTTCGCGTTGCGCAGCGAAGGAATATTTACCAAAGCAAATTGTCACTGAAAATGAGCTCTCTCCGGCCGGTAAAATGCTTCATTGCGGAGTCCCCACCTTCCGATGTTAATAGCTGTGAAGAAAACCGCTCGACAAGCGGTTTCGACGGTGTCTCACGGCATCCGCGGAATGTCCGAAGCGGAGCTCACGGAGAACACGTCCTCGATCGCCGGCGCGCAAGCCACGCCCCCGTGTACTGTAACTCTGATCTTTGCAAAACATCCGCTTTAGCTATAGCTTGTTTTATTGTTTTACTGCTGTAGCCCCGTTCCTCAAAGCTTTTACTCATTACCAATTTTTCTTTGTTGTACTCATACTGTGTGGTACAATTCCATTTGGCCCTGATCAGCTCCCCATAGAGAATGTGATGGATTAGGCTTGAAGGATACGCACTATTTGAATTTAGGAGACTATTGTCCGCAGTAAGCTTGCTGTGTAACTTCATAGCTAACACATTTCCCTGAATCTCTATTCCAACATGTAGGAATACAATTCTATCTTTGCTTTTGTTTGAAGTGAAATGTAAGTTAATCTCATTATCATTACGAAATGTCACAAGTTGGTCAGCAGACAGTTTATCTCCTCTCCAAATTAAAAAAATATCATCTATAAACCAAGTCCACATGACACTATTTTCTCAGAACATTTCCCAGCTACCGGACACCTGCTCCTCCCACCAGCCCATAAATAAATCATCATAGCTGGGGGCGAAGCAGGTGCCCATTACTGTCCTTTGCGTCTGTCTATAGATGTTTTGGTCAAAGAGAAAAAAGTTCAACAGTACATCACCGTTTCTAATAACATTTCAGTATATAAAAATGAAGAAACTGGTCTTGCTCTTAAAAAATATCTCACAGCTTGGATCCCCAGGTCATGCTGAATGCAGGTATAGTGACTGGTTACACCCAGTGTAACCAGCAAAACATTGTTTTCCCAGTTGATGCCCTCAACCAGTGTTTGGAAGTGTGTTGTATCTTTTAGATGAGCAGGTAACATAAAAACAAATGGACATAGAAAGTAATCAATACATTTTGAAGTCATTTCTTATTGTGATCCCATTGAGGAAACAATGGGCCTGCCGGGTGGCCTTTCTGCATCTTTGTCTAATTTGGGAAGCAGATACATAATGGGCAGACATGGATGTTTCCAATATAAACTACAACATTCCTCCCACTCAAGTAAATCTTGATCTTTCCATTTAACCAACATTTCATTGTACCTTGAAAAAGATGATTGTACCTCTGATCTACTACTTAGCATATAACGTAGAGGATCGATCATTTAATTAATTGGCATGGTCCTTCAATCAAGTAGTCCACTTTCACCGACACCACAACATTTCCACCTTTGTGTGAACATCTAATAACTATAACGGTATACATTTTTAAACTTTCCATTGCTCCTAAATGTTCACCTGTTACATTTCTCCCTGGTTTTCCAATTGTTTTATATCTAATTTTTTTCAGATCCGAAACCACACTTTTCTCAAACACTTCCAATGCATCACTATGTATGTTTGATATAAATGTAGATTTGGGTTTAAAGTTACTCAAACCTAATGCATCCACAGGTATTTGTGATGTATCCAAATGTATTATTTGATCCTCATGAAGTACTATGCTCTCATCCAATTCTGGCATTGTATGTAACAACTTTATATCGTACATGCATAATGCCTCTGATAACTGATTAGGCCTTCGCTCACTTTTGGACGGAGCATGCAGGAGGAACCACTTTTTCAATTGAAATTTTCTCAAAAAACTGAAAATGTCAATTCTAGTCTTTACATTGTCTAATTGTCTGGAAGGACAGACAGATAGGTCTAGGGATAACAATTTACTATATCTGTAGGTGACAACTTACGTTCTGACTAATTGACCACCATCATCTTGTTACCCTCTTGGCTCTTGTTGACATTGCAACTGGTTTGCTGCTGTTTCCTCTTTCGTCTTGACCTTGTTTGTTTGTTTCTCTGGTTCCTCCTGTCCCTCTGGTTTGGCCTCTTGTGCCACATCCTCTGCCATGCCGAAAATCTTGCTCTCTTGTTTGTTGATTTTGCTTAGCTTTAAAAACTAAAACATCATCACTCTTTGCCCTTTGTTTTTTTCATTACCACAAAAAAATGAAAGCAGCAGATACCTCTAACAATACATCCTGACGGAACTTAAACTGACATGCTGTGCAGGTGTGAGGTGCATCTACTTTTTGAGAACGTCCTTCTAAGAGAAAAGCATGCAATGCCATTCATAGATTTTGACACACTACATATGCCACACAATAAATATGATGATTCGGATAAAACTGCGACCTGTGTGAAGTTAGGGATTGTGAGAAACAAGTACCTGTTAGAGATTTGGCTCCCACAACGGCCCCAGCAACGCCGGGGATGCCTGGCTTCACCTTGGGTTGCCCTCTCACAGGGAAAGCCAGGACGGGTACCCCAGTGATATACAGCGCCAGGACGCCACGTAATGAGGTAACAGTGCGCTTTACAAGTATACATACATTACATTACATTACATTACATTTTGACTGCTAGATGCTGGTTTTCTGACTCTCATTGTACCCTGGGATCTGCTGACCAGGGCCTGGATTGTGTTTCGAATAGAAGTGCATGGTAATTAGGTATAACTACAATTATTACTGACATTCTCTCTGTAACACCCCAGAATGAGGTTGGGCTTGTTGTTGTAGAGGCCTAGTCAATTTCATGTACTTAGGTGTGCATTATTCTTATGCCTGCTGACATTTTTGGGGCTGCTTTTAATCTTAAATTATATGCAAATTTCACTATTCAATTAAAAGTACCTTGGTTGGGAGGAGGAGCTTGGCGGGCATCCGTGATGGCCGCGTGAGCACAGCGCTCTCCGGACCCCCGCCACTCCCGGCATGATATCCTGAACATATCCTGACTCTTCACGAGGATTTGTGTAGAGGACGCTGGGCTGATCTTCCTGGGATTTTTGGAATTTGATTTGGACCCGGGGCGCCGAAGATACGACGACTCAAACTTTCGGGGTCCGCCCTTGAGGTGCGCCCGGGACTGGGTGCGGCACTGTGGCCGTCTTGGAGTTGAACAACAGCGGCAGGGGGATTGGACTTGTGGGTCCCCCTCTTAAGTTTCGGTTTCGATTCTGCTTCAGACTGATACAACTGGCAGGGGAGTCTGGCATTTGCTGGGTCCGGCGCACGAGACGGCTGTCGGGCCTTTGACTAGCTTCTTCTCCTTCCAGGCTAGTTCACTCCTAGTGGTACCCTCGCCGCTGCTTTTTGGTCCCGACGCCCTACTTTCCTGCGGCCATTTCTATCGGGTCGAGTGAGTCTCCTGGTGACGCAGTCTCCGACATGGCGGGCAGAGGGGACCGAGAGACTCGGAAGACCAAGACGCCCCTGCGTGGGGGCCCGGTCCAGTCCAATGTTATGGACCATTACACCCATTCGAAGGGGTCCCCTGGAGCCGCCCTGCCTGGCCCAAGTGTGGTTGACCACATTGTTGACGCGTCTACGGAGCCGTCCTTGCAGGACATCATGGGCGCCATTTCTGGCATGAAGGAAACAATAGGCCAACAGTATGAAGCTTTGGCCCACAAAATCGACACCGTGGCCATTGATGTGAACTTGATTCGGGCCGACCTATCTAAAACCAATGAGAAGGTGAAGTCATTGGATCTCAAGTCATCCAGCCTCACGGCAGATGTCTCGGAGATACAGACGGAGATTGGTAATCTCCATAGGGTGAACGTTTTCATGACCCGGCGCCTGGAGGACTTTGAGAACAGGGCACGTCGCTGTAATGTGCGTGTGGTTGGCGTTCCGGAGAATCCAGCCCCGCACTCTGTTGATCTCCTGGTCGAGGACCTGATCCAGAACTACCTCTCTCCGTCTGGGTTGAGTAAATTCTTTGCAGTGGAACGTGCCCATCGTGTTCCGGGAGGCCAGGGTAAGCCGGGCGCCCCGCCGAGGCCTATTGTTGCGAAACTCTTCCACTATAGGGATCGGGATGCTATCCTGCAGGCATCGCGCGTGAAGGGCCCGGTGGCCTTTGAGAATGCCACGGTGAACTTTTACCCGGACTTTTCTCAACAGGTGCAGAAACAGCGTATGGGCTTCCGTGGAGTCAAGAAGCGCCTCCGGGACATGAGATTGCGCTATGCTATGCTTTTTCCGACCAGGCTGTGAGTTGAGTACAATGACCGAACCTTTTTCTTTGATCGGCCTGATTCAGTAAATGATTGGCTGGACTCTCTGCCGGACCGACCTCCTGCGACTGAGCCCGCCGACCACCCGGGTGGTGCTGAGGGTGGTGTAGAGAGCTGAACTACTTGTCTATGCCCGGGTCTTCGTGTAGAGTAACTTCTTCTGGGATTTTATGCCTAAGTACCTCTACTGTCTGTGTATTCTCCTCGTTATTTGTCTTGATCGGGGTGGCGGGTGGGCCAGGGCCTTTCCTCCTCCGGGGTCTTTTTGTAGAATGGGGTTTCTTGGGCGACAGGCACACTGCATGTTGGGGTGGCTTTTTAGCTTCTTGCAGGGGTGCAGGGTGGGGGGTGTTTCCTTGATTGTTGGGGGGTGGGTGGATGGGAAGTTTGATGTTTGTGTTTTGTTTTATCAAGGCGATTCTATCTTGCTAATGATGTTTTTGATGTCATGCTCATTGGGGGGGGTTTCGGCGTTGCTGTGTGGGGTGGGGGGTAGCGGGTTGAGGTTTATTTCGTGGAATGTCAATGGTCTGGGGATCGTATTAAGCGGGGTGCGGATATTGTTTTTCTACAGGAGACTCATTTGGTGGGCAATACATGTTGTGCAATGAATAGGTGGGGCTATCGCCTCGCCGCACACTCGGGGTTTACCACGGGTTCCAGGGGGGTGGGTATCCTTGTTCGGGCTTCCCTCCCCCTGGCTATTGATGATGTGATCCTTGATGATCGGGGGCGTTACGCCGTCCTCGTGGGACGCTATGAGGGTCGGACCCTTTCCTTGTTTGCAGTTTATGTGCCCCCCGGTCTACAGACCTCTACCTTTTCCGATCTGGGCCGGGTGTTGTTGAACCTCCCTGATAGTACTCTTTTCATAGCAGGGGACTTTAATTCTGTTTTCTCCGGTCTACGCGATCGTCACCCCCCTAGGGACACTCCTTCCGCCCAACAGTGGCTGGGCGGGTTTCTGGATACGTTTGGCGTGGTGGATTGCTGGAGGCTTATGCACCCTACTCAGCTTCAATACACTTTCCATTCTGGGGCCCATGGGAGTTTGTCTAGACTGGATTATTTCCTGATGCCTGCGGCGCAGTCGCCGGCGGTTCGCGAGATTAGACACCTCCCCCGGGGCATCTCTGATCATTCACCGCTCTGGCTTTGTTTTGAGGGGGGGGTGGAGGCGGCGGGTCGGGTGGCTCCTATCAACCCATGGTACCTCACCTCCCCCGAGACCCGCAGTCTCTTGATTAAGTCTTTGGACAACTATTTTCTAGACAACGAGGGGTCCGTCTCCTCTGCGATATCCCTGTGGGAGGCCTTTAAGACAGTGATTCGCGGGCAGGCCCTTTCCCTTATTGCTGAATCTAAAAAGGCGAGGGATCGGGAGGTGGTGGACCTTGAGAGGGAGATTGCTGAGATAGAGGCTGACCTGGAGTCGGATGTTACACCTGGTAAACTCCACACCCTGGGTCTGAAACAATTTGCTTATAGGTCTTTGGTTACAGATGCGGCTAAACTGATGTTTCGAGAGCAACAGGGTCGCTTGTATGATGTGGGGGACAAAGCGGGTAAGTTGCTGGCATGGTTGGATAAGAAGGAGAGGGCGAATCGTGTGGTGCCTGTGATTCAGACTTTGAGTGGTGTGAAAGTGACCGACCCGGTTGGAATAGTTGAATGTTTTGCGGACTATTTTCGTGTGGTTTATTCCCCTGTGTCTGAACGGGATGTTGATGACTCTCGCCTTTTGTTGCGTGATATAGCTCTGCCCAGTGTTTCCGATTTAGACCGAGTCTCTTTGGAGTCCCCTTTCACTACGGACGAGATAGCGACGGCCATTCGCTCACTCCGTTCGGGTAAAGCTTTGGGCCCGAATGAATTGCCAATTGAATTGTACAAGCTACGTCCTGATAAGGTGGCGCCTTATCTTCGCACCATGTTTTTGGAATCCCGGGAGCGGGGTATTCTCCCATATGATCAGCGTCTGGCTACGATTGTTGTTATTCCCAAAGAAGGTAAACCTCGGGACCTTTGTTCGTCTTATAGGCCCATTTCCCTGTTGAATGTTGAACCCAAGGTTCTGGCTAAGCTTCTGGCTACCCGCCTCTTGACGGTCATCGGTGGCTTGGTTCATCCGGATCAATCCGGATTTATCCCGCATCGCAACACGGCTCTTAACCTACGTCGTCTCCACGGTGCTGTTGCGAGGGCGGGGCTTCTGACGGAGCCGGCCATTTTGGCTTCGCTAGACGCTTCGATGGCCTTTGATATGGTAGAGTGGCCCTATCTTTGGGCAGCTCTTGAGAAATTTGGTTTCGGACCTGAGTTTATTGGTTGGGTGAAATTGTTATACGCCGAACCCTTGGCACAGGTAGTGGTTAACGGTCGGGTTTCTGTCCCCTTCTGCCTTGGTAGAGGGACCCGTCAGGGATGCCCCTTGTCTCCGTTGCTTTTCGCGCTTGCCCTGGAACGGTTGGCTGCGTGGCTTCGATGGGAACCTTCACTCAAAGGGATCCGTTGGTCACCGGATTTTGAAGACCGCGTCTCGCTTTACGCGGATGACATTCTTCTGTATCTTACTTCCCCGCGTAAATCTTTAAATGTCTTATTTGACGTTCTTACTTCGTTTGGTGCTAACTCGGGTCTGGTTATTAATTGGGCTAAGTCCTGTGTGTATGTTCTCCCGGGTGTTTTGCCCCCATTACCGGACAGATTTCCTATCCAGGTTGTCCAGTCTGGCTTCAAGTATTTGGGGATCTTTATTACGCTGGACTCTTCACTCCGGTTCGAGCGTAATCTCCTCCCCCCGCTTCTTAGACTGCGACTGGATGTGGCCCGCTGGCGTAAACTACCCTTGTCTCCTCTGGGCAGGGCTGCCCTTTTTAAAATGATGTCTTTGCCACGATTCCTATACGCACTTCAAAATTCTTTTGACGACGTTCCCGCTACCTATTTCCGAGAGATCGAGAGTCTTCAAAGGCAACTGATCTGGGACGGGAGCTGTCTGTTGACGGCTTTCTCAATAACTTTGGCGGGGAAAGGGAGGAGGGATATGGGTTGGTAGTTTTTAAGTTCAGAGGGGTCTGCTGTGGGTTTTTTCAGGAGAGCGCAGAGTTCGGCGTGTTTCCAGCTTTCTGGGAAGGTGGCAGAGTTGAACGAGCAGTTGATGACATCACGGAGATGGGGTGCGATGATGGAGTCAGCTTTGTTGAAGATGTGGTGGGGGCAGGGGTCGGTTGGTGAGCCAGAGTGGATTGAGTTCATTAGTCCGATGGTGTCTTCAGTAGTGATAGGGTTCCAGGCTCTGAGGTTGTTAGTTGGCGGTGTGGGATCTGAGAGGGGTGGTGAGGGTTGATCGTTGGTAGTGTTCTTGAAGCTGTTGTGAATGTCGGCAATTTTGTTGTAGAAGAAGGAGGATAACGCATCGCAGAGGTCTTGGGAGGGGGTGATGTCGTTAGATACTGCGGTGGGGTTGGTGAATTCCTTGACGATGTTGAAAAGATCTTTGCTGTTGTGGGTGTTGTTGTCTAGACGATCCTTGAATGCTGATTTCCTGGCGGATCGAATCAGTTGGTGGTGTTTGCGGGTGGCTGCCTTGAGGGTGGCCATGTTGTCGGTGGTTAGGTTTTTTCTCCATGTTTTCTCCAGGGTGCGGCATAGCTTCTTGGATTTTTTAAGGTCATCATTGAACCAGGGAGCCTTTTTTCTGCCTGAGTTGATCTGGTGCTTTTTCAGGGGTGCTAATTTGTCAGCACTGTGGGTGATCCATTGCTTGAGATTGGTGGCCGATTGATTTGGGTCCAACGAGGGGGTGGGAGGGTTTTGGTTGAGTGATGTGAGGAGTTGGTCGGAGGTGATTTTGTTCCAGTTTCTCCGAGGAATAGGTTGTGGGTTGTTGTGGGTCAAGGTGGTTTTGTAGCTGAAGTGAACACAGCTGTGGTCCGTCCAGTGTAGGGCTGTGGTGCGATCGAAGGAGATGTGTTTGCTGGAGGAGAAGATAGGGTCGAGCGTGTGTCCGGCTAAATGGGTGGGGGTGTTAACCAGTTGTTTGAGTCCGAGATTGGCCAGGTTGTCCAGAAGGGTGGAGGTGTTGCTGTCGTGTATGTTTTCAAGGTGGTAGTTGAGGTCTCCTAAGAGAATGTAGTTCTCGGTGGCGAGGGCATGT
Source organism: Lissotriton helveticus (assembly GCF_964261635.1). NCBI lineage: Eukaryota > Metazoa > Chordata > Amphibia > Caudata > Salamandridae > Lissotriton > Lissotriton helveticus. The sequence goes on along the minus strand of NC_136063.1, from coordinate 117,805,326 downwards.
AGACTGATGAAGTCAGTGATGTCATCGCTGAATTGAGTGCGGGTTCCTGGAGGCCTGTAGATGAGGGTACCTCTAAGTGTGGGCCTAGGGTCGGTGTGGATCTGGAAGTGGAGATGTTTGGCGGTTGTGAGATTATCGTCGGAGGTTGTCGTTATTTTGATGGTGTTCCTATGGATGATGGCGATGCCTCCTCCTGTTTGGTTGGTACGGTCTTTTCGGATAATCTTGTAAGTGTTCGGTATGGCTATGGCGATGTCGGGTGATGATGATGTGTTCATCCATGTTTCTGTAAGGAAGGCGATGTCCGGTGACTCAGTGTCGAGTAGGTCCCATAGTTCAGTTGCGTGTCGGTGGACCGAGTGGGTGTTCAGCAGGAAGCATTTTAGGTGGTTAGGGTTGGAGCTGTGTATGGAGGAGGTTGATTTGGTGAGGGTCCTGAAGCAGTTGAACTTGCAGGAAAGGCAGGCGAATGGGCCATGGGTACGTCCTGGGGTGGCCTCGCAGCATTGTGGTGTGTGTCCGGGGTTGAGGGCGAGGAGAGTTGCGGCATCATATGTGACTCTAGTGGGTTGGGTGCAGCGGGGACCAGGGGGACAGGCGCTGGGCGCGGTCCAGGCGCGGACGGGCGTAGACAGGCTTACCTTTGGCGCACCTTCGGCGCGGCCGCAGCGCGTGGACGCTGCGCGTGGATGCATCTGTCAGAAGTAGAGAAGTGGAGGGGGCGGAGCGTGGGAGGGGCAGCTGGGAGGCGGGAGCGAGGTGTAGTGACGGTGTGGGAGGAGGGCACAATAAACAAAATGGCAGCAACAACAACAACGCTGCAGGGTAGGACGAGATGAGGTACGAGCAGTGAAAACAGTGGAGCGCCTATGGGGAGAATAATGTACTAGTATCTAGCGGTTCAGGCGCAATGTAAGGTCAAAAGCACTGAGAGATGTGGCAGTCCCTTTAAATAATGTGCACGTAGTCACCAAAGCAATCGAGCCCAGCAGTGTGCAGTGCGCAGGTAAATAAATAAATGTACAATGCACTCAGCAACCAGTGAGAGACAAAGCGTTATAAAAGCCCAGCAGTTACAAATGCCCAGCAGCGCTATAAAATAATTGTCAGTTGAGCAGTGCGCAAATGAAAGCAGAAATGAAAAATAAACACTAAGCAGATCGTAAAACACAGAGCGAGCAGCCAAAAACAGAGCGTTACAAATGCCCAGCAGTGCGCAATTATTCTATCTCAGGCAATCGTTGGGTAGTAGTACTTGTCAAAGTTAAAAACTCTGAGGAACGATACCAGGTTGGGAGGAAGTGGTGGGAGCGACCGTTTCTGCCGAGGACAGGACGGTCACAGCTCTCCACGAGGGTTCAGACGCCGTGTAGCTTTAGTGGGTGGGAGGGGCAGTTGGGAGGCGGGAGCGAGGTGTAGTGACGGTGTGGGAGGAGGGCACAATAAACAAAATGGCAGCAACAACAACAACGCTGCAGGGTAGGACGAGATGAGGTACGAGCAGTGAAAACAGTGGAGCGCCTATGGGGAGAATAATGTACTAGTAGCTAGCGGTTCAGGCGCAATGTAAGGTCAAGAGCAGATAAAATTGCATGCATATGAATTGTGATGAATTTACACTCAGCACTCATTCTTTTTTGCGAGAATATATCCTTGAAATATCACAAAATAAACCCACCAGCCACCTTGTCTAGCATCACATTTAAACCTTCCCCTTCCACCCTGGAAACATTTCTAGAGATTTCCTGGTTTCAAAGTGGCAGTTTAATATACAATTGTGCTGATTTCTTGTGCAAATTAGTTGTCAGAGGTTAACGTTGGTTGAACTTGTAAGCATTTGTTTTCTTAAGCAGCATTGATTTCATCTTAATTTAGAGAGGCACAGGCTCTATTTCCAACTTAGTTATATACCTAGAAACATACACAAATCCAGAAGTCTGGTGCTTCATACACAGCGGTCCTGGAGGGGTTACGGTAAACCATGTATCAAAAACAACTCTCTCCAGTTAAGAAAAAAGAATTTCTGGGACACCCAGGGATGCTTCAAAAGTTTATTCTGGCAAAATAATGCCTCACCAAGGCGTTTCACTTTTCAGCTTTATCATCGTGTGGTACAGACCTCCATATTGCCGTATTTACCCACCATATCTGTGAAACTAAGAAAGGACATTGTAACAACACTATATTATGGGTCTATATCTGCGCCATATTGGAATGTACTGTTGTTGATTATTTATCACAGTATATATTCCACAATATTTCTTAAATCTCTGCTTTTGGTTTAACAGAACAATTATAAATTTCATTAACAGTACATTTCATCTACTAATATTATGTTATCCATTCAGTAAATTATTTTAGAAATATACTTGGTGTTGTAATCAACTGCCCTCTGATATCACAAAACAGCAGAATAGGTACAACAATTACCTACATAAATTGCCAATTATTGACAAACGCCTACCAATCTTAAATTAACATACATATTATACATGAGTTCATGTCTAATATCAAAAAGATAAGGGAGATCTCTCATTAATCATTAATTACAATATTGAAACTGCAGTCCTGCTCAAGGTGGCCATTCTATTCAATTCGTCATCATCATTACATCATTATGTCAGATCCAATACAGTCTTGCCCAAATAGTCATAGTATGTCTGATATCTCACACTTGGATTCAACAGGGCTGACTTGATGTTGTTTCTCTTTACGATGCTCCTAAACATTCCTGCCTCGATATTCTCCATGATCGTCTTACGTGTGCAAAAAGACAACAAAATCTCAATTACTCATCTTAAAACTATTCTATTACACTTAATTATATTTAAATAAAAATAAAATTACAAAAACTGGAAGGATTAAGCTTCTTTATTCATTGGTTCCTGGCATTTTCTTTTTACAAGTGCACTGACATCTCTTCTCGTGAGTTTAGACCTACTGGGGTAGGTATATCAAAGTCAATAATACACCTTGACTCCATTCTTCTTAATTGACATTCTCTATCACCCACTCTCTCTTGTAATGTAATCAAGCTTGAAACTACATATGAAAGCAGTTTCTCATTTTGCCTATGCACAGTGTAAAAATGATGTGCAACAGGATACAGAGCATCATTTTTTCTGATTGCACCTAGGTGTACTAGTACCCACTTTTTTGCACAAGGAATAGTATTGCCTTAAAAAAAATTGCCATTAGGGAAAATCAGGCAGTAAACACCACAGTCAGTTTCACAGGTGAAATTCCCTTTAATCAAATATTCTCTCTACTAGTGTTTGGGATTTCCAATTTAGTACAGTCAGTGCTGTTTGAACATGCCTTCTACAACATCTAAATCCATGACTCACATCTCTGTGGGCATCATGATCTTTAGTGTATACTGCATTGCAGCTTAGCTCATCTATGAGCGATCTACATCTTGTAAAGGTGATCTGGGGTGTTACATGAACATATTTTTGCAAAATTGCATCTGTTCTTAAAATGTGCTAATTTCCGTTGAACATTTTTCTGATTTTGTATGCTGTATTTGAAAATGTTGTTATAAATCTCACTTGACCTGATGCTTCCACCACTGCAGGGTTGTGTACTGTAACTCTGATCTTTGCAAAACATCCGCTTTAGCTATAGCTTGTTTTATTGTTTTACTGCTGTAGCCCCGTTCCTCAAAGCTTTTACTCATTACCAATTTTTCTTTGTTGTACTCATACTGTGTGGTACAATTCCATTTGGCCCTGATCAGCTCCCCATAGAGAATGTGATGGATTAGGCTTGAAGGATACGCACTATTTGAATTTAGGAGACTATTGTCCGCAGTAAGCTTGCTGTGTAACTTCATAGCTAACACATTTCCCTGAATCTCTATTCCAACATGTAGGAATACAATTCTATCTTTGCTTTTGTTTGAAGTGAAATGTAAGTTAATCTCATTATCATTACGAAATGTCACAAGTTGGTCAGCAGACAGTTTATCTCCTCTCCAAATTAAAAAAATATCATCTATAAACCAAGTCCACATGACACTATTTTCTCAGAACATTTCCCAGCTACCGGACACCTGCTCCTCCCACCAGCCCATAAATAAATCATCATAGCTGGGGGCGAAGCAGGTGCCCATTACTGTCCTTTGCGTCTGTCTATAGATGTTTTGGTCAAAGAGAAAAAAGTTCAACAGTACATCACCGTTTCTAATAACATTTCAGTATATAAAAATGAAGAAACTGGTCTTGCTCTTAAAAAATATCTCACAGCTTGGATCCCCAGGTCATGCTGAATGCAGGTATAGTGACTGGTTACACCCAGTGTAACCAGCAAAACATTGTTTTCCCAGTTGATGCCCTCAACCAGTGTTTGGAAGTGTGTTGTATCTTTTAGATGAGCAGGTAACATAAAAACAAATGGACATAGAAAGTAATCAATACATTTTGAAGTCATTTCTTATTGTGATCCCATTGAGGAAACAATGGGCCTGCCGGGTGGCCTTTCTGCATCTTTGTCTAATTTGGGAAGCAGATACATAATGGGCAGACATGGATGTTTCCAATATAAACTACAACATTCCTCCCACTCAAGTAAATCTTGATCTTTCCATTTAACCAACATTTCATTGTACCTTGAAAAAGATGATTGTACCTCTGATCTACTACTTAGCATATAACGTAGAGGATCGATCATTTAATTAATTGGCATGGTCCTTCAATCAAGTAGTCCACTTTCACCGACACCACAACATTTCCACCTTTGTGTGAACATCTAATAACTATAACGGTATACATTTTTAAACTTTCCATTGCTCCTAAATGTTCACCTGTTACATTTCTCCCTGGTTTTCCAATTGTTTTATATCTAATTTTTTTCAGATCCGAAACCACACTTTTCTCAAACACTTCCAATGCATCACTATGTATGTTTGATATAAATGTAGATTTGGGTTTAAAGTTACTGAAACCTAATGCATCCACAGGTATTTGTGATGTATCCAAATGTATTATTTGATCCTCATGAAGTACTATGCTCTCATCCAATTCTGGCATTGTATGTAACAACTTTATATCGTACATGCATAATGCCTCTGATAACTGATTAGGCCTTCGCTCACTTTTGGACGGAGCATGCAGGAGGAACCACTTTTTCAATTGAAATTTTCTCAAAAAACTGAAAATGTCAATTCTAGTCTTTACATTGTCTAATTGTCTGGAAGGACAGACAGATAGGTCTAGGGATAACAATTTACTATATCTGTAGGTGACAACTTACGTTCTGACTAATTGACCACCATCATCTTGTTACCCTCTTGGCTCTTGTTGACATTGCAACTGGTTTGCTGCTGTTTCCTCTTTCGTCTTGACCTTGTTTGTTTGTTTCTCTGGTTCCTCCTGTCCCTCTGGTTTGGCCTCTTGTGCCACATCCTCTGCCATGCCGAAAATCTTGCTCTCTTGTTTGTTGATTTTGCTTAGCTTTAAAAACTAAAACATCATCACTCTTTGCCCTTTGTTTTTTTCATTACCACAAAAAAATGAAAGCAGCAGATACCTCTAACAATACATCCTGACGGAACTTAAACTGACATGCTGTGCAGGTGTGAGGTGCATCTACTTTTTGAGAACGTCCTTCTAAGAGAAAAGCATGCAATGCCATTCATAGATTTTGACACACTACATATGCCACACAATAAATATGATGATTCGGATAAAACTGCGACCTGTGTGAAGTTAGGGATTGTGAGAAACAAGTACCTGTTAGAGATTTGGCTCCCACAACGGCCCCAGCAACGCCGGGGATGCCTGGCTTCACCTTGGGTTGCCCTCTCACAGGGAAAGCCAGGACGGGTACCCCAGTGATATACAGCGCCAGGACGCCACGTAATGAGGTAACAGTGCGCTTTACAAGTATACATACATTACATTACATTACATTACATTTTGACTGCTAGATGCTGGTTTTCTGACTCTCATTGTACCCTGGGATCTGCTGACCAGGGCCTGGATTGTGTTTCGAATAGAAGTGCATGGTAATTAGGTATAACTACAATTATTACTGACATTCTCTCTGTAACACCCCAGAATGAGGTTGGGCTTGTTGTTGTAGAGGCCTAGTCAATTTCATGTACTTAGGTGTGCATTATTCTTATGCCTGCTGACATTTTTGGGGCTGCTTTTAATCTTAAATTATATGCAAATTTCACTATTCAATTAAAAGTACCTTGGTTGGGAGGAGGAGCTTGGCGGGCATCCGTGATGGCCGCGTGAGCACAGCGCTCTCCGGACCCCCGCCACTCCCGGCATGATATCCTGAACATATCCTGACTCTTCACGAGGATTTGTGTAGAGGACGCTGGGCTGATCTTCCTGGGATTTTTGGAATTTGATTTGGACCCGGGGCGCCGAAGATACGACGACTCGAACTTTCGGGGTCCGCCCTTGAGGTGCGCCCGGGACTGGGTGCGGCACTGTGGCCGTCTTGGAGTTGAACAACAGCGGCAGGGGGATTGGACTTGTGGGTCCCCCTCTTAAGTTTCGGTTTCGATTCTGCTTCAGACTGATACAACTGGCAGGGGAGTCTGGCATTTGCTGGGTCCGGCGCACGAGACGGCTGTCGGGCCTTTGACTAGCTTCTTCTCCTTCCAGGCTAGTTCACTCCTAGTGGTACCCTCGCCGCTGCTTTTTGGTCCCGACGCCCTACTTTCCTGCGGCCATTTCTATCGGGTCGAGTGAGTCTCCTGGTGACGCAGTCTCCGACATGGCGGGCAGAGGGGACCGAGAGACTCGGAAGACCAAGACGCCCCTGCGTGGGGGCCCGGTCCAGTCCAATGTTATGGACCATTACACCCATTCGAAGGGGTCCCCTGGAGCCGCCCTGCCTGGCCCAAGTGTGGTTGACCACATTGTTGACGCGTCTACGGAGCCGTCCTTGCAGGACATCATGGGCGCCATTTCTGGCATGAAGGAAACAATAGGCCAACAGTATGAAGCTTTGGCCCACAAAATCGACACCGTGGCCATTGATGTGAACTTGATTCGGGCCGACCTATCTAAAACCAATGAGAAGGTGAAGTCATTGGATCTCAAGTCATCCAGCCTCACGGCAGATGTCTCGGAGATACAGACGGAGATTGGTAATCTCCATAGGGTGAACGTTTTCATGACCCGGCGCCTGGAGGACTTTGAGAACAGGGCACGTCGCTGTAATGTGCGTGTGGTTGGCGTTCCGGAGAATCCAGCCCCGCACTCTGTTGATCTCCTGGTCGAGGACCTGATCCAGAACTACCTCTCTCCGTCTGGGTTGAGTAAATTCTTTGCAGTGGAACGTGCCCATCGTGTTCCGGGAGGCCAGGGTAAGCCGGGCGCCCCGCCGAGGCCTATTGTTGCGAAACTCTTCCACTATAGGGATCGGGATGCTATCCTGCAGGCATCGCGCGTGAAGGGCCCGGTGGCCTTTGAGAATGCCACGGTGAACTTTTACCCGGACTTTTCTCAACAGGTGCAGAAACAGCGTATGGGCTTCCGTGGAGTCAAGAAGCGCCTCCGGGACATGAGATTGCGCTATGCTATGCTTTTTCCGACCAGGCTGTGAGTTGAGTACAATGACCGAACCTTTTTCTTTGATCGGCCTGATTCAGTAAATGATTGGCTGGACTCTCTGCCGGACCGACCTCCTGCGACTGAGCCCGCCGACCACCCGGGTGGTGCTGAGGGTGGTGTAGAGAGCTGAACTACTTGTCTATGCCCGGGTCTTCGTGTAGAGTAACTTCTTCTGGGATTTTATGCCTAAGTACCTCTACTGTCTGTGTATTCTCCTCGTTATTTGTCTTGATCGGGGTGGCGGGTGGGCCAGGGCCTTTCCTCCTCCGGGGTCTTTTTGTAGAATGGGGTTTCTTGGGCGACAGGCACACTGCATGTTGGGGTGGCTTTTTAGCTTCTTGCAGGGGTGCAGGGTGGGGGGTGTTTCCTTGATTGTTGGGGGGTGGGTGGATGGGAAGTTTGATGTTTGTGTTTTGTTTTATCAAGGCGATTCTATCTTGGTAATGATGTTTTTGATGTCATGCTCATTGGGGGGGGGTTTCGGCGTTGCTGTGTGGGGTGGGGGGTAGCGGGTTGAGGTTTATTTCGTGGAATGTCAATGGTCTGGGGATCGTATTAAGCGGGGTGCGGATATTGTTTTTCTACAGGAGACTCATTTGGTGGGCAATACATGTTGTGCAATGAATAGGTGGGGCTATCGCCTCGCCGCACACTCGGGGTTTACCACGGGTTCCAGGGGGGGTGGGTATCCTTGTTCGGGCTTCCCTCCCCCTGGCTATTGATGATGTAATCCTTGATGATCGGGGGCGTTACGCCGTCCTCGTGGGACGCTATGAGGGTCGGACCCTTTCCTTGTTTGCAGTTTATGTGCCCCCCGGTCTACAGACCTCTACCTTTTCCGATCTGGGCCGGGTGTTGTTGAACCTCCCTGATAGTACTCTTTTCATAGCAGGGGACTTTAATTCTGTTTTCTCCGGTCTACGCGATCGTCACCCCCCTAGGGACACTCCTTCCGCCCAACAGTGGCTGGGCGGGTTTCTGGATACGTTTGGCGTGGTGGATTGCTGGAGGCTTATGCACCCTACTCAGCTTCAATACACTTTCCATTCTGGGGCCCATGGGAGTTTGTCTAGACTGGATTATTTCCTGATGCATGCGGCGCAGTCGCCGGCGGTTCGCGAGATTAGACACCTCCCCCGGGGCATCTCTGATCATTCACCGCTCTGGCTTTGTTTTGAGGGGGGGGTGGAGGCGGCGGGTCGGGTGGCTCCTATCAACCCATGGTACCTCACCTCCCCCGAGGCCCGCAGTCTCTTGATTAAGTCTTTGGACAACTATTTTCTAGACAACGAGGGGTCCGTCTCCTCTGCGATATCCCTGTGGGAGGCCTTTAAGACAGTGATTCGCGGGCAGGCCCTTTCCCTTATTGCTGAATCTAAAAAGGCGAGGGATCGGGAGGTGGTGGACCTTGAGAGGGAGATTGCTGAGATAGAGGCTGACCTGGAGTCGGATGTTACACCTGGTAAACTCCACACCCTGGGTCTGAAATAATTTGCTTATAGGTCTTTGGTTACAGATGCGGCTAAACTGATGTTTCGAGAGCAACAGGGTCGCTTGTATGATGTGGGGGACAAAGCGGGTAAGTTGCTGGCATGGTTGGATAAGAAGGAGAGGGCGAATCGTGTGGTGCCTGTGATTCAGACTTTGAGTGGTGTGAAAGTGACCGACCCGGTTGGAATAGTTGAATGTTTTGCGGACTATTTTCGTGTGGTTTATTCCCCTGTGTCTGAACGGGATGTTGATGACTCTCGCCTTTTGTTGCGTGATATAGCTCTGCCCAGTGTTTCCGATTTAGACCGAGTCTCTTTGGAGTCCCCTTTCACTACGGACGAGATAGCGACGGCCATTCGCTCACTCCGTTCGGGTAAAGCTTTGGGCCCGAATGGATTGCCAATTGAATTGTACAAGCTACGTCCTGATAAGGTGGCGCCTTATCTTCGCACCATGTTTTTGGAATCCCGGAAGCGGGGTATTCTCCCATATGATCAGCGTCTGGCTACGATTGTTGTTATTCCCAAAGAAGGTAAACCTCGGGACCTTTGTTCGTCTTATAGGCCCATTTCCCTGTTGAATGTTGAACCCAAGGTTCTGGCTAAGCTTCTGGCTACCCGCCTCTTGACGGTCATCGGTGGCTTGGTTCATCCGGATCAATCCGGATTTATCCCGCATCGCAACACGGCTCTTAACCTACGTCGTCTCCACGGTGCTGTTGCGAGGGCGGGGCTTCTGACGGAGCCGGCCATTTTGGCTTCGCTAGACGCTTCGATGGCCTTTGATATGGTAGAGTGGCCCTATCTTTGGGCAGCTCTTGAGAAATTTGGTTTCGGACCTGAGTTTATTGGTTGGGTGAAATTGTTATACGCCGAACCCTTGGCACAGGTAGTGGTTAACGGTCGGGTTTCTGTCCCCTTCTGCCTTGGTAGAGGGACCCGTCAGGGATGCCCCTTGTCTCCGTTGCTTTTCGCGCTTGCCCTGGAACGGTTGGCTGCGTGGCTTCGATGGGAACCTTCACTCAAAGGGATCCGTTGGTCACCGGATTTTGAAGACCGCGTCTCGCTTTACGCGGATGACATTCTTCTGTATCTTACTTCCCCGCGTAAATCTTTAAATGTCTTATTTGACGTTCTTACTTCGTTTGGTGCTAACTCGGGTCTGGTTATTAATTGGGCTAAGTCCTGTGTGTATGTTCTCCCCGGTGTTTTGCCCCCATTACCGGACAGATTTCCTATCCAGGTTGTCCAGTCTGGCTTCAAGTATTTGGGGATCTTTATTACGCTGGACTCTTCACTCCGGTTCGAGCGTAATCTCCTCCCCCCGCTTCTTAGACTGCGACTGGATGTGGCCCGCTGGCGTAAACTACCCTTGTCTCCTCTGGGCAGGGCTGCCCTTTTTAAAATGATGTCTTTGCCACGATTCCTATACGCACTTCAAAATTCTTTTGACGACGTTCCCGCTACCTATTTCCGAGAGATCGAGAGTCTTCAAAGGCAACTGATCTGGGACGGGCGTCCACGTATCGCCCTTGCGAAACTTACTATCCCTTGGTACGACGGGGGCATGGCGCTCCCCGATATCAAGAGATATTATTGGGCTACCCAGCTGTTTGCCATTAACCACGCAATGTATTCCCCGGGTCGAGATCCGGCCTTTGAGATGGATAGACTCCAGCTGCCGGGGAGGGGATTTTAATAGAGCGCTTTATTCCAGATCGGCTGGGCGCCATCTTACGGGCCCGTCCAGGACCTCAGTCAAGGTGTGGCGCGCCGCGAATGTGAGTTTGGGATGGGAGAACCGACTGACAATGGCGACTCCGCTTTATGCTTCCGAACGTTTGGGATGTCTCTGGTCTACTAAGGGCTTTGACCGCTGGGATATGATTGGGATATGTAAAGTGGGTGATGTCTGTGTGAAGGGTAGAGTGAAGTCTTTCCAGGCCCTTAAGGCCGAATATGACTTGAGTGATAGAGAGTTTTTTCGATATCTGCAGGTCCGGCATGCTCTGGCCTCAGTTCTGACTCCTGATGTGACCCTACCCGAGTCCTCCCCCCTTGAGGATCGCATACTGGATGGACACCTGCCCGATAGCACTATCTCCCTGATTTATAAGAAACTGATTAATAATCGCGCTGACTTACTGCTCCGACTTAGGGAGGTTTGGGTCGGTGATGGGTTGGACTTGGATGACGAGGACTGGCAGTCGGCACTCTCTTCTCCGAAAGAGGTCACCATCCCCGCCCGTCTTCGTTTGGTTCAACTTAAGATCCTCCATAGGGTGTATGTAACTGGTCCGCGTTTGGTAGTAATGGGTTTTTCCCCGGATGGCTTATGCAAACGTGGTTGTGGGATGACTGCTACATTTCTGCATATTCTTTGGGAGTGCCCGGTGGTAGCAGCCTACTGGATTGATGTGCTTGCGGTGATGACTGTTGTGACTGGTATTACCCTGCGACCTGAGGCCCGACGATGCCTGTTGAAAGTGTGGGAACCCACCGACTATTCTGTGGCCCAGACCAGATGGGCGACCTTGGGATACATGGTCGCGAAGCGGGACATTGCGCAGCTCTGGGGCGCGTCCAGACTTCACGACGTCTCGGTGTGGGAGGATAACATGGACTGGTCCATGTTCCGAGAGAAGACCGTCTATGTAGCTAGGGGCAGACCCAGGGCGTGGACGACGATTTGGGGTCAGTGGAACGAATATCGTGGAGACATTTGTACCCCTCCCTTGGTTGACACTCCCGATGTTACCCTATCTCCCTAGGCTGGCGTTCCCGAAATTTTTCATACTGTTCTAGGATTTTCCTGTCCTCCCCACTGCCCCCCCCCCAGCCTTGCCGAGTCCCATTGATTGTGCTTTCGTCTTCCTGATTAGTGGCTTTCCCCTCCGCCTTCTGGGCTGACCTTGATTAATGTGCATTCGCCTTGTTTAGAGTTTGTTGTTGTTTTTTATGTTTAATACAGAAAATTGTTATGTCCTGTCCTATGTTTTGAGCAATACTTGGTATCTGATTTGTGCCTGGCCACGGAAGTGATCGTTTGCTTCTTCTGTTGTGCGTTGCTATTAGCGGCCAGCCCGTGTGGTTGTAGGCCCATCTTTGTACTTTTTATTTAATTGCTCAATACAAGTTTTTAACCAAAAAAAAAAAAAAAAAAAAAAAAAAGTACCTTGGTTTTATATATAAGTCATATTTAAGATCTACCCTAGGTCCCCCAGTGGTAGTGTGCCTTGCAACTGTAAGGAAAGATGTGATAAAAGTAGTTGTATTTGCCCTGGAAAGGGATAAAAATGCCAATTTCATTTTTTCCAAATGAGTCACAATGGCTCCGTAGGCTAACATGGAGAAGTGTTATTAAAGTGTAACTATTGAAAGAAAGAAGTTATAATGATGCTTCAAAGTACAAAATGTATTCTAACTTTCACAGAAAATAAGTTATAGACTTTCTTTTTCAGTAAGCCAAAATCCAGCCTTTCAGGTGCTCTCTTCTGGTTTGCCGGGTTGAGCCAAGGTGTCCTAATGAGGTGTGAAGTGTCCAGCCTTGAGACGAAGAATTTCCTTTGGGAGGAGAACTGCAAGCTGAAGAGCATAAGGCATGACTGGGTGGAGGGGCCAAACTAGTCTTCAATAATTGAATGACAGCCTCACCCCTAAATGCCACACCACCAGTCAAATATGAGCCCCACTAAATGGATTAAAGAAGGGGCTGGAAGGGGAGTGTTAGGAAACCTTAGTCATACGGGTGGGTTGGCTTAGCCAGATCTAACTGTTCATGAGAGAGTTTCTCTATTTTGTATATTAGTAGTATCCTGATTTCAGGGTCAATAATATACCTGACTTTGGAGGGAGTGGTCATACTTCACCTCGTGGTACCCTGCATGCCATTGGTAGGTGTGCCCTGTTCCCCCCCAGAAGTGTGAATAAATCTGGTAGCATTGTCCAGCAACTCAAATCTGCTGCCTGAAACAAAAAAGAGAAAAGGGACTGCTCTGCTTCGATCCTGATCTGTAAGGAAAGGATTGCACTCTGAGGGACTGCACCTGCTGCACATTTTGGTACTACAACACTCTGAGTTCTGATTAGTGAGGAAACACCTTTATTGTAACCACTGGCCAGTGGGTTGGGTGACTTCTAAATATGCGCTGACCAATGTGATAGGCGGAGGCTGGATACCCAGTTGGGAATGTGCCTAGGGCACTGAACAAATGCCTCTTACTCAACTAAAACAAACTGGTCTGGAAGCAGCTCCTCCTATGACTGGAATGGAGGCAGGTTGGCTACAATTAGCCCTGGTTTCAAGTACTAGAATTCATCAGGCCCAAATTTGAAAATACCTATACATTTGCAGGCTTCAGCCTGGTAAAATTAAGCTACAGAAGTTCCTCAGCCCTCTCCAACTGCCCTTCTTGATTAAGGATGATCTGTATACCTTATACCAGGACTTCTTACCAAAAGGCCCAAGCCATTATTTATTTTCTGAGAGCAGTTTCATATCTCATTGAGACGAAAGCCTGATGGGTATAACAGCGACTGGTTAGGCTAATGCAAATTAACTCACTGGAGTTTCAAGCAGGTAAAGTGTTAGATTTGACATGGTACCTTTCCTGTGTGTTTTTGTAAAATCCAAATTCACCAATGCAATGGATATTTACTAAATATCAAAAACAGTGGTTGAATGGACTCTGTACCGTATTGCAAATCAAAGTTACCAAAAATGGTATTTAACTTTGTAGTTGTTTTTCTCATTGAAATCACTGCAGTCCTAAACCATGGAACTCATGATTAGGGCCTAGTCACTGTAGGATCATGCCACCCTTACATTGTTATATCTTCCTCTTTTTAATTCTATTGGCCCTAACATGTAGTTAACAAGGCACACTGAGGGTGAATTAATATTTCAAAGTAGAGTTTCTACCTGGCAAAGAGGTTTATTTTGAAAAATTCACATGGAGGTTTAAAGCCAGCTGCAGTGAGGATGAACATGTAGGCCTGACACCAAGTTTTACTTGTCACCCTAGTGAATAGCGAAATATGTGTTTCACTCCTCCTGAGATATTTAACTTCCATGCCACTGGTGTCTTTCCTGTACCATATACTGTGATCTTACTGGTAAGTTAAAAATATTCAAATTTGGGAATAGCCAATGTAACTATGTTTTAGGGAGTCAAAGCGCATGCACTGAGATCCAGTCAGCAGTGACCCAGTGTACAGAGTAAAAAAAACGTATTTACCGGTCAGCAAAAATTGGGGTTACCACTCAAAAAGAGCTATTTTCTAACAGTATGTTACAATTCTTTGTATGTAATAGGTAGTAACAGCTTTTGAATCAAGAACACTTAAGGATTCTGAGCGCAACTACTCCACTATAGAGAAGGAAATCATTTTAAATTCATTCTTTGGAGAGTCCCGTTTACCGTAAGAACTGATCATCAACCTCTATTGCCCATGTTCTGTGCTAAATGCATCAAAAAATCTACCCCCCACATCTCTAAGTGGGTGTATACAAGGTTTTATCTATAACATGATATATGTCCCAGGTGACAGGAACCAGCTTGTAGAATGTTTGTCTAGACTTCCTATTGATGATGAAGATTCCTACACTAATTCCTCTGATTACGCAGTTCTCTCCATAGACATTCCAGCTATCAGTAAATATGAATGGGAGAAATATGCCTTAAGGTCATCATTAGTGAGGGGTGGCCTTAGAATCTCAAGGAAGTTCCTGAGGACCTTAGAACTTTCTGGATTGTAAAGGATGAATTGTTTATCATTGATAACTACATACACAGGTGCAACAAGATCATATCACCCGAAAGGCATGTACGAGCCTATTGAAGATACATTTTCCTTTAAAAAAAAAAAATATTTTTATTAAGTTTTAAATTTCCTAACAATAATAAATCAAACAATTTTACATATAGCACAGACACTCGTCCAAAATGCACAAAGTAAATAGCAGAAACAAAAAAACAATCAATATTTTCAGTATGAAGGGATTAACATAAATACAGAATTCAAAATTCAAAGTTTTTACACATTCTCCTTCCACCTAATAAAAGGTTACCAAATACGTTTCCCAAGAATTCTACTTTTCTTCCCCTTCCTATCATATTTCCCTTTTTCCAAATTATACACAGAAAGCAACCGAGCCAACCACTGATGAAAAGTTGGGGCTGTCTTATCCAACCAGGTTGTTGCCACTCATATTTGCAGAACCGACATGGCCATAAATAAAAAGTAATGCAATGTACATTGGACGTCGCCACCGCTTACCCCAAGGATAATCCTTGCTGGTGTAAGAGTAATGCTAATTCCTACACCCTATGTCGTGACTAGAGTTGCGATGCAAAGATGTGGATTCTATCAGCATCAACGCTATTACACCGGGGACACATAGTACCTGTAGTACTCCCACACTGAGCTATCCTAGCAGGTTTATGATACATGGAATACATTGTTTTGTAATGTTGGGCCTGCAACCCTGCCAAGTGTAGTCTGCCCCAGTGCGAGAGAATCTTGAAAGCTATCCTGGTCCACCCCGAGCTTGTTTGCCCACTTCTTCCCATATTTTTCCGTTTATATTTAAGGCAGACAGCTCTGAATAAAATCTTCTAATAGAGCACTCCGCCCCAGCCTCAATAACATCCAAAACCCTTTTCTTACAAAACCTGGCAGAGCCTCCATGATTGTTTACTAGATAACTCCAGACCTGCAAATACTTAAAAAAATGATTGTTGTCGACACCATACATCTTCTAGAGATCAGAGAACTGAAGTACCCCATCAACTCCCGTCAGATCACCAAATTTCCGAATCCCCTGTCGTCCCCATTCAGCCATTACAGAGTCTGGAAATATTTCTCCCGGTAGAGAGATATTCCTTTCGATCCAAGTATAAACATTCAATGTGCCCAGTCCCAGTTTTTACAAAATGATGCCCATTTTTTTATAAGCTGCCATCATTGTCTTAAATCAAGTTATTTTAAAATAACTGGGATTGTTATATTTAAGAAAACAGTTCTCTGCATTCTCACCGATAGGTATCGAATATATGTCAGTTGAACCTAGTTTAACCTGTGGATCTGAGGCATCACCCCTCAGCAGCCCACGCATGTACTGGAGGGCTGCTGCCCAATATTACATCCTGAAATCAGGAATCGCCCATCCTCCCCTGTCCCTGGAGAGAGTCATGAAACAAAGGGCTCTCCTGGTGTTTCCTTGCGCCCAGATAAACCCATTTGCCCTGAAATATCAATGGGATTGTCCTAAATAGATAAAGGAACTTGGGTAAAATTATCATTTTCATGACATTGGCGCGCCCTACCAAGTAAAGATGGAGATTATTCATTCTATCAAGATCCTTCTTAACTTTATCAATTAGCGGTTCAATATTTCTATTCACAATTTTATCTAAGTCAGCTGATATGCTAATCCCTAAATACACAGCAGAGTTGACCACCCTTATATCGTCACATACTACCTTACCTGACTATTCATAATACTCTGTTTCTTAGGGCCGTTTAATGCATAGCCAGAAATTCAGCCTAATAGCGCGGCCTCCCTTTCCACTTCCAGTATAGCGCTAGTAGGGGAAGGAGTCACTATCGCCATGATGTTCGCATAGGCCAGTATTTGAAATCTTTAGCCCTGAATGCTAATTGGTAAGATCTTCTCATTTGCTTCCAATGTGCCAATCACCGGGTCGATATACACTGCAAATAACAGGGGCGAACATGGGCACCCTTGGCGAGTGCCACATTTAATTTGCACCTCCGAGGTATACCAATAATTCTGAGTCGGGCCATGGGAGATTGATAGAGTGGCTGGATTGCCTTAATAAACCCCTCCCCAATACCACACTGAGTCGGGGCTGTCCAAAGAAAGACCCAGGAGACCCGATCGAATGCTTTTTCTGCATCCAGAAACATAACCGCCATGGGATCTCCTTAGACTTCCATGGCATCAAAGGGAGTGATAACCTTTTGGACGTGCTGTGCAGTACCTCTCACTGGGATGAAACCTTGTTGGGTAGAATTAACCAACTGTCCTATAATCTTATATATCTTGAGAGCCATATTTGAGGTAAATCTTGGCTTCCGAATTCATAAGGGTTATACGTCTATAAGACCCAGGTTTCAAAGGGGGTTTGCCTTTTTTTGGTATCTCCATGATATCAGCGCCTGCCCACAACTTTGGGACAGACTTTCCTAGTTGGGCCTGTAGGATTGTATCGACCAGATCGAAGCAAATTGCCACTTGTAATGTTTTATAAAATTCGATGGGGATCTGGTCAGGCCCAGCAGCTTTACTCGAAGGAAGACTATAAGGGCTGCAAAAATTTCCTCAGGAGTCAAGGGGACGTCTAGTGCCTCCCTGTCTCCTTTGGAAAGAAAAGGGCCAGAGACATCCCTGAGATACTGTTGAATATCTACGAGGTCCCCTGGGTGCTCCACACTATATAGTCTGGCATAAAACTGTCTAAAAACATCACTGACCCCCTCAGAGTCCAGAGCTATTCCACCCTTACCATCCGATATTTCTTTAATTTCTCCTGAGGCTGATCTCTGTCTTGTACAGACTGCAAGTATAAGTTCCACACGCTTGTTTAATTCATGGCATTGTTCCCTTTTTATTAAATAAGTTGCAGCTGCCTTGATAGCGATACTTTCATTCAACTCTGCTTTGGCACATACACTTTTTAGGAGTATCTGATCCAGAGAGGCCCCGGAGAGGATTGCCAAATTGAATTCTTCCTCTGCACCTGAGACTGCTTTAACCAAATTTTTAACTCTAGTCCCCTCTTGTTTTGTTTATGAATACTGTAGCTTAGTGTCCCCCCATCAATGCCAGCTTTGAAAGCGTCCCATCTTATTCCTGGAGAAGTATTACCTCGACTTATCTCAAAGAAAGCTACTCTCCAGTTATTCATTAGCTTAACATAGCATTCATGCTTAATTAACCATCTTTCCATACCCGCTCCCACCTGTCATTTTTAATAATAAATCCAGGGGATTATGGTCAGAGACAATCCGAGGAAGTTTCTCAATCTGAATTCTTACCAGTAGAGAGTTTGATATGAAAAAATAATCCAGACCTTATGCGGAGCGGAATAGTAAGTTCTGCCATTATCAAGTGGGTTCAAACGTGCCCACACATCTACTAAAGAATTATGGCGTGCCAGTCTAACTATTGCGCGACATGTTTTTTTGGGGGGGCTTGATAACGTTGCCAGTGGTCTGTACCTAGGCCCCAAACAACATTTATGTTAAAATCGCCCAACAGTCTAACCGGCTCTGGCCAAGAAGCCAACTCTAAATCTAAAAATTTAAAGATACCCGGGTCATCGTCTGTTGATCAATATACTGATCCTATGGGAACTATTTCATCATTATTTATACACTCTGAAGGACCCATCTACCCTATTGATTTTCCCTTTTTCTTTTAACTTTGACATCCTTTCTTTTGGACAAAATGGCCACCCCTTTGTCCCCTGTTTTGAATGACCAAGCAAAACAAATCCCAGCTATTCCATTAAATAACCCCTTATCCCTTCTACATGTATCTCTTGGAGACAAACAAGATCAAGCCGCATTGATCTCAGGGTAGCCGCAACACGCTGCCTTTTCCGATGGTCATTCAGACCGCATACGTTGATAGATGCAACCCTTGCATTCATTAAAATACATCAAATACCTGTCCCCACCAAATAACCAACCCATCACTACATGTTTTCCTTGTCCCTTCTGAAAATGTTTTCATTCTTTTACTAACACACCTTCTGTGACTGCCCACCCATCTCAGACGTCGTGCTGAGCTTTGCCATGTGAACCACCACCCTGCACCCAGCCCCTCCCCCCAGTTAAAACCACCCCCAAAAGCCCCCACAGCTTAAACTGCAGCAGTCGCAATTCCTCCCCTCCTCATGCTTCCACCCTCTATGTCCTTAATGCCAGATATTCCTAGGGGAGATCCCTTCTAAGTACGGCGTACCTCCCGAGAAGACAAATAAACTCTCCTCATCCTTCCTTCTGCTCCTTTAATTCAGCCAGATACTGTTGAGCCTTAATCTCAGAATGAAAACATTCTAACGTGACTTTTAACAATAATCTTGAGCCGGCTGGGTACAATAAGTAAGCCTCATGTTCGAGGCTCTGAAGAGGAGCAATTAGCTGTCTCAGCCTCCACCGTCTTTCCACAGTAACGTGGCACAATAGGGGCAAGCAAAGAATGTAACCCTGTCGAACATGCGGGGAGGGCATATTAACCCACCAACCCCCTCAAAATAATTCATGCCTCTAGAGCTACCATAGAGAACAAAATTACAGAAATAAGACTGGAGGTCTCCCTTCTGCCAATGTCAAAACTTGAAGGCCATTGTGAGAGAGGTAGCATGGAAAGTGGATGATGCTTAAAATTGAGCCTGCAGAAACAACCTCCTCGTCATCGGATTCCAAGAAGGACAGGAGGGCTCCGACCCAGTGGTGTTTGTGATGTCATGGTTATGCACCTCCCTCCCGGCGGTGAAGTTTTCATCCTGTATTATCATCAAACAGGCAAATAGGATGCCCAATGCAAGACTGCCGCCTCGTGCCCCTCTGTGACCACTAATTCTGAAATTCTTGACCTACCAAGAACGAGACTCAATATTTAGAGAGGCATGGCACAGAGGGAAATTCAAGCCTGCTAACATAAAGATAATGATTTTGCTGACTAATCTAAAGAAGTACAGAAGATGAGGTACACATTCAACTTACTGAAATTCAAGCTGAGACCTATGCAGATCCAATATATGTTTCTTACCCAGTGAAGCACAAGGTTATCTTCCAAGGTACCTCACAATTTTTTCAAACCCTGGAAGAAGCATGAGCCTGGAAAGAGGAGCGCCCCATGCTATGACGGTAAACGAGGACCAGCTTGTCACAATCCAAAGATGCAACCCCAAAATGGGAGCCCTGAACACAGAGAATAAGAAGGAGATGCCTACTTAAACGAGGACACAAGACACTGTTGAGATCCTACTGAAAGAAACCCGGTACAGTGCCGAGATACGCCAAACTAAAGCCAGAGGAAGACAATGCAATCAGGGGGAAAACACCCACAACAAACAATCGTATAAGAAATTCCAGGTGGATACGAACTGTGATCACCCACTCTTCAAGAATATCACTTGCATGGAAGATCAAGATTCGTAGACACAAAATGTGGAGAGTACGCTCCAACAGCAGGCTAAGAGTGGCAAGAAAGGCTGAAACATGGGCCGGCCAAAGGCAGACAAACTGCAGAACTGGAATACTTTTTTTGAAGCCTAAATCCCTCATTCTTTTGGTTAGAATTTAGCGGGTTGGAGGGCAGGGGTAGGACTACAGACCGCTCAACCTGAACTTATGCCAAGTTGTCATGTTAGCAGGGAATAGGTGTAGGTAATGGGAGAGAGTGGGGTGGAGGGGCTAGGTTTAGGGGTATACAACAATGAGAACAGGGTATTTTAAAGGTGAGGGAAATACTGGGTGCACAGCTCACTGGTTATTCGCAGTAGCTATGGTAAAACTAGAAGGTGCAAATGGGTAAGAGGCAAGACCCTAAACCTCTCAAAGCTGTGTCAAGGAACACAACGTAAACAATCAAAACAGGACCCACTGCACACTATAATAAGAGTTATAGCATTTCAGATGTCTCAATGGACATGAAAGTTCGGTTTTCATCAGTCAAAAAAATGGGGACACCAGTGTTTCGGCTCCTCTTTTAATCTTCATACAATGCCAGCCGACACGTGTTTCGTCGCAGGGAAACACCTTTTCCCGCGACTCTTCAGGGCTGTTGGTGGTCTGTGTGGGACCATAGGTCGCAGTGCCGGTGATAATTCCGTCCCGGCCCTGCTCGAGACCGGGTTCGTCTTAGTGCAAATTCAGTTCCTTAGTCAAGGAATATGGATCTCCAGCGAATAAACAAAGTTGCTTTGATTAATGGTCGCACTTGTAAAGAAATGATCCAATCGCTTGTTCAGGCTAGATTTCTAGTCCACGTGTGTTGAGTGCAGACACGTGTAGATTTCTTAGGGGTGACACCCCGTAGTGCGGGATGAGACGCCGACAGTGTAAGTCTATTCAATGGTAGTTCCGGGTACAGTCACCCTAGGTTTAGGGGTAAAAAGCTTTATAGTTTAATCATTTAGTATGTTTCTAATACAGCCAGTGGCAGATTTAAGGTCCACAGACAAGAATAGAGGGAAAGAGGACATCAGACAGACCCACCCGTGCATAAACTGAAAATCATGGGATACACACACAATGAGTGTTGACACATACTCAGCATTGTCATAGAATGTTATTGGACTCTGTATAAAGATCAAGAGGGGGTAAGTTACCAGATACATCAAGAGACTTAAATCTGACATTGTCTTTTTACAGGAAACCCACTTGCTGGGGTACATACTGTGACATCATTGGAAGAGGGACATGCACAACCCTGGCCCGCACAGAGTTTTCTGAAGGGGTGCAAAGTGTCACCATACTACTTAAAAAATCCCCCCCTTTCACAACTAAAATCTGGACAGAACCCAAATGGGACCTTTGTTGCTGTCCAGGAGTCCTGGGACGACGTGTACTCACATTAATTTGTGTTTACCTCCCGCAACAACTGCATTCCTAATCCCTTGATACAATTGCTAAAATACATAATAGGCTCAGGCCCATCCACACACATCACTGACCCCACTCGCTGCCGAAGTTTGTGAGGCTGCTATGACTGACTGACCTCTGGAGACAATAACACCTACTAGAACGCACTTATTCCTATTTTTCCTGAGCCACATAGTCTTTTCTAGACTTGACTACTTCTTTACCCGGCAGGTGAAATACGAACGGTGGGTAGGATGAAATACCTAGCAAGTGGCATTTCAGACCACTCGCCATTGCGGTTCACAGTAGGGGGTTGGGGGAATAGGCAGCAATCAGACTGGAGACTGAATGCCTGGGAGCTTCACAATAAAACAGTAATGGGAGTCATTAGAACAGAAACTGAGCTATACTTCAAAGAGAATAAGGGCTCTGTAGCTTCAAATGGAACCCTGTGGGAGGCCTGCAAGACGGTGCTTCGGGGTAGAGTGCATGATGAAACCCACCAATTAGAAACCCTAGACTATAAACTCTTGGAATTAGAGAGAAACTTTACCCCAGATACAGAGGCTGCCCTGTTGAAACAGCCAGTAGTCACACTTAGAGAGATCCGTGCCCTAACGGAACGAGAGGTGCAGACCCAAATTCAGAATACACAACATAGACTCTACAAGACAGGTGACAGAGCAAGGAGACTCCTAGCCTGGTTGGGCAGAAGGAAAAGAGAGATGAGCTGGGTGACCCAGATACACGAAACAGATGAACGACGCACCTCCGCACACCCCATAGTGGGTGCTTTTGCACACTACTACACGGAGCTGTTAGAGGCTAGACCTCTTGCAGACAACATGCAAATAATAGATTATCTTAGCAATATAGACATGCCTCCCCTGCAGCAGGAAGATAAGGAAGCCTTAGAGGCAGATATTACCCTAAAGTGCAAGACTGTATAAATAAACAAAAATCGGGGAACACTCCGGTGCCACACAGTGTGCCAGTGGGATTTTTTTAAGCAAAATGTTAGCCTGGTATCCACTCACTTACTTAATATGTTCCAGGCGGCATTGGAAGAGGGGGAGTTGCCACTGGATTTGTGTCAAGTCTCAGCGTTGTTTATACCAAACCCAGGTAAGCAACCAGAGGGTTGCGGCTCCTACCTCCCAATATCATTGCCAAACACTGAAGCCAAGATTTTGGCCTCTATTTTAGCGTCCCGACACTTGACTGTTATCACATCATTGGTATACAGTGACCATTCGGGCTTTATGCCTGCACATGTCACGTGCCTCAATCTCCGCCGACTTGCCAACTGGCTAGACACAGTGAAGGACAGACCTATCCTGTATATCCTTCTGTCTATAGATGCGAAAAGGCCTTTGACAGTGTTCATTGGCTGTTCATGAGACAAGTCCTAGTAAAATTTGGATTTGGTCAAGGATTCATGGCTTGGGTTGAACTATTGTATACTAACCCCAGGGCAAGGATAAACGTCATTGTAGTAAGGTCAGCTGGCTTCCCCATTCTGAGGGGAACTTGACAAAGCTGCCCCTTGTCACCCCTGTTCTTTTCATTGGTCTTGAAGCCGTTGGCATGCTGTGTCAGGACCCACCCAGAATTAAGGGGTGTCCAGCATATCGGAGACTTACTTGTTGATGGATGGATTTCTCTATGTGCGGATGAGATTCTGCTCTACATGACTAACCCAGATACGACGCTCCCCCTTGATACTACACCTGGTCAAATAATATAGCAACCATTTAGGATATAATATCAACTGGGGGACTTTGAGTCTTTACCCCATGGGAGGCTCCAAAGAAATACACTCTCTACCAGAGCAACTGAGTATTACGAAAGAATATATTTGCATCAAAATGGAATTGGTTGAAATCTCCCAATCTAATAATAACTTTTGGATTTCTTGTTTACTGTGTGATCTAGTTCCTATTACTAGCAAAGTGATAACCTGAAGAAACCAAGTAAGTACTGCCTCACCCTGTTATTAAGACTTGAAAGCAATATGATACAGAATACAAAAGAATAACCTAGCACTAAATGTCTCTGATTGTCCTAAAGTATTTTAAAAAGAATCGTTTCACAATTGTGCTTTCATAACCTCTCTTGTATGGTTACAGATATCCCAGTGGGACCAGTGAGATGATGTTAGAGTATATTAGAAATTCCTACTTAAAATGATTGCATGTAGAGCATTACTCCAATACTTCCAGAGTTGTTATCGTGAACTGCAGCTTTGCACCCTTTTTTTGTGATAAAGCCCCAAAGGGGAACATCCATTACGACGAAACTTTGACAACGCGGTACTGTTACCACGCTACTTTTACAACGCAAGTCATTACGACGACTTGCGCTGGGGGGCGCTCCAGGATAGTAAATAGTTTAATTTACTATCCAACTCCTTCCCTAGAGTCCACGGGGACTGGAGTTGGAATAGTAAATAAAACTATTTACTATCCAGCACCCCCAACGCAAGTCGTTGTAACGACTTGCGTTGTAAAACTAGCGTGGTAACGGTACGCATTGTCAAAGTACGCGTCGTACCGTCGTACATCCAGCACCAAAACACCCTTACTCAGAGCATGTGCTTTGAAAAACAATACATCTTCCTTCTCTGCCCTTTGTTTTTTTCATTACCAGAAAAAGAATGAAAGGGGCTGATACCTCTTCCAAAACATCCTGACAGAATATTAAACTGACATGCTATGCAGGTGTGAGGCGGATATACTTTTTGAGAACTTCCTTCCAAGAGACACACTAGATTTGCCACAAATCTAATATGATGACTCGGATAAAACTGCAACATGTGTGAAGTTAGGGATTTTGAGAAACAAGGATCTGCTTGATTTTTTCTCACATTTTGACAACTAGATGCTGGTTTTCCTGACTCTGTTTGGACTCTGGGCTCTGCTTACCCGGCCCAGGGAGTGTGCTCCGATTAAAATTGCATGATAATTAGGTATAACTACAATTATTTGCTGACATCCTCTCTGAAAGTCCCAAGGAAGTGGTAAGGCATGTTGGTCTAGAGGCCTGGTCAATTTAATGTACTTAGGTATGCATTACTGTTATGCATGTTGACATTTTCGAGGCTGCTTTTAATGTAAAATTATATGCAAATATGACTATTCAATTAAAGGAACTAACCAAGTTTCAAAATACCTTGGTTGTGTATATAAGTCACATGTAAGGTCCCCTCTAGGTCCCCCAGTGGTAAAGTGCCATGTAACTATGAGAAAAGATATGATAAAATAAGTTGTATGTGCCCTGGGAAGGGAAAAAATTCCAATTTCATTTTTTGCCAAAGAGTCGCAATGACTCAATAGGCTAAGTAGGAAAATGTTATTAAAGTGTAATAATATCCACAATCAAAATCCTGAATCTTGTTCCAGTAGTGTGTTAACGCGTTTCGAACCCACGTATTAATGAGGGGCTCTCCTCAGGACCTGGACTGGGGACTGTCCTGTACTGTAAAGTGTAAAAGAAAAATGAATAGTGTAAGGACAACTGATCCCTTCTACACCTCTAGTTACCTCATTCAGATCTAAGTGTACCTGAAAAGTCACTTTTGATGGGCAGCAATGTTCTTTTCTTGGACACCCTGGACTGTGTATCTGCAAATGTACAAAATAATGTATCAGGACTGCCTATATTTACTGCAGTATTTTCCAAGGACTAGTCAGTAACTGCGCGTTTTTAACATTCCTACCTCAAACGGGGGTCTTTACCAGTAATTCCTTGATTGCTTGTAATTTGGGGGCCCGGCACTGTTTGCTGTGGGACAAGTAGAACATAATTAAGATTGTCTATATGCTGTGTCTTGCGTAGTGCACGCTATTGCTGTGGGCCTCTTATACACGTACCTCAGGGACGGGCGGTGGAGAGGAATTCCTCACGCTTTACAGAAAGAAATTTCTTTCGAGGCTGTTGGTGAAAAGTAAGCCACGCGTTAATGCTAGATCGATCTACGGCTTCTCGGCTCTTCAAATATCACTCGTATGTTTGTGTCACTTACATCCGCTCTGATTCCGGCATTCCGTCTCTCACATCGCTTCTGCTTTCGGCGTCTGACGTCAGCGCTGGGGCCGGGCTCGGCTGACTTTTAAGACAAAACGCGAGTGAATCTTGCAACGTCTGTTGCTCTATGGCCGGGGCACCTGGTTACTGTAGTCTTCATTTTTGACCCGTCAAAATTGCAGATTCTCGTGCAAACCATAAAGAGGTTTAGAAAAACGACACAGATAGATCTTGCAGTGTTTTCATAACCGGGCAGCCTGATTAGTTGTAGTATTCTTTTGCGTGCAGTAACGGAACTGTTACTAGCTTATATTGCTCAACTCAGAAAGTTCATTCAGGCCAACATTGGTCGTATTAAATTTCAAAATGAGGAACGCCTCCCTGCGTGATAGTTGAAGGTCTGAGTCTCCTCCTTATCCATGGGCGATTTTGATGGAAGACAACACCATCCATTTGAAATCATTGGGGCCATGCTTGCATTCCAGGAAATGTGGTATCAAGGGGGCGGATGAGACCTTGTTCTTTATCCTGGATCTGTCTTGGATGATCCTTTGTCGCACTTCTTGCGTGGTTTTGCCTATATATATTAATTGGCACGGACATCTGATGGCATATATAACATATTTGGATTTGCAGTTTGTGAACACATTGTGTCGCCAAAATGTTTTGCCATTACTGAACAGTGTTCCCTCTTCAGTGGTGTCACATACCGAGCAGGTGCCACACTTATGATGTCCCTTTACTGGGCTTGCCACCGGGATTATACTCTGAACTGTCTTTTTTGCCAATGGACGTGTTGATACTATTTGTTGTCCAATGCTGCGATTTCTTTTTCAGCGCAAAAAGCGGTTTCCCAACTTGAGGGATGGCATCCTCCACCAGGTGCCAATGATTCCGAATAATTTTCTGGACAGATTGTGTGTGCCGCCCGAACGTGGAAACACAGACCATACGCTCTGTAGGTGATTTATTTCTCTTTTGGAGTAGATGATCCCTAGGTGTCCAACGGGCCCTCTTCATCGAATGTTTGACCAATTTCCGCGGGTACCCTCTCTCTTGAAGTTTCGGGCACAATGCTTCACCATGTAATTCAAATTCTTCCACCCTAGAACAATTCCGTCTCACCCTAAGGAATTGTCCATAGGGGAGGTTGTTTTTTAGGTTTCTTGGGTGGTAACTGCGGAAATGCAGGGCGTTGTTCTTATCTGTTTTCTTCAGGTAGTGGGAGGACATGAATCCTTCCGGGGTGTACTTAATTTCGACATCCAGAAATGGTAAGGAATTGCAGTCATAAGTAAGGCTGAATTTAATGTCGGGGCTTCGATCATTGAGCCACTGGTGGTAGTTTGTCAACGACGTGGGTTGTATATCAGGACTGGTGCCATAAACATTGATTGATAATAGGCATTTTTGCCTGTGTTTTATGTATTTATTGTGTAAATGTAAATATGTTTCATTCACAGTTATTGTCCAATTTATGTTTTGAAAAGTGTAACATTATGTGAATTTCTCGTCACTGAATTTGTATCGTTCTTTTGACATATACGAATGAAATCTATGGAAAATGAAAAAAGAGTAAAAAATACTAAATGATAAGTGTGTCCGCTTAGATCGATTGGGTAAGTGGCACTATACTTTGTTGTCATAATTAACGTACCTTGCCAATGTATTTCTGTTGGTTCAATTTGAGTGGTCTAGGCCAGGTAGTGTAGACCCAAGCCTTCCTCGTTTCCTTTGTTAGTAGTGCGATCAGCAGCTCGCAAGGCTTTTTTTTTTCTAGTGACCAATTAAAATCCAGAAGTGTGCAACATTCATTGTAGGTGGGGAAGGTGCTCCCCTGATACTAGATATGGCTGAGAAAGATACATTATCCTTTAGTGAGGATCACATACAAAAATTGATAGCTGATTCCACACTTTTTCCCTCTATTAACCTGAGTAGCTCTGCAAAACAACAAAATATTTGTGACAAACTTATTAGACTCCAGAAAAAAACGTCAGGACCGAACTACACGGCCACTTTCTCCTAGCAAACCTCAGGGCAGGTGTGATCCCCTGGGGCCTGCAAGTGAAAAATGTACCAGTGATTTATACGGATGATCCGGTGTACAGGAAGGGGTTCAGCTGCATAAGTACCAAGTGCAGCAGGGATCTGATGGTACATACCAACGAAACTGCACAACGCATTTGCAAAAAAGAACAGGAGGAAATCGAGGAACAACTGCAGGTGATTAAGCATAACCAGTCAGAAGCCAAAATTCTTCTGGAGAAAATCGAGAAGGAACTTGCAACATTTAAAGACCAGACTATTAACTTCAAAACCACTAAGTTTGAAAAAGACAAGAAAACCTTCAGTCTTGAAACAGTGTACCCCTACCTAAAAGACGAGTTCTACACAAGATCGGACTCTACAAGGTACCTCAACACATACCAAGGGAGATCAAAGAAAAAGTTTCTTACATTTTCGGATACTTCCTCGTCCGATACTACAAACGATTCTGACCCGGGAGAAGGGTCTTCAAATAGGAACCAGCAACAAAAGAGGCCTTTTTTAGGCCGGGGCCAACAACAGCCACGCACCCTGTTCAAACCACAATGGGAGATGACAACGCGCAAACAAAACTACAAATCGTGAACAAATCCCCAATCATCCATATATCGGACATGGTGTTGACTAAAACCGAAATGGAAGTTCTTGAACTTGGTCTATCATTTGTACCAGGTACCATGATGGACTTCACAAAAGTCAAAATGGAAGTCATTGAATTCTTCCGTAAGATCAGGCTTAAATGGTTTTTTAAAGACTCTGTGGAGACAACCAGTGTTGAAGCTTCAGGATTAAGAAACACATCTTTGTTTTGCCCTCCTAACTATAATATGCCTAAAGAAATATTAACTTTTGAACACACTGTACTATCAGCTTTGAATGCATCAGAGAGAAAGCGTGCCTTTGTTCCAGCGAACATCACCCAGAAGCAGGGAGAGGCCATTGACAAATTAAAAAATCAGTGGGGAATGTGCGTAGGTAACTGAACAGATACCTCTTACTCAGCTAAAAGAAACACGTTCTGTAAGCAGCTACTCCTATGACTGAAATGGAGGCAGTTTGGCTTCTATTATCCCTGGTTTCAAGTGCTATACTTCCCCATGCCCAAATAAAAAAAAATCTAAAGATTTGCAGGCTTCACCCTTGTACAATTCAGTTTCAGAAGTTCCCTCAGCCCTCTCTACCTGCCCTTCATATGAGAGGATGATATGCACACCTTATACCTGGACTTTTTGCCAAAAGCCCAAGCCATTATTTCTTTTCTGAGAGCCGTTTCACATCTCATCGAGAGGAAATCCTGATGGGAATGGCAGCGAAAGCCCACACAGTGTTTTCCCCAGGGGTGCAAAGTGTCACCATATTAAATAAGAAATCTCCCCCTTACACACAACTAAAATCTGGACAGACCCCAATGGGACCTTTGTTGCTTTCCAGGAGTACTGGGGACAACGTGAACTCACATTAATTTGTGTTTGCACCCCGCTACAACTGCAATCCCAATCCCTTGATACAATTGCTAAAATACTACTAGACTCAGGCTCATCCACACACATCACTGGAGGTGATTTCAGATGTAATTGATTCTAGCCTTGAATGCACACACATTGCCGCAGGAACTGGTGTTTCCACCCCGCTGGCGGAGTTTGTGAGGCTGCTAAGACTGACTGATCTCTGGAGACAAAAACACCTAGTAGACCGCACTTATTCCTATTTTTCCTGAGCACACATAGTCTTTTCTAGACTTGACTACTTCTTTGCCCGACAGGAGAAATACGAATGGTGGGCAACATGGAATACCTAGCAAGGGGCATTTCAGGCCAATTACCATTGTGGCTGACAGTAGGGGGTGGAGGGAAATCAGACTGGAGACTGAATGCCTGGGAGCTTCACGACAAAACAGTATTGGGAGGCATTAGAACATAAATTGAGCTATTCTTACAAGAGAATAAGGGCTCACTAGCATTACATGTCAACCTCTGGGAGGTCTTCAAGACGGTGCTTAGGTGTGGAGTGCATGATGCCATAGCGCATAAGCGCAGGGAAGAAACCCACCAAATAGAAAGCCTAGAAAATAAGCTCTTGATATTAGAGAGAAACATTACCCCAGATACAGACGCGGTCCTTTTGAACCAGCCAGTAGTCACACTTAGGGAGATCCGTGCCCTAACCGAACGAGAGGTGCGGACCCAAATTCAGAATGCACAATATAGACTCTACAAGACAGGAGATAGAGCAGGGAGACTCCTAGACTGGTTGTGCAGAAGGAAAAGTGAGATGAGTTGGGTGACCCAGATACACGAAACGGATGAACGGCGCACATCCGCACACGGAGCTGTTAGAGGCGTGACAACTGCCAGACGACATGCACATAATAGATTATCTTAGCAATATAGATATGCATCCCCTGCGGCTAGAAGATAAGTAAGCCTTAGAGGCAGATATTACCCTAAATTGCAAGATGCTATAAATAAACAAAACTATGGAAGACTCCAGGTGCCATTGGTATTTTTTAAGCAAAATGCTAGCCTGGTAGCCACTCACTTACTTAATATTTTCCGTAGGAAGAGGGGGGGTTGCCAATGGATCTACGTCAAGCCTCAGTCTTGGTTATACCAAACCCAGGTATGCAACCAGAGAGTTGCGGCTCCTACCTCCCAATATCATTATCAAACACTGAAACCAAGATTTTGGCCTCCATTTTAGTGACACAAAATTTGAACATTATCACATCATTGGTATACCGCGACCAATCGGGCTTTATACCTGCACATACCACGTGCCTCAATCTCCGCCGACTTGCCAACTGGCTAGACACAGTGAAGGACAGACCTATCCTGCATATACTTCTGTCTTTAGACACCAAAAAGGCCTTTGACACTATTCATTGGCCGTTCATGAGACACGTCCTAGTAAAATTTGGATTTGGTCAAGGATTCATGGCTTGGGTAGAAATATTGCATACTAACCCAAGGGCAAGAATAAAGGTCAATGTAGTAAGCTCATTCTGATGGGAACTTGACAGGGCTGCCCCTTGCTACCCCTGCTCTTTTCATTGGTCTTGAAGACGCTGGCATGCCGGGCCAGGACCCACGCAGAATTAAGGGGTTTCCGGGATATCGGAGGCTAACTTGTTGATGGACGGATTTCTCTATATGGGGATGACATTCTGCTCTACATGATTAACCTAGATATAACGCTCCCCCTGATACTACACCGGGTCAAATGATATAGCAACAATGTAGGATATAATATCAACTGGTGGAAGTTGAGTCTTTACCCCATGGGAGGTTCCAAAGAAATACACTCTCTAGCAGAAAACCTGAACATTACGAAAGAGTATATTTGCATTGAAATTTAATTGGTTGGAATCTCCCGATCTAATAATAACTTTTGGATTTCTTCTTTACTGTGTGATCTAGTTCCTACTACTAGAAAAGTGATAACCCTGAAGAAACCAAGTAAGTACTGCATCACCGTGTTAATAACACTTGAAAGCATTATGATACACAATGCAAAAGAATAATATAGCACAAAATGTCTCTGATTGTCCTGAAATATTTTAAAAGCAATCTTTTCACAATTGTGCTTTTCATAACCTCTCTTGTATGGTTACAGTTGCCCCGGTTGGCCCAGTCAGACGATGTAAAGAGTACATTAGAAATTCCTATTTAAAATGATTGCATGTAAAGTATTATTCCAATACTTTTCAGAGTTTTTATTGTCCACTGCTGCTTTTTATCTTTTTTTGTGATGAAGCACCAAAACATCCGTACTCAGAGCATGTGAATAAAACAAATACATCATCCTTCTCTGCCCTTTGTTTGTTTCATTACCACAAAAATAATGAAAGGGGCAGATACCTCTACCATAACATCCTGACAGAACTTTAAACCGACATGCTGTCCAGGTGTGTGGTGCAGATACTTTTTGAGAACTTCCTTTACAAGAGAAAAGCATGCAATCTCTTTCATAGATTTTGACACACTACATATGCCACAAATCTAATATGATGACTTGGATAAAACTGCAACGTGTGTGAAGTTAGAGATTGCAAGAATAAAGTATCAGTTAGATTTGTACTCCCATTTTGACTATTAGATGCTGTTTTTCTGGCTCTGATTGTACACTGGGCTCTGCAGTCCAGCCCCAGGGAGTGAGCTCTGATTAAAAGTGCATGGTAATTAGGTATAACTACAATTCTTACTGACATCCTCTCTGTAAGTCCCCAGGAAGTGGTAGGGCATTTAGGTCCAGAGGCCTAGTCGATTTAATATACTTAGGTATGCATTACTGTTGTACATGCTGTCATTTTCAAGGCTGCTTTTAATCTTAAATTATATGCAAATATGACTATTTAATTAAAAGTACTAACAAAGTTTCAAAATACCTTGGTTGTATATATGTCACATGTAAGGTTCCCTCTAGGTCCCCCAGTGGTAGAGTGCCTTGTAACTATAAGGAAATATATGATCAACGAAGTTATATGTGCCCTGGTAAGGGTAAAAAAACATGGCAATTTCATTTTTTGCCAATGAGTCACAATTACTCCATAGGCTAACATAGTAAAATGTTATTAACGTGTATCTATTGAAGGAAAGGAGCTATCATGATGCTTCATAGTATTGAAATGTATTCTAACAATCACAGAAAATACGTTATGGGATTTTCCTTTTCAGTAAGCTAAAATCCAGCCTTCCAGGGGCTTTTTCCTGGTTTGCCAGGCCGAGCCAAGCTGTCTTAAAGAGTTGTGTAGTGACCTGCATTGAGACAAATATTTTCCTATGAGAGGAAAACTGCAAGCTGAAGAGCTTAATGCAGGAAGGGGATGTTGGGGCAAAACTAATCTTCAAAAATAAAAATGACAGCCTTAGGGAGATCCGTGCCCTAACCAAACGAGAGGAGTGGACCCAAATTCAGAATGCACAAAATAGACTCTACAAGACAGGAAATAGAGCAGGGAGACTTCTAGCCTGGTTGTGCAGAAGGAAAAGAGAGATGAACGGGGTGACCCAGATACACGAAAAGGATGAATGACGCATGCTCGCACACTCCATAGTGGGTGCTTTTACACACTACTACACAGAGCTGTTAGAGGCATGACAACTGACAGACGGAATGCAAATAATAGATTATTTTAACAATATAGATATGCCTTTCCTGCAGCTAGGAGATAAGGAAGCCTTAGAGGCAGATATTACCCTAAAGTGCAAGATGCTATGAATAAACAAAAATCGGGGAAAACTCCAGGTGCCATTGGAATTTTTTAAGCAAAATGCTAGCTTTGTAGCCACTCACTTACTTAATATGTTTAGGCGGCATAGGAAGAGGGGGAGTTTCCAATGGATCTATGTCAAGCCTCAGTGTTGGGTATAGCAAAATCAGGTAAACACCCAGAGCTCTGAGGCTCCTACCTCCCAATATCATTATCAAACACTGAAACCAAGATTTTGGCCTCTATTTTAGTGACACAAAATTTGAACATTATCACATCATTGTTATACCGCGACCGGAAAGAGGTATCTGTTCAGTTACCTACGCACATTCCCCACTGAGTATCCAGCCTCCGCCTTACATATTGATCAGCGCATATTCAGAAGTCACCCAAACCCCTGTCTGGTGGTTACAACAAAGGTGTCACCTCACCTACTAATATTAAGAACTCATCTGGATCTATGGATGAATGAGTGCTGCAGTACCAGAATGTGCAGCAGGTGCAGTTCTTCAGAATGCAATCCTTTGGGTATAGATGAGGATCCAATCTCCGCCGACTTGCACACTGGCTAGACACAGTGAAGGACAGACCTATCCTGCATATCCTTTTGTCTTAAGAAACGAAAAAGGCCTTTGACACTATTCATTGGCCGTTCATCAGACAAATCCTAGTAAAATTTGGATTTTGTCAAGGATTCATGGCTTGGGTTGAACTAGTGCCTACTAACCCCAGGGCAAGAATAAAGGTCAGTGTACTAAGCTCAGCTGGATTCCCCATTCTGAGGGGAACCTGACAGGGCTGCCCCTTGTAACCCCTTCTCTTTTCATTGGTCTTGAAGCCGCCGGCATGCCGGGACAGGACCCACCGAGAATTAAGGGGGTTCCGGGATATCAGAGGCTAACTTGTTGATGGACGGATTTCTCTATATGGGGATGACATTCTGCTGTACATGACTAACCTAGATACGACGCTCCCCCTGATACTACACCTGGTCAAATGAAATAGCAAGAATGTAGGATATAATATCAACTGGTGGAAGTTGAGTCTTTACCCCATGGGAGGTTCCAAAGAAATACACTCTCTAGCAGAAAACCTGAACATTACGAAAGAGTATATTTGCATTGAAATGTAATTGGTTGGAATCTCCCGATCTAATAATAATTTTTCGATTTCTTCTTTACTGTATGATCTAGTTCCTACTACTAGCAAAGTGATAACCCCGAAGAAACCAAGTAAGTACTTCATTACCGTGTTAATAAGAATTGAAAGCATTATGATACAGAATGCAAAAGAATAATATAGCACGAAATGTCTCTGATTGTCCTGAAATATCTTAAAAACAATCCTTTCACAATTGTGCTTTTCATAACCTCTCTTGTATGGTTACAGTTGCCCCAGTTGGCCCAGTCAGATGATGTTAAGAGTACATTAGAAATTCCTATTTAAAATGATTGCATGTAAAGTATTATTCCAATACTTTTCAGAGTTTTTATCGCCAACAGCTGCTTTTTACCTTTTTTTGTGATAAAGCACCAAAACATCCTTACTCAGAGCATGTGCATAAAAAAACTATATCATCCTTCTCTGCCCTTTGTTTGTTTCATTACCACAAAAATAATGAAAGGGGCAGATACCTCTACGATAACTTCCTGACAGAACTTTAAACTGACATGCTGTGCAGGTGTGTGGTGCAGATACTTTTTGAGAACTTCCTTTACAAGAGAAAAGCATGCAATGTCTTTCATAGATTTTGACACACTACATATGCCACAAATCTAATATGATGACTTGGATTAAACTGCAACGTGTGTGAAGTTAGGGATTGCGAGAAACAAGTACCAGTTAGATTTTTACTCCCATTTTGACTATTAGATGCTGTTTTTCTGACTCTGATTGTACACTGGGCTCTGCAGTCCAGACCAAGGGAGTGAGCTCCGATTAAAAGTGCATGGTAATTAGGTATAACTACAATTCTTACTGACATCTTCTCTGTTAGTCCCCAGGTAGTGGTAGGGCATTTAGGTCCAGAGGCCTAGTCGATTTAATATACTTAGGTATGCATTACTGTTGTACATGCTGACATTTTTGAGGCTGCTTTTAATCTTAAATTATATGCAAATATGACTATTTAATTAAAAGTACTAACAAAGTTTCAAAATACCTTGGTTGTATATATGTCACATGTAAGGTTCCCCCTAGGTCCCCCAGTGGTAGAGTGCCTTGTAACTATAAGGATAGATATGATAAACGAAGTTGTATGTGCCCTGGTAAGGTAAAAAAAAAATGGCAATTTCATTTTTTGCCAATGAGTCACAATTATTCCATAGGCTAACATAGTAAAATGTTATTAACGTGTATCTATTGAAGGCAACGAGCTATAATGATGCTTCATAGTATTGAAATGTATTCTAACAATCACAGAAAATACGTTATGGGATTTTCCTTTTTAGTAAGCTAAAATCCAGCCTTCCAGGGGCTTTTTCCTGGTTTGCCAGGCTGAGCCAAGCTGTCTTAAAGAGTTGTGTAGTGACCTGCATTGAGACAAAGAATTTCCTATGAGAGGAGAACTGCAAACTGAAGAGCTTAATGCAGGAAGGGGATGTTGGGGCAAAACTAATCTTCAAAAATAAAAATGACAGCCTTAGGGAGATCTGTGCCCTAACCAAACGAGAGGTGCGGACCCAAATTCAGAATGCACAACATAGACTCCACAAGACAGGAGATAGAACAGGGAGACTCCTAGCCTGGTTGTGCAGAAGGAAAAGAGAGATGAACTGGGTGACCCAGATACACGAAACGGATGAATGACGCACGCCCGCACACTCCATAGTGGGTACTTTTGCACACTACTACACGGAGCTGTTAGAGGCATGACAACTGACAGACGGAATGCAAATAATAGATTATTTTAGCAATATAGATATGTCTCCCCTGCAGCTAGAAGATAAGGAAGCCTTAGAGTCAGATATTACCCTAAAGTGCAAGATGCTATAAATAAACAAAAATCGGGGAAAACTCCAGGTGCCATTGGAATTTTTTGAGCAAAATGCTAGCCTTGTAGTCACTCACTTACTTAATATGTTCAGGCTGCATAGGAAGAGGGGGAGTTTCCAATAGATCCATGTCAAGCCTCAGTGTTGGTTGTACCAAACTCAGGTAAACACCCAGAGCGCTGAGGCTCCTACCTCCCAATATCATTATCAAACATTGAAACCACGATTTTGTCCTCCATTTTAGTGACACAAAATTTGAACATTATCACATCATTGGTATACCGCGACCAATCGGGCTTTATACCTGCACATACCACGTGCCTCAATCTCCGCCGACTTGCCAACTGGCTAGACACAGTGAAGGACAGACCTATCCTGCATATACTTCTGTCTTTAGACACCAAAAAGGCCTTTGACACTATTCATTGGCCGTTCATGAGACACGTCCTAGTAAAATTTGGATTTGGTCAAGGATTCATGGCTTGGGTTGAAATATTGCATACTAACCCCAGGGCAAGAACAAAGGTCAATGTAGTAAGCTCAGCTGGCTTCCCCGTTCTTTGGGGAACCTGACAGGGCTGCCCCTTGTCACCCCTGCT
This sequence comes from Lissotriton helveticus, assembly GCF_964261635.1. NCBI lineage: Eukaryota > Metazoa > Chordata > Amphibia > Caudata > Salamandridae > Lissotriton > Lissotriton helveticus. The sequence continues at coordinate 117,768,762 of NC_136063.1, read as the reverse complement.
CTTTTCATTGGTCTTGAAGCCGCTGGCATGCGGGGTCAGGACCCACCCAGAATTAACGGGTTTCCGGGATATCAGAGGCTAACTTGTTGATGGAGACAGATTTCTCTATATGCGGATGACATTCTGCTCTACATGACTAACCCAGATACGACGCTCCCCCTGATACTAAACCTGGTCAAATGATATAGCAACAATGTAGGATATAATATCAACTGGTGGAAGTTGAGTCTTTACCCCATGGGAGGTTCCAAAGAAATACACTCTCTAGCAGTAAACCTGAACATTACGAAAGAGTATATGGAAATGTAATTGGTTGGAATGTCCCGATCTAATTATAACTTTTCGATTTCTTATTTACTGTGTGATCTAGTTCCTACTACTAGCAAAGTGATAACCCTGAAAAAACCAAGTAAGTACTGCATCACCATATTAATAAGACTTCAAAGCATTATGATACCGCTTGCAAAAGAATAATATAGAACAACATGTCTCTGATTGTCCTGAAGTATTTTAAAAACAATCCTTTCACAATTGTGCTTTTCATAACCTGGGTGGGCCCAGTCAGATGATGTTAAGAGAACATTAGAAATTCCTACTTAAAATTATTGCATGTAGAGCATTACTCCAATACTTTTCAGAGTTGTTATCGTCAACTGCTGCTTTGTACCTTTTTATGTGATAAAGCACCAAAACATCCTTACTTAAAGCATGTGCTTTAAAAAACAGTACGTCTTCCTTCTCTGCCCTTTTTTTTTCTTTACCAGAAAACGAATGAAAGGGGCAGATACCTCTACCATAACATCCTGACAAAATACTAAAGTGACATGCTGTGCAGGTGTGAGGTGGATATACATTTTGAGAACTTCCTTCTAAGCATGCAATGTCTGTCATAGATTTTGACACGCTACATATGCCACAAATCTAATAGGATGACTCGGATAAAACTGCAACGTGTGCGAAGTTAGCGATTTTGAGAAACAAGGAGGTGTTCGATTTGTACTCCCATTTTGACTACTAGATGCTGGTTTTCTGACTATGATTGTACACTGGGCTCTGCTGTATGGTAATTAGCTATAACTATAAATCTTACTGACATCCTCTCTGTAAGTCCCCAGGAAGTGGTAGGGCTTGTAGGTCTAGAGGCCTAGTTGATTTAATGTACTGAGGTATGCAGTGTTGTTGTGCATGCTGTACTTTTCAAGGCTGTTTTTAATCTTAAATTATGTGTAAATATGACTATTCAAATAAAAGTACTAAACCAGTTTCAAAATACCTTGGTTGTATATATAAGTCACATGTAATGTCCCCCCTAGATACCCCAGTGTTAAAGTGCCTTGTAACTATGAGGAAATATATGATAAAAGAAGTTGTATGTGTCCTGGGAAGGGAAAAAAATGCCAATTTTATTTTTTGCCAATGAGTCGCAATGACTTCATAGGTTAACATCGGAAAATGTTATTAAAGTGTAACTATTGAAAGAAAGGAGCTATATTGATGCTTCGAAGTATTTAAATTTATTCTAACTTTCACAGAAAATACGTTATTGGATTTTTCTTTTCAGTAAGTCAAAATCCAGCCTTCCAGGGGCTCCCTCCTGGTTTGCCAGGCTGAACAAAGCTGTCTTAATGAGTTGTGTAGTGGCCTGCATTGAGACAAAGAATTTCCAGTGAGAGGAGAACTGCAAGCTGCAGAGCATTAGGCAGGAAGGGTTGTAGGGGCAAAAGTAATCTTCAAAAATATAAATGATAGCTTCACCCCTAAATCATTCACGCCCAGTCAAATAGAAGCCCCACAAAATTGATTAGTAAGGGGACTGGAAGGGAGAGTTAGGAAGCCATAGTCTCACCAGTGGGTTGGCTTAGCCATATCCAACTGTTCTGGAGAGAGTTTCTCTATTTTGTATATTAGAAGTATATTGATTTCTGGGTCAAGAATATGCCACACTTTAGAGGAAGTAATCATATTCCACCTTGTTGTACCCTGCATCACATTGGTAGATGTGCCCTGCTGCTTTTAAACCCAGAACTGTGAATACATTTGGGTGCGTTGTCCAGCAACTCAAATCTGCTGCCTAAAACAAAATAAGAGAAAAAGGACTGGCCTGCTTGGACCCTGATCTGTACCCAAAGCATTGCATTCTGAAGAGCTGCACCTGCTGCACATTCTGGTACTGCAGCACTCTTTCATCCAAAGATCCAGATGCGTTTTTAATAATAGTAGATGAGTAACCACCAGCCAAAAGGTTGGGTGACTTCTGAATACGCGCTGACCAATGTGTGAGGCGGATGCTGGATAACCAGTCAGGAATGTGCCTAGGAAACTGAACAGATACCTCTTACTCAACTAAAACAAGCATGTACTTGCATGACTGCATGACTGAAATGGAGACAGTTTGGCTACTAATTGCCCTGGTTTCAAGTACTATATTTCATCATGATCAAATTGAAAATAACTATAGATTTGCAGGCTTTCCCCTTGTAAAATTGAGTTTCAGAAGTTCCTCAGCCCTCTCTACCTGCCCTTCATATGAGAGCATGATTTCCATACTTTATACCTGTCTTTTTGCCAAAATGCCCAAGCCATTAATATTTTTCTGAGAGTCGTTTCACATCTCATTGAGAGGAAAGCCTGATGGGGATGGCTCGACTGGATATGCTAATGCTAATTAGTTCACTGGAGTTTCAAGCATGTAAAGTGAAAGTTTTGACCCAGTACCTTTCCTGTTTTTTTTTGTAAAATCCAACTTCACCAATTCAATGGATATTTACTGACTTGTGTTTTTTTTCTTCTCATAGAAATCACTGCAGTCCTAAACCATGGAACTAGCATTTTGGGGATTGTTACTGTAGGATAATACCACCGTTAAATTCTTATATCTTCCTCTTTTTTAATTATATTTGCGCTAACAGGTAGTTAACACGGCAAACTTAGAGTTAATTATTGTTTCAAAGCAGAGTTCCTACCTATCAATGAGGTATATTTTGGTGTATTCCCATGGATGTTTAAAGCCAGCTGCAGTCAGGCTACACATCTAGGCCTGAAGCCATGTTTTACTTGTTAGTCTAGTGATTAGCAACATATCTGTTTCACTCCTCCTGTGATATTTAACTTCAATGTCACAGGTGGATCCTGCACCATGTACTGTGCTCTTTCTGAGAAGCTAACAATATTCCAATTTGGAATAGCTGAGGTGACTATGTTTTAGGGAGTCAAACTGCATGAACTGAGATGTTATGTTATGTTATGTTATTTTGTGGCTTTTATAGCGCACGGCTACTCAGAGAGTGTCCCGGCGCTTTATTAACATCCTGAAAGCAAACATAACACACAAAGAATAAAGAAGGGAACAGAAGGAAATTTAAAATCTACGAGATCCATTCAGCAGTGCCCCAGTGCGCAGAGCAAAAAAAAGGAAATAAAAGTCTTCAAAAATAGGGGTTACCACCCAGTAGGAAGAGGCACAGTGAGTTTGTACCAGGCTGTGAGGAAGACCTTGAGAGTTAAAATGTGCTGCCTCCTAATTGCCGCTTCTAAGTAGCCCTTGATATCGTCATTAGCTCATCAACTCTGCACCATTTTTTTGTCCAAGTCTTTATCCATTGCTAAGATGCACACCGTACTCTGCTGTGGTTGATCACATTATGCTGTTTGCTATCCTTAAAACCTGTTCAATAATCATCAATATAACCAAGTGCATCATAACTTATCTCTAATCCTAAAATATCAGAAGGCTGATAGAATTGCATGGTGAGCAAAATAATGATGGATTAAACCCAAATCTGTACTGGGGGTGAATGTTTTGCCAATGTGCAACATTTCGTCCATCATCTTGTGTGTTTTGCTGTTTGCCCTATGTGGGAAGGGTATGCCCAGACGTGGGTCCCGTGCTCACTACGCCACTGGAGTCAAGTTATCCTGGCTGATGACGGCCGATAGCCAGAAACTGGTCCTATGATGCTTCATTCCGGTCCAGGGAAGGCATGGCTTGGCAGTTCGGGCTGGACTGTTCCCATGGGGCACAGTGTCAAGGCTGATTTGCATATGGCCATGTCTGAACTGGGGTGGTGTGGTGAGCACAATAACAATGGATTAAACCCAGATCTGTAATGGGGTGAATGTTTTGCCAATGTGCAACATTCCGTCCATCATCTTGTGTGTTTTTTCTGTTCGCCCTATGTGGGAAGCATATGCCCAGACGTGGGTCCTAGGCTCACTATTCCACTGGAGTCAAGCTATCCTGGCTGATGATGGCCGATAGCCAGAAACTGGTCCTAGTATGCTTGATTCCGGTCCAGGGAACACATGGCTTGGCAGTTCGTGCTGGACTGTTCCCTTGAGGCACAGGGTAAAGGCTGATTTGCCTATGTCCATGTCTGAACTGGGGTGGCGTGGTGAGCAAATTAACAATGGATTAAACCCAGATCTGTGACTGGGGTAGAATGTTTTGCAAATTTGCAACATTACGTCCATCATCTTCTGTGTTTTACAACATAAACTAAAACATTCCTCCCACTCAAATTTACCTTGATCTTTCCAGTTAACCAACATTTCATTGCACCTTGAATAAGATGATTGTACCTCTGATTTATTACTTAGCATATAACATAGAGGAACAATCATTTAATTGGCGATGTCCTTCACTCAAGTAGTCCACTTTCACCCAAACCACAACATTTCCACCTTTGTCTGAACATCTAATAACTATAGAGGTATAATTTTTCAAACTTTCGATTGCTCTTAAATGTTCATCTGTTAAATTTTTCCTTGCGCTTCCATTTCTTTTATATCTCATTTTTTTCGGATCCGAAACCACACTTTTCTCAAACACTTCCAATGCACTATGTATGTTTGGTATAAATGTAGATTTGGGTTTAACGTTACTGAAACCCAATGTATCCATAGGTATTTGTAATGTACAAATGGAACCCTAGGGGACTCTTCAGGTGGTAGGTGTAGGGTTGGAGAAGAAAGGGCGGAGCCTGACCCGCTGCGTTCTGCCGGAGAGAAAGGAGCAGATCCAGTTGAGGGCCTTGTCTTGGATCCCTGCATTGTGCAGTCTGCATATTAGTGTACGGTGCAGGACTGTGTTGAACGCCGCTCAGAGATCGAGGAGGATGAGGGCTGCTGTTTCTCCTTTGTCCAGTAGGGTGCGTATGTCGGCTGTTGCAGCGAGGAGGGCGGTTTTCGTACTGTGTTTTTTTGAGAACTTGGATAGGGAGGATGCTGTGCTCTTCGATGGATGTGGCAAGTTGGCTGTTGATGGCTTTCTCGATGAATTTTGCTGAGAAAGGAAGCAGGGATATGGTTCTGTAGTTTCTGAGGTTGGTTCAAGAGGGGGTTGACCTCAGAGTGTTTCCAGTCGTCGGGGAATGTGGCGGTTGCCAAGGAGCGGTTGATGTTGTGGCAGAGCATGGGTGCAATGGTGTCGGAGTCTCTGTTGAAAATATGGTGAAGGCAGGGGTCAGTGGGGGCCCCGGAGTGGATTGACTTCATCGTCTTTAGTGTGTCTTGGGTTGTGAGGGCTGTCCAGTTGTTGATCGCTGGCTTCAGGCTGTCAGGGGTGGTTGGTGAGGGTACAGTGTGTTGGTTGCCTTCGTCGAAATTGTTGTGGATGCTCTTGATTTTGTGGTGTAAAAAGGTGGTAAGTTTGTCGCAGAAGTCTTGTGAGGGAGGGATGTCGGTGGATTCGCTGGTTGGGCGAACTCCTTGATGATGTTGAAGAGTTCTTTGCTGTGAGTGGAGATTCTGTCTACAATTGCTTTTTTCCAAATTTTTCTGATGAGTTGGTGGTGGGCGTTGGTGGCGGCTCTGAAGTTGTTGTAGGCTTCTGTAGATTTGGTGTTCCTCCAGGCCTTTTTCGGGGCAGTGGCAAGTACGTCTGGATTCTCAAAGTGCGGTGGTAAATCATCTGGCTTTCTTGGCATGGGTGTTGTTGTTTTTCTTGAGGGGGGCTATGATGTTGGCACTGTCAGAGATCCACCTGTGCAGTGTTTGGGATGCGGTGTTGGGATTGTCGTTTTCCATGAAGGTTGGGGTGGAGTTGCTGAGTGATGAGGTTAGCTGGTCGTTGGTGATTCTGGTCCAGTTTCTTTGTGGGAGCAGGTGCAGGTATCTGTGGATGGTGGGTGTTCTTGGGTGAAGTGAACGCATCAATGTTCAGTTCATGGAAGTTCAGTGGTGTGGCTGAAGGTGATGGAGTTACCTGTTGTGGAGAGGGGGTCAAGGGTGTGTTCTGCTGAGTGCATGGGTTCAGTCACAATCTGATGGAGTCCAATGTTGTAGAGGTTGTCCAGGAGGGATGTGGTCCGAATGGTTGTCGAGGTGGAAGTGAGGTCTCCCAGTAGGGTGCAGTAGGTGGACGCTATGGCATGCGGGGAGATTATTTCCGTGATGGAGTTGGTGAAAAGTCTGCAGGGTCTAGGGGGTCGGTAGATGAAGGTTCTTCAGAGGGTAGTGGCAGGGCTGGCCAGTATCTTGAGTTGAAGGTGTTCTATCAGGTCTGTGGGCTCGTCAGGGAGTGTGCTCAGAAGGAGGTTGGATTTGTGGATAATGGTGATTCCTCCTCTCAGGCAGATGGGGCGGACATTCCTGGAGATCTTGTATCCTTGGGGAATGGCAATGGTGATGTCCGGTCCTGTGGTCGTGTTGGGCCATGTTTCGTGAATAACGCTACATCTGGCTTGGTGCTGTCGAGCAGGTCCCAGATTTCGGTGGCATGTTTGTGGAGGGATCGGCCGTTTTGGAGGATGCATTGCAGGGTCTTCAGTTGGGTTGTGGTCTTGCAGGCGGGTTTCGCGGGTCCGTGGTCTAAGCAGTGCTGCAGGTGTGCCGGCAGAGGTGACAGCTGAAGCTTCCGTGGGTGTCGACTGGTGTTGCTAGCTTGCAGTTGTTGTTTGCGTCCTGGGTTGAGAGAGTGGATGTCACTGGGTCAGATCGTTAACTTTGAGGAGGTCCAGGGTACCTGGCGCTGATTGTGGTCGGGTCACAGATGGCGCAGATGTGCTTGCCTTTGGCATGCCTTTGGCGTGCCAGCGGCTGCCATTAAGTAGGGGTCGGGGAGGGTTGGACAGCGGGGAGGCGGGAGCAGGGAGAGAGCTGGATTGGGCTGGTCGAGTTGGTCATGCTGGGTGGGAGAGGCCACGGGGCAGCAGCGGCTGGGAAAAACAGACAGAAAAGGCAAAAGAGAGGAAAGAGTGGAAATTAGGGAGTGAAATGTGCAAGACAAGTGGGGAAAGAAACAGAAGGAGAGTAGGAGGGGAAGACTAAATCAGTGAAAAACAAGTGAAAATGGAGGAAAGACAGAGGGGAGTAAAAGAGGGAGATTGAAATCAGTAAAACACTATTGAAAACGGAGGAAAGAAACAGAGGATGAGTGAAGGGGGAGGGAAGGGATGTAAAATGTAAATTGAGGGGGAGGAGCCTAGCTCGCGACCGAGATGGCCGCGCTTTAGCTCGGCTCCGTTCGCCCGCCTGTGTTTTTCACATTTATCCTGCATTTATCCTGCCCCGGGAAGCCCTCCTTGCTGTGTGGTACTGCTACGACGCACTGCAGGCACTTACCACTTGTTCCGGTTGTCCTGGCTGCTGTGGGTCCGTGCAGTGCCCCCGACCATTCCCGGGACTCGAGAGCGGACTGGCCTGGTTCTTCGTCCCGGCTCCTGGGCCGGATGCAGCCTGCGGGCTTGCCCTTCGGGGCGCGCTGGAGGTGATTGGAGGGCCGCTGTTCGTGTGAGCCGGAGGTTCCTGGCTGAGAGACTCCTGTGCGGCGGCAGCCTTGGATGGTGACGCTGCCCTTCATTATTGGGGTTCCTCGTGTGTTCAGCTTCCTCCCCCTTTGTTCTCCGGTCCGGCCATTTTGTTCTTTGCCGCCCGGACTCGGAGAACGGGACTGGCGACATTGGGGGGCCGGCGACTCCCCTTCTTCTGGTGGCCCCCCTTCCTGTCCGGGGTGTTCTTCTGCCTGTCGGCGGGACTTCATCTGCTTGACTGCCGCCCCGGCGGAGGTTGTTGGCCGCGCGGCCTGTTCGGGCTCTCAAGATGGCGACCAACCCCATTTGTTTGGGCCGGGCCCGGACGAGCACTGGGGGCCCGCCGCAAGGCCCGGGTGTCGGATACTGTGAAGGTTTTCCTGCACTTAAGGGGATCTTAAACGTCCTGCTATCCTGGCGGCTCTCGGTGGCCGCGCCACTCCTGGCTCTGCAGACGGATCCTCACTGCGGGCCTCCCGGGCCCCCACGACCGGATGAGGCATTGATATCGCGGGGTGTGGCTGGTACTCTCCTGGCGGACTCGGCCCCGGCTGCCGCCCCGGAGGTGCGCAACCGGATGGCGCCTTCTCCTCCTGTGCGGCCTCCTCTGCCCTTGGCCCGGGAGCTGGATTTTGTTTTGCCGGACTTTCATGATTCTCCTGGTCCCTCTCAATCACCACTGCCCGATGACGTCTCCTGTGCCGGCCCGGATGGGTCGGTTTTTATGGATATATCCTTGGAACTGTGCCTGCATCGTTTGCTACATTCTGTGATTTTCCTGGATCTTCCGTGCTTTTCTTCCTGTGACTTTTTTGGACTCCCGTTGGACTCTCCTGCTGCCTGCCTTCTGTTCTTTCTGGCAGGGTCCTCGTTGGATCGGACCCTTACTGCTTTGGATAAAAAGGGTCAGGGCTGATGAAAACTGACTCTTATATGCGGTAGCTCATGAACGGTTTGGATGATCTCTGTGTCCTGATATGGTTCTGTGTAATTGGTTAATGCTCCTGGACTTTGGCCTGATACTCTTTGGCTTCCCGAGGACTTGGACCTTTAACCCGGGCGGGTGGATGGGTGCGTTTACTCCTGTCTTTGGCCCTCCCCCGTGTGTAGGTTTGTTTGTCTTTACTCCCTTCTTTCCTTCCCTTCCTTCCCCCCCCCCTTTTTTATTGTCTTTTAATTCCAACTTTTCTTGCTCCACTATATTTCGGGTTCTATTTAGGGCGACAGGCACGCTGCGGGGGGGGTAGGCCATAGCCTTCTGCAGGGGTGCAGGGTGGGCTTAGGGGTGGGTGGGGGGGGTCTGTTTTTGTCGGGGGGTCTTTTTCCCCCCTTATTTTCCCTTTTTTGTTCTATGGCTCTTGTGTATTCACTTTTTCGGGACTCTGTCACCTCGTATCTCCCCCGGGGGTTTTCTGTCCTTCTTCCGGTGTGTGGCTGATTGTGGTTCGCTGCCTATTCTGGTATCGTGTTTCTGTTACATCGCATGCCGGTTTTATTGTCCTGTTATTCCCCCTGGGGGTGCATGGTCTGGCGGGTGTTCCTTTTGTTGTCTTTTTCTCCCTCTTTCCCTTCCTCCTTTATGGAGGTCCCCCTTTTTCGTTGGGATGCATATCGTATAGTCTTTGTGATGGGGCTTTTTGACCACGTCTTCTTTGTTCGGGTAGGGGCGGAGGTGAGTGGGCGCGATTGACTGTTGCCACTGTCGCTATTTGATGGTCTGATTCTGTTTCTGTCCTTTGCTAGATTTGATTATATGGCTTCATTTTCTTACGTTGTGTTTATAAAATGACGGCTTGCCGCGGTCCCTCCCTTGTATTCTCATAGACGGCCCGTTATTCCTTTGGCCCCTCCCCGTGCTAGAAAATTAACCTTTATTATCCTGCTCTTGCTGAACGCTCGATGGTTTTTATTGCTTCACCAGTGCTCCTGATGTTATATCCTGTGCAGATCTTCTTTTTGTATGCTGGTTATTTGACCATTCTGTTCTGGCCAGCCCGTGGGGTTGTAGGCCAGTATTTGTGAGCTTTCATTGTTCAATAAAGGTTTTAAAAAAAAAAAAAAAAAAATGTAAATTGATACTTGTATAGCGCACTACTCACCCGCAAGGGTCTCAAGGCGCTTGTACGAATACCGCTGTGGAACCCATCCTGGCTTTCCATGTGAGGTGTCCACTCCTGGGAACCCCCAAGGTGGAGGCCAGGCATCCTTAGCGTTGTGGGGGCCGTTGTGGAGATTAAGCAAGCTATTGCCCAGAATTGCAGAGTGGGACTCCATGATTGGAATAGGCACCGAGGCGAGAATTATCAGGTCCGTGGAATTTTTGAGCCCAAGACCCACCGAGGCGGGGAATTGAACCCTGGTTCCGGGCTAGAGCTCTGCATCAGGGTCTGCCGCTCTAACCATTGAGCCACACTTCTCCACAGATGGACAGCTGGGAGGCGGGAGCGGGGAGGGGAGGTGGATTGGGCTGGTTTCTTTGGTCAAGCTGGGGGGCAGGAGGGGCCGCGGGGGCAGCAGCAGCAGAGAAAAACAGGAGAGGCAAAAGAGAGGAAAGAGTGAAAATGAGGCAGTGAAAGATGCAAGAAAAGTGGGGGAAAGACAGAGAAGGAGAGTGAGTGGGGAAGATTTAATCAGTGAAAAATGAGTGAAAAGGGAGGAAAGACACAGAGGGGTAGTGAAGGGGGAGATTGAAATCAGTAAGGAAACAAGTGAAAACGGAGGAGAGAGACAGAGGGGGAGTGGAAAGGGGAGATTCAGATCAGTAAAAAAACAAGAGATAACAGAGGAAAGACACAGAAGGAGAGTATAAGGGGGAGATTGAAATCAGTGAAAAACAAGTGGAAACGGAGAGAAAGAGCAGAGCGAGAGAAAGGTGACAGAGGTCCATTGGACCACCAGGGATAAGGAGCAGGTAAATATATCACACACAATTGGGGATCAAAGCATATATACCCGCACCAGTCTTGTGATCCCTATATTTTAAACAGAAAGTAAGGTGCAAAAGGGCTTGAGACACAATCCCCTAGGTCCCAATAGTGAGACACCAGAATTACCCTACCTGGTCTCCCCAATACCATACAACAACAAAAAACGCCAAGCACACGTATAAGTATCAAATGTATAAAAAAAAAATCTTTAACATGTGTTTTTTGCAACCACCAGTTGCTAAAAATGCTTTTAAAAGAAAAATGAATAAAGGCTGAAGTGCAATAATACATAATCACATCGACTTTTTTTTGGGAAAACAGTTTTGTCTTAAACCTACTCTATTGTGTGTTTTACGCATTTGATACTTATAAGTGTGCGGGCTGCGTTTCCTTTATGAGGCGCCGGTAAAACCTGCGGGTAGAGGAGGGCCTCGAACACCAGCACTCGAGAGTGCAGGGGCTCGGGGGAAGGCCTCACTTGATGGTGGAGCTTTGAGGGGGAGAGCAATTTCACTGACAATGAGTCAGTGGTCTTGCTTCCTTGTAAAATTAAGTTACAGAAGTTCCTCAGCCCTCTCTACCTGCCCTTCCTGAGAAAGCACGATTTGCATACCTTATACCTGAACTTCATGCCAAAATGCCAAAGCCATTATTTCTGTTTAAGTTCTCATTAAGAGGAAAGCCTGATGGGGATGGCATCAACTGTATAGGCTAATTATAATTAGCTCACTGGAGTTGAAAGCAGGCAAAATTAAAGTTTTGAAATGGTACCTTTCCTTTTTGTTTCTGTAAAATCCAACTTCACCTATCTAATGGATATTTACTGAATATCAAAAACAGTGGTTGAATTGTACCTTATTCCAAATCAAAGCTACCAAAATGGTATTTAATGTTGTATTTTAATTCTCTAAAAATCACTGCAGTCTTAAATCATGGAACTAGCTTTTAGGGACAAGTCACTGTAGAATCATGCCACCTTTAAATTCTTACACCTTCCTTTTAAAAAAATTATATGCACCCTAACATCTAGTTAACAAGGCACACGTATGGTGAATTAATATTTCAAAGTAGAGTTCCTAGCTGTCAATGAAGTTAATTTTGATGGATTCACATGCAGGTTTGAAGCCAGCAGCAGTCAGGCTATGCATGCAGACCTGAAAACAAGTTTTACTTGTTTGCCTTGTGAATAGCCACACGTGTTTCACTCCTCTTGTGATATTTAAATTCCATGTCACTGGGGTATTTCCTGCACCATATACCGTGATCTTTCTGGGAAGGTAAAGATATTCAAATTTGGGAATAGCCGATGTCACTATGTTTTAGGGAGTCAAAGCGCATGCACTGAGATCCAGTCCGCAGTGCCCCAGTGTGCAGAGGCAAAAAACCTGAAATACCATTCAGCAAAAAGAGGAGTTACCACTCAAAAAGAGGTATTTGCTGACAGTATGTTACAATTCTTTTTTTAGTATAGAATTGACATTTAGTATGTCAGAAAAGAGGACCAGCAGGAAGAGGCACAGTGAGTTTGTACAAGGCTGTGAGGAGAACCTTCTGAGGTTGAAATGTGTTGCCTCCTAATTGCCGCTTCTAAGTGCCCTTGATATTGTCATTAGGTCATTCACACAGCACTATGGTTTGTGCAAGTCTCTATCCAATTTTAAGATGCACACAACACTGTACTGTGGTTGTTCATGTTATGCTGTTTGCAATCCTCAAAATCTGTTCAATAATCAATGATGTCACCAAGTGCAAGATCACAACCCTAAACCACTGCACTCCGGGCAATATCCATCATGTTCACTCATAACTGATCTCTAATCCAAAAATATCAGTAGGCATTTTGTAGCAGACAGAACTGCATGCATAATAATTCTGATGCATTTTCACTCTGCAATCGTTCTTTTTTGCCAGAATATATCCATGAAATATCACATGATAAACTCACCAGCCACCATGATTGGCATCCTACTTGAACCATTTCCTTTCTCCCTGGAAATGTTTCTAGCGATTTCTTGGTTTCAAAGTGGCAGTTTAGTATTCAATTGAGCTGATCTCTTGTGCAAATTAATCAGACCCTCCAGCTTATCGCGATTTCGCGATTTGCCAAAAAATCGCGAAATCGCGCGATCTCTGCAAATGCCGCGATATTTGGCATAAAGCCCGCGAAATTTGCCGTTTCCCGTTTCCGCACCCATTTTCCATTTCATTTGCGGCTTGCGCGGCGAGAAGAGAAGGAGCCAGGAGGTCGAGGACGCGCGAGGGAGAAGACCATGGCGGCCGAGAGAGGGAGAAGACCACGGCGGCCGAGAGAGGGAGAAGACCACGGCGGCCGAGAGAGGGAGAAGACCACGGCGGCTGAGAGAGGGAGAAGACCAGCACCACACCAGCAAGAGGGGGAGAGAGCACGAAGCGGCAGAGACACACAGGAAGACTCTTCCTCATTCCTCAGAGACTCGCAGCAGGAGGAAAGCCGGCCGGCGGCGAACAGAACACTGACAGGTACCGTCCGTAGGCAAGTTTAAAAGCAGCTGCGTTAAGAAGCGCTGCCCGGGTGGGAGGGGGGCAGGGGAGATGTGGAAGAGGAGAGAGGGAAAATCTTTTATTGCAGGCCTCGCCCGGCCTTGGGTAAAGTTTTTATTATTTATTTATTTATGCATTTTTATATAGCGCGGACTTTACCTGAAGGCGTCAGAGCGCTTCACATTAGGAACAGAGATGAAACATAATGAGAAACATTACAAAAGGACAGATTGCAAAAACATACGTTACTTACATAAGGTAATAGTGACATTTGTGAGCAAACAAAATACATGAGGTAGTAAAAACTGTGAGCAACCAAAAATACATGAGGTAGTAAAGGTAATAGTGACAATCGTGAGCAAACAAAATACTTGAGTAAAAATTGTGAGCAACCAAAAATACATGAGGTAGTAAAGGTAATAGTGACAATCGTGAGCAAACAAAATACTTGAGTGAAAATTGTGAGCAACCAAAAATACATGAGGTAGTAAAGGTAATAGTGACAATCGTGAGCAAACAAAATACTTGAGTAAAAATTGTGAGCAACCAAAAATACATGAGGTAGTAAAGGTAATAGTGACAATCGTGAGCAAACAAAATACTTGAGTAAAAATTGTGAGCAACCAAAAATGCATGAGGTAGTCAAAAGTGCACAAGAGGAGATGAAAGTGACAAGTGTGCAGTTATAAGAGAAAACAGAGTATAATTTGAGGTATAGTACTGCAATAAGTGCTAGACACTCAGGCACAGGAACAAGCGTTACGTGGGCAAGGTCAAACAGTAAGATATCTGTGTTTGGTGTTGCAAAAACCCCAAAATAAAATGCCGCTAAATGCCGCTAAATTTCCATTTTTGTGCCGCTAAATTTTCATTTTTGTGCCGCTAAATTTGCCAATCCATGCCGCTATATCCTGGGGGGTCTGATTAATCATCAGAGGTTACGTTAATGAATTTGGAAGCATTTGTTTTCTTAACGAGCATTGATTTCACCTTGATACAGAAAGATAAAGGCTCTATTTCTAATTTAGTTATATAACTATATATATTAACAGGACTTTGTTCTTTCCCTTTGAGAAAGGTGAGGTGGCCGAAATGCATCAGGAAGGGGAATGTTGTACTTTTGAAAATAAATGCTGAATTCCACTATAATGTGTGTGGCTCAACTTCTTTCTGTGGGAGAAAGACTGGGTGAGATAATACACGGCTTGCTCCTGCCGTGAGCAACGCACTACCAAGAAAGAGCTCCACAACTGCCGAACTCGGAGCCTTTGTTGTGACTGTGAAAACCTTAAAGGGCAGAGGCACCCGACAGGGATTGGACTTTGGTTTGGACCCTAGCACTCCTCAAAACTGGCGTGCAAAGGATTACAGTGAAACTCAATGAGTTTCTAAAATCAAAAAAGCATCGTCCACCAGAAGAAAATAATGAAGTAACCACAAAGCACACTACAAATACCGGCATGCTCGGTATAATCTGGCATATCGCAGGGCCCACCAGGGGGCAATAAAATGGATAAAAAAGCAATCAGCTGGTCTGTGTGCCGGTTTTGAAATGTCAGATGCCTTCGTTCTTTCCCTTTGAGAAAGGCGAGGTGGCCGAAATGCATCAGGAAGGGAAACGCTGTACTTTTGAAATCAAACACTAAATAGCACTGTAATGTGTGCGGCTCAACTTCTTTCTGTGGGAGAAAGACTGGGTGCTATAAATATATATGTAAATATATGTCCTTAACTATGTATACATATTTCAGTAATTACACCCTCCATTTATGAGTATATCAAATTGCATATGATCTAGGCTTTGTAAAGATCACTGTTTTTGTCACTCCAAAAGCAAACATAGACCAAAGACTGTCCAA
Organism: Lissotriton helveticus; assembly: GCF_964261635.1. Taxonomy (NCBI): domain Eukaryota; kingdom Metazoa; phylum Chordata; class Amphibia; order Caudata; family Salamandridae; genus Lissotriton; species Lissotriton helveticus. The sequence continues at coordinate 117,753,708 of NC_136063.1, read as the reverse complement.
GAATTTGGAAACATCTTACGTAGTCTTTTCCTCAATAAACCATGCCACATTCCTTTTATGGCCATCTGTTATTTTCAATAGGGGCCAAAACTCCATCCTAGAGTAAGCTGAGAATTGCTGGGAAAATAATTAAATATTTTCATCCAAATTGAATTTCTTGGAATCTCCAAATCTAATATTAACTTTTGGATTTCTTCTTGATGGGGGATCTAGTTGTTCCTACTACTGGAAAAGTGTCAACCTTGAACAAACCAAGTTAGTACTGCATCACCTTGTAAATAAGTCTTGAAAGCATCATTTTACATAATGCAAATTAATCTTATAGCACGAAATGTGTCTGATTGTCCTGAAGAAATATAAAAACAATCCTTTCACAATTGTGCTTTTCATCACCTCTGTTGTATTGTTGCAGATACCCTGGTGGGCCCAGAAAGATGATGTTAAGAGCACATTAGAAATACCTACTTAACATTATTGCATTGAGAGCATTCCACTAATACTGTTCAGAGCTTTTATTGTAAACTGCTGCATTGTACTTTTTTTTGTGATAAACCACCAAAACATCGCTACTCAGAGCATGTGCTTTTTAAAAAATGTTCCCTCCTTGCCCTTTGTATGTTTCATTATCACAAAAGAAATGAAAGGATTAGATACATCTACTATTACAGGCTGACAGAACTTTACTCTGACATGCAGCACAGTTGTGAAGTGCAGATATTTTTTTGAGAACTCACTCCTAAGAGATAAGCATGCAAAGTCTTTCAGAGACTTTGACACACTACATATGCCAAAAATCTAATATGATGACTCGGAAAAACTGCAACCTGTGTTAAGTTAGGGATTGTGAGAAACAAGTACCTGTTAGCTTTTGGCTCCTATTTGCACTACTAGATGCTGATTTTCTGACTCTGAATGTACCATGGGCTCTGCTAACCAGATACAGGGTCTGTGCTCTGATTAAAAGTGCATGGTAATTAAGTATAACTACAATTGTTACTGACAATCTCTCTGTAAGACCCTAGAATGTGGTAGGGCATGTGGGACTAGAGGCCCAGACGATTGAATGTACTTAAGTGTGCACTACTGTGGTGCCTGTCACCATTTTGGAAGCTGCTTTCAAACTTAAATTACATGCAAATTTGACTATGGAATTAAAGATACTAACAAAGTTTGAAATACTTGTAACTATAAGGAGTGGTATGATAAAATATCATTTGTATGCCCTGATAAGGGAAATGCTGCCAATTTTATTTTTTCCCAATTGACTCACAACGTCTCTGTCGGCTAACATGCAATATGTTATTAAAGTGCGGAGGACTCCCCTGAAGCTCACGGGCAGCACCCGCCGGACAGCCAGACTGCGGGGCTACAACAGCAACAAATGGATCAGATCCTCAAAGCCATAGGGGACACTAGAGAAGCGCTGCGTCAGGACATTGCGCAGGTTTTAACAGGCCTAGGCCTCCTGAAGGCGGACCACGACAAGCTCGCTGATCGAGTCAAATCTGCGGAGCTGGCGCTGGAGACGCTAGAGCCGGCCCAGAAAGCGTCGGACGATACACTGGAGGACTTAATGCGCAGGGTGCAGCACTTGGAAAGGAGGGCGGCTGATGCAGAAGGGCTCAATAGGCGCCATAACATCCGACTGGTGGGTTTGCCCGAAAATGTCAAAGGGAACGACATGGTCTCCTATCTGGAAAACTGGTTGCGGGATGTGGTGGTCCCCAAGGGCCTGACGGAATTCTACACACTGGAGAGGGCTCACAGGGTGCCGGCCCGACCTCCTGCCCCCGGCCGCCCTCCCCGGCCTGTAATAGCTCCACTGCTGCATTTCAGGGACCGGGACTTCATCCTGCGGCAAGCTAGGTCGGCTGGCCCCTTTACGGTGGACAACGCGTCTGTGTCTCTTTTCCCCGACTACTCCCAGGAGGTCCAATGGTCTTGTTTCTCCTTCCTAGCGGTCAAGAGGGCCCTCCGCGAGGAAGGAGTGCAGTACTCCTTACTGTTCCCGGCGCGCCTGAAAGTGCTGGTGGATGGAGTGGCGACGTTCTGCGACACACCGGAGGACGCTTGGCAATGGCTCGAGCGGTACCGAGCGGGCAAGGATGGCGCTGGTACCTGGGCCATGGCGTCGGAGGACCGACCGAAGCCACGCAGGAGTAGGCGCAACCGGAGACGCGTGCCGAACAGGAGGTCCCCGTCGGCGTCACAGACGGAGTTGGAGAGGCAGGCTGCCCTGCAGGCGGTGTCGGTCATATCCGGAGTGTCGACGGAGGCCCCATTGATGGACTCGGGCTCCCGGTTGGGCTCTGATGAGACGGACACAGGAGATTCGGATGGGGGCTCGGTGAAGGACCCTGGGGAGCTACCTCAGGTTACCCCATAGACGGCCGATGGACTGATGGACGAATGATACTCAGGACACTGGGCGCAGTACAGTAAGGGGGCGTGCTCAGCCTGCGGGGTTGACATTGTGGGGGACGATGGGGAACCATTCTTTGGGGCGCTGGGAGGGACGCTCTCTCCTGTCTTGCCGGGGTATTGCCGGGGTGCGTAAGGGCCCTAGTGAACTGTGAACTCAATTGGGCTGAGGCGCTGCCGGGAGGGTGAGTCTTCTTTAGTCGAGATCGGCCTACCACGGTGTGGTGGGTCTCTTGCTGTCCGGCCTGGTTGGTCTGGAGTCACCCCCTCTATCTCACATAACTTGTGAGTCTCTGGTAGTTTCCAGAGTTTCCCTCATTGACGGGGGTACGGTTTGGATGGGTAACAATTGTTTGGCGCCTGTTTTGGGGGTGGGTGGGTTGGGGGTTGGGTGGGGTTGTTACATGTTGCAGGGGAATGTCAGTGTGCCGCTAGGGTTGTGAGGGATTGGACTCCGCTACAGGTCTATAGATGGCGGCTAGACTTGAACTGAAATGTGTTATCTGGAATGTGCGGGGGCTCAACTCCATGAAGAAGCGATATAAGGTGCATGCATATTTGGTCCGCAGGGGGGTCCAGGTGGCTTTCGTGCAGGTAACGCACTTAACTCAAGCAGAGGGGCAAGCGCTGCAGCGGCGATGGAGGGGGCAACTCTTCTATACTACCTATTCCGCCCATGCACGAGGAGCGTTGATCTGGGTGCGCGCAGGTGTCCCCTTCCAGTCCATGTCAACAGTGATGGACTCAGATGGGAGGTTTGTGGCGATACTAGGGCGTCTGGATGGCCGGGATGTTACGCTTTGCAGTGTATACGTACCAAACTTTGATCAGGCTGCGTTCTTCCCGGCGCTGTTGAGGAGGTTGGCGACTCTGCTGGTGGGAACGGTGTTTATGGGGGGGTACTTTAACTCGGTGGTGGACGTGGAGATGGATCGTTCTCATCCTCCGCTGGGGCAATCGGCGGTGCGCAGGGTGGCCAAGGCGCGGAAGAGCTGGCAAGAAAAGTGGGGTCTCTTAGACGCCTGGCGGACGCATCACCCCGCTGACAGGGACTACTGATTTTATTCCGCGCCTCATGACCTCCACGTACGCCTTGACACTGTTCTTTGTACGCCTGGGGCCCAGGAGCTCATGCGCAGCAGCGAATACCTAGCGAGAACCATCTCTGATCACAACCCTTGTTTGCTCACGGTCCTTTGGTCCAGGCAGCGGCAGCCGGTCCCCACGTGGCGGCTGAACCCGTTGGCGCTGGAAGACCCGGTGTTTAACGCTTATTTTCAGGAGAATGCAGGGTCCGCGACGACCAGGGCGACCGAGTGGGACGCCTTTAAAGTGGTGGTGCGAGGCGCGTGCCTCTCGTCCTCAGCGGGGATATGTAAGACATTGCTAGCTGATATAGAGCGGGAGGAGGCATCACTGCGGCAGACGGAGAAGGCTAGTCATGTGGATGGGAGTGGTAGGGAGGAGGTGCTGACAGCTCGGGAACGGGTAGCCACCCAATTTGAGAGGATTCGCTGCCATGATTATCGGGAGTACATGGTGCGGGCGCACGCTGAGAGGGACCGGGTCGGCTCGCTATTAGCGTGGCTGGCCAACCCCCAATCTAGGGGTACACCGATACTGTCGTTGGCCACGCCTGCGGGGGACTTAGTCTATTCACAAAAGAAGATTAACGATCAGTTTCTGGCTTACTACTCGGAGCTCTATCGGAGCAGACTGTCGGTCCTCCCGGTTGAGTTGGATGCATTCTTAGATGAGGCACAGTTGCCACAGTTGGACTCAGAACAGGGGAATGCGCTAGGTGCTGCCGTATCCCTGGGGGAGATTAGAGCGGCGATTAAAAACATGGCCAGGAAGAAGATGCCAGGTGGTGACGGACTGCCGGTGGAGTTCTACGCCTCGTACGTTGACCTCCTAGCGCCTCAGTTGCACCAGGTGTATGGAGAAGCGTGGGAAAGGGGCAGGTTGCCGTCGTCGGCAAGGGAGGCAATCATAGTGCCGTTACTGAAAAAGGGCGGGCTTCCTACCGCAAGAGCGGCTTATTGCCCACTCTCGATGCTCACTGTGGACTATAAGGTGCTGAGCAGGATCTTGGGCACGCGGTTGTCTATGCATATGTGCACTCTGGTACACCCGGACCAGTCGGGCTTCATCCCCACGTGGAACACCTCGACATGTATAAGGCGACTGATACAGGTCATGGAAGTTGAGGGGGAAGGCCCCTCGGGCGCGGCCGTGTTATCGGTGGATATCGAAAAGGTGTTCGATAGCGTGGAGTGGTCGTATCTGTTTTGCGTGCTTCGCCGATTCGGGCTGGGAGACGGTTTCGTCCGCTGGATGCAGCTGCTGTATGACTCCGCTACCGCCAGGGTCCGCACGGGCCGTTCAATATCTGCGGCATGCTCGGTGGAAAGAGGCACCAGACAGGGTTGTTCCTTGTCCCCGCTCCTCTTTGCTTTGGCGATTGAGCCTCTGGCGGCAAGGGCTCAGCAGGGACGATTCTATGAGGGGGTGCTCCTGCGCGGCGCTTCGCACTATATTTCCTTGTATGCTGACGACCTTCTGCTGTACATGGCTGACACGGAGATTGCGGTGCAGGGTGCGCGGGCCATGCTCCTAGAGTTTGGTGACTTGTCGGGGTTACGTGTTAACTGGTCCAAGACCTGCTTATTCCCCTTGACCCCTCGTTGTGGTCCGCCTGCGGAGCTTGAGGGATTGCGCTGGGAATAGGAGTGTCTACCGTACCTCGGGGTTTACATCTACCACACCCACTCACTCTTGTATGAGGGGAATGTGGGTAGAGCGCTGAGAGGCATTTAAGGCAGTTTGGGGTTTTGGCGTACTCTCCCCCTGTCTGTGGCCGGACGGATAGCAATGCTGAAGATGGTGGTCCTCCCGCGCCTGCTTTAATTTTTTTCGCACGCTACCGGTGTGGATTCCGCTTTCCTTCTTCCGGATGCTGCGGTCGATGGTGATAGGGTTCATCTGGGGTTCTGGCAGGAGGCGTGTGGCTTTGAACATTCTGCATAGAATACGGGAGGAAGGAGGCCTTGCGGTGCCGGATTTTGAATGGTACTATTTGGCGGCACAGCTACAATGGCTCACGCAGGCGGTGGCGTGGGAGTTCAGGGGCCCAGACGGCCCACAGTGCAGAGTTATCCAGCGACATGTCCTGTCCTTCATTGTGCTCCAGCAGGGGCTCCGCCTGGACCAGCTAACTCTGGAGGAGCGTTCCCTTTGCCAATGCTGGCTACGCAGCCAGAGGCGGGCGGGCTTTCCTACCCCATATGCCCCGGAGATCCCTTTGGGCATGTGCACTGCCCTCCCGCATGGCGGAGACTGGTCGGCACTGGCCGCTTGGGAGGACCGCGGAGTCCACATGATAGGGGACTATATAGAGGTGGCACTCTGCTGCCGTTTCACGACTTAAAGGAGGCCTTCGATCTGCCGAGAGGTGACTTTTTGCTCCATGCGGCCCTGGTGTCCGGGATACAGAAACGCTGGAGGATGGGCCTGGCGGAAACCCCCACGTCACTGGGCTGCCAGTACGTCACGATGGCCGCTAGTACCTTTAAGGCTGTCATCTGCCTGTACAGGAGACTAGCGTTGGATGGACCGCCACCTCTGGGAGGGAGACCTCGACCAGCAGATACCGGAGACGACATGGCCTCAGCTTGTACGTAGGGCCTGGAAGGGCACACGTAATGTTTGGTTTCAGATGGTCCAATTCTTTACCCTGCACAGGGCGTATTGGGCGCCGGCCAAGATCCAGCGGGTCTTTGGAGGGGCACATTCGGTGTGTCCTCGATGTAACGCAGAGGGCACTGACTTTGGTCATATGTTCTGGTCCTGCGCGGGGCTTGGTACGTACTGGGCTGATGTTCTGTCTTGCTTAAATGAGGTTACAGGCCGCCGAGTTGACACGATCATGGGGGCTTGTCTTTTACTCTGGTTCCCACACACTCCAGCCACAAAAATTACAAGTAAATTCTTCGACTTGGGGTTGATCCTGGCCAAGAGGGAGCTCACGCTGCACTGGAAATCTAGGGGGGGCCCCAGCTTCCTGAGATGGCGGGGGTGTTTCCAGCAATGGGCGACTAGTGAAGGGACCCTTAGATTACAACTAGCCAGACGTACTGCTAATGATAAAGCGCTAGACGCGGCCAAGGCGTGGGGTGCGCTGGTGGTGGATCTTCACTCACTGTTGGAAGTTAATGAGGGAGAGGGGATGGGAGGGCCGGCGAGCCAGGCAGGGGAGACTAGGGCGGAGATTGTTGGGGTACTAGCCAGGGGTGTGGACTGCTAGGCTTGCACAACCTACAGCAAGCGAGGGTTAGACTGCCTGTGCCGGAAGGGTGCGAGGGATGGCCTGGGCACCATGCAAGGTCCTGCGCAATTCTGGGTCCTCAGCTGGCTGGTGGACCGGGAATTGGAGGGTTCAAGGAGGAGTCGCGCTCAATCACACGAAGGTTTATGCTGAACTGTAGGAGAGACTGTGGAGGGCACACTGACGAGAGGGGTTGGGGGTAGAGGGGGCGGGGGGGATAGATAGGGCATGGACGTTGTGGGCTAATGAAGAGGTTGTCCTGCTACGAACCATGGCGATGGCTACTTATATTTGATGCTTGGTTGTAAGATGTTTGCACGAAAATCAATAAAATTCTGTTTTAAAAAAATAAATGTTATTAAAGTGGAACTATTGAAATAAAGGAGCTATAATGATGCTTCAAAATATCAAAATGTATTCTAACTATCACAGAAAATAATGTATAGACATTTCTTTTCTGTAAGTCAAAATCCAGCCTTCCAGAGGCTCTCTCCTGCTATGCAAGTCTGAGCAAAACTGTCTTAATGAGCTGTGAATCAGCCTGCCTTGAGACAAAGAATATCCTGTGGGAGGAGAACTGCATGCTGCAGAGCACTAGGCAGGAAGGTGGTGGAGGGGCCAAACAGGCTTCAAAAAGGAAATGACAGCTTCACCCCTAAATACTTCACCACCAACCAAATAGTAGCCCCACTAAATCGATTATTGAGTGGGGTAGAAGAGGAGTGTTAGGGAAACTTAGTCACACCAGTGGGTTGGCTTAGCCAGATCTAACCATCCAGGAGAGAGTTTCTCCATTGTGTATATTGGAAGAATATTGATTTCTCAGTCAGGAATATGCCACACTTTAGAGGAAGTGGGCATACACCTGAGTGGTACCCTGCATTCCATTGGGAGGTGTGCCACATTGCTTTATACCCCAGAACTATGAATATATATGAGAGTGTTGTCCAGCCACTCAAATCTGCTGCCTGAAACAGCAAAGAGAAAAAGGACAACCCTGCTGGAACCCTGATCTGTACCCAAACGATTGCACTCTGAAGGACTTTACCAGCTACACAATCTGGTAGTACAGTTCTCAATACCTTGCCTGGCTTCACAAGGGTTAAGGAGTGGACTCTCTGAAAGCAATAGGTTAACAGAGCCCTCCTGCATTGTCTCCACCAAGAAGTCCCCACTATGGAGTGCATCCATTTGACACTTTGAACCCAAAGGAGGAATTGCAGGAAGAGGTTTTAGAAGTTTGGAGCAACTTTAGTATAAAGCGCCATAAATTCACCAGGTGATTTGCGGGAGTTGTAGTCCCAGGCCCCAAGAAGCAAACCAGAGTACCTGAACCATTGGCTGGTGCTATGGATCACTTTTCTTCATCAAGAAACACTTATAGAAGTAAGTGTGAATTGTAAACATTGATTGCCACGCATGCGATACACTGCAGGCAATTAAAACGGAAGTCATTACAAAGACTTGCTGAATTGATTTATAAACCAACACCTTCCCTACTGTTGTACAGACTGAAGTTGGAATTGTAAATGATACTATTTGAAAATCTAGTCCCCCCTACAGCAAGTCATTGTAACGACTTGCCTTGTAATGGTATACGATGTAACAAACTGGTTGCTAAAATTGTATGATTTGTAAATCCATGTGATAAGTGACCTATTCGGTCTGAACTCGCAGCCAGCTACCAAGGTTTGATTGTGCTAAGGAATACTTTATTGAGACCATGACTGAACCCTTTTATTGCGTTTGTCGTCTTAATATTAATGGTTGTCCCTACTTATCACTACTAATAAACCACTATTCCTCATTTGGGGTTCAGCAGTAAGGATACTTGTACGTACTTATGTTTAAATTACACTATCTTATTAACCTGTCCAAACTGACAGCTGCTAAGCTTAGGTTACAGTGTAGGGGTAGGGTGCTGCCAGTTGCTAATCATATAGGAAGGAAGAGCGGATGGAGTCACTTAAGGCCAGGGCAGAGATATCTCTGGGAAATTAAGGCGATGGGCAGGATATCCCCTCCAACAAGCTGAAGGTGGAGGATGTCAACATGGCCATTACTCTCAGTATTATATTCATGCTTCCAGCTAAAGAAGGGAGTGGAGGTTTCTCCCACCAGAAGCAGGGATGTAATTTGAGAATAAAGAGCTGAAGGCTTAGTTAGAAGTGGGCTATGGAGGAAGAGAGAAGAAATGGTGGCAGCAACAATGAACAAGATGCAGAGATTCCCAGGAGTTGTGGATTTGATTGCAGGCTTCCCCAATGTAATAGTCCCCATGTAGGTATTGGGGGAGGAGTGTTCACTACTCAGATGCATACCTAGTCATTTGGGAGATGTGGCCTTTCTTCATTGTGCCTGCATAGGACAGCCCTTTTGCCAAAAGGGACACTGAAACTGGGATGCCATCACAACTCTGATCTGCATTTGGAATGTGAATGGGGAGGCAGTAGTTACACATGTGTTCCTCCCCAAAATATCCTACCAATAGAAGGATAACTTTTATACACTGTACATGTCTCAGATATGTAAGAGGTGAGATCAGCTGAAGCTATAAAATCCAAAAACAGGCCTTGACCACTTCGGCAGACAGCACTATCCTCCATTGTGTCTCTGTTAACCAATTCAATGAACGTATCTGTCCTGTCTGCCTCATAGACATGTCTCATATCATTTATGTTGACATTGTAAGGAAGATTGTGAATTTGAACCACCTCCCGGGAACTGGTGCACAAAGTGTAAATTGTTTAGTCATCAGTGGAAGCATACAAAAGCCAAACCTCATTCTTTTTAACTCCTCATTGTATGCAGTAAGTATGGGAGCAAAATCCGCTCTGCTCGCAAAATTTGCGAATTTTCGGCAATTTCGCGAACCGCGAATCTCGCAAAATTGCCGAAAAATTGGCGAAGTTGCGAGCGGGCGGTTTTTTTTTGGGGCCCCAAGAAGCACAGTTAAGGCAGGTGCTTGAGTTGAACCTAACTTTACAACCATTTTAGAATGGCTCCGGCAAGCTGCTAGAGTGCTTGCTGGCGCCATTCTAAAATGGTTACAAAGTTAGCTTCAACTCGGGCACCTGCCTTAACTTTGTAAGTGCTTCCTGTGGGCCAAAAATTAAACCTCAACAGGAAGCCCTTACAGATATAAATAAAGCAGCTGCCCGAGTTGAAGCTTAAATTCAGTAACGTTTTAATCTCCTCAAAACATTAGTGAGCACGGTCAAGGCGGGGCAAGTGTGCTTTAACCCCATATCTGCTGTCGAAAATTAGCTATAATACCCGAGGGAGGTCTTTGCATCCCTGAGTTTCTCAAGCGCAATCCCCAATCCTGTGACCAAGAGGCTGCTTTCTCCTCACATGCTCGCTCTCTGACCCTTTATACACAAGAGGCATGTGAACACGCATTGTAGCCCCACATCACACAGTAGCGTATCAAACATCTTCCCGCCCTTTCCCAACTATGATGGACAGCTGACTCAAGGGACCTCCGCGCCTTTTGGCGCTGTGGCAAAGTTACAGGCACACATGGTCAGTGGAAACAAATCTTCTGGCTCTACGCAGCTGCAGTGTAGGAAAAGCACTATCATTTACCCAACGAGGTAGCACTTACTGGATTAGCCAGTAGTACTCCAGTTGAGTATAGGTATTGCACAAAACGGTGGCATCTTCGTGGATAACTATGCAGGGCAGGATTCATTCTGGCACGAGGTCCTGTCACAAAAATTAAACCTCAATGGGAAGCACTTACAGATATAAATAAAGCAGGTGCCCGAGTTGAGGCTCAAATTCAGTAACGTTTTAAATAACCCAAAACAGTAGTGAGCACGGTCGAGGCTGGGCAAGTGTGCTTTAACAACATATCTGCCGTCGAACATTAGCTGTAATACCCGAGGGAGGTCTTTGCATCCCTGAGTTTCTCGAGCGCAATCCCAGTTCCTGTACCAGGAGGCTGCTTTCTCCTCACCTGCTGCCCTGCTCGCTCTCTGACCCTTTATACACAAGAGGCATGTGAACACGCATAGAGGCCCCGCACCACACACTAGCGGTATCAAATGTTTTCCCGCCCTTTCCCAATCCCAACTATGATATACAGCTCACTCAAGGGACCTCGGCGCATTTTGGCGCGGTGGCAAGTTACAGGCACACATGGTCAGTGGAGACAAACCTTCTGGCCCTTTACGCAGCTGCAGTGTAGGAAAAGCACTATACATTTATCCAACGAGGTAGAACTTACTGATTAGCCAGTAGAAAGTACTCCAGCTGAGTAGATGGAACTCGCAAAAAAATCCATGATTTCACGGGAAAATCCGCAAATTCGCTGACCTTTTTTGTGAATTCGTGCACCGCAGATCCAAAAAATTCGCCCATACTTAGTATGCAGTCAGGGCTCATGGGAAAGAAGGCCTTGTGGGTCATTGCATAATAACCATGTAGTCATTAAGCAAAGTCAAAGTAGCTAACATGAATCAGAGCCATGCAGAGAGCAATATCTGAGGTAAAAGTGTCAAAGAGGGCTACACTCATTCCAATGGGGCCATCCTCTCCACAGACTTCAGAGCAACATATTTATTTTCATGTATGGGCCATGTAGTTGTCAAACAATCAATGCATAGGCTTGCACTCTGAGGCACAAACTAGTCTAAAGTAACAGAAGCTAAGTATTCAAAAGAAGTGAAAATCTGTACATGTACAATTACCGGTACCACTGATGAACCATATAGCTGCCATTACTGTCCAAGGACCTCATCCACCAGCATATCCAGCTCCTCTCGGGTGAAGGGACAGGCCCTTAACTTCTCACTACGGACCCTGAACAGACACTAGCAGGTGATGGAGAGGTATGGCAGGCAGCAGTGTCTGTGGGCAAGTGACAAGCATTCCTAAATGCTACCTATAGATAGGTCACATGGGTGGAGTCAGTGCTAGACCAGCATTGCCAGTCATCCTTGTTGGTAGCATTGTGCAAATAGGGCCTTTGGCAGTTGCTACTGTGGTTGATTATGACTACCGCGAGTCTCAAACCGGTAAGCGGTGGCTGTGCCTGATAAATTGCAACAAATTGCAACCAAGATTACCGTCAGCCTTTTTACAATGGTGGGCGGATGAGTGGCTGTTGGAATGAATGATCGCCATGGGTCAGAATGATTCTGATTGCCTGGCGGACCTCTCTCCATCCCCAGAATGGAGGTGGCGCCTATCAGGAACTGCTGTGGGGATTGCAATATCCCTTTTCACTGGTTGTTTTGAGGCGGCAGAAACTTATTTGGTGGAAGGCTCAGACATACTCATCCCCGAACTTCTGAAAATGTACGCTGCAGCCTTAGAGAATGCAACCTTACCCCCAACGTTAAATGAAGCAACCCTGATCTCCATTCCCAAACCTGACAAAGACTGCACAAAGATGGGCTCTTACCGCCCCCTAGCGCTGCTAAATACAGACTACAAAATACTGGCCTCTACGCTAGCTCGGAGATTGGCCCCTTATGTGCCCCGATTAGTACACCAAGACCAGAACGGCTTTGTCCCGACACGCCACACCTCCCACAATATCTGTCGCCTTTTCCCGATACAAGAGTATGCTACCCAACAGTGGCCCAGAGCAGGGTGCTTGATATTAGACCTAGAGAAGGCATTGGACTCGGTTGAGTGGCCGTACCTGGGAGCGGTTATGGGAAAGCTCCAACTGGGTGGGGGATAAGACGCTATGGTGGGCCTACTATATGACAAACCGACGGTCCGGGTCCGCACGGGCGCACTGCTCTCGGACACCATCCGGGTCCGAAGAGACACTAGGCAGGGCTGCCCCCTGTCGCCTCTATTGTTCTCCTTGGCCATGGAGCCCCTAGCCACGATTCTTAGGACGCAGGGACCTGACTGGGGAATTCCACTGGCGGTTGGCCTCCACACAGTGTCGCTGTACGCAGATGACTTACTGTTGTACGTCAGGGACATAACTGACATCCCTGCCTCCCTGACTGATGTCTTCCGAACCTTCGAAGAGATGTCAGGACTGCGAGTTAATTGGTCCAAATCGGGGGCTTATTCCTTCCACCCGGACACGCCCGAGTGCGATGTGCGCCTGGGCGGAGGTAGACTGCAATGGCATCCCACTACGTTCGGCTATCTGGGGATACGTATATATCGGACTCCAATAGATGTCCTGGAAGGGAACCTCCTGCGGACAATTGCCTCGGTTCGAGCACAGGTCACATTCTGGAACACCCTACCCCTCAACGTGCCGAGTCGTATAGCACTTACCAAAATGATAGTGCTGCCTAGACTGCTGTACTATTTCGCTAATATACCAACTTAGGTGCCGAATAACATTTTCCGTGATCTGGAGATTCTGCTGCGAAGCCTCATCTGGAATACGGGCCGACCCCGAGTAGCGCTGACCAAGCTCTACATGCCAACAACGCTGGGAGGCCTGGCGGTTCCCAACATGGAGCTGTACTATCTTTCGGCACAGATGCAATGGGTGACAGGGTGGCTCAGCGGCAAACATCTTGAGGATACTGCCTCAGACACTGCTGCCTGGACACAAACACAAATCAACACGCTGTTCCACCCGATAACCCGAACCTCCTGCCCCTCACAGCTGCACCTGGCGGTAGCACGCAAGTGTTTCCTGCGTTGTCTGTGACTCACCCGAGCTACAACACCATACGCCCCGATTTTTCCCATTCTGGGCACCCCAGGCCCAACGGGCGCACTGGCTGTGACTCGCTTGACTAGCTGGGCGCACGCAGGGGTGGACACCCTGGGTGACCTGTACACTGAAGGAACGCTGCTCACCTTTGCGGACCTGGCTGCTACCACGGAGCTCCCAGCTGGGCAGTTCCTATTACATGCGACTCTCTTACGCACACTCACTGCCTCCTGGGACGATGTGGCGGAAGAATTGCCGATGCATAGTTTTAAGCAGTATCTCCATGTTATGGGAAATGGCTCGCACATCATCCATTGGTTAGCGCAGGCTCTGCAGACACACTCGCAGCCATCCACATTAAAACGACGGGACAAGTGGGCGACGGACAGGGGACGGGCCTGGACTGACAAGGAATGGGCGATGATACTAGCCGGACCGACATATATCCCGCGCAGCCCCCGCTTCAAAATTATTCAATTCTACATTCTGCACCGCGCTTATCTTACGCCTGACAAACTAAATAGATACTTTACAATCACTGATGCCGCCTGTCCACGCTGCTCTCTGACTGGAGCAGACCTTTTACACATGCTGTGGCGTTGTCCTGATATACACACATACTGGGACGAAGTTGTGACGCTCCTCACACGCAGCACTGGCGAGCAGATACCACACACGTGGGAAGCGTGTATCTTAGGGTTGTATAAACGTACGAAGCTTAACAAAGTGCGAACACGTTTCTGGGACATGGGGCTTATAACAGCCAAGCGCCTGCTTACCAAATATTGGAAGGCGGCGACCCCCCCCACACTCGACACTGGCTCGCCTCCTTTATCAATTGGGCACGAGCGGAGGGCACGGTACTTCTTCGAGAGGAAACAGCGGGACTCCGCAAATTCCCTATTGCTCAGCTCTGGAACGACCTCCTAAAGGCATTCCAGCACGCCTGCCAGGAGCAGGGGATCACTTGAGATAACGGGTAGCGTCGCCATAGCGATGCCAACCAACGCCGAGAGCGGATATAGCCCTGCACCCTTTTCCTCCACCCACTCACCTCTTACAATCACACGACATACACCCCTGGATAAGGATACTTACAATCCTCCGTTATACACCGAACGCCTTCGTGACACTGCGTGCACATCGCTGCCCTGGCCCCGGCCTGCCCGCGCCAACTGTAGATACTGAAAAGGAGGTGGCCCCTCCTCTCCCCTCCCCCTGCAGGGGATTGATTACCGTATAGGCGGACTGCGCCAACGCCCCGCGAAACGCCAGCTTACACTCTGACTATACATTACAGGCAATGCCTACCAGCCCCAGCCCGGGACTATAACCACCCCCCCATCTCTCCCTTTACATTACAGGAAGCCTTGCCAGGCCCCACAATACAATTGATGCCCCACACTAGAACCCGCGACGATCTCCCCTTTTCCCTTCCCTTGTCTTTCTCACCTTCCCAACCCCCGGTTTTCCCAGCCATTGTATAGGCATAGGGAACAGTTTGTTTGCTGGTCATGTTCCCTGACCAGACCCCATTCCTTACTTCAAATGAGGACACCAGATGCAACACGTCACTATCAGGAAGCAATCCCTCAATGACCTCATACTACTCACAAAATGCGGAGGCGCAATGCCACTCACACACTACGAGAGGTACGAACTGGCACTCGGCCTCGCATGTGTTAGACATGGATTTGCTGCTCTGTATATTAGCTGCTGCCACGTCCCTAGCGCCCTCCCAATAACGTAACTGGGAAGGCACATAGGCACCCTACCACTGGATATTTGAGCCTTGACCAACATGCCTACAGACTAACCCTGCTGAACATACCTGCTTGCTCCTATGCCTCAGTGAGCTATGCTACTACACATTTTGCCATTTCATGGACAGCAATACAGACACAGCATTGGTGACACATCTATTGCCGATCCCTTCCCCATTACCGACTAACCACAGCTGACTCTTAACCTGCCTGCGGGAACTTGGGAGATTACCATCATGGCACCACTGCTGGGTGAACATTGCAAAACACATTTTGACGAAAAAACACAAAACCATAAGATCTATCACTTATATAGCCAGACAACAGATGGCTGCATATGTTATCTCATGAGACTTGCCGCCGGACCCCCGCGTTGTCGGCTGAATGTCTGTGTCATCCTGTTCAGAATTTACCCGATTGTTCTATGCTCAGCTGGCCTCTGTGAGCCGTGAAATGTGAAATGTATGATGTCCACTTTCTGCATAATAAAGGTCTTCTAAAAACCAAAAAAAAAAAAAAAAGAAACTTATTTGGTGGAACGTAACAGGTCCCCCTGCCCTTTGGGGCTGGTACATGGTCCCTATGGTGCCCCCCAACATATCCCTGTACAATGTGGCAGTATTGCAGGGATATGGAAACATCCGATTTTTTGTATTGAAGCAGTGCTTTCTGACCGCATCTCCACTGCAATACAATAAATAGGCAATGCGACGCAGTGGTGGCAGTTGCATTGGAATTTTGAGTGGACGTTTCTTTTCTGACCGAGTGTTGTGGACAGCCGGGCTTGGCTCCGCTGGGTGTTCGTGGCCGGGCTTGGCTCCGCCGACTTCCTGTCCCTCGTTGTGGTGCCTGAGGGCTGGGCAAAGCTCCGCCTGTGGCCTGGCCGGGCTTGGCTCTGCCGGGCCGAAATAAACTACAACCCCCAGCAGCCCCTCGCGGCAAGGACGCCGCGCACGCAAACAGGAAGCGCCTGGAGGCGCATAAAGGATCCCTTGCTTCCTCGTCCCGCGGGACACGCGTGGGCGCGCCGGGAGAAGCCCGGGACAAGGGCGGGACAGTCTATGACAGTCATAGACAGGAAGAGGCAGGGCAGGGCCATAATCTCTGGCCGATTTGTTTCGGGACAACTGGTGACCTAAGATATTCGTTCCCAGACACTTGTTTTTTCGATATTTTGTTCCTGTAACCATCCTGTTGAACTGCGGATATATTTCTGCCTTAAATATTATTTTTGTCAACAGGATACATCATGCCAAGTGCCTCGAAGGAGAAATTTATATCGGGGGTAGGCCCCATTGACAATTATCTGGTGAAGATGGTGAATAAAATAAATAGCGATAGGAAAGCCTCGTTAGGTAGGGGTAGCCCACCAAACTCTGCTGAAGATTCTCCAACCCATCTGGAGATTCCCTCTGTGGTTGCTACCCCAATTGTGGATCAAACAACGGCTACCACGGTGGTCGCCCAGATTCACACTGAGCCTCCCTATGTAGAGGTAGACACAGGAAGTGATGATAATGAAGAAGTACTGACTCCCACCAGACCAGTCAGAAATTGTAGGAAACAACTAAGTAAAAGGGGGGGTAAGCATCCAAAGAAAAGGGCAGTTACCCATTTACCAACAAGGATAAACACTGATGAGTCTAGTACAGTACAGGAAGAGAGTACTATGTTTAATAACAAATTATGCCCAGACCAATTTGCCCAATTACTTTGTTCCCTGGAAGCCATGGTTGTGGCAAAATTACTCCAGTATGTTCAACCCCTAGTGTGTAAACTTGACAGTGTAACTGCCGAATTAAAGAGGCTAGGAGAGATGATAGCTAAACAAGTGACAGTAGCTGATCGTTCTAAGTCGGTGGGAAAAGGTTTGGGTGGGAAAGAGCAGGAAACCATACCTGAAATTCAGCATCAACCCACCCTACCCACGTTAAGTCCTGACCTAGCAATGGAGGCTTGTCCCACTGCAACAAGCGTGGTCACACGCCCAACTAGGGGGTCTGAAGTTATAGCTAGTAACATCTCCGCGAGGAGAAGTAAATAAATAAATCTTCCCCCTGAATGTAGCCCCTACGTAGTTGTATTAACCAATGATACTCACGTTGGCCAGGCACTCGAGGAGTCGCATGACTCCCTTAAAAATAAAACTGTGTCATGGCTAAATAGGAGGTGCGGTTTCCCCATTAAATTTGCCCCAGATATTATAACTACCAGAAGGGCAAACTGGATTGGGCCTACTAGGAAGACCTGCACAGGGGACTGCATAGTTGTAAATTGCAGACACCCAGAACACGTGGCCACCGTTCTGTTAAGGGCAGCCTCCATGACGCACGACGCAAATAGCATTGGCGTGCGACCACTTGGATTCTTTTATAATCACCTAGCTAGAGCGTCTCAACATAGCATGAGCAGAAGACCTTATACACCTGCTATGGTTCATACACCAGGTTCCCTGCAGGGATCAGGAGGAGAAAATTATTTTAATTATGCCCGAAATATTGTTACACAAAACAGATTCGATGCTCTCTCCGGTTTAGAACTGTGTGATTGACAGGAGGTCTGTGAGGGTCCTGGTGAAGAGACCCCCCCAGACCTGGTTCACTTGGCATCTGATCACACCACACTGACCCCTGTCATCGCTCACTGTAACACCGTAACAAAATATAGCGGTGAGGGGGAAACGGTTAAGATGTTAAGTTGGAACGTTGCTGGCCTGCGATCGAAGAGAGAGGATAGTAACTGGTTAAATTTTGTTAAATTATATGATATAGTAGCTCTCCAAGAGACCAGGGATAGGGACTGTGACTTTTGGATGGATGGTTATACCTCGTATTTTGTCCCTGCACTAAGATCGTTAGCAGGAAGGGATAGAGGGGGCCTTGTGTTATTAGTTTCTGTGAACATAAGGGGGAAGGTGAAAAGGGTAGATTGTGCTTCTCACAATTTTCTTGTCTTAGAACTAAGACTAACAGACAATACCAAATTGATTCTTGTGAATTGTTATAACTCCCAGCAAGGCAATTCCCCTAATGAACATTTGGCTTGGTTGACAGATTTTTTAAATACCTATAATGTAAAGCAAACCACTTTTTGCCAATATATTTTGTTGGGCGATTTTAATGTGCATTTATGTAGCGAGAACTGTCTTTTAATTGATCATGATGGTCCAGATTTCACATCCCCGCAGCATTTCAAGCACACCCATACGGGGGAAGCCTTGGAAAAACTCCTGTCTACAAACAACTTGTTTTAAGCAGGGTTTTTTGACAAAAGCACACACATACCCACGTATGTAGGCAGGGATTGTGAAACAATAATTGATTATATTTTTCTCTCTCCGGGACTTTTAAAATATGTCATCGCTTATAATGCTATAACTTCGACTTTTAGTGACCACAACCCAGTGATGATTGAGCTGGTAGATGTTTTTTCTTTTTTAAACAAAACAGTTCTGCCACAGGCAGTAGTGGAAGTTAAGGCTAAAGATCAGGGGAGGAGGCTAAATTGGAGTAAAGTTGTGCCTGAGGAGTTTTTCAATACCATCACTATTAAGGCTGCACATGACCTAAACATCTGTGGGGATGTCCTCTCTAGGGGGGAGGAAGTAATTACTTCATATGCAGCTGTTTGCTCCCAGGTGGCAAAAAAACGTACCTTTAACAATCGACCAGCAAAAAATAAAGCGCCAATGGGCTGGTTCGACCATAATTGGACTAAATCCCATAACCGCCTTAAAAAAGCTCTTCAGGAGCGACCCAGGGATAAAGCCCGGGTAGCCCAGCTCAGAAGAGAGTACTCAAAAACTGTACAAGGAAAAACAAAATTAAACAGGATGCATGGGCTGCGCTTATGGATAAAGCAACCTTAAAAGATAGTGCAAAGTTTTGGTCCATTATCAATACTCCCCTGTTTTCTTGCTCCCAAAATAATGTTCTGGAAGCAAATATAGCTGAGGAGGATTGGTTAAACCATTTCGAAAAAAATATATGGAAGTCACCTGGAACTGGAAACATTCGTTGCCCCAGCCTCGGAACCCCTAGTTATGCCAATAAGGTTTCACATAGCGGAAGTCATTAGAGCAATTGAGGGCACAGCAGGGAGAAAGGCACCAGGCCCAGATGGGGTACCCTCTGATATGTACAAGGCAAACCCTTTGTACTGGGCAAATATTCTGACCAATGTCTTTAACACCTCGGCCTGCGGGAAATCCCCTAAGTCATGGTCCCAATCAATAATAATCCCAGTGTTCAAAAAGGGTCAAAGAGGAGACCCCAGATGCTATAGGCCTATATCCTTGCTAGATTCCTCCATAAAAATCTTGGGGAAGGTTATCTTAGCAAGGATTACTGGGTGGGCCTCGGACAATAACATACTGTCCGACGCTCAATACGGCTTTAGAGCGGGGAGGAGCACGGAGGACCAATGTTTGAATTGACATCTAATCATAGCCAAATACACGAAGGCTGCCAGAGGCTCAATCTTCTTGGGTTTTATGGATCTGTCCACAGCCTTTGACCTTGTAAATAGGTCAAGGCTGTGGACCATGCTCCTGGAGATGGGTCTTGACCAGTCCTTAGTGTATTTTTTGGCCGAGCTGCATAGGGACTTAAATGCCTCGATTAGGATGACTAACGAGGGGAAATGTACATCAAGTTTTAAATCTGGCAGAGGGGTACGACAGGGATGTATCTTAGCTCCTATGTTGTTTACGCTATATGTAAATTCATTGGAGGTAAACCTGTTAACAGCAACACCCGACGTCCCTCGTATGGGAGGCACCCCGATTTCGGTGCTCCTATATGCGGACGACGCAGTCTTATTAGCAAGGACCCCGTTGGGCCTTCAAAGACTGCTGGACTCATTCGGGGATTTTAAGAATAGACTGGATCTATTAGTAAATAATGGCAAGTCACATGTTTTGTCTTTGGGTGTCTCTAAAAATAAAGTCAAGACCTTTCTCTGCGGCAATGAAGAAATCACCAGAGTAAAGGTATTTCCCTATTTGGGAGTAGTTTTTGATGATAGGGGTACGTGGTCCCCACAGCTCTCAATAAAGGCAAATGCTGTGAGAAGTTCTTCGGCGGCAGTGCTCGGTTTTGCGAAAAGGTTGGGGGGGAAACCTTATGAGGCAATCCTGGCAATTTACAGGGCTAAGACCCTGTCTGTTGCAAGGTATGGGGCAGCAATATGGGGATTTACTAAACCAGATCACATACAAATAGAAGAAAATAAATTTCTACGGTCCCTCCTAGGCCTGCCGCAATCCACAGCTACTTTTTCCGTCCATCTAGAACTGGGTATTGGTTATATAGCAGATATAATCAATATAGCCCCCATTCTGTTATGGTTCAGAATCTGGTTGAACCCGAATCTTTCCTTAAACCACAAGATCTTAAAGGATTGTACCAACCTAGACAACATGAAGGAAATACAGTGGCTGTCTTATATAAAAAAGTTAACCGTATATCTGGGGCGACCGGAAATTTTCTACAACCCAGAATCTCTATGTAAATCGGATTTGGCGTGGGTAAAAACTAATTTTACTATGCTAAGGGAGGCAGAGCGGGAAGCTGTTGAATTAAGTAAACCATCGGTTAGGGGCCATGTTCTGGTTACCCTGCCTTTAATGATGTCTCCCTATCTGTCTATAGTGACTAATTCTTTCCATAGATGGCAAAATTCCGGTTTAACCAAATACATACGGTACTTTGGGATTTGCATGGCTGGAGTAGACCTGAAGTTGCAGCTCTGTGTAAATGTGATGATTTTTCCCCCAAGACACCTTGCACTTTACATTTTTTTGTCCATTGTACCATGATGCCAGGAAAAGGTTTATTCTCCCTTTATTGAAGAATATGAATTTTATTCAGTGTAGACCGGCTTTATTGTTCTTACAACTGTTGGAATCCCCTGTAATCATGTTTTGTGTCGCCAGCTTTTGTGCCATGTCCGTTAGAATTAGGAGGGCGAGACTGAAAGCCGTACAAGAAATTCAATCCTCCTAAAATATTGTTAAAGCAGACTACTCAATTGCTTTAAATTAGCAAAATGATTGTTAATGATCCTACAATGAATATGTACAGTATTTTTATCTTGTATATACATTTCCTTTAATACTTTTAATTGCTCTGTATATGTATAGCATACTTTTATGATTTTTATTAATCGAATAAAGTGGTTTTGACTTGACTTGACTTGAGTGTGGGTTTGCTACCTTATGGGCAGTCCGTCCCCATTACGAAATGATGCCACGCAGACTTAAATCCATTGTAATTTGGCCCTAACACAAAAAATATATTAACCCGTAAAATTGATCTTAGATTTTTAACATCGATATTGTTAACTTCGATATTACATTCTAAACTTATTTTTATTATTTTTACATCAATATTACCTACCTCGCTAAAATGTTGGCAATGTTCTTCAGTCGATTTTGATGTCACTCCATATTTTCAATTCCCTATTCTGTATCTATACCTCTTTGGGATTCTCACCCTCATTTATAGCCTCTTTTTTTGGTCATCACAGTGGTTGTCTTGGTATACCTTGTCTTGACCCAGTAGTACACCTTCTTACCCAATTTTGGGGGAGAAATTGATCCTAGGGCTACAGATGCTGATGCAACTTTTCATTAAAGCAGTTACTTAATATTCCACCCAGGACTGACTCTGGGTTTTCTGAGATCCTCTGAATTTAATTCTGGACTCCTCAGTTGTGAGTCAAATTCTTCCAATCAGGGCGCCCTTAATGAGTTTATAAGACTCAGCATCTGCCCCAGTAAGGGTCAGGAGTTTGTCGTGGCACTTTCCAGTGAATAGTTCCTAAAATAAGTGCCTCCCAGTGGGTATTTCTCACTATTCTAGCTACACAAGCCTTCTCAACGGCTGTGAACCATTTGGTGATATCATCACCATCCTCAAATTTAGGGACAATCCTTTGGGGATTTTAGGATCATAAGATCTTTCTGTATCATTGTTGGTTAAATTCCTGCAACCATTGATGGGTCCTAGGCCCATCTCTGCTCTTTATTTTTCTAGAGCTAAGGAGCCTAGTCTCTAACTCTAGTCTTTGAGTCAAAGTTGCTAACTATTGTCCAGACCAGCATACATCTTTAATGCCCTAAAATCTATCATCTAGAGGTGACCCTGAACATTGCCTCCTCAGATTCCAGGAAGAAAGAAGAAAGAACGAAGATCCATACTGACCCATGAAGGAGAAGAGGATACCATCTGTCTTGGCACAGCCCTGCTGACCTGTCTCGTCCACGACCTGCCTACAGCAGGAACCCCGACAAGTCTAGCAGTAGACAACCCTAATAGCACAGAGCACCTGTTCTGCAACCTACCTACATACTTTGTCTCCCATGAGCACTAGATTTGCTCAAACAAAGACTCAACTCCAGAATCCTGATTCCGTCAACCCCGTGATTGTGCACCACGAGGCCTACTGCCTGAGTACGAGTAGCCCATCCCCCCAAGGAGTTCTCCCCAACTTCTGTGAATTCCGAAAGTCTTAGAATTAGGATTTTCTCAGTTTAGTAGTAGCAAAGTTAGGACTCCTAACTTGAAGACTCCTAAACTAAGAAAAATCCTAATCCTGAGAAAAATCCTGCTTCTATTATTGTCATTGTCATTTATACAGACTATACTCATCCGGAGTTTGGAGCTCTATACCATCGGGTGAGCAATACATGGCACAGTTCGTTTTGCACAATATGTCTCTCCCAAGAAGATTTACAGGACTACTGTCACCTATAACGAATCTATGCATGTCTTTAAAGTTTCCAATTTCAATCAATTAGTTTTGTTAAGGACGTTTTTATCTGCTGATTTGCTACACCTACCACTTGGATGTGATCACCCGAGAGAGGACGATTTTGGATTTCCACTGATCTGAGAGTAGAACGGGTATCACCTGTGTCCACTAGAAAAGTTACATATACATCATTCACTTTCCCATTCACATACTGACCAGACTGATCTACCTCCAGAGTAGCGCCAAGCACGCACTCTTCTTCCTCTCTCTGGCACCATCAGAAACTATCATCCGATTCACTCCCGTCCTCTTTCAGCCAATATTGCGGACTCACATCCACTCTATTATTTCTCGTTACCTGATCTCCTGCGCAGAATCCGGTCTCTGTACTGTATCTTTGTAGGTTTACATTGTGAGGAAGTGGAGGTTGTGGCACCGGACTCTGTGGATTAACTACCTGCTGCTGTGGCGACTGTTGCTGAATTATCTCACTCTGCACCTGTGGATTCAATAATGTATTATCTGAATTAACTCTTGGTGGATTCTTACACTCTTTCTTCCAATGCCCCAACCTGCCGCAATTATGAGATGGAAATTTATTTTTCAATTCTTCTATGTTTCCTACCAACTTTGGTTTTCCAGGATTTCCCTTTACTTTAGACTGATGTCCTTCTGTGCTTAATTTTCTAACTGAGCAGCTTGATGTTCAGCAACTTTTCACTTGTGCCCACATCACTTTTTCTTTGAGCTTTCTTTGTTTAACTTTAATTTCATCACTACAATACTTTGCATGTCTCAGAACCTCATCCACTGAACACGACTGCCATCCCATCAAATTATGCTTAATCATATCTCCTATTTCTGGTCTCAGTCAAAACACAAACCGATATAAAAATTACTCATATCATTTTCATTCAATTCTTCATAACCACTGTACTGTTTAATCAGTAATAGTAGCCTTTTATAAAATGCATGAACTGACTAATTTGCTTCTTGTATTGTTCTGTCTATTTTTCCCAGTCTGTCTCTTTCGGTGGTATTTTACTTTTCAAAAACACAATGACTTGATCATATTTCCGCATCACTTCAGGTCCAGGAGCACCCGTCACCTTATCTCATGGATATTCTTGCTTTGGCCAATCCACTGCGATTTTACATTCTGACCATAAATCTGCTGGTACTACTATGTCAAATAGCCCCTCTAAATCTTCCCATAGAACTTTTTATGGCTTTTACAAATCGATCTACTTGTCTATACCATTCTACCTGTTTCTCTCTCAATCGGGGAAAATCATTTGTAAATGATAATATATCCTGTCTGCTCAAAGGTACATGTACATATCCTCATCCAGGTATTTCCCTCATTGGAAGCTCTTTTACTAATTCTTTCCCTTCAATTACCGCAATGCCAATGTAGACTTATCACAACTTTCCTCTTTTTTTCTCGGACCATATCATTTTCCATTTGTCTATATCTCCCCATTTTGTACGTAGCACAATTATCTCTTTTATTTAAGTAATTCTCCCTGTCGTATTCATATTGTCTATATCTTTGTCAGTAAAATCCACTCTATATGGTTTCTGCAAGCTTTGGTATTTAGTAAAATCTACATCCTTTCAATTGCTAAGTTTTCAAATCTTTCGTGCATACTTTTTGTTTTCCATGTAAAACTTTTCCATATAAAAGTGACTTCATCATTATGGTAATTTTTCAATTTATCTGTACCAATTGCTCCAATTAAAAATGCTTCCATATCAACCTTTAATCTTGCAACATCTAACAATTTTGGCTCAGTCTCTTTTAGTTTTAAGGTTTTTGTCCAGTCACTTAACTCTTGCTCAGTTTGCCCTATTGGGGTTTGGGTTAAGTCTATCTTTCTACACTCTTCTTAGGGGTTATAGAATCTGATTCTGCTCCTGTTGGCAATTTATACAGACGACTCTGATTAAATGTCAAATCTGGTGATGTCATTTGGTTAGTGCATGCAATCCCTGACAAATCTGGATAAACCTTTTCTCTTACTTTCTGCAAACTCTGATTTAAAGGAATAGTTAAGGATGGCTCTTTTATTTTTGGATTTTCAAATACTGGAATCACTAGACCTATTGTTACCGGAAAAGTTTTGAGTAAGCTCCTGTATCTTTTCTGCCAATTCATGTTTTGAACATATATACTCAACAGTACTCTGTTGTGCTTCAACTTGTTGTTCTACTCTATTTTCATTATTCTCCATTTAATTTCCCTGTTTAGGTGTCCCTGTATATCTTGTTCCTGTTGTCGTAACATTTGGTTCATATCTCATTTCTACTCTTTATGGAAGGTCTCTAAAATTTGAAACTCGTTTTGGGGTTTCTGACAATCTATCCTCTAACTATGGTGCACTTGTGTGGTGGTGAGCCTCTGCCAGGCCTACCAGTGCAAGGGATTCGCCCTTCTCTGCACGGAGTCCTCGGATCAATATGAAGAAGTTGGCACATAAACTGGAATAGAAAATACAAGATTTATTAAACCTCATGAGGTGGAACTACATTCACACAACACCCTTCTGTAATGTATGAAGAAGCACACTGAATGGAAGGAGCTGAGTCCTTTTATACCCACCCAGGGGTACAAAATGCTGGTTTTAGGTACATATACGGTCATACAGAAAATGCACAGTCAACAAGTAGGAGGAGCTAACAGTTGCTAATTCTGGTGAACACATCCTGACACTTACAGACTAACAGCAGCTGCATGGACAGCAGCAAGCTCAACTGAGCATGTGCAAAGGTGGAGGATGCTAAATATAGTTCGTCTCTAGGCAGAATTCAAGAACAGTTAACAGAAAGGTAGAACAGAGCACATGGCGAGCACATGGTAGCACATGGCAAACAAAATGTCTGACAGAAATACAAAATGGATTCCACAAAACGGACAAGATAGTCTCTAAATACAGGATAGCTTCCGCTAATGCTAACCTAATTGCTGCCAAACAGACGACCATTATAGCATTAGCTGAAGACATTCGTATATCTGGGGTAATCTAGATATGCATCCTGTACATTGATGCTCATAATCTCAGTGATCTCTTTATTTAACATTTGTTGTGCTTTCATTTCTGTAATATTTCTTTTGGCAGGTGTACAAGCAGTGATGCACATGGAGCAAAGCATAGGACCACATTGTATACAAGTACAGCATGTAAATAGTATCATCAGTAGTATACTTAGATTAGTCAGTAGCTTCCAGCCCCAAGTAATAAAGAGTGTCCATATCCAGTTCGAAAATGTCCATGTACCAGTCTCTGGGTGAATTTCTGAAGCAATCTCATGCAGTTTAGAGATTGCATCATATACTGAAGGCGAGTGATCCGGAATAAAGACACATCAGCTTCTGCCAATGATGCTGCATGCATCACCTTGATTAGCCAGAATCACATCTAATACCATACGATTCTGGAGTGCTACAATCCTCGCAATTTGCAGCTCCTCTGTAATGTTCCCAAGTGCCATAGCTGTTTGATTGGTGACAGCTTCCACAACACGAGTCAATCGCCTGATCTTTCAGCTATTCAATGCAGTACCCACAAAGAAGAACAAAGCCAATTTGAAATCGACATATTGTTTCAAAGTGGTATCAGTCTAATCAACCTCATCTGTACTTATTGTTCGTTTGTATCTGTTCTTGGAAATGTCGTTGTACAATTTTGAATCCCGGTGATATGATGGAGGGGCTAAGAACACAGGTGGTAACAAAAATGATAAGTAACATACCCCAGACCACCCAACAAGTAATTGATAGTATCCTTTATTACCGCACACAAAATAGGTATTATGTGAAGACGTAAAACTGCTGTTATTAGCACCTTCAATGGTTAGAATTACTGTACACTCACTCCTTCCTACTGTAATTCTACCAACACTACTATGACATATATCTGCTGTAGCTCTTATCACAGAAATAAAAAAAGGTCCTATGTTTTTAACGTTTCTAATATTCGTGAAGACATATGGTGTCGAAATATTATCAGGTTGATGCTCTTCCCATTCCCATTTAGTCCCTTTAGCTTGAGGATAACCATCTTTATCTTGATAGCATACTTTATTCAGACGGAAATTAATCCCACCTTCTGAAGGCTTTCCAGAACCAAACAAATGTGCATGCCAAGCGTGACACAAACGATTATGGGAAAACGGTAGAGGAATAAAAGGTGTTCCTCCTTTCTTTTGGTGCGCAGGTATTATCCCACACACCCAACTGTTGGTAGTATTCGTGGCATTATGTGTATGATGCAACATCTGGATTAAGGTATTATTTAGGTAGGTTTGTCGATACTTCTTCTCATGGTAGGGAAGCGTGAAGTAGAGATGTTCCACTGGTACTGGAATAGTAGCAATAAAAAGCTGTGGAACAGGAGCTACTTTCTCAACAAACCAGGTGAATATTTCCATAACCACCAGAGCAACAACAAACTCTACAGCACAAATGATTCTTTTGTTATTTATTTTAGCAACAGTGATAATAGATCTTTCTAAAAACTCATTGGAACAATCGTTGGAGCTCTTATCCCTGGGCAGCCGTTGATTTCTTCACCACGGGCCAAGACGGGTGTCACTACACTACGCAGGACTGGTCCCCCCCCTTGCCACATCGGCTTTCCGTTTCACTAACCCAGGGTGGTAGCTCAACCAGTCTTTTTCAGCACTGCAGATTCTTTCCTCGGTCTCAAGTGGTATCGCAATGCTCCAGGAATCGTGTGGTCCAGGAAGACTTCCGCAGATTCTTCAGGTGAGATAGCTTTACCTTTGTCCGTCTCCAGAATCTCTCGATGGTTGGTCAATACAGCAGGTTCCACCAAGGCAGGTGACACACGTTTGCAGTGTGTGCTATGGACCCAGTTCTTCTTGTTCGTCACTCGAACTGATGTCCTTGTTGCCAGGAGCACCTGCTCCGGTCCTCGTCTCCTCGGCTCCAAGCTGTTCAATCTGTCGAAGACCTCGACCATCACGTGGTCGACAGGACGGAGTTCATGGGCCTCACCTGTAGATCTGTCAGGAAGCGCTTCTCGAACTTGTTGATGAATAGAGATCAAACTGCCGGTTAACTGTTCCAAAAAATCATTCATCAGAACACAAGGAACATCATGTATGGGGCGTGGCTTAGGAACTCTTCAAATGTTAATTGGCCTTCCAAATACAATTTCATATGGGGTAAGGCGACACCGTGAATTTTGCCACTGATCTAATTGATAGCAATGCCAAGGGTAATGCATCTGGCCACTTCAAAGACGTGGAAACCAGTATTTTTGCCAACTTCAATTTCAAAGTAGCGTTGTACCTTTCCACTAATCCTGCTGATTGCGGGTGGAAGACTGCATTGAATTTCTGCTTGGTCCCTAATCCTTTCAGGACATGCTCAACAACTTGACCAATAAAATGAGGTCCGTTGTCACTCCATAAAAGCTTACAAACACCATATCTAGGTAAAAACTCCTTTAGAAGCATCTTCGCTGTGGTGAAAGCAGTATTATCTTTTTTAGGGTATGTCTCTATCCATTTACTGAAGGCGCATACCACCACTAGGAAGTATTTCAGATTATTGCTGCGTTCAAGTTGGATGTAACCCATCTGCAAAACTTCAAAAGGTGTGGTTGGTGTAGCAAACCCTCCTGGAGTCCGTGACCCTTTACCAGGATTATACTGCCAACAGATCAAACAGGATTGAACTACTCTCTTAGCTGTGCTGGCAATTTCAGATTGCTCCCAAACTTGCGTACGCAATTTAGTTATTGCTAGAACTCCAACATGTGCCAGCTCATGTGCCATTTGAACCATGTGTAGGCTGTAGGCAATTTCCATTTATCCATGTCTTTGTTGCGCCAACAACCCTCATCGTCCAATATTCCTTCTTTAGACCATTGCTTAAGTTCTTTCACAGAGGCAGATCTCTGTATAGCCAATACTTCCTCTTTAGTATCCTGCCAACGGTCAGCTTGTGATTTCACTACGTACATGGATGTAGTGCTACGCTGCATCGCAGTCTCACAGGCTACGCGGTCTGCAAGGGCATTGCCTTGTCCTATTTTGTCAATGATTTTCTTGTGCGCGCTACACTTCATAATAGCAACTCTCTTTGGGTATGTAAGTGCAGTCAAGTGATTATGCACTAATTCTCCGTGCATTATCTGAAACCCGTGGAATGTAAGAGAGCCTCTTTCCTTCCAGAGTAGGCCAAAATCATGAACCACTCCAAAAGCTTAGCGGCTATCCGTGTAGATGTTAACACACAAGTCAGTGCTAAGTTCACACGCTCGTGTCAAAGCTATTAGTTCAGCTGCTTGAGTCGAATTCTGTGCTATCCGAGCTGTTTTCACTACTGCCTCAAGTGTCGTGATTGCATATGCAGCTGAGGTCGTGCCATCTGGTAACTTTAAACAGGACCCATCAACCCACAGTTCCCCATCTACATCTGAAAGTGGCTTATCTTGCAAATCGACGCGACCATTTGTCTGTTCCTCAGTAAGGACTATACAATCATGAGGCTCTTTGGATTGAGATTCAATCACAGGATATGGCAACAAAGTAAGTGGAATGAGTGTCGCACACCTCTTCAAGGTAATATGAGGTGCTAACAGTGTCAATTCATACCCAGTTAAGCGAGCACTAGTTAAGTGTTGTAGCTTAGTCTGATTCAAAAGGGCATCTACTGCATAGGGTGCTAACACTAACAGTTTGTGTGACAAAACTATCCCTTCACTCTGACGTATGGACTCAGCTTGTCGCTGCACCTGAACGAAAGTACCCAGGCAATGCACGAGCAACAAGATCAAGAACTGCAGAAAAATATGCACAGGGTCGCTGCTTATCACCGTGTGTCTGTACTAACACTGACGATGCACACCCATCTTTCTCGTGTACATAGAGTGTAAAAGCATTCGTGTAATCAGGTGTGCCTAACACTGGTGCAGAGCATAGAGCTTGTCTTAACTGATGAAAAGCATTTTGGCATTCATCTGTCCAAGGAAGGGGGATCGGAGTGTTTTTAGTCAAAAGCGCTAGCAGGGGTTTAACAATGTGTGAAAAACCCAATATCCATTGCCTATAAAACGAAGTCAAACCAATGAAAGCACGGACATCTTTCTGTGTGGAAGGTACTGGTGTGTCTAAAATTGCTTGAATGTGATCCGGTGTCAGGGCACGGCCCTACTTAGACAGAAGGTGACCTAAGTAGGTTACCTTCGGTCTGTAATATTGCAATTTCTTTTGTGATACTTTATGGTTGTGTGTAGCAAGAAAAGAAAGTAAAGACAAAGTAAATTTTTCACACTGCTCAGGCGTATCGGCTGCCAACAAGATGTCGTCAACATATTGTATGAGAGCCACTCCTTCAGACAAAGTAAATGAATCAAATTGTCGTTTTAAGGCTTGACTATAAATACTCGGACTCTCAGTGTACCCTTGAGGAACTCTACAAAATCTGTATGATCTATTATTCGAAGTGAAACCGAACAAATATCGGCTATCAGGATGAATAGGAATCGAGAAGAAAGCATTCTTCAAATCAATTACAGAAAATATAGTTGCTGTTGGAGGAATGAGGGTAAGCAATGTCGTTATGTCAGAAACCACAGGGTATTGTGGTACTACAATCTTGTTAACTTCTCTCAAATCATTGACGAATCTGTAAATCTTAGTGTCAGTACCTTTTTTCAAAATGGGAAGAATCGGACTATTGCAAACATTTTAAAGAACTTCTTCCATAGCCCCTACTTTAATCAAATCATGTACAATGCTGGTGAGTGCTTCTTCTCCTTCTCGAGAAATTTTAAACTGAGGCAGTCTTGGCAATGAAGCACCCTCCTTGACACTAATGTGCACTGGCGGAATAACCATTTGCCCTACATCAGTGTCTGAAGTAGCCCACAAAGTACTAGGGAGTGAAGCTAATGCAATGTCCTCTTTAACAATACAGGATCTCTCAATCACGGGGTAGTTGTCATTCAAAATAACCCACACTCCTTCCGGAGAACATCGTATCGTAGCCCTGAAATATTTGAGCATATCAAGACCCACAATATTATCTCTTGTGCTTGGAGAGAGCAAGAATGGACATGGAGCAGTAAACTTATCAACATGGAATGCAAGTGGTTGTGACAGTGGGCTAAGGGAAGGCATTCCATTAAAACCTATTGATGTAATAGTTAAGCCAGACAGGGGAGCCCTAGGAACCAAGTTTTTAGACAAGGCGCTACGAGTAGCTCCTGTATCAACCAGAAACTGATCAGTAGAACCCAAAACATGTGCTGTAACATAGGGATCCCTCTGATCTACTGGAACTTCAATTGATTTCTTACCCCATCCTTGGCAATCCTAAGCATAAGCAGAATCTTGAAAATCAGACGGTACATAGTCGGACATTTGATATTGGTTCCTTCTATCAAAGGTGTTAACCCCATCCTGTTCACATGTATTAGCATCAAACCTAGCACGATCATTCGTGCCTCCTCTAGGCCATGAATATCCTGAACGATTTCTCATTTGTCCCCGAGCACGCAGTACTGGACATCAGAAAGCCAATGTCCAAATTTCTTGCAGAACGCCCACTGGTCAACAGACAAATTCGAATGAGTATAGGAAGGAAAGGAAGAACCGTAAGAGCCACGTCCACCTCTATCATTACCTCTAGAAGGCGGACCATCCGCCTGAACCAACATAACCTTTGTTTTCAACTCTTTAGTCTTTTTATCCTCATTACCCTTCGCTTCTAATTCTTGGCGTTCATAATACTGAGCCATAGTTAGGAGAGAAACCGAAGAAGAGGTAGTCCATGAACTTTCACTGGCCTTTAGGCGAGTAGCTATTCCTGGCAAAAGGATTGCGACACATTTATCAACTAACAGATGTCTACCCGTGTCATCTGTGAATGACTGGCCACTAAAATCATGGAATGCTTCTTCAAAGCGTGTGAAGAAGTCAGAAACTGATTCATCTGACTTCTGCTTGCAAGACGCTAACACTGTCCAATCTCTCTTTTTAGGGGGAATAATCGTCTTTAACTTAACTAATATAGCTGCCGCAAGATTTAAAATTAACTGACACGGTTTTTGTGCAGGCTCTCTATCTTCATCTAACTGCTCTAAATCTTTCCATAATTCTCCAAATGTCGCACGATCATCAACTTTACGCACAGTTCTTTATATATCAGTCGGTAATATTAGTCTAAAAAACAGATCAATATGAGGCAAAGTCATAGTACAAGAGCTAATAGCACCCTCAACTTCCTCATAAAAGGCTGCTGGATTCTTTCGCAGATCAGGTAATGCAGTTTTAAGAGCCATGACAGCTGCTCTATTCCAAGGAGTATAAACCCAATTATGAATAAAATATCCCTTTGCATCTGTAGAAGTCTTATCATAACTTGTACCCATTCCTTTAGGAGGAACATATAAAGGCGCGGCTTCCCGCATGGGTTTCACATTAATTACATTATTCTTATCTGTTTCAGGAGTAGAAGTTCGTGCCATGCTGATCTTGAAAGTTGGTGCAGCTGTGTCTGCTGCCTTTTTCTCCTCTCGCAAACGGGCTGCTTCAGCACGCAGTTTAACCAAGCATCTAATTGTGTCAGCCACCTGGGGGAAGACAAAAAGACCTTCACGTAGTTGTTTACAATAATTTGCTACATCATCAGGCTCCATTTATACCGAATATTTCCTGTACCGTTCAATAATTTCTGCAGCAAATGTGTCGGTAAAATATATTTGTTCCCTTTCCTGCCAATCTTTTATACTATCAAAAAGTACAAAAACAGTGGCAGTACTACGAACGGCTTTACGTGCAGGAGATCTAATGTCAGACGCATGCCCAGCAGATAATATCAAACAAGTTTCTCGAGCTTTGTCCTGGTCTGTAGGAGAGTCCTCATCCGACTCATAAGGAGCAGAAGGAAGAGTATACAGAGGTGGACAACGATCTCATAAGAGAGAATCATCTTGGGGTTTATTAAGAATAGGATAAAGAGGTCATCGAACAGGGTATTGGCCATTTACCTGTGAATGACGCTCTCTATCTTCCCTCTCTTTAATTTCTTTCATTTCCCTATTTTTTATTTCCAATGCTTTTGCATGAATGCTATTACATTGTTCTTTTTCAATCAAGGCTTGCTCACGCTTCATTCGGTCACGCACCTCTTTCTCCCAGATTCGTACTCAATCAAACTTATCTTGCCTAGCCTTTCGCTTAAACATTCGTTGTTCCACATACTGAATCTTTCACAAATCAAATGACCCATGCATAGGCCAACACAATTTAGGATCTTTACGAGTATATTTATTCCATTACGTGCTGTACATTATAGAAGAAATACCATACTTAATATGCATGTCCCTATTAGGCGCCCCCTCAGGGGGGGCCGCTTGTGCTTTATCGAGTCTCAAACTGGTACCTCTACAAAAGCAACACATCATACGAAGTGTGCTGGAAACAGGCATGCCAAAAATAGTCCAAAATATGCAGTATTACAATCAAAGTAGCGCTTAAGGTACTCTTCGTACGTTGCGCCGTTCAAACAAATTCAAATAGAGAAAAATCTCCTCATTACCTGCCTATATAAATTGCAATTCATATATACCTTACAAACAAATACTAATATTGGCCAATCCTTCAAATCAAAAGCCTCAGTAAGTGTCACTAAACTACCTTACTAATCCAAGGCATCAAAAACCAACAGCAAGTGCCGCAGAACGACTCTTACCAATCAAATGGTGTCCAGGTTCCAACTGCCAAGTTCGCAAATTGACCAAATGGTCACTGCATGGCAAATAAACCGAAGAAATCTCAATCGAGGACTGGCACCACTTGGATGGTCAGATCAGAAAGAAAGGAAAAACGCCATGGTTGCCAAGACTCGGGTCTCCTCAGACAGCGATCGTGTCCAAAGCGAGATTCCAATCCTTCGTCTCGACCACTTCTTCGGGCATCAGAGTCGCCGATGAGCCCCATGTTGGAAGTACCAATTTGTGGTGGTGAGCCTCAGCAAGGCCTACCAGTGCAAGGGATTCACCCTTCTCTGCACAGAGTCCTGAGACCAATATGAAGAAGTTGGCAGAGAAACCGGAATAGAAAATACAAGATTTAATAAACCTCATGAGGTGGAACTACATTCACACAACACCCTTCGGTAATGTATGAAGTAGCACACTGAATTGAAGGAGATGAGTCCTTTTATACCCACACAGGGGCTCAAATGAAGGCGGTACAAGTACAAAATGCTGGCTTTAGGTACAATAAGGTCATACAGAAAATGGGAGTAGCTAACACTTGCTAATTCTGGTGAACACATCCTGACACTTACAGACTTATACTAGCTGCATGGACAGCTGCAAGCTCAACTGAGCATGTGCGAAGGTGGAAGATGCTAAATATAGTTCGTCTCTAGGCAGATTTCAAGAGCAGTTAACAGAAAGGTAGGACAGAGCACTTGGCGAGCACATGGTAGCACATGGCAAACAAAATGGCTGACAAAATACAAAATGGATTCCACAAAACGGACAAGATAGTCTCTAAATGCAGGATGGCTTCCGCTAATGCTGACCTAATCGCTGCCAAATTACAACACTTGGAGTTGTACTTATAGAGTTCACTTGATAAGGCGGTGGTCTTTTATTTAGGATTTCTTCCAATACTGCATCCTCAGATCCACAATCCTCAGAACCTCCTTTCCTTCCTTCTATATTATTTTTCTTTTCTGTGCATTTTAGCCCTCTATCTTCATCTACCAATCTAACCAGATACATTCCATCACACATGTTTGCATTTCTCCATCTCTGCATTCTTGTCTTATGTGTCCCTTTCCAGAATCTACAACCTCTAGTCACTGATCCTAAATAGTCTCCAAACCTGTCATATTCTAATTCATGCATTTCATCTACCCACTCAGCCAAAGCCTCAAACTGTGTTGGTCTAGGTCTCGGTTCAAGCTTCATCATTGTTTCTCTCAGATTCCTCAATACCTCAAGACTAAAAGATCCTTCTTCAGGAAAAGCTAATGCACCATCATTGTTAGTGTACCTCGCCCAATTCTCTAACCATGTACATGTATGGTAGCCATATTTTGTCATCATATATGATGCTGGCGTTACTTTTCCCTCTCTGGTTTCAATCGCTTTGTCTTTTTTGAAAGCGTTTTTCAGTTTCTGAAACCATGTAGGTTTCCTTTTCTCCATTCCATAATAAAATTAAATTTTTGTTATTAATCGCCTGGTTTTTAATAGTCCGCGTACACTTCCATAAACTTCTTCGTAACACCAGCCTATCGCAGCGCGGTTCACACTAACGCACCAATTACAACAAGATACGTTTCAATAGTGCTCAACCAATTGCTTTGCTGCTTTTTCTGGTGCACCAATCAGCCCTTCCTCTATCTTGGTCACACTGATCAATCCATGCACGACACTTTTGACGTCAGCCCTGCTCCGGCTTTTGCAGCTTCGACTGACCCCTCCTTTACAAAAAATATCAAGAAGCCGTATTTACACTTTTATACAACTGAATCGGTTAGTAACCACATAAAACAACTCCATTCGTCTGTTTACTAAAACCAAAAGGATAGTTTTTCAATCACACCAGAATTGGGGGGCATATTACCAAGGGCCATTATCGCTGCTTTAGCGGGACTTTTTCCCGCTAAAGCGGTGATAATTTTATCGCCGTATTACCAAGCTGTCGCTAACACCAGTTAGCGACAGCTTGTAGGCGAGAGCGGGCATTTTGGGGCCCGCTTTGCATGTCAGTGATAATTATCGCTAATGACATGCAAAGTGGGCATGTCAAAATGTCAGCGACTGAAAACAGTCGCTGCAATCGCTATCACCTATGATCAACACAGGCGTAGTTTTGGAAATATTTGCGCTAAGCGTGAATATCCCCAAAAGCTAACGCCTGCCCTGACCAGTTCTTAGCCATGTTATCCAATGAGAGGTGGATAACATGGCTAAGAGCATTGTCACGGTAATGCCTGAATATCGCTGTATTGACAGCGATATTCACTATTCACGCATTTCGCCTGTTTTTTATTGCTTCTGAGATAAACCTTGCTAATAGAAAGGTATCTCAGCGATAAAAACAGGTGAAGAGCGGCGATAGCAATATTCCCGCTAAGCCAACTTAGCGATAATTATCGCTAGTTGTTGGTAATATGTCCCTGAGTTTTTCTGGTAGACAGCACTTACCTCTTTTATACCACAGAATTTTACTTTTCGCCGATAAGATAGCTCTTCCCTCTACCTTACCCTTCTTCCAAGCTTGGGTTAAACATTATTACTCTTTCCGGCTAGAGTTTTAGCCAGAATACGTAATGATCCCTATTCTCAGACCCAAGAATTCACAGGTTGCCCTCGCTATACATTCACCACTTTTTCACGTAAGGTCCCTAAACTTGTGATGTACGACGACACCACTGTGATATACGACGATACCACTACTTTTTGAAACAGACTATGCGATGTGTGACTTCACTTGCCACACTTCCTCTGCCTGCAGACAGAGATACCAGCTTCCCATACTATCCAGAAGCCTCTTTTAGAATACACATAAAGCAAATACGAACTCAACAGATGTTAGTCCAAAAATTCTGTACATCATAATCCTATATATTCTACTCTACACATCATATGTCCTAGTCAACCTATAGCAACCAATGCTCTGCTACCAAGTATTACTGCCGAAGCGCGGCTCCAAAAATTCTTCATAAATCACCACAAATAAAACCACGGAAGCTCTTACAACTACTTACACATTTGGGCCCATCACTCTAATCATTCATACACACATTTAATCCATTCCGAGGATTCAGTATGGGTTCAAAAAGGAAGTTGCGGTGCTATAGTGGAATGCCTAAACTATAGTTTATACATTATTTACAACTGCAGTTTAATTTTTAAGAACCATTGTTTTTATTTAAAATAAAGAAAACAATATCATCCCACTATTTAAATTTGGATCTGCTAGTAAAAGTTTACTGTAGGAAGTATCAAACCAGTTTAATTCTTCATTTATTAAATTTTTCTTTTTCTCTAAATTTCAAGTTTTCTAGCATAATCTCTATGTTTTAAAAAGGCTAAAAGAATAACTCAAATTGCAATAAAACCATGAAAGGAAAAGGTTGAAATTTCAATAACATTCATTTATTAGCAAATGACAGCGAAAGGAAATAAGCAACGGAAATATTACCCAAATGGAGAGACGAAGACATCAGTACAGAATGCAATAATCCCAAATTTAAAACCTCCCTGTCTCTCTCTCAGGATCTTGCACCCATTCAAAAGTTAAATCAAAAAGAAAAATGTTCTAAGTCTCTGCGCCTCAAAGCAAAAATTGCGCACACCGACAGCATCTCGGGGTGCAAAAATCAGATTGGAAACAAACCTTTTTTTAATATCCGAACCGTCCTTTTTTATACCCTTTTTCACTAATTTATCTATCTAAATTCGTAACTCTTAAATTTTGTGTTGTCTGTGATTGGTCAATTTAGAGTCGGATGAGCATAACCTCATTATTCCTTATTCAAATTTTCTGCAATGTCATCCTCACTTGCTGTAACTTGGGTATGTTTGTGTAAAGAATTACTTCTTCCGAAGTGACCTTTACATTGTTAGTTGACTTTTATTTCCCATGGGTAATATTATCGCCTCGTGGTCATCTTTGCCTTAGGCCCCATAAAATGGCCACGCTATCCTTGACCCACGCTGTTCAGTCACAGGCAGCCTGCATCTCTGTCTCTGGTGCATGCGTACTTCTGTCGCCATCTCGTATTTTCAGACAGACTCCATTTTCTTTTATTTTGTATACCCATTTAGCCCTCAATTTAGGAACTATCACGAAAACAAACACAAATAGATGTACTTTGCGAAATAAATCCCTTTTTGTTTACCGCCCCCCTACTTATGATAACCCAGTTAGTATTTATCTGGCTCTAAGCAACAATTATGCATAATTTGACTTACCAATTTTCATGTTTATGCCACAAGTAAAGAGACAAAAGCACATTCATGCAGGTTTTCTTTTAGTCCATAACATATGGGTACACTTTATTACACAATACTTGACAAATTAATTGTTTATTTGCTTATGCAATACATGCAAATTAGTATCCCAAGTGTATTGGAGTATGCATTTTACTCTAGGTTGGTTAATTTTCAAAACCACACATTTTAGTACTTGTCAGTGTTATGGAGTGTTAATTTCACAAGGGGTACACACAATTTTGTTTTCCACCTTGCTCCATCACCCCCCTGACCGTGACCGGAGCTGGTAAGAAACCCCGATGCCAGAAGTCACCAATGTACCTAATGCCCCACAGCTTTTGGTGGCCAAACCAACAGTGTCCAGGCATCTCCCTAGATCCCACCTTACTGCTCCAGCCAGTTGTCAGCTTCAGGAAACCTCTCTTTCCAATCCTGCTGCATCTTTTCGAAACTGAAGGTCTCAATTGGAAAGCACATGGTCCCAGTGTCCATTTTACAACCTGCACCCAGGTGCCTGGTTGACGCTGGTGGTGCAGCATCCTGTGCTTTTTGTTGCTCCCTGAATTGCTGACCTTAATCCCAGGAGCTTTGCACCCACAACTGAGTGGCCTGCTGAACATCAGTCTCTAACAGAAGTACGCCTTACCACCATTGACTAACATTGAACCCCTGCATTCTGTACCCGCTACCCCAGTGCTGCTGGTGGCGCAACTTGCGTGCCCCTCTAGACCTTGGAGAATCCTGGTCCTAATGACCAACTCACCCTCATACATTTTGTACTTACCTTTTGAAACCACTAACACTTTTTCCCATAGTAACCCACGTAAAGATATTTTGGGACTAAAAAATATCAGAGAAGGTCATTACACCTTGTCCGCGTTCCTGACTGTCTCTTTAGGATGCAAAAGAACACTGTTCAGTCACATTCCTACATTTTACTATGCAAGCATGCATTCCAGCCATAAACCAGTGAATAGTGAAATGGAGATAGGGGTCATTTATAACGTGACGCATCTGGGGAGATGCATCACATTGTAAAGCCCTGCGCAACATGAAACCTGCGTTAGTTTTCATGTGGGCGATATGGCGCAGGAACGCCTTGTAAAAGTGACGCAGTGAATTCGCCATGATTTCACTTAGTCACTTTTATGTCCATGCTGCAGCAAAACTCTCTGTCTGTTTGAAGCAGGCGTAAGGAGTGACGCAGCATGTTAGGCATAGGGTGCCCCTGAGCATTGCTGAAGCAGCGTCACACTTGGGACACAACTCCAGCAATGCGTTACTTTTCCGTCAACAGATGAGCCAGAATTTATGATGCATTTGTCAATCCTTGCGCCTTGGTGCCGTATTGTAAATACAGCACATCCATGGTGATACAAGGGTTTTGCATGGTGGCGCGGGACAAGTGACGCATCTCTACAGATGCGTCACTTTCTTGTGAAACTGCCCCTCTATTTCTAATATGGCTCTTATTTTATGTTTTTAGAAATACATTTAGTAAATGTATGCCCATTACTTTATATACATATTTCAAGATGTTACATCCTCCTTGTATGAGTAGATTAAATTGCATTAGATATATGCACTGAGGACGTCAAACTTTTTGTTAGTTTAAAAGTAAACAGAGATTAAAGACTGTCCAAGGGGATTTGCACACCTTGCCTGTTTTCTGAGGAGCCGTGGACGCTGTTTGGGGCTGCCAGCATAGAGGACGCTGCCTGGTTTTCACCTGCACCTCCACCAACACCTCGCAGCACCCGCTTCGCGGGTGCCGCTTCGAGTGCCTGGACGCCGGGAGGTGTTCCTGTTGTTGACTGGAGCATGGAGGGAGAGCATGCGGGCTATCAAACGCCGCAGGGACTCAGTTGACCTGGAGTCCCTGCGAGACCACAACACCTGGTCTGCGTTGCTTGCTCGGCCCCGCTCACCGGTCATCACGCCCTGAAATTTGTCTGACTTTGCTATCCAAAGCGGGATTTGCACCCCTTGCCTGTTTTCGGAGGAGCTGTGGACGCTGTTTGGGGCTGCCAGCATAGAGGACGCTGCCTGGTTTTCACCTGCGCCTCCACCAACACCTCGCAGCACCCGCTTTGTGGGTGCCGCTTCGAGTGCCTGAACGCCGGGAGGTGTTCCTGTTGTTGACCGGAGCATGGAGGGAGAGGGTGTGGGCTATCGAACGCAGCAGGGACTCAGTTGACCAGGAGTCCCTGCGAGACCACAACACCTGGTCTGCGTTGCTTGCTCGGCCCCGCCCACCGGTCATCACGCCGCCTACATCATTGACACTGGTTCCTGCTGCGCGGGAGCGCCCGGGAATGCCGGGCTAAGCCCGGGCAAAGGGCGGGCCCTCTGAGGCCCTCAGAGACCGTAGGAGACCAGGCTGGGCCCCCCCTTATCGACGAACATCCTATGATAAAGACTCCCTGCGTAACATAGTAGTAAGCTGGTTCATTCATAACATTCAACTTGGTTGTTAAAAATGTAAATTAATTGACCTGCTTGAGATGACTTTGTTAGAGTGGTTTAAATAGGCCCCTACAGTGATTAGTGACCATCATGATGTCGTCTCTTATTGGCAGGAGGAGCTAATCGAGGTACACTTGACAACTATGTTATCAGGGTTGCCACAGGAACTGATAGGGAAATCACTCTTGCAGAGCGACGGGCTGAGAGACGTCGCTCTATTGAACTTACCAAGAATAAGCGTTCATCCCTGGGCCCGCTACAGCTAGCGACTTCATTACTTCCCATTACTTATTGCTGAAGCCAGGGCTGTGAGGCATCCTTTAATGATAGTATCCCGCTACTCCTGCAAGACAGAACCCCTCCACTAGTTGTAACCAATGACACAATCATAAATGACTCAGCTTCTCACTGTAACTTGACACCAGAGGTAGAAGTCCTGCCAGATACTCCACCACCACGAGTAGACCCAGTCCATAAATCAAAGGAAACTCTCAAAACCCCCCGAGCCCAAGGCCCACCACTGAAAAAAAGGAAAAAGAGGGGGAGTGCTTTACAGAAAAATAAATTTACTCATATTAACTTTGGGAACTCTAAAATCTCTTCACCTAAAGCACCTACAACTCCTCCAATAGTTATCCTGTCACACCTCCAAACAATAGACTTATCCAGCACTGATCTAAATGGTAGTATAGAACAATTAATGAGATCACTCATATTGCCATTAGCAGAGAGGCTAAAATGAATAGTCCACCAACTGGAGAATTTAGAACAGGCTATCGGGGAAATTAAAGGGGCAATTAAAGACTTATCAAGGTCAATACCAGCGCCCCTAACCCCTGTGTTACCCCCAACTACCATCGCCCAAAAAGGAACAAAAACTACTAATTTGGCTAAACCAAAACCTCCGAAACCATTACCCCCCAAAACAGCAGGGTTAAATCCCAAAAATAAAGAAAAGGAGGCACAGGAAGGTGGAAAAACGAATTTCCCAGGAAATGCCCCTAAACCTAATGGCCACGAAAACACTGCTAGGATATTTTCACCTAAGAGGCACAGAGTAGAACTGCCTCCGGAAGCAGTTCCGTTTGTGGTGGTGCTTACAGGAGTGCCAGTTTTAGAGGAGGGTAGGAGAGAAGATCAGCATTAGCTGAAAAATAAAGTTATATTTTGGCTGAGACAGAATTGTCCACTAGCACCAAATATAAATGGTGCAATTCTACATGTCAGACGTCTGCCCTGGTTGGGACAAAGAATCAAGGATATAATGGGTGACATCATTATAATAAACTTTAGAGATGATAGAGCAGTCAGACATATTGTAAATTGGTTCCCTCAAAATGGCAGTAATTCAATCACTGTATGCGATTTGACTTACTTTTACCCCAGAGGTATAGTGGCTCCGGTACCTAATTTTAGGCTCCCGCTTCACTATCAGAGTAATCATATTGGGCCCCTACCTCGACATCAGAACGCTGGTTTTGGGCCCCCATTTCAAATTCAGGAAGGTCGCCCTAGGCCACTTTTTCACCCACAGGTTGATCACGCCATGCCCGTTTATAAACGATGCGCGGCTTTAACGGGCATGGAGGGAGTTGACTGACTCCTATCTGGGGGCACAGCCGATGACGATGCTGTCGGTTTACAAAAGGTGTCTCCAATGATTATAGAACCAACCTATAATGGTAATGCATATGTCCGCCTCCCAAAGCATACAGGTTCTCAGGACATAGTGACTGACGATGTGGCTGCGGATGACGGGCAAACTGAATCCGCACAAGGCATAGGAATGGGAGGTAAAATAGGGGAGGCAGATGATGATGTAGTCAGAATAGTGTCCTAGAATATAGCTGGTTTGGCTTCTAAATTTAAAAATGAAGAATGGTGCCAATATATAAGCAGGTTCCATATAATTTGCTTTCAAGAAACATGGGTGGTTGACAATAGCTCCCTACATATCCAAGGGTATGAATGTTTTTTTGTCCCCGCAAAGAAATCCAGATCAGGTAGTGCTATGTGAGGGTTGTCTTTATATGTAGATCTGAACCTCCATGGCACATGGTCGACCTTAAACTGTAACTCACATGACATTCAAGAGGTACAGTTCAATGGTAAAGTGTTAAAACTGACCATGTTTAACGTTTATAATAATGTTGCAGGTGGAGGCTGTAATGCACTGATAACCAAACTGGAGTGCAGATTGTGCCAGGATATTGTTGGGGGGATGGGGACTTATGCTCAAAACATTCTGGTTATGGGGGACATTAACTGTCACCTCTGTCCGGCTCTCTTCCCAATAGACGTGGCCTGGTCGCGCTGTTCAATGGATAACGGGGCTCATTTTGAGCACTCAGTGGAAGGTCATGCTTCAACCAAACTCTTGTATACCTATGACCTGGTTCATACCATTGATATGGTGGATATACTGCATGATGGCACCCTCCCACCAACTTTTAAGGGTAGAAGATGTTCCTCATATATTGATTACATTTTAGTTTCTAGGGCTTTTAAAAATAGAATCGCTAGAGTTGGGATCGATTGGAACCCGTTTAGTGATCATAATCCCCTAGTACTAGATGTATTTTATCGGGCCTGACCCAGAGGGAGAAAGCCCGATGCGATAAATGAGAGGGTCACTGATCAGGGCAGATGCCTTAGAAGGTCCAAAATAGATGGAGAAAGGTTTTATAGATCTTTGATGGAGAGTGGGAAATCAGCTATCGAGGCGTGTTTAGATATGACAGTAGAAGGGCCGCAGTTACTTCTAGCATTCAAGCAGATTGCCGGTTTGGTAGATGGTCTGTTAAAAACTAGTGTGCCGGAAAAAAGAACTCGCTGTCATCAGCACTGGTTTGATTGGGACTGTTCCAAGGCCCTCAGGGAGCTTAAAAATAGCATAAAAAAGAGGGCAAGGGACTCCCTTCAAGTTGCCTTATGCAGGAAAAAATACAAGAGCGAGCTGAGTAGGAGGAAATTAGTTCTACAATCAGAAGGATGGGCAGATCTAAGAGAGGCGGGGGAAAAGAGGAATATGTCAGAATTCTGGACGATTATTAATATACCTACATTCCAGGACGACAAAGCCCCTGAAATAGGAACAAACATCACGCCTGACATGTGGATGACTCGTTATAGGGGTCTATATAATCACAAAGTGGGAACATCTGACGAACAGGTAGGGAATGTTGACCAGGGCCAGCCCGTAGTTTTCTCAATTAAGGAAATCAAGGTCGGGTTTGAGGGCCTGACTAAAAATAAAGCCCCTGGCCCAGATGGTATCCCGTCGGATCTGTTCCTAAGCTCTGTGGAATTGTGGGCCCCTATAATGACTAGGGTAATAAACACAGCAATTTGCTGTGGTTTACCGCCCTCCTGGTCAACGGCTATTATTGTCCCTATTTTTAAAAAAGGCAACAGGGACGACCCCCAGTGCTATCGACCGATCTCACTGATCGATGTATCTGCCAAAATCTTGGGCAGGGGGATACTAAACCGGTTGACTGAGTGGACAGAGGCAAACAATATTATCTCAGACACTCAGTACGGTTTTAGGATGGGCCGGTCCACGAGTGACCAATGCTTGAACCTCTATATGTTGACCGCCAAATATACCAAGGCTAGTAATGAATCTATTTCCGCCTTTGATCATGTAAATAGGGACAAGCTTTGGGACATGATGACCAGAATGGGGATAGAGGTCCGCCTATCAACGTTTTAAGAGAGC
This sequence comes from Lissotriton helveticus, assembly GCF_964261635.1. Taxonomy (NCBI): domain Eukaryota; kingdom Metazoa; phylum Chordata; class Amphibia; order Caudata; family Salamandridae; genus Lissotriton; species Lissotriton helveticus. The sequence goes on along the minus strand of NC_136063.1, from coordinate 117,709,610 downwards.
TGCATAGTAGTACTTCAGCACAAGTTAGGTAAAACATGGAGGGCGAACGAACAGACTCCTTCCGTTGTAGAAGCGGGGTACGCCAAGGATATATCTTGGCGCCTTTCTTATTCTCACTTTACATTATTAACTTGGAGCAGTACCTTCTACAGTTGGAATCTGATTGCCCACGAGTAGGGTCGCGTCATGTTCCTGTGTTACTTTACGCAGATGATGCGGTCCTCCTCGCACGTACACCAAAGAGTCTACAGATCTTAATTGATGGTTTTGTATCTTTTATGGGCTCATTAGACCTGTCTGTTAATTTGGGTAAATCTTATGTGTTGTCAGCTGGCAACAAACCCTGCACTAAATGTACCTTCATGATAGGGAGCCATAAAATAGAGAAAGTTAAATTATTCTCGTATTTAGGCTTACTATTTGACGGGTCACTAAAATGTTATTGTTTGGTGGAGGAATGTTGCCGTAAGATGAATGTTACTAATGGCGCGATCGCAGGTTATGGGCGAAGGTTGGGGAGATGGTGCCGTGAACAGGTGTTGAACCTGTATAACTCTATGTGTTGTTCTAAAGTCATTTATGGGGAGAGGTATGGGGCTTTGTGAATATTTGTCAACTGCAATGGGAGGAGAACAAACATTTACGATCCGTCCTGAAAGCCCCACAAAGTTTAGCTGCAGTAATTGCACACAGGGAGTTAGGGATACCCTATCTTGAAGATCTGGTGAAGGTCAGGCCAATTTTAGCTTGGCTAAAAATCTGGGTTAATCCAGAGGCGACTTTAAGCAGGGAAATCCTGAATGATTCCCTGGGTAGAGACAAATGGATGCGAATCCGGTGGCTCAGTTATGTTAAGACTGCACTAGAAACCCTGGGCTTCGGGGATCTCTTTGTTGACCCGGTAGTGATTATCCCCCAGCATAAAATGATTGTAAAAAAAGCGTTCTTGGCACACAGAGTTATACGGAGTTAGAAAGGGCTAAAATCACGCTGTGTGCTTATAACCTTGTTAAGATTACAGAGGGAATGGAGCCATATCTATACCGTTTTAGGCTCAATTTACTACCGTATTTATTGGCATCACCATTAGGGTTTTCAACTACAATTGAGCAGAAGGGAACCTGGGGCTGCGACAATAGGTCTCCGCAGGATTCCCTTCATTTTGTATTGTTATGTTCATTTTATTCAAAGCCTAGGCGTAGATTCTTGGTTGAATTTCTAAAACAAGCTAATATGAAATGTGCCTAAGAGGCCTTGGTCTATCTACAACAAGTACGTACAGAATCCCAGTTGAATTCTTTACATTACTGAATGTTATAGTTTTTAAATCTTTTGTTCAAATCAGTAAACAAAAATGAAAGTACCTGAATGCGGAATTATTAATTTTACTAATGAGGATTCTTTCTCCCTTAATACAGAAAGTTAATGCTCTACTTCTAATATGGTGTGATTGCTCTTACGATATGTATTTATGAATACATAAGTATATGTATGTCCATAACAAAAAAATACATATTGCAGTACTTGACACCCTCTTTTTATGAGTATACTTTAGTGCATATGATGTATGCATTGAAAATATCACAGTTTTTGTCAGTAAAAAGTAAATAAAGATAAAAGACTGTCCAAGAACTTGGTAAAATCTGTATGGTCACAATGATCCTCACCACAAAGTTTTCAAGGTAACACTTTCATTGTTCATTGCAGTATCATCAGAGGCCCCGCGTCAGCTTTGCCTGTGGAAGTTCGAGACCTCTGAATGCATCGCTGAGTGCACCCTTTCGTGCCAGACTTGCCCGTGTGCTGGTATTGTGCCCTTCTAATTTTGTGTTTTTGATGATATTATGCCTTCTATTTTTGTGATTGTGCCTCTCCTAGCTTGCTGCTTTGAGCTGTATCCAGCTGTGTGCCCATGACCAGTTCCTTCTTGCTGCTGCTGTCCCCAGGGCCCCTCGCCACTTGTCTTCCTGCTCCTGCTGGTGAGCTGTGCTTCCCGACCTCCCCCTCCAATGTTTAACGTCGGCCGCTGTGGACCTGCGCGCAGCAGGCTCTCCACTTCTACCACAAGTGACTATTTTTTTTACCACCAAACACTTTCACTTCCAGGTCCAGACCAGCCCTATAACCACACTTCACAACACCCTCACCTACAGAGCCCCCAGACCTTGAACTTTGTTCCCCAATACCATCAGTGACCTCATCGCGCCCCACGTCATCGATTCCATGGACTACATACTCATCGGAGACCTGAACTTCCACCTCAACAACTCCTGGGACCCCAACTCTACCACCATCCTGGACAACCTGGCCAACATCAAACTGAAACAGCTCATTACCATGCCTACCTACAAGGCAGGACACACGCTTGACCCCATGTTCACAGGACGTAACAACATCTACTTCAGCCATACTACCTAACCCCATGGATGGACCACCACTGTGTACACTTCCACATCGACAAACCCACACTGCCTGAACCTGCACTGCGCCCTCCACAAAGGAACTGCAGCAAAGTCACTGAGAAACAGCTCAACTCCACCTTCAACTGCGATGCTCCACCACCTTGACCTATGCTAGCCTCACAGTCAAAGAACTCCACAGATTGATCTCCAACTGTGCAGACCAGCTTGCACCCCTACGTAACCCCAACAGATAGCACCTCAGGAAGGACTCCTGATTCACCACTGACTTCCAAGAATCCAGATTCACCTGCAGATGCCTTGAGAAGAACTGTAGAAACAGCAAATCCTCAGAAGACCACAAAACCTACAAGAATGCCATAAAGGACTACCACCAAAGCATATTAGCCACCAAAAGGACCTTCATCCAAAACAAGATCCTCGCCAACTCCAACACCTCCAATTAACTCTTCAGTGTCATCCAGGAATTTACCAATCCCCGCAGCAAAACCACAGACATCACCTCTTCCAGGACCTCGGCAACAAGCTCGGATCCTCCTTCTATTTGAAAATCAAGGGCCTCTATGACAACTTCAACGCCTGACTCCGAGGCCACGTCCTAATCCAGCAATGCAAGCCAGCCAATCATCTCCTCTTGGACCCCAGTCACCATCGAAGACACCACTTCAACCATTAAATGTAACCACTCAGGAGCCCCCACAGACCCCTGCCTACTGCACATCTTAAACAGAGCTGCCTCCGCCATCGCTACAGAACTAAAACACACCATCAACGCCACCTTCAAAACCGGCATCTTTGCCGATGACTGGAAATGCACAGAAGTCAGACCTTTGTTGAAAAAGCCCTCAGCAGAACCCACGGTCCTCAAGAACAACTGACCCATCTCCCTCCTCCCCTTCGCGGTCAAATTCACAGAGAAGACCCTCAATGCCCAACTAACATAATTCATAAATGAAAACTCCATCCTCGACCCCTCCCAATTTGTAATTTGCAGCAACCACTGCACCGACACCGATTTACTCACTGCCACAAATAACGTCCGCACCCTCCTCGCCCAAGGACACACCGCGGGCCTGATCCTACTCAACCTCTCTGCAGCGTTCAACAAACTCTCCCACCGTACACTCACTGCCTGACTCCACAATGCCGGTATACAGGGAACCGCCCATAACTGGATCCACTCCTTCCTCACCAAAGAATCAGATTGCCACATTTCTACTCTGAACCCACAGAAATCAACTGCAGAGTGACCAAAGGGACTGTCGCTCACCCCCCCTCGCCACCAGCCTAGGATAGCAAAGACTCAGCATAGTATACTGCGCCAATGACTGGATCCACTCCTTCCTCACCAAAGAATCAGATTGCCACATTTCTACTCTGAACCCACAGAAATCAACTGCAGAGTGACCAAAGGGACTGTCGCTCAGCCCACCCTCGCCACCAGCCTAGGATAGCAAAGACTCAGCATAGTATACTGCGCCAATGACACCCAGCTCATTGTCTCCCTTACCAAGGATCCCATCACCACCAGACTCAACTTCTGGGAAGGAATGAAGAAAGCTGCATCCTGGATGAGCAGCAGCTGAATGAAGCTCAACTTGGAGAAGAAAGAGTTCCTCGAAATCTGCATGGGACAATACCTGGTGGCCCACTGCTCTCGGCAGCACCCCCATCACTAAGACCACACCCAAAACCTTGGCATCATACTTCTCTCCTCCCTCTCCATGACCCAACAGGACCCATAGCCTCCAGCTGCTTTAATACACTCCTCATACTCAGAAAGACCTTCAAATGGATGTCCACAAATCAAGCAAGACCTTCACATACACTCTCATAACTAGCAGACTAGACTACGGAAATGCCCTCTACACCACAATAAAAAAGACTCTGTCCCACAAACTCTAGACCATACAGAACACTGCAGCCAGACTCATCCTCTGCATCCCGTGACAACGAATACACTACCTAACACCTTCACTGGCTCCCTTTGAGAAGAGAGTTACATTCAAGACACTCACCCACGCCTACAAATGCCTCCACAACACCGAACCCCAATACCTCAACAACAGAATATCCTTCCACACACCCAAGATAAATCTCAGATTGGCTGATCTTGCACTGCGCATCCCAAAGCCAGGACAGGTTGAAGAGCCTTCTCCTATATCACGGACAATGCTAGAACTAGCTCCAGATCGACATCAGATACGAACCCTCCCGGAACATCTTCAGGAAGACACTCAAGACCTGGCTCTTCAAATGAACAGTGCTGCTTTCCCCCTCTCCCCCCAAGTGCCATGAGACCCTCATGGGTGGGTAGAATGCTTAAAATTCCATGATTGACTGATTGATTGATTAAGCAATTTACAGACATTGGTGGGCCACATTTCCAAGGGGTACAAATAAATGGCAAAATAGTGAAATATTTGAAACAAAATGTATTGCTTGTGATCTCCAGATCGAATATTAACATTTTGTTTTCCTCTTTCCGGGTGATCTAGTTCTTACAACTACCAGCAAAGTGGTAATGAATACAGCAAGTGAGTACAGCATCTCAGTCTGAAGAAACAGTTAAAGTTTTTCATTACAGAATGCAATATATTCTCATTATAGTTATGAATTTGTACAATTACTTTATGTTTATGAAAAAATCGAACTTCACCAAATCCTTGAGTATTTACTGAATGCCAAAACAGTGGTTCAATGGACTTTGAACTTTATTCCAAATCAAAGTTACCGAAAAAGCAATTCACTTTGTAGTTTTTTTCTCATATAAATCTTTGCAGGACTAAAGAGTGGAAATAGCTTTTAGGGGATATTCAGTGTAGGAGCAAGCCAACCTTAAATTCTTGCAACCTAAATATATTTCCTTGGAATCTCCTATCTAATATTACGTTTTTGGTTTACTATTTCCGTGTGATCTATTGTTTCAACTACCAGCAAAGTTGTAACCCTGAAAACAGGGAGCACTGCATTTTAGTGTGAATAAAGGGTTGAATACATTACATTACTGATTGCAATGTAATAATATTATTGCTTTGAAATTGCACAGTTCCTGTGGGACTTTGAAAAATTAAGTACACCAAATCATTGGATATTTACTGAATGTCAAAAACAGTGGTTGTATGAAATCTGTACCATATTCCACATCAAAGTTTCCATAAATAGTATTCATTTTTGTAAATTTTTTTAGCTGACATGTTTGCATGCGTAAACAGTGGTAATGGATTTTAGGGACTCATCCATGAAGGAACATGCCACCATTACATTCTTACATTATCATCTTATATATTCTAGGCACCCTAACAAGGCACACATAGGTTGACTATATATTTCAAAGTACAGTTAATATCTATCAATGAGATTTATTTTGACCGATTCATATGCAGATTTAAAGGCAGCCAATGCCATGCAGCACGTACAGGCATTTAGTCATGTTGTACTTGTCACCCTTGTGAATAGCAAAATATGTGTTTGTCTTCTCTGGTGGTATTTCACGTCCATGACACTGGTTTAATTCCTGCACCACTTACTACAAACTTACTGGGAAGTGAAAAAGGCCAATTGCAAATTTGCCAATTTTACCTTGTTTTAGAGAGTCAATTCTCATGAACTGGGACCTGGTAAGCAGTGCACCAGAATTCAGAGTTCAATAACCCGAAATACTAGTCAATAACAAATGTGCCATCATGTTCATTCAATACAGATCTCTAATCCAAAAATGTTAGTAAGCACTCCTTGTCAGATAGAACTACATGCATGTTAAATCATATCCACTTTGATTCAGCACTTGTTATTTTTTGCAAAAATATACCCATGAATAATCACAGAAGAAATCCACCAGACACCTGGTCTGGCACTCCACTTGAAACTTCCCTTTTCTACCCTTGACAATTTACTAGAAATTTCCTTTTTTCAAAATGGCAGGTTTATATACAATTTAGCTTCTCTTTTGGTCAAATTCGTCAACAGAGTTTGAAGTTACTGAATGTAGAAATTATAGTTTTACTTAGCAGGATGTTTTCCACCTTAATACAGAGAGATAAAGCCTTTATTTCTAAAATGGTGGCATAGCTCTTACCATACATATTTATAAATAAAGAAAGTAAATGTATGTCCATAACTTCATGTACATTTTTCAAGATTTTAAGATTTTACACCCTCCTTTTATAAGTAGATTAAACAGAATATGCAATATGCACTGAAGATGTAAAAACTTTTTGTCAGTTCAAAAGTAAACACAGATAAAGACTGTCCAAGAACTTGACAAAATATCACAGCGTCTGGTGCTCAGTGATCCTTGCCACATTCTTTTCATGGTAACACTATCTTTGTTCATTGCAGTCTCATCAGTTCTCATCTACACATTATGCAATTTACAGCCATGTGTGCATTTCATTAAGGACCAAATTTCCTTGCTATAAGGGGGAGGGAATATCTGGCAAAATATTGAAGAATTTACATCTAAATTCATTCTTTGTGATCTCCAGATCTAATTGCGTTGGGTATTAACCTGTCACCAATGTTGTTAATTTTCACATAAGGAAATTTATCAGGACTTAAATGATAAGAGTATTTAGAAGGGAAACCTTTCGGGTAATTACCTCCCTTCTCTGTTGCGGCAAGAGATGCCAAGATGTCATCATTAATCTAACTTGTGGAACGTGTAACTGCTGCTATTGAATATATTGCAACTGCTATCTTCGCCACCTCATCGGCAAGACAATTGCCAACAGCGTGAACTCCTACATGCTGGTCACTTACGACTAAGTATGGGTGAAATTTGCGATCGTGCGAAATCGAATTCGCAATCCGCAAAGTCTGCGAATTCATGCGAATTTGCGGATTTTTGTTTTTTTGCGTGTTCGCGGGGCTTTTTGCGTGTTCGTGGGGCTTTTTGCGTGTTCACGGGCCGCTTGCATGGCGAAGTTACCCATGCGGTCGTGTATGGGCACAGCACCCTCTGGTTCACCACTGCCACCCTCTGGTTCATCACTGCCACCCTCTGGTTCACCACTGCCACCCCCTGGTTCACCCCTGCCACCCTCTGGTTCACCACTGCCACCCTCTGGTTCAGCACTTGCACCCTCTGGTTCACCACTGCCACCCTCTGGTTCACGACTGACACCCTCTGGTTCATCACAGCACCTCTGGTTCACCACTACCACCCTCTGGTTAACCACTGTCACCCTCTGGTTCAGCACTGCCACCCTCTGGATCACCACTGCCACCCTCTGGTTCACCACTGCCACCCTCTGGTTCAGCACTGCCACTCTCTGGTTCACCCCTGCCACCCTCTGGTTCAGCACTGTCACCCTCTTGTTCACGACTGCCACCCTCTGGTTCACGACTGCCACCTTCTGGTTCATCACAGCACCTCTGGTTCACCACTGCCACCCTTTGGTTAAAAACTGTCACCCTCTGGTTCAGCACTGCCACCCTCAGGTTCACCACTGCCACCCTCTGGTTCACCCCTGCCACCCTCTGGTTCACCACTGCCACCCTCTAGTTCATCACAGCACCCTCTGGTTAACCCCTGCCACCCTCTGGTTCAGCACTGTCACCCTCTGGTTCACCACTGCCACCCTCTGGTTCACGACTGCCACCCTCTGGTTCAGCACAGCACCTCTGGTTCACCACTGCCACCGTCTGGTTCACCACTGCGACTCTCTGGTTTACCACTGCCACCCTCAGGTTCACCCATGCCACCCTCTGGTTCACCACTGCCACCCTCTGGTTCTCCCCTGCCACCTTCTGGTTCATCACTGCCACCCTCTGGTTCAACCCTGCCACCCTCTGGTTCAGCACTGCCGCCCTCTGGTTCAGCACTGTCACCCTCTGGTTCACCCCTGCCACCCTCTGGTTCATCACTGTCACCCTCTGGTTCATCACTGCCACCCTCTGGTTCACCACTGCCACCCTCTACCGAGGCCTTTTGTGACGCAGCGGCAGCACAAAAGATGCGCCATGGTGCTGGGTATTAACAACATGACCTATCTGAGAGATGCGTCACGTTGTAAAGCCCTGCACCATCAGGAGGCGTTCCGGCGCAGGGTAGGGTGTTCCTGCGCAGGAACGCCTCCTAAAAGTGGCTGAGTGAAATCTACAAGATTTCACTCAGTCACTTTTAGGCCAATGCTACGTCAAAACCCTGTGCCTGCTTGAAGCAGGCGCAAGGCTTGATGCAGCATTGGGGAGATAGGGCCCCCCAGAGCATTGCTGGAGCTGCGTCGCAAGCGCGACTCAGCTCCAGCAATGCGCTGCTTTTACGGCACAGATACGTGGCACATCTGTGCCGTTTTTGCCACATAGTGCGCCACATTGTACCGCATTGTAAATGCGGCACACCATGGGTGGCGGAGCTGCGGCACACAATAACCGGCGCATCCGTGGGGATGCGCCAGTTATTGTAAAGCTGCCACTATACATTTAGCCAACTCTAGTTGAGTAGAGGTATTGCACAAAAAGATGGCATCTTCGTGGACAAACACGCAGGGCGGGATTCATTCTGCCCCCTCTTAGACTCGTTTTTTGTGCCCTTCTGCCCTCTGTTAGACTCGTTTTTACCTTGTTTTTCTGCCCTTCTGCCCTCTTTTAGACTCGTTTTTCCCTTGTTTTTCTGCCCTTCTGCCCCCTGTTAGACTCGTTTTTTGTGCCTTTCTGCCCTCTGTTAGACTCATTTTTCCCTTGTTTTTCTGCCCTTCTGCCCTCTGTTAGACTCGTTTTTTGTGCCCTTCTGCCCTCTGTTATTCCCTTGTTTTGGTGCCCTTCTGCCCTCTGTTAGACTCGTTTTTTGTGCCCTTCTGCCCTCTGTTAGACTCGTTTTTGTGCCTTTCTGCCCCGTTAGACCCATTTTTTGTGCCCTTCTGCCCTCTGTTAGACTTGTTTTCCCTTGTTTTTCTGCCCTTCTGCCCTTTGTTAGACTGCTTTTTGTGCCTTTCATCCCCCTACATCACCACATCATCACTCAGCGCTACCCCAGCATCACTCAGCACCACCACATTATCACTCAGCACCACCACATTATCACTCAGCACCACCACAGCACCACTCAGCACCACCACAGCATCACTCAGCAGCACCACAGCATCACTCAGCACCACCACAGCACCACTCAGCACCACCACAGCACCACTCAGTGCCACCACAGCATGACTCAGCACCACCACAGCATCACTCAGCACCACCACATTATCACTCAGCACCACCACAGCACCACTCAGCACAACCACAGCATCACTCAGCACCACCACAGCATAACTCAGCACCACCACAGCACTACTCAGCACCACCACAGCATCACTCAGCACTACCACAGCACCACTCAGCACCACAACAGCACCACTCAGCGCCACCACAGCATCACTCAGCGCCACCACAGCATCACTCAGTGCCACCACATTATCACTCAGCACCACCACAGCACCACTCAGCACCACCACAGCATCACTCAGCACCAGCACAGCATCACTCAGCACCACCACAGCACCAATCAGCACCACCACAGCACCACCACAGCATCACTCAGCACCACCACAGCATTAATCAGCACCACCACATTATCACTCAGCACCACCACAGCACCACTCAGCACCACCACAGCATATTTCAGCACCACCACAGCACCACTCAGCACCACCCCAGCATCACTCAGCACCATCCCAGTATCACTCAGCACCACCACAGCACCACTCAGCATCACCACAGCACCACTCAGCACCACCACAGCACCACTCAGCGCCACCCCAGCATCAATCTGCGCAACCATTCAACAACAACTGGTTCAAATATGTTCTCAATGTTTCAAACTTTATTACAAATGTCACAAAAAGATGTTAATATTTCACTTCTGTTCTTGGATTTCCGTCACAATAAAATACACATCATCACTCAGCGCTACCCCAGCAACATAATCTTCACAAAAGTTATTTACAAAAGTTTAAGCTATTGCCATTATAAATTAAATCACTTTTATTTAAGTATTAATTATTTAAAAAAATTAAAAGCTGTTGTAATTTGTAATATCAATACAGCTAAGTCATGTAAATACAAAACATTACAAATGCTATAGGTTTCACATTTGCGAAAGTTATAACTATTGGTATTGTAAATGACAAAGCTATTAGTTTAGCTATTTTCAAAACCAACACATAAATAAAATAAATTGTCATTTACAAGACCAATAGCTCAAACTTTCCTAATGCGAGACCAATTGCATTGCAAATGCTTGTTTTTTAAATCTGTCAGTGCTTCCTGTTGAGGTTTAATTTTCGTGACAGGCGCCTCATCGCTTTATTGTAACTATTCTCTGACCCTGCTTTAAGGGTCAGAGCAGGGTCAGAGAATAGTTGCAAGTAGGCAACGAGGCGCCAGGAAGCACTAACAGGCTAAAAGCAGCAGGTGCCCAAGTTGAAGTTAATTTCTTTGTAACCCTTTTGTAAAAGGTTACAAAAAATTTGCTTCAACTTTTGCACCTGCTGCTGTAACCCTGTAAGTGCTTGGCTGAAATTCGTCCCCGCTGATTCGCGGATTTTACCGCGATTTCGCGAGATTCACGGATTGCGAAATCGCGGAAAATCCGCAAATTCCGCGAGCGGAACGAATTTTCAGCCCATGCTTACTTAGGACAAGAGTAGTCACACTAGGATCTGCGTGCTCTAATGCAAGCATCAGAGCACAAAACTCTGCCAATTGGGTGGTACAGTCCTCCAATGTCTGTGTATGCACAACTTCGGACTTGAATTTACCATCCACCATCGTACCAACCACAATTGCTTAGGCAGAAACATAGGCATGTCTAGAAACCTTAGCCGGTTGCAGAGAACCGTCAGTGCAAATGATACAATGGAAATCCTCCAATGGCCGCATAGTCGGAGGAGCACAATAAACAAATGTATACTGCAAAAACTCCTGAGTCTGCAGAGAGAAATCAAAAATAAACGTGACATCTGGAGATGTCAAGGACCTGGCCATTGTATCTACAGTGGGTGCAAAGCCTTTGAATTTGGTACACTGCCTTTCGTCACTGCCTCCAAGGCAGAATACGGACTAACAACCAAAATGTGCTTTTCCTGCGACAGTGCACGTTCCTTAAGAATCGCCATCTGCACTGCTGTCAAATCTTTTTTCACAGTGGAAAACCGCAACACAGCTGAAGTGTACAAGTGTGACTTGTAAGCGATAGGGACTGTGTCACCCTCATTAAAAGTCAGGTACGTGAAACCCACCGCGCCAGGTACGATTCTTATTACCAGGTTGGTGTGGTCATCATGAGTCAGTAAGAACTTAGATTCCAGAAGATCAGCCTGCAAAGATTGCAAGATGGTTGAATGTGTTGGCAGTCAGCAAGATTTGGTTTGATGGCTTCCTTCCCCACCCTCTTACTGCAATTAGATTCGGTCCTTTGTCCATTCCAGGCACTTCTTGGCCTGTTATAGTTGGCTTTACCACGTACCCATGTGCAGGGGAATATCCCTTACTTGAATTGAGGCCCCTTTATTCCTCTGCAGTAGCAGTTATAAGGGCTTTGGTTCATTACATTTCCCGCAATATTCCAGGTGGGGGCCCTGGTTTTGCGGCGCATCCAGTTAGGCTGAAAAGGTTGAAGGTTAGTCATGTTATGGTTAATGCGGTTATGGGGAAGCGTCGCTCAGATAAGGATGAAATGCCTTTTTGTTTGCCGAGAAATTCGACCAACTAGAGGCAGTATTTCCTAACACGACTCCTGTGGAGAAACAGAGGACTCTTACAATTAAGAAAAACTTAGTGCCCAAAGTAACTGACTGTACCACATAGGGTATGGTTTTTGCGGCAGTCTATACGAGATGCTTCGGCACCCCATCAATGTCTGTCCTACCCTCTGTCATTAAGCGTGTTCAGGATGAGCACGGACCGGAGGCAGCTGTTGAATTGGGAATGAGACTCGTTGCAGTGTTTGACGTAGTTTCCGATCTTACCCTTGCTAACGTTAAGGGCGATGCAGTGAGCTTTTAGGTGTCTAATCCTTTGCGCGATGTCCCCAATGCAGAGAAACCCCATCGGTTACCGAGAATTATCACGGCTGCTTATAAGACCTTTGGCCATAATAGTTTAGGTGTTAAGCTTTTTGCCAAGACAGCGCAGAAGCAAACACAGGCGGCGAAGTCTGACAACGATGATCGCCCCTCAAGTCAGAAACAGACTTGGACTAAAATTAAAGAAAAAGGGGAAAAAGCAACAGAAACAGGGGTCCGGTTCCGCCTCGCCGATACATGTGTCTACTGAGCGCACTTATGAATTGCGAAACCGCACTACATTTAAGTCACCTGATCGTTTTCAGGTTCATGATCTACGTTCTGCTCACTCTTAGTAGGATTCATCAGTCTCATCCACCGGTGGAGGAGACAGCGGCAAGGGGAGGAGTGCAAGAATTGGAGAAAGTAGGTTGTACCAAAACTTAAAGAGCTTAATACGCTGGGCATAATCGGAAATGTAAGTATGCCTGAAATTTAAAAATCTCAGTAAAATGTATCGTTTTTTCAGTGTTGAGGGATTGATCCAGGAAGTGAGGAGCCAAACCTTGACCTTCATAGTTTATTCTTCTAATAGAAAATACTGCAGTCCTAAACCATGGAACTTACGTTTTTGGGATAGTCACTGTAGATCGTACCACTGTTAAATTCTTATATCTTCCTCTTTTTAATTCTATTCGCTCTAACATGTAGTTAACAAGGCACAGTTAGAGTGAATTAATGTTTCAAAGCAGAGTTCCTACATGTAAATGAGATTTATTTTGATATATTCACATGGATGTTTAAAGCCAGCTGCAGTCAGGCTACACATGTAGGCCTGAAGCCATGTTTTATTTGTTTACCTAGTGATTAACGACATGTGTGTTTGACTCTTCCTGTGATATTTATCTTCCATGTCACTATTGTGTTTCCTGCACCATATACTGTGCTCTTTTTGAGAAGCTAAAAATATAAAAATTTGGGAATAGCTGAGTTACCTATGTTTTAAGGAGTCAAACTGCATGAGCTGAGATCTAATCAGCAGTGCCCCAGTGCGCAGAGAGAAAAAAACGAAAAAACAGTCAGCAGAAATAGGGGTTACCACTCAAAAATGAGGTATTTTTTATCAGTATGTTACCATTCTTTGTATAGATTAGAATTAACATTGGGAGCCATATGTTGGTAAATTGTATTTACCAATTCCTAAATACCAAATTTTACCTATTTGTTATATACCGAATGGGTAAATACCGAATCGGAGATTAAAAAAACAAGCATGAGGAATCAACCAATACTGTGCATCCACCCCACTCCACAACTAGGAAGTGGCCACCCCCCATGCAGGTGCAGACAATCAGAACCTTCTGGAGAGCTGGGAGTGCAGAGGAGAGCAACTGAGCCACTGGCTGAATGTTGCTGAGGAGAACTGCAGGATGGCTTCCAATGAATCTGAGAGGGAAGGAGCAGACAGGAAAAGGAAAATGAGGTTCAGTGCAAGTGAGCTTCGGGTCCTTGTGGAGGAGGTGGTGAAACACCACACACATCTTTTTGGAAAGCAGTCCCTGCAGGTAGCAGAAGTAGTAAAAAGGAAGATCTGGCTCGCAATCCAGGCGCAGGTGAATGCTATTGGGGTGAGCCCACGGGACATCGATGACCTCAAGAAAAGGTGGTATGACCTTTGGATCATCACCAAGAGGAAGCTGGCTGCACAGAGCAAACAGGCCAGTCTAACAGGGGGAGGAAGGAGCAGGGCACCTGCCCTCACTGACCTGGATCAGCTGGTTGAGTCAACTTTGGAGCCCGAGAGTGTGTCTGGAATTGGGGATGCAGACAGCTCAGCCAGAGCTGCCACAAAACAAGGTAAGAAGCATGCACAGCAATCCTGCCCCCTTCCCTATCCCCATTCCCCATTGTGGCGTTGTGACTGACACTCCAGTACAGGTTTTAGTATACACCAGCAATGCATTATGGGAGATGTAGTAATTGAAACACCCATCATTACAGTCATCACACTAAACAAAAAGGCGTGCCACACACATCAGTCAGAAACAGCAGAGGACATTGAGATAGTGTGACAGAATTGTAATTTAATATTGAAATGCAGGGCTGCAGGACCACTGAGCTAATGTCCATATCTGTCCACTGGAGAGTCATCGCTCAGGACTGCGCAGGAGAAGGAGAGAATGGCAACCCGTAGGGGAAGAACAGAGGATGCAAGCACAAGTGCAGGTCACAGCACTCTACCACCACCGACATCAACACCACAGGCAGCTGCAACACCAGAGCCAGCATCAACACTGCTGATTGACTCACCACCACAGCAAGCCTCACAACAAGCCTCAGCCTCAGCAGCAGCAACATCACCTGTAGCGGTAAGGCCCAGGAGACATGCTGTTGCCACTCTCCATGTCATGGATTCGTCCTCTGAGGACACAAGGGGGGGTGACACACCAACTTGTCCACTGGAGGAAACAAATGCCAGGCTGCAGTCCACCTCCAAGGGTGCGCAAACAGGTGCGAGACAACACAGGACCCGGGAGCACAGCACAACTCGGCAGGGTGATGGGGTCTTCGGCGGGCTGGAGGCCAGTATAGTAAAAACGCAGCGCCTGCAGGGGAAGGCGATTTAATCAGTACAGAGACAAATGTGGCACCTAAACCAGAACATGGTTAACATTGACAGGGGAATCAGCTCCATGGCGGAGGGCATTGAGTAGATGGCTGAGGGCATGCAGGACATGTCCCAGTCTGTGTTGGTGATGTGTGACAAACTGGACGAGGACACGGCAACAAGGCACAGGGAGAGGCAGTATATGTAGCAGCACACCAGGGCAGTGAACCGCCTGGCATCTGCTACGTCCGTGGCAATGCAGGAGGGGCTTGTGCACTGCTGCACTGATGTCTCCAGGGGGATGGGGAAGGGGACATCCACACTGGAAGTGATGCTGCCCACCCAGTCAGCCAATGCCGGTGCACTAGGTGTGGGGGAGAGTAATGAGACCATCAGCAGGAGCAGCATTACGCCCCTATAAGAGACACCTGGAAGAGCAGCAGGTAGCATGCTGCAGACCTGGCTCAGCAGACAGTGAGGATAGCTAGCTGCAGGCATCCAGCACTGTTGTGTGTGGGCGCAGACGTTAATACTGCCCACACATTTATGAACATATTTAGGGTGAAGTAACCCTTGACTACCTATTAAGGTTGTCACCATTTGGAATGGCATCGTGTGCTATTTGTTCATTGTCCTAGTGCCCAGTTATTAAACTATGTCATGTACATGCAACGTCTGACTGTGTCTCCTTATTTACTTAAAAATAGTTGCGTGGGATCTCTGCCCGTCTCTGTCTCCCATCTGTTGCTGGCACCACTCCTGCTGTGTTGAGCTCAGGCTTTGCAAATTCATCATCATTATCCTCAATATCTGTTAATTCTACTACTGTTCCTTTCCTAGTGACAAGGTTGTGCAGCATTGCGCAAGTTGCAATGATTTTACAGCAGATGAGGGGTGAGTACTGACGTGCGCCTCCTCTTTTGTGGGGGCAGCGGAACTTGCCCAAAGGGCGCTCCACGACGTTGCGTGTACATTTGTGTGCCACGCTGTAATGTCTCTCACTCGGGGTTGATGGGTTCAGGTAGATGAGTGAGGATGAATGAGCGGACGGCATATGCGCTGTCGCCTATGTGGAAAAGAGAGAGCCATTACTTACGTGCACAACAACACCTACATCTGCAATATCTATCAGGGTGTGTCACAGTGTTTTACCTAGCAGGTATACCGAGCAGGTGACCGTCCTGCTCCCAGCAGAAGCGGTCGCTCCACAAGCTGATCCACGCCTTCACCCGCCCTGGTACAGTAGCGATCTCGCACTGCACTGCGTGAGCCTGCAGAACTTTTCTAATATACATCGATTGCCTGCATCATTTTCGGACCTTATTGAAATAAGCCTGCATAATTATTTTGCTCTTCGCCAAGAGATACCTGATAGCAGCGCTTCTTGCCAGGGTGCGCTAGTCCAACTGTTTATATTGTTGCCTGCTGATTTAACTTGATTTAACTGATTGAACCTGATTAGCATTAGCCTCGTGCATTTGCCTTCGTGCCCCAGTCCGGTTGTAGTATTGGCTTGCAGCCATTTTGTTTGTTGTTGTTAGAGCCTCCCTGCCCTGATCTCCACCCCGCTCCCTGCCTCCCAGCTGACCCTCCCTCCCACGAATACTGTTCACCACGCTCCACCACAGCTGCGCTGTGACCGTCCTGCTCCCAGCAGAAGCGGTCGCTCCACAAGCTGATCCACGCCTTCACCCGCCCTGGTACAGTAGCGATCTCGCACTGCACTGCGTGAGCCTGCAGAACTTTTCTAATATACACGGATTGCCTGCATCATTTTCGGACCTTATTTTAATAAGCCTGCACAATTATTTTGCTCTTCGCCAAGAGATACCTGATAGCAGCGCTTCTTGCCAGAGTGCGCTAGTCCAACTGTTTATATTGTTGCCTGCTGATTTAACTTGATTTAACTGATTGAACCTGATTAGCATTAGCCTCGTGCATTTGCCTTCGTGCCTCAGTTCGGTTGTAGTATTGGCTTGCAGCCATCTTATTTGTTGTTGTTAGAGCCTCCCTGCCCTGATCTCCACCCCGCTCCCCGCCTCCCAGCTGACCCTCCCTCGCCCCTCCCCCTCCACTATCCACTTATGTCAGATGTCTGTTCGCGCAGCGTTCACGCGCAGCGGACGCGCCCCATGCGCGCCGAAGGTGCGCCAAAGGTAAGCCCGTCTACGCCAGTCCGCGCCTGGACCGCGCCCAGCGCCGGACCCCCTGGCCCCCGCAACCCGCACTCCTCCCGCGTATCGTATGACGCCGCCACCCTCTTAGCCCTTAACCCCGGAAGCACACCACAATGCTACGAGGCTGCCCCTGGACGTACCCAGGGTCCATTCGCCTGCCACTCCTGCAAGTTCGTCTGCATCAAGACCCACACCAAATCCACTCCCTCCAAACACAGCCCCGACTCTAACCACCTGAAGTGCATCCTGCTGAACACCCGCTCGGTCCACAGACACATCACTGAACTCTGGGATCTACTCGACACTACATCACCGGACGTCGCCTTCCTTACTGAAACATGGATGAACGCATCATCAACACCCGACATCGCCGTTGCCATCCCGGACAATTACTAGATCATCCGGAAAGACCGTGCCGTCCAAACTGGAGGAGGCATCGACATCGTCCATAAGAACACCATTAAAATCACATCCAGCTTCGACGATAACCTTACAACCGCCAAACACCTCCACTTCCAGATCCACACCGACCCTAGGACCACACTCAGAGGCACCCTCATCTACAGGCCTCCAGGAACCCGTAAACAATTCAGCGAAGACATCACTGACTTCATCAGTCCACATGCCCTCGCCTCCGAGAACTACATTCTACTAGGAGACCTCAACTTCCACCTGGAAAAGAAAAACGACAGCAACACCACCACCCTTCTTGACAACCTGGCCAATCTCGGCCTCAAACAACTTGTTGACACCCCCACCCATGTAGCCAGACACACGCTCGACCCAATCTTCACCTCCAGCAAACACATCTCCTTCGACCACACCACAGCTCTCCACTGGACGGACCACTGTTGTGTTCACTTCAGCTACAAAACCACCTCGACCCATAACCCCCAACAACCTATTCCCCGGAGAAAATGGAACAAAATCACCACCGACCAACTCCTCACATCGCTCAACCAGAACCCACCCGCCCTCTCATCGGACCCAAACCAAGCTGCCATCAAATTCAAACAATGGATCACTCACAGCGCTGACGAATTAGCACCCTTGAAAAACCATCACACCAAACAAGACAAAAAAAAGGCCCCTTGGTTCAACGATGACCTTAAGAAATCCAAAAAACGATGCCGTACTCTCGAGAAAACATGGAGAAAATACCCGACAAGCGACAACATGACCACTTTCAAATCAGCCACCCACAAACACCACCAGCTGATTCGATCCACCAAGAAATCAGCATTCAAGAATCAACTCGACAACAACGCCCATAACAGCAAGGAACTATTCAACATCGTCAAAGAATTCACCAACCCCACCGCAGCCTCAAACGACATCACTCCCTCCCAAGACCTCTGCGACTCGTTATCCTCCTTCTTCTACAACAAAATTGCCGACATACATAACAGCTTCGAAAATAGTGCCAACGAACAATCCTCGCCACCCCCATCAGAACCTAAACCGACCTCTAACAACCTCAACGCCTGGAACCCAATTACCACCGAAGACACCATCCGCCTAATGAATTCCATCCACTCTGGCTCGCCAACCGACCCATGTCCCCACCACAGCTACAACAAAGCAGACTCCATCATCGCACCCCATCTCCGTGATATCATCAACTACTCCTTCAACTCTGCTACCTTCCCAGAAAGTTGGAAACATGCCAAAGTCAGCGCCCTCCTGAAGAAACCCACAGCAGACCCCTCTGAACTTAAAAACTACCGCCCCATATCCCTCCTCCCATTCCCGGCCAAAGTCATTGAGAAAGCCGTCAATAGCCAACTCGCCGCCTTCCTCGAATCCAACAACTCCCTCGATCCCTCACAATCCGGCTTTCGAGCCAAACACAGCACCGAGACCGCCCTCATCGCAGCCACAGACGACATCCGAACACTACTGGACAACGGAGAAACAGTTGCCCTCATTCTACTCGACCTCTCCGCCGCCTTCAACACTGTCTGCCACAGCACCCTCATACAACGCCTCAGCAACATCGGCATAAAAGGTAAAGCATTGGACTGGATCATCTCGTTCGTCGCCTGAAGAACCCAGAGTCCGCCTCCCCCCATTCAAATCAGAGGCCACCGAAGTCATCTGCGGTGTACCACAAGGATCATCACTCAGTCCCACCCTCTTCAACGTTTACATGAGTCCACTCGCTTCCATCGTGGGCCAACATGTGATGTATTCTTATAGGTTCTGTATCGATCCCCCTATTCCTGACCCTGTTCTGGTTAACAAGTTAACTAGCAGCCATCCCATGATGCAGAAACCGTTATCTGATGAAGCCACACCACGGCACAGGAACGTGTTATCTGATTAGGTCATAACGCTTGCCATCTAATTAGACAAGCAATATTCCTCCAGCCCCTGATAAGGCATACGGAGTTCTCAAAGCAAATCAAACCTATGACAACCTGGGAAAAACCCTGCGGCCATTGTTTTGATTTCACCGAGAACTTCAGCAAAAGAATGTGCTAACGACCAGCTCGTATGACATCCTTATTGACATATCTATGTCCATCCTTACGTCAATCTCGGCACCTTACAGGTATAAATATTACCGATATTGCCTTAAGCAAACACACGCGGTGGTGACGAGATCGGAGCAGCCAGACATGCCGAAGCCCAGAGCAGAGCAGACCCCGCTGGCGCCGCCCCGCCTTCCTGACGCGCTGAGAACGAGACGCTGTTTTCTCCTGCCGAGAAATCCAGCTCCGGCGCTTCTGGGTAGCCCTCGCAGGCAGCCTGGAATATCGAGACCAGAGACGAGAGATACCATCCCTCATTCATCCTAGATTCCAGGTACAGAACTGAATAACCCCTTGCAGAGACTTCTTGAGTCAGTCACTTGGCAAAACAAACTTAACTTAAACTGCTACTTTCTATTCCCGCCCACGTATTAGGCTTAGGTCAGGTACACTGGGGTAGGCGTAGGTAGAAACACCAGTTGAGTACGATTAGTCAAATATATATGTGTATGTATCTATTTTATCAATTTTAAACCACCTTATGGCTTAGAAACCATATAAATGTTTTTACAGTATTATTTTATACTTCTGCTTTTATTGTATACACTTTACTTAACCTTAAGTATTGCGATAATATCGATCCATTTCTCTTGTATGAGAAAAGAGACTGATCAATAAATACCATCTTTTATTGAACACGCCCGTCTCTTCCTTTTCTCTACAATCTGGTGAGACTAAGAATGCACGTACTGACTGAGTAAAATAAGTTGTCTTTTGTTTTCACACAACTCTAGAGATACACTCTTGATTAGGGGAGAGCAAAGTTGTCATGTTCTATGGTTGTCAGAAACTAAATCCCTTCTTGTCTATCCAGGGAGGTTCAACTCCTCCTTGCCTATTCGAGAAAGTTTCTAGTGAACTCTGAGCTAGCTGGCAAACCCAAAACTTTAAGTCTAATATCGACAATAGAAGACCTAGTTAACGTCTGGTCTAGGCCTATACTATTGAAGGTATTATTCCAATGCGCAGAGCCTATTGGGATAATAGGAACTACACTACATGGCGCCCAAACGTTTGGAAAGGCGATAAAACTAACGCAAGACATTAGAGTAACTCAGTCGTGCTTTTTCACTCAGACCCCTTTTTACCCATAATACTCCAAAGACGTCTGGAGTGGGTGAAAGGTCATATCCGCCATACCTCGCAGGAGGAAACTCCTATGTATGGTTCTTGGTTTAGTCAACGTTGAAGGATACACTGTTCCAGAATATTGTGCATCTAATCTCTGTTTCCATAAGAAACCTGATCTGCAAACAAACAAAATAACCTTCCTGACAGTAGAATGTCAGACACTGAAGAAGAAAGAGAGATAGCTAGATTAGCAGCTGAACTCGTAGCAGCTGATAATACTATGCAAGAAGCAGACCCGGATTTAATACTCATCCCGGTCAACATAAGGAAATCTATAACTTTAAAACTTATAGAAAATGGACTGACACCTAGAGGTGGCACAGTCATATTCGTAATAGAGGCACACGAATATCGGCAGACAGAGGTATTCTATTCATGGATAAACTTTCCAGCAGCAAACGCTGTAACAAAGCACTTCCACCATTACAAAACAGAGGAACCTCCTGAAGAATACACTCCTTTCGAGGAGGTGGAAGTACCACTTAAATTTCAAGAGCACCTGCTCTTGTTTAATGGCGCCCTAAAACACAACAATCACATCACCAGGCTCGGTCCATTAGGTAGACCAGGAGCAACGTGGCCGGTCCTAGCCAGATACACACCACATCCAGACATCAAAAGAATGTCTGCAGCAGATGTTTTAGTACAACTAAAACAATTAATAAAAGTACATAGACAATTAGTCCAATATGTAATGCGGACTTCAACAATCCAACCAGCAATTAAAATTCCACAGCTGACCCCTCATCAGGGGAACACAAATAAAATTACACCACAGAACATACAGTCCTGCCTAGGTAAGGTACCAGCTAAAAGGGAACAAATACCATTCTGGTTAGCACAAAAAATCACCCAAATAGAGGCGGTGTTTCCAGACACCACTCATGTGGATAAACACAGGATTCTGACTATCTGTCTTCCAATGGGAATCGCACCACACGTGGAGGACTGTGACACTTTGGGTACAGTCTTTGCTTCCATCTACACAAAAACGCATGGTGTTCCATCCATCTCGGTAATACCAGATGTGCTAAAACAAATTCAAGATGAATACGGTCCAGAACCCGCTTTAACTCTTGGTATGAAATTACTGAAAGACTTCAAGCAGGTCTCGGCTATATTACTAGCCAATATAAAGGGAGAAGCAGCAAACGTGGCGATCCGCCAAAGGTTAAAAGAAACAGATATAGCAGACCAACCAGCTGAAATTGCCAGAATTATAGAAAAATCCTATGAGGAACTGGGTAGAGATAGTTTAGGTGGAATACCAGTAAAACCCCAACTGATTGAAAGTCCTGAAAAAATATTTATTAAAAATAATCTAAACAGCCAAAAGAAGAACTGGGATGGAAACAAACAATCCAATCCAAAAGAAAAGAGATTCCAGTCCAGAGGAAGGTCTCCTCGGCAGAGAGAAAGATCTCCGGACCAAGGACCCAAGTCTCCCCAAAGTGAGCCCTCTGGGAAAAAATACAACCTTAGAAATAGGGATAATATAAAAAAAACGGATAGATATCAAGATTTTGATACACGTCCCTCTCAATCTTTTCAGACTTCCTCGCAGAAATCGGAAAGAAGAGGACGATCGGAACCCAGGGAAAGGCACGTCAAGTCCAAAGACAAGGAACCTGCTCATCCAAATAAGAAATTACAATTTCCAAAAAAGAAGGTAGCCAGTATTAAAGTATTCAACAATGCCGAGAATACTGAGGACACAGCTGAAAAACGGAGAGTGGGCTCAGACAATGCTAGACAGCGCAGCAGAAGTGAGCATAGCTCGCAAAGTCCTTATGAATCATCTGGAGACAGTGGACACGAATGAATACCTTCAAGTGGAAACTGCAGACACCAGAGTTAGCAAACCTCACAAAATATATGAAATAACATTACGTATAGAGGGGGATAAGACTAGAAAAATAAGGGGACTATTTTGGGATAATCTCTCCAAGGGCTATGACATCCTTCTAGCTGAAAAAGACTGGCCACCAGAGTTTGTCAGGGACTGCCCTCATGGCGAAGAAATAATTATGCCTGCCTTCTCAAATCATATCCCAATTCATAAAAAATACACACTTGCTAGAAAGTGGGCAGTAGCTCAAGCTCCTGCTTTATATAAAAATCACGTAGGATGGGATGAGGATTCTCCTCCTCACAAAATCCAGTTAAAAACACAACCTACTGCACAAAGACAGTACCCAATTAAGCAAGAAGCTAAAAAACAGGTAAAAGAAATCCTAGACCAATTAGAATACCAGGGGGTGATTGAAACTTGCACCTCACAAATGAACAACCCTTTGTTTCCTGTCTCCAAACCAGACAATTCATATCGTCTAGTTTTGGATTACAGACACCTTAACTCATGTTGCAAAACTTTTGCAGTGCAAAACTCGCATAGTGCAGCGCTAATGAATAACATAGTGCGCAAAAAATACAAAACAACATTAGACATCTCTAATGGATTCTTCTGTCAAAATATAGCACCAGAGAGCAGATATTTGTCCGCGTTCTCAATAAATGGCGCTCAAAAACAATTCTGTCGGTTACCCCAAGGGTTCAAGAACAGCCCAGGATTATTCTCAGCGAGAGTAACAGAATTACTACAAACATATGATGAAGAGGCATTATCTTATGTCGACGACATATACCTAACAGATGATGACTTGGATACTCACTTGAAGAGAGTGAACACCATAATACTTGGGTTCGCAGCAGAGGGTTACAAATTCAACTTTAAAAAATCTAGAATTGCCCATATAACAGTCCTGTTCTTAGGATATGAATTATCAAGTGAAGGCAAAAGCCTGGCTGACAATTTCCTAGAGAAATGTGCCGTACTCCAAGCACCTAGAACACTAAAAAACCTACAGTCAATTCTAGGCTTCCTAAATTTCGGAAGAACATACATTGCAAATTACGCAGAAAGGGTCAAACCCCTTTATGATCTAATAAAACCAGATTTTAAAAAAACCAATTGGACCCAAATACACACAGAAATTCTGAGATCCTTACAAACAGACATGTTAATTAAAACAAAATTAGAAACACGTGATAACACACACAATCTTGTGATTCGAGTCATCCCAGGAAGATGCGGATTCACATACCTGACCTCTAACGAGGGAGAAAAGGTACCAATTGCATTCAAATCACACTTGTACACTAAAGCTGAAATGAAATTTAGCCCAACGGAAAAAATTCTAATTGCAACACAGACAGCTATAGCAAAAGAACGAGCCCTGGCACAAGGTAAACGAATAATAATCGTGACACCGATACCAGCCCTAGAGGCGGTAACAAAGGCAAGCATTCCGAATGCTAAAGCACTACATCCAAGGTGGATACAGTGGGCTAATTCTCTTGCTGCAACAGACGTGGTATACGAATTTGATCCCAACTTAAAAACACAAGAATTTCTCCAATACGAATTTGAATGTCCTCCGCCGACCGAAATTTTGCCTCTAGAACATTACGGCTGTATAATATACACAGACGGATCTGCGCAACCCGCAGTGGGGGGTATACAAGCTTAAAGTGCTGCGTGCGCGATTGTTAAAGGTCGCTGGCACGAAGGGAAATTTAAACCAGCTATCACCAAAACACAATCTCTGGGAGATTGTACAGCTCAGCGAGCTGAACTACTGGCATTCAAGATGGCACTTGAAAATACCGATCGAGTATTCCCCACACTCATAGTGTGCGATTCGTATTATTGCGTTCAGTCTTACAATGAATACTTGCAGATCTGGCTTCAGAATGGTTTTAAGGATGCAAAAGGAGGCACAATCAAGCATAAAATGCTCTGGGAACAAGTAGTTCTTTTACAAAAAGAACTACCAAAGACTCACGTGATACATACACTGAGTCATCAACTTGATGGCGTTCACGTTGCAGGGAATTCATTGGCTGACGAGGCCGCGAAGGCAGCTGTGCAAACGGCTTCCGTAGCTGCCATCACACGGTCAAAAACAAAAATAGACAGC
Organism: Lissotriton helveticus; assembly: GCF_964261635.1. NCBI lineage: Eukaryota > Metazoa > Chordata > Amphibia > Caudata > Salamandridae > Lissotriton > Lissotriton helveticus. Next base: position 117,684,771 of record NC_136063.1, on the reverse strand, counting down.
GAAATATTACAGGCTGTCAGCGCTACAGAAAAGGATTCGATAGAAACACTCCCGAAAGGCTTTCCAGTAAAATACTCATACATAACTGATGCAAACAATGTTCCTTTTGCTCGAATCCCTGGAGTGGGGGATAGGGCAATTCCAAACATGGAACATAGGTTAGGACTAATAATAGCGGCACACGAAGGGCTTGCTTCTGCACATGCCGGCGTCTCAGCCACAGTATCATTATTAAAACAGAGATACTGGTGGCCACAAATGAGAAGACAAACACGGAACTATGTTCTAGAATGTGAAATATGTCAAAGAATGAAAGTATCAACGGTGAGACGACCAGCACAGACGCCCCTTCTAATCTCAGATAAACCATTAGCCTGTGTTTATCTGGACCACTGTGGTCCCTTACAAAGGGATGGTAACTATAAATACATCCTGGTCGCAGTGGATTCATGCACGAGATTCATATGGATGTGGCCCCAGCGATCGGCTGACGCCAGAACTGTTATAAAAGATTTGCGAGTCTTTATCGGCACATACGCAATTGGCATGCTGCATTCTGACCAGGGTCCTGCTTTTAGCTCTCGAGCTTATAAGGAGGCCATGACCAGCATGGGCATTGCATTGCGGTACTCTTGTCCATTTCATCCCGAGGGAAACGGAATCGTAGAAAGAAAAAACCGTGACATAAAGCAACCTATAACAGCAAAGGTATTAGGTTCGGGAGCTGGGTGGGTCAAACATCTAATAAGTGTCCAACGTAGTCTAAACAACCTGCCAAGAAATTCTCTGAAGGGATTCAGTCCGTACGAATTATTGTTTGGAACTAGGATGTTAGTCTTAGATCTTGACAGTCAGACTTCAGTGGTGAAGGAAAAATGCTTTGATATCAAAGATCGTTTGGCTATTTTGCAGGACTTAAACAAAACAAGAAAAGACCTGAGCAACATAAAATTGAAACAGCAGCCAACAACCATTGAAGAACCACCACCTGTCCCAGCAAGACCTGTCTGGATTCCAAAAGTCGGGGATCTAGTCAGAGAAAAGATCGCGGTAAAGAAGGAATTTGGGCCTTCTTACAGAAAAGCAGTTCCTGTCTTGTCTATCAATGGGACAAGATCAGTTGTACTACCGCCGCTTGCTGGTAAAAAGGAGAACCGAGTTGTATCCATCGACCTGGTAAAACCACAATCATGTGGCCGATAACAAACAGTAGGCCAAGTGGACTCCCGATAAGTAGCAGAACACCAAGGTTTGCTACAAATACAGAGGTCCAAACTAAGAGGCTAATCACATTCGAAACGCCTACAGAACACCAACAAGGACTATGCAACAATGCATTGGAACTCAGACCTCTAAAAACCCAAATAAAAACATTTAGTAGAGACACACCAACCTACAATGAAGTAACAAATGAATATGCTGAAGCTGCAAGAAACAGTAATCCTGAAGCAATTGGAACAATTGACAGAACTGCATCCGGCTACTTCATAAACTTCGATGATTGCTCTGAAGACCTAAGTGAATCAAAGACACAGCCATCAACAAAAACATTTAAAAATAAAGCTAAGGAACTTTTGAAACACCTGAAAGAAACCTATCTGATTTCTCGATGGATTGAATTTTGGGTGGGCTTTGGTGCATTTATCCTCATACTTTGGCTCATCATGGTACTAACTTTGGGACGCTTCATTGAGGGAAAATATGCTAAAATGGACACAGCAAGTCAGAAAATCAACTTGATCCTCAAGCCACACATATCTTCACACGTCGAGAAAAGAGAACTTTCTTCAGTCAACTTCACAGCCAATCCTATACCAGGTGGGGTAGCATGGGACAATACTGACTACGAAATTTATGGTCCGGTTGAAATCCTGAAATATCCACACCAAATCAAGATCTCGTTAAGTGACTTTGTAAAACCAAGCTCATTTGCTGATGATTGGGACTTTGAAAACATAAATGATATGATGTCTGACTTAGTGATGTCTGCTAAATTTACCAAACATGATTATTTGCAGGGTTCGACAAATTATGATAGTATGTACTGTTACAACCACTATGGTAACCATTTTTTACATAAATCGGCACAACCTAGAAATGTTTTAAATTATAATCAATGGGAACATTGTGCAACCCCTCCAAAAGGAAGCTCAAGAACCTTTTATGACAAATATTCATACTTTTCAGGGTTCAACACAAGTAATGCTGAAACATTTTATTTCAAATTGTCAAATAAGACAGGGACAAAGATCATGCTAACAAACACGAAAATGATATATTCAGACTCATTTTTTGAACAAATGAATACTTTTGGTTTTGATTATTGGGACAAAAATGTTGAAGTAAAAAGTGTTTGGGGTACAAAAGAATGGCAAGTACAAGGTATAGAATCATTGTTTAGAGCCTGCATGATCCCAGAACAAATTATATTTTTAAATGACACTGTTCAACAAACCACCTGTCTTGGCTTAGCCAAAATTAAAGACTTAAATAAACCGTCTATTCCAAAGCCAACAATGGACAGCAATAGCTCTACAGATGAAGAGATAGACGTAAACTATGTATTATACCAAAACAGAACACATCCTGATTTGAAACAATGGTTGATCTGGCCCACAGATACTAATAACTGTCAAGATAGATTCCTGAACAAAACACAGGGGTTCACATTGACCAGGCCAGACCCTAGATATTCCCAAAGACAACACCCAGGGATAATAACCACCTACAGTGTGGGCAAATTATGCCTTCAATGGCTACAAACTTCCACACTGACAGAAATTAAGCAACACCTAACTTTACTTACTGATGGTGCTGACTTGCGTGATTTCATTATGGGACCGCGCAAACAGCGTCAAAAACGCTTCATAGCAGCCTCTGTATACGCAGCTTACAACGAGGCCTGGAAGGTAACTCAAATTGAGACAGCAGAAAGTATACGGGAAATTGACCGTATTAATTTGGAAAAATCACTTTCTGTAGTGGACAATGGGTTAATGACTCTGTCCTCCAGAATTTTTTCTTTGGACAGCATTGTGTCTTCAGCAATCAACATATTATCGCAAGACTTACTGTTGTTACAACACGGTCAGTCTCAATTGCGTTCTATTGTACAGCTTGGCTGGACGTTACAAAATCTGCGTTCAGGCTATGTCCCTTGGCGTTTAATCAACACAACGTAACTATTCAATATCTTTAACCTTACTGATAAACAAATCAGTATGGCACAGAAGGGTGCTGATTATACAATCCTGAGCATTGAGAAACTCGAGAGATTACCAGTGACAATGTCAGAACGACCTGTCAGTGAATGGATAATACATGGGATAATTAATATTCCAATATCAACCTTCAGGTTTCAATACTGCCAAAAATATATACAGGCTGGCATGTACGAAAAATTGGGAAAAGGGTACATTAAGTCTACATGGAATTTGCCCTATTCACATGCATGTGTCAGTAATAAAGGACAGAAAGTGTTTCTTAGTGGCAATAATTGTGCGATGTCACTAAGCGGTACACTTCTGTGTAATGGAATTAGTTTGCATGGAGCCTGTGAAGGGAACTCAAATAACCTTTCATGTCACCAGCTAGGCACACCTGCAACAGAGATAGAACCATTTTTTCAAAGACTCTATAATGGGAGTTACATTCTAATTGTGGACCGCAGATGCTGTAGTCTTATGCCCGGGACTCCTTATCTCGTAACTACGACTGCGAAGGTCAAGTGCTGTGGACGCTTATTGTTCCCCAGCTCCTTTCCAGACAGGGAGGCAAGGGCATGGCCCAACTTGAAACTTACTTCTATTCGAATAGACACTTTAAGCAGAATGAAAACAGTGCTTCTTCAGACGCCAACCAGGCTCACGTCATCAAAAGAAACGTATGATCTCCTAGTCGCAAGGACGACTGCAGAGATTCACTCATTGTTATCAACTAATTCCCCCATACATTTCGCAGAAATCCTGAATGAAATCTTAAATATTTCTGATACCAGTGGAGTCTCAAAAGTATTTAAGACAGTATTTCCAATGGCATTAACACCATTCAAAGCCATACTGGGTATTTTTCCAGATTTCGTCCATTCGATTTTTGGCGGACTTCCCCTCATTTTGGGACTAATTGCAGGAATTCTATTCTTAGTCCTTATATTTCGTTATGGCAAACCGTGTCACAGACAAAACACCTGCGACAAGGGAAGAAACAATCCGAGCCATTGGATACCGGGACCGGATATCAAAAATCCTGGGACTATCCCGGCTTAGAGACCTGAACATGACTTGGTTTCTTTCATTTCGACCAATGTGGCATCGATGTGTTTTACCTGTATTAAGGTGCTTGCTGTGCGGAGAAGAATGCGTGTTGGACACCTGTCTGACGCTACAATCGGATGCGCCTATGGATGCAGAAACATTGTTGGGTCCGATAACGGCTCATGCTTTGTGCTGCCCTCAACGGCTGCCAATCCTGATGACGGCATTCGTGGAGACTTCACCGCTATGATTAAGGGGTAGTGAAGTTCAAGATGAAAGCAGCATCGATCAGGTACGACCTTCTGTCAGCAATACTAATCAAAACGTCAGTGGAGACAATCATGCGCACGAATGCATGGTTACACCTTTTTCCGAGTTAGTGGAACTCTCCCCAGGAAGCTGTTGACAGCTTTTTCGACAGTCTAAATGATATGATGTTCTCACCAGAGCAGAAATAGAGACTTTTGAGCAAGCTAGCACACGGGGTTCCCAACACCCTGAATTTGGCCTTCAACTTTAATGATAAAATTACATGAACAATTTCCCCTCCAGTTCACGGACAGCAATTTTTTCAGCAGCCCTAAAAATATTTTTATGACTTTTTCGGGACACTTATCATCTGCTTAAAGTAAGAACTATTCTTAGAGAACTAACATTTCTATTTTTTAGAAACTTTATAGACATTAGCTGCCCGCTGGTATATTCATAATTATTTCTATTCTGTGATGAAATGGTCTCGAACTTTTTCTTCTGTATTAAGAGCCATTTTCATGTGTAATTCTCATATTCGATTAATAATGATGTATACATATGCGTGATTAATTTAGCATTATTCTACAGCTTGAGTGCATATAGTACATGTGAATATTTCTTTCCGTATATTACATAATTCGAAATGCATTATATGTATTTTGGGGTGGTAAGGTATACACGATACTCTACAGTATGTTTTACTATGCCTAGATTTGTAAACATGGCCATAGTTAGCGTGGAGTGGGTGTGATGTATTCTTATAGGTTCTGTATCGATCCCCCTATTCCTGACCCTGTTCTGGTTAACAAGTTAACTAGCAGCCATCCCATGATGCAGAAACCGTTATCTGATGAAGCCACACCACGGCACAGGAACGTGTTATCTGATTAGGTCATAACGCTTGCCATCTAATTAGACAAGCAATATTCCTCCAGCCCCTGATAAGGCATACGGAGTTCTCAAAACAAATCAAACCTATGACAACCTGGGAAAAACCTGCGGCCATTGTTTTGATTTCACCGAGAACTTCAGCAAAAGAATGTGCTAACGACCAGCTCGTATGACATCCTTATTGACGTATCTATGTCCATCCTTACGTCAATCTCGGCACCTTACAGGTATAAATATTACCGATATTGCCTTAAGCAAACACACGCGGTGGTGACGAGATCGGAGCAGCCAGACTTGCCGAAGCCCAGAGCAGAGCTGACCCCGCTGGCGCAGCCCCGCCTTCCTGACGCGCTGAGAACGAGACGCTGTTTTCTCCTGCCGAGAAATCCAGCTCCGGCGCTTCCGGGTAGCCCTCGCAGGCAGCCTGGAATATCGAGACCAGAGACGAGAGATACCATCCCTCATTCATCCTAGATTCCAGGTACAGAACTGAATAACCCCTTGCAGAGACTTCTTGAGTCAGTCACTTGGCAAAACAAACTTAACTTAAACTGCTACTTTCTATTCCCGCCCACGTATTAGGCTTAGGTCAGGTACACTGGGGTAGGCGTAGGTAGAAACACCAATTGAGTACGATTAGTCAAATATATATGTGTATGTATCTATTTTATCAATATTAAACCACCTTATGGCTTAGAAACCATATAAATGTTTTTACAGTATTATTTTATACTTCTGCTTTTATTGTATACACTTTACTTAACCATAAGTATTGCGATAATATCGATCCATTTCTCTTGTATGAGAAAAGAGACTGATCAATAAATACCATCTTTTATTGAACACGCCCGTCTCTTCCTTTTCTCTACAATCTGGTGAGACTAAGAATGCACGTACTGACTGAGTAAAATAAGTTGTCTTTTGTTTTCACACGACTCTAGAGATACACTCTTGATTAGGGGAGAGCAAAGTTGTCATGTTCTATGGTTGTCAGAAACTAAATCCCTTCTTGTCTATCCAGGGAGGTTCAACTCCTCCTTGCCTATTCGAGAAAGTTTCTAGTGAACTCTGAGCTAGCTGGCAAACCCAAAACTTTAAGTCTAATATCGACAATAGAAGACCTAGTTAACGTCTGGTCTAGGCCTATACTATTGAAGGTATTATTCCAATGCGCAGAGCCTATTGGGATAATAGGAACTACACTACAAACACAACCTCAATATCATCTCCTACGCTGACGACACCCAGCTGATCCTTTCCCTCACCAAAGACCCCAACACTGCCAAAACCAATCTTCACAAAGGCATGAAAGAAGTAGCCATATGGATGAAAAACAGCCGCCTAAAACTTAACTCAGACAAAACGGAAGTGCTCATCCTAGGATCATCCCCCTCTGCCTGGGACGACTCTTGGTGGCCTTCGGATCTGGGCTCCGCACCCATACCCACAGACCACGCACGTAACCTAGGCTTCATCCTAGACTCCTCCCTCTCGATGACCAGACAAGTCAACGCCGTCTCATCCTCCTGCTTCAACGTACTTCGTATGCTCAAAAAAATCTTCCACTGGATCCCCACCGAGACAAGAAAGACTGTCACCCACGCACTGGTTACGAGTCGACTAGACTACGGAAACACCCTCTACGCCGGAATTACAGCCAAACTACAGAAAAAACTCCAACGCATCCAAAACGCATCGGCGAGACTCATTTTGGACATCCCTCGCCAAGATCACATTACCGGCCACCTGAAAGACCTCCACTGGCTTCCCATCAACAAGAGAATAACATTCCATCTCCTCACCCACGCACACAAGGCCCTCTACAAACTAGGACCCGAATGCCTCAACACTCGACTATCCTTCTACACACCCACCCGCCAACTAAGATCCTCCAATCAAGGCCTCGCCGCAGTCCCGCGTATACAGAGATCCACCATGGGAGGTAGATCCTTCTCCTACTTGGCGGCCAAGACCTGGAACTCACTCCCCACTCACCTCCGCCTTACACAGAACCACATCTCCTTCAGAAAAGAACTCAAAACCTGGCTATTCGACAAATAACTCACCCCCTCCCCAAGCGCCTTCAGACCCTCTGGGTGAGTAGTACGCTATACAAATTCTTGAACTTGAACTTGAACTAGGTATCCTTCTCCAAATTCCCCCACTGCCAGGCGTGTGTAGATCCCAATGTTCTGGAAGATGGAGGAGTCGTGGGTGCTTCCTGGGAATTTGGCCACGATGTCGTGATTATGTTGACAGCATCACAGATTACCTGCACATTTATGGAGTGGGTGGAATTTCAGTTCCTGTAGATGTACTCAGTGGCTGCAGGTGGGCAGATTGGGATGTGTGTGCCATCAATACAGCCGATGGCATGTGGAAACTGTGCTATTTGGTAAAAGTCAGTCTTGGTCTTCAGCAGTTCCGCATGTGTTTCAGGAAAGCTGATGTGATGATGCATTCTCTGCATTATGGCCTCCAGGAACTTCCTGAAGAAACGGGACAGGCAGCTCTGGGACACCCCACCTATTGCAGCTATCACCCCCTGGTTAATGCCAGATGCAAGCAGGTGTAGGCTACAGGGCACCTGTGCATGTGATGGTATAGGGGGCGCCCTTGGTGTTGGGTGCTCCAGGAGTGGTGTCAGAACGGTCAGAAGGCACCAAATTCTTCGCGGAGGCAGTATTGAAGCTGGTCCCAATCGCCCGCCTCCCAGTGCCTCTGCAATAAGCTAAGTACACTAGCAAGGGGGAAAAGGGGAAGTGGAAGAGAAAGAAGAGACACCTTGAATACGGCTGTCACCCTGTAGTAGCTTGGTCAAGCGGGAATCTTCTGCTGTCTGTTCCAAAGTTGAGGGTGCCTAATACACAGAAGGGGAATAGAATAAACACAACAGCCTACCTGGTGATACTACACTCTCTCTATGTAAAATAATTAGACTTCTCCTACCAGCAGTGTCCAGTGCCTTGGTACTCTTCTGTTTATGATGAAGTTTCTATCAGGTGCCTTTACTAAAAGAAAGGGAGGGACTTATTACTTGTTATTCAAAAGAATGGCCACCCTTTCCTTAACTGATTACTATGTTATAACTACCTGTCAGGCTTCCTGATATAGCTTGTACATTTCCTTCTGAAGAGTTGACAAATATTGTTCCAGAATAAGCAGTCTTAATTCAAAATCCTTCGAGCGCGCAAAAAGGTACAAGGAAGGAAATAAGGGAAAGGAGAGAAGAGGGAAAGCGCATGAAGGGAAGGGTGATGTTTTTCTTATTATCGCTGCATAGAAGCAAAGCTGAGCATCTTACTGTCTATTCTTCAATCTTCGTGATGAGGTGAGTTGCTTGCCGGAACCTTACAGGAAGAAACTGTCATGGTGCTAATATTGCCTCAGGATAGATTGAGAGGCTTCTGGTGCTTCACATCAATCGGAATGCCAACTGCTGCTTTAAGGAAAACTCGCTATCTGACTCAAACTATTTCTGTGAGAACGGGGACTCTAATTGTTCTGTAAATTACTTGGAATATACTTAGCGAAAAGTCTACCCCACTCTGGGTATTTCACTCGGACTCAGACTCCAAGAAATGCTCCCGTCATGAATATAGACGCCGAGCTCGAATTCCGTGTTGCTTTCTCTACACGGAAGCCGTTGAAGTGCGCAGTTTAGAACTCGCGCATTCTTCAAGTGCGCTAGAACGTGCGGGCTGCTACAATACTCACAAGACCTTGGTGGCTGCCATCTTAGGGAGGGGAAACTATAAACCCTAACTAAGGAACGTATTCTACAATGGAGTTTACACTCTATTTACTAAAGACCTCTTTCAGTGGCAAGGATACCAAATGTTTGCTCTCTTGAGTGGAGACACTGTCGGAAACGCAAGACGCCGTTTTGGAGAACAGATTTTGGCGACTCTGTGAATCCTGACAAGTGGGTGCAGGTCCCTTATCAAGTCCAGGATGGTGTGGGGGTGTAGCCTGTACCTTTCATGGATCTCTGCCTTAGTAAGTTGGAAGAGTGGATCCGCTGTCTGTGGACATGCTCCTCCCATCTCCAGATCCTCTCTCCTGCTGCCTGTAGCCGTAGCCGCCTTGCTATCACATAGAAAGCCGCCATTCTGATCACACTGTTGCATTTTGGGGCCTGTTTTATGGCCTACACCTGGTTACCACCTGCTTTCAATCCATGGTAATTACCGACTCTTAAATACCGAATTTCATGAAATTCGGTATTTTCGGAATAACCTAATCTCTATTCTCATTTTTACTGTTTCTTATTTACCGATTTGGTAAATAAGGAATCGGTGAATCAGATTCATTAATTTGGAATTTGGTAATGATGAATCGGTATTTACGGATTCATAATTACAGAATCCTTACGTTTGGCCTCCTACATCTCAAATGCCTAAATACCAGTCGGTAATGGCAAATATACCGAATTTCTGTCGTTACCGACCGGTATTAGGCTACCTACATATAGCCCTGGGTATTTGAGAAAAAAAGGACCAGTAGGAAGAGGCACATTGAGTTTGTACAATGCCGTGAGGAAGACCTTAAGAGGTTGACATGTGTTGCCTCCTAATTGACGCTTCTAAGTAGCCCTTGATATTGTCATTAGGTCATCAACGCAGCACTATTGTTTTGTCCAAGTCTTAATCCATTGTTAAGATGCACACCACACTCTGCTGTGGTTGCTCACATTATGCTGTTTGCTATCCTCAAAACCTGTTCAATAATCATTGACATCCCCAAGTGCAAGATCGCAACTTTAACCCACAGCCCTCCAGGCAATATCCATAATTTTTACCCATAACTCATCTCTAATCCAAAAATATTAGTAGGCAGATAGAATTGCATGAATATTAATTGTGATGAATTTTGACTCAGCACGAATTCTTTTTTGCGATAATATATCCATGAAATATCACAAAATAAACCCACAAGCCACCTTGTCTAGCATCCTATTTAAAGCTTCCCCTTCCACCCTGGAAACATTTCTAGAGATTTCCTGGTTTCAAAGTGGCAGTTTATTATACAGTTGTGCTGATTTCTTGTGCAAATTAGTCCTCAGAGGTTAAAGTTGATGAACTTGGAAGCATTTGTTTTCTTAAGTAGCATTGATTTGATCTTAATTCAGAAAGGTACAGGCTCTATTTCCAACTTAGTAATCTACCGAGAAACATACACAAATCCAGAAGTCTGGCGCTTCATACACGGTGGTCCAAGAGGGGTTACGGTAAACCATGTATCAAAACCAACTCTCTTCGGTTAAGAAAAAAGAATTTCTGGGACACCAAGGGAAGCTTCAAAAGTTTAATATGGCAAAATGATGCCTCACCAACGCGTTTCACTATTCAGCTTCATCACAGTGTGATACAGACCTCCATATTGCCGTATTTACCCACCAGATCAGTGAAACTAGGAAAGGACATTGTAACAACACTATATTGCGAGTCTGTATCAGTGCCATATTGGAAGGTACTGTTGTTGATTATTTGTCACAGTATATATGCCACAATATTTCTTAGATCTCTGCTTTTGGTATATCAGAACAATTAGAAACGGCATTTAGAGTAAATTTTATCTACTAATATTATGTTACCCATTCAGTAAATTAGTTTAGAAATATACTTGGTGTTGTAAAAAAATGCCCTCTGATATCGCAAAACAAGAAAAATAAGTAGAACAATTACCTACAAAAATAGCCAATTATTGACAAACGCCTACCAATCTTATATTAACATATATATTATACATGAGTTCATGTCTAATATCAATAGGATAAGGGAGATGTCTAATAAATCTTTAATTACAATATTGAAACTGCAGTCCTGTTCAAGTGGGACATTCTGTTCAATTCGTAATCATCATTACATTATTATGTCAGATCCAATACAGTCTTGCCCAAATAGTCATAGTATGTCTGATATCTCACACTTGGATTCAACAGGGCAGACTTGATGAAGTTTCCCTTTACGATGCTCCTAAACATTCCTGCCTCAATATTCTCTATGATCTTCTTACGTGTGCAAAAAAGAAAACAACATCTCAATTACTCTACATCTTAAAACTACTCTATTACAATTATTTATTGTTAAATAAAAACAAAATTACAAAAACTGGTAGGATTAAGCTTCTTTATTCATTGGTTACTGATATTTACTTTTTACAAGTGCACTGACATCTCTTCCCTTGAGTTTAGATCTACTGGGGTTAGTATATCAAAGTTAATAATAAACCTTGACTCCATTCTTCTTAATGGACACTCTCTATCACTACCTCTCTCTTGTAATGTAATTAAGTTTGAAACTACATATGATAGCAGTTTCTCATTTTGCCTATGCACAGTGTAAAAATGATGTGCAACAGGATACAGAGCATCATTTTTTCTGATTGCACCTAGGTATTCAAGTACCCTCTTTTGTGCACAATGAATAGTACTGCCTATTTAAAAAAATTGCCTCTAGGGCTAATCAGGCAGTAAACAAAACTGTCAGTTTCACAGGTGAAATTCCCAGTAATCAAATATTCTCTTCTAGTGTTTGGGATTTCCAATTTAGTACAATCAGTGCTGTTGCAACATGCCTTCTACAGCATCTAAATCCATGACCCACATCTCTGTTGCCATCATCATTTTTAGTGGATACTGCATTGCAGCTTAGCTCATCTTTGAGCGATCTACACCTCCTAAAGGTGATCTGGGGTGTTACATGAACATATTTTTGCTAAATTGCATCTGGTATTAAAATGTGCCGATTTTTGTTGAACCTTTTTCTGATTTTGTATGCTGTATTTGAAAATGTTGTTATAAATATCACCTGACCTGATGCTTCCACCACTGCAGGGTTGTGTGCCGTAACTCTGATCTTTGCAAAGCATCCGCTTTAGCTATGGCTTGTTTTATTGTTTTACTGCTGTAGCCCCGTTCCTCAAAGCTTTTACTCATTACCAATTTTTCTTTGTTGTACTCATACTGTTTGGGACAATTCCATTTGGCCCTGATCAGCTCCCCATAGGGAATTATATGGATTAGGCTTGAAGGATATGCACTATTTGCATTTAGTAGACTATTGCCCGCAGTAAGCTTTCTGTGTAACTTCATAGCTTACACATTTCCCTGAATCTCTCTTTCAACATGTAGGAAAACAATTTTCTCCTTGCTTTTGTTTGAAGTGAAATATAAGTTAATCTCATTATCATTAAGAAATTCCACAAATTGGTCAGCAGACAGTTCATCTCCTCTCCAAATTAAAAAAATATCATCTATAAACCGAGTCCACATGACAATGTAAATGTATAGGCATTTATATAGCGCACTACTTACCCGTAGGGTCCCAAGGCGCTTCGACCGCTGCGAAACCCTTCCTGGCTTCCCTGAGAGATGGTCCCTTAATGGGTATCTCCAGGGTGAGACCAGGCATCCCCGGCGGTCTGGTGGGGCCGTTAGTGAAGATGAGGCAAGCTAATGCCCAGAGTTGCCGAGTGTGATCGCTGATCAGAGTGGGCACCGAGGCGAGAGAATTATCGAGTCCGCTGACCCTGGTCCAGAAACCTGCCGCGCCGGGAATCAAACCCTGGTCCCGGGCCGTCCTCTGCTCTCGGGTCTGCCGCCTCTAACCAGTGAGCCACACTACTTCACAATATTTTCTCAGAACATTTTCCAGCTACCGGTCACCTGCTCCTCCCACCAGCCCATAAATAAATTATCATAGCTGGGGGCGAAGCAGGTGCCCATTACTGTCCTTTGCATCTGTCTATAGATTTTTGGTCAAAGAGAAAAAAGTTCAACAGTACATCACCATTTCTAATAACATTTCAGTATATAATAATGAAGAAACTGGTTTTGCTCTTAAAAAATGTCTCAAAGCTTGGATCTCAAGGTCAAGCTTAATGCAGGTATAGTGACTGGTTACACCCAGTGTAACCAGCAAAAAAATTTTTCCCAGTTGATGCCCTCAGTCAGTGTTTGGAAGTGTGTTGTATCTTTTAGAAGAGCAGGTACCATAAAAACGAACGGACATAGAAAGTAATCAATACATTTTGAATTCATTTCTTATTGTGATCCCATTGAGGAAACAATGGGCCTGCCGGGTGGCCTTTCCTCATCTTTGTCTAATTTGGGAAGCAGATACATAATGGGCAGACATGGATGTTTCCAATATAAACTACAACATTCCTCCAACTCAAGTAAATCTTGATATTTACATTTAACCAACATTTCATTATACCTTGAATAAGATGATTGTACCTCTGATGTACTACTTAGCATATAACGTAGAGGATCGATCATTTAATTGGCAATGTCCTTGAATCAAGTAGTCCACTTTCACCGAAACCACAACATTTCCACCTTTGTCTGAACATCTAATAACTATAACAGTATCATTTTTTAAACTTTCCATTGCTCTTAAATGTTCACCTGTTAAATTTCTCCCTGCTCTTCCATTTGTTTTATATCTCATTTTTTTCAGATCTGAAACCATACTTTTCTCAAACACTTCCAATGCATCACTATGTATGTTTGGTATAAATGTAGATTTGGGTTTAAAGTTACTCAAACCTAATGCTTCCACAGGTATTTGTAATGTATCCAAATGTATTAATGGATCCTCATTAAGTACTATGCTCTCATCCAGTTCTGCCATTGTATGTAACCACTCTATATTGTACATGCATAAGGCCTCTGATAACTGATTAGGCCTTCCCTCACTTTTGGATGGAGCATGCAGGAGGAACCACTTTTTCAATTGAAATTTTCTCAAAAAACTGAAAATGTCTATTCTAGTCTTTACATTGTCTAATTCATTCATTTCATTTCAAAACTTTATTCGGTTATTAAGACACAATAACCATAAAAGTAGAATAAAAGAAAATCATGATTAAAAAGATTCTTACAATACAATCGATTACAGTACACAAAGGTTATTTCCACATAATTCAGATTACAATTGATTTTCGTGATTTAAAAACATTTTTAAGGAATGAGGAAATAAATATGACACTTAAAATACTATCAAGCTGCTGTATGGCTAAAAAAGCAGGGCGACAGCGATTAATTCCCATAGTCTTCAGAAGTGGAATAACCCACGTTCGTCTAGGTACAGAATAAAATTTACAAAAGAATAATATATGTATATCCGTTTGTATTGACAATTCATCACAGGGACGTTTTAACAAAGTTTTTGACCAATCGTTCGTTATTTGGAAACTAAATAACCGAAACACCAAGTTCAAATTAAAACGGATTAATAAAAACCTTTCATGGTCATTCATTGGTAAGCTCAAATAAGGTTGACATTTCTAGAAAACACAATTTGTTCGTGGGCTACTACAGTTATTTTCTTCATTTCAATCGTAGTTCTATTCTCTTGCAGATAAGTCATACACTTTTCTTTTAAGGATTTTCTAGAAATGTTACACAAAGAAGATGATTCTGTGAAATAATACCTCATACCCAATGCAGTGAGGAATTTCCTCACATAAAACAGCCACCTAAGTTTGTCACTCTTCTCTAGTCCAACCGCATTGTTCATTATTTTGCGGTTTAGTTTACATTCGTCAACTGTCCATATTCTGTGCCATAGTAGAATTGGTGCCGTTTGTATAGTGTCTTCCAAGTAAGGCTCCCCTAATTCTACATGACAAACATATGTTGAGACACTCTGTGGAACTGCTAGGAGGTATTTCATAAAGAGATTTTCAACGACCTGCAGTGAGCTCACATTGGCATGTCCCCATAAACCTGCGCCATATGTTACAATCGCTACACAAGTAGCTTTATATATGGTTAGCATTTCTTTGATTGCTCTCTTCCCAATTTTACGGCTAAAATTCTTTAAAGCCATAATTGATTTGCAGAATAATAATCTCCTAGTACTAATAGTGGTATTCCATAGGCCCTTGCAATCAATTAAAACTCCTAGGTAACAAAATGTTGGGGTAACATCAACAGGGATAGAGCCAATATAAAGTGCCCTTCTCCTATTTTTTGATGCCGATCCACAAGACATGGTGAAGGTCTTAGAACAATTAATACGCAAATCTAACCTTGTCATGAAATCGCAGAATGAGGTAACCAACTTCTGCATAGCCTCTGGTGTTCTGGCCATAAGAACGGCATCATCTGCATATAGCAGGGTTGGTATTGGCCTTTCCCCTACCATTTGGAGGTCCCTACACTCATCAGTAATGTACTCTCCACATCGTTAATATAGAGTGTGAAGAGGAATGGAGTGAGGACACAGCCTTGGTGTACCCCTCTTTTAATTCCAAAAGATGCGGTGCATTACCCATTTTACCCAAATCTAACTTTTGCAGATGCTCCAGCATAAAGTTCCCGAAGAAGGTTTATGATGGAGCGATCTACACCCATATTACCATAACCAGCCAAATTTACTGTGCGAGATGCAGTCGAATGCAGAAGTAAGGTCTACAAATGTTAAAAATATTCGACCCCCCTTGGCTTTGGTATACTTTTCAGTTAAAATATGCAAGTTCAGGCATTGCTCAATTGTCCTAGCCATTTCCTGAAGCCATACTGTAAGTCGCTTATAATTTTATTCTCGTCAGCCCATGTTTGGAGTCTGTTTAAGATTACTCTTCCTAGGATCTTGACAGTGGAGTCCAATAGTGATATTGGGCGATAACACTTACAACTATCTTGGTCACCCTTTTTAAAAATTGGTACTATCAGAGATTGGCACCACGAAGAAAGTAAGCCCTCATGTAGAGTTCGATTAAAAAGGCGTGCAAGAATCGGGGCCCATAATTCCCTATTATTTTTATACAGATCGACCGGAACCCCATCGGGGCCCGGTGCCTTCCCTCCCAGGGATGCATTAATACATTCATGAACCCCTGCTACAGTAATTTCAGGGGATAAAACGCTACAGGGGTAAATGGAAGCTTCCATCTGAGTATTCTCAGTCGCACCATCCTTATTATCATGTTCATCAGAGTACAATCCTACAAAGTATTCAACCAACTCTCTTTCTGATATTGCCACCTCTAGCGAGCCTGTTTTAGTATAGTTTAAAAGAGGTGCATTTACAACTTTCCAAAATAATGCGGGATTATTGCTCTGTGAAGCCACACACAAGGCCTCCCATGCTTCTTTTTTGAGGGCATTTTTCCTGCCTTTAAGAGTTTGCTTATAGATGTTCCTGCATTCTCTAATTAGACCACTATCTTTTATGGAAGCATGTAGTGCTTGCTTTAAGTTTGAATATGCCTTTGTGCATGCGGAATCAAACCACCCCTTTTCCACCCTACATCTACCTTTAGTATCAACCCATAACAGCTTCCTAATTTGTTCGACAATCACCAGGAAGTTCTTAATTACATCGGAGTCTGTGGTGTTTGCATAAAATTATGGCAACGTTCCCTCTAGCAATTTTTGCAGAAAATCTTCTGGGGCAATTTTAGTCCATTTTAAGGAATAGCCATTTTTTCTACCCATAGAAATGTTGTCAACTATTGTTTTGGGCTTGGCCTTACCACAGATTTCATTAATTTTCACTCTCAGGGTTAAACTTAAGGGAAAGTGATCACTAAGTGAAATAGCAAGGATAGCAAAGTCCTGTATCATGCCCCCATGTCTAGCAGTCATGATAATATTATTGATTACTGTATTTGCCCCTCTTCCTTTGAAGGTAGGGAGAAAGGGGACCTCGGGACTGATCAGACCATTCACAAAACCCAAATCATTCCTAAATATTATTTCGTTTAGGTGGTCCCCAGACTTAGTGTGATCAAAGTGACTGAACATAATATCTTTATCAAGATTTACTCCACATGTGCCTTTCTCTCCTTTAGTACATAAGGAACAATTAAAATCTCCAGCCCATATAACACAGGCATCCTTGAATCTCCCATCCATCACAGTTTTAACATTGTTTCCTAGTATTCTAAAAACATTGTCAACGTCTATCCTTCAACGTTATTATAAAAATGTATCAAGACTAAAACCTTCACTTTATCAACTGCAATCCGAATAATGTGATAATACATATTGTTAAAGACTACTTCTATTTTTGTGCATCCTAACATGTTGGAAACATAGGTGCACAAGCCTCCTTTGGCCCTACCGTGGTGTGAACCAATTGCTGGGGAAAAATAAGTTCTATAGCCATTAATATGAACTGGTTCTACTGCCCATGTCTCCTGCAGACTAACAACATCATAAGTATTCAGCAGTTTGACCCAATTTTCATTTTCCAGTTTGGATCTTAACCCTGCAATGTTCCAACTCATAAATGACCACGTTCCCTCATTTATTTAGCTAGCCACTGTATCTATTTCGCTATTGTGCTCAAGGGTAATCCCTGGGGAAATTTCATTGTATTGTCCATTACGACACACACGTTCCGGCTCCATACTCATGGGTTCAACTATGTCTATCTCATTGTTTACAATAGTGATTCCCATCCCACAGTCCTCATCCTCTAGCCGGTCGCAGGAGATAGAATTGATAGTTCTAGAGTCAGTGAGCAGTCAGTCAATATCCTCTAGCCCTTGCTGAGTATGATACTGATTTGATAGTGGTATATCAAAATTAAAGTTGTCTCTATGTCTAGTCCTACACTCCCCTTGCTGCCATGAGTTAAAATTGATCAATCTAGGCTTCATTGCTGGGTACAAATGAGTCAAATCCACAGTTTGAATCCCACCAACATCATAGTCGGAGTTCCAATCACATACAAATCTTACCACGTGTCTATCTCTAAAATTAATAATCATGCAGTCTCCAGGAAGGTCTTTATACCTGTGGCCAATCCAACTTACTCTACGGACATGCATAATCTCCGCTTGAATGTATCCTGGTAGGGGTCTATTGCTGTCTAACCAATGTATCACCTTGTATTTTAGTTCTGCATGGGTTTCCCCTCTCTCATTTCTTAACTCTGGCACTTCCATCATGACAACGGTATAGGGAGTTGACTGTGGGGGTAGATCCACACGTGGGTGTTTAGTCTTTTCTGTTCTGCTAATAGTCTTCTCAGCTTTTTTATCATTCTTGTCCTTGTTATCTTCCCTCCTTGTTGGTCCCTTGCCAACCTCCCTTTCTGGCCCTTCTTGTCCAGTATTCTTGCGGGTTTGTGCTTGAGTACCTATAGCTGGGGTGTGTTGGACAGGGCGATTATCGCCCTTTGCTACCAATGGCATTGACTTGCCAGCTGCCTTAACAGCGCCATTATCAATGTTTGTAGATATTGTGGGGTTAGATATGTCCACTGGCTTGGCATAGGTTTTCATTTGTTTCAATATTTCTGAATTAGCAAAGTCCACCTTTTCCAAGTTCCCCACTTTATCTACTAATACCCTTAATCTTTCCACTATTGGCAGAATAAGGGACTTCATTAACTGTTCGAATTGTTTCATAAGATCCATCGAACTAATGGGCAATATGTCTTGTTGGGCCCTACACCTCTCCTCCTTATTCTGCTGTTCAGCACTATTGGACTGTATATTATTTTTACCCCCCTTCTGTTTTGCTGGGATAGGTATCAGTTTCTTCTGTCTCCCTCTCAATTTGGTCCCAGACAGCAGTTTTCTACTAGGCGCCAAATTGCTTTTATAGGCACTCCCCCTTAACTTTGGTGAGGGTATCACACTTGGTATCTCATCTGCTAAGTCATTGTTATCAATATTACAAATATCTATTCCTTCAGCGTCATCCAACACATTAATCATAGTTGGTGGTTCCTCATTTGGCCTCATATTAGGTGTTAATGACAATCTACTTTGCCAACATGCAAAATCGTCAGGAGGGCTTTGATTTGAGGAAGTAACACAGTTTACATCTTTGTCAGGAAGATCTACAAATGAGTCCATTAACATGGAGTCCTGAAAAGACGCCGTTGCAATCGCCGTATTTACATGTGTATTGTTTTCTTCTTGTGTAGATTGTGTAAGGAAACACATACTTGGAAGCAGTGAGAGTTGCCTCTCGGTGCTCTCTATTGCATTAGCAACAACCACAATAGTTTATTGCAACATCTTATCTATTGCAGTTAAAGTTGGCATTGGGGTTGTTCCTAGTGCTTTTTTTCTCGATGTAGAGCGAATTGACATTGGTGTATTTATGCCCATGATTTTCCTTATTAAATACGACTATACAAGGCAATACTTGTTCACAATGTACTTGCCACCAAATGGTGAACCACATTGTACCTTATGCAGACGTTTAAAAATAAATCCAAGGGGAATGGCCCAGCCCAGCCTCGGTCGTCCACGGACGGCCACAGACGGCCCGCCCTTTGCCCGGGCTTAGCCCGGCATCGCCCGTGCGCGTCCCGCGACACGGAGGGAGCCGCGATCTTTTGGCGCCTCCGGACGCGGAAGTGGGCGTCTGTGAGAGGAGAATCCCTCCAAGGATTTTGGGGGTTGTAGTCCCCCCGCTCTGCGGCCGCTGATGGCTAGTAGCGGCGGCGGGGGGGAACAGCAACCACTACCAGGCAGCGCTCAATCGCGAAATTAGAAGCAGCGTTGTGGGTCCGATAACGGCAAGGGTCTCAAATGCAGGTAACAGAAGGGTTCCAGAGAGTTTCATTGTCTAATTGTGTGGAAGGACAGAAAGATAGGCCTAGGGATAACAATTTAAAATATGTAGGTGACAACTTACATTCTGACAAATTGACCAGCGTCATCTTGTTACCCTCTTGGCTCTTTTTGACATTGCAACTGGTTTGCTGTTGTCTCCTCTTTCGTCTTGACCTTGTTTGTTTGTTTCTCGGGTTCCTCCTGTCCCTCTTGTTTTGCCTTTTGTGCCACATCCTCTGCCATGCTGAAAATCCTGCTCTCGTTTGTTGATTTTGCTTAGCTTTAAAAAAGAAAACATCTTCACTCTCTGCCCTTTGTTTGTTTCATTACCACAAAAAAAATGAAAGGTGCAGATACCTCTAACAATGCATCCTGACGGAACTTTAAACTGACATGCTGTGCAGGTGTGAGGTGCAGCTACTTTTTGAGAACGTCCTTCTAAGAGAAAAGCATGCAATGCCCTTCATAGATTTTGACACACTACATATGCCACACATCAAATATGATGACTCAGATAAAACTGCAACCTGTGTGAAGTTAGGGATTGTGAGAAAGAAGGAACTGTTAGAGATTTTGCTCCCATTTGACTACTAGATGCTGGTTTTCTGACTCTCATTGTTCCCTAGGATCTGTGACCAGGGTATAACTACAATTATTACTGACATTCTCTCTGTAACTCCCCAGAATGAGGTTGGGCATGTAGTTCTAGAGGCCTAGTCAATTTCATGTACTTAGGTGTGCATTATTCTTATGCCTGCTGACATTTTTTAGGCTGCTTTTAATCTTAAATTATATGCAAATGTGACTATTCAATTAAAGGTACCTTGGTTTTATATATAAGTCATATTTAAGATCTACCCTAGGTTCCCAGTGGTAGAGTGCCTTGTAACTGTAAGGAAAGATAAGATAAAAGAAGTTGTATTTGCCCTGGAAAGGGAAAAAATGCCAATTTCATTTTTTCTCAATGAGTCACAATGACTCCGTAGGCTAACATAGAGAAGTCTTATTAAAGTGTACCTATATACAGAAAGGAGCTATAATGATGCTTAAAAGTACAAAATGTATTCAAACTTTCACAGAAAATAAGTTATTGACTTTCTTTTTCAGTAAGTCAAACTTTTCAGGTGCTCTCTCCTGGTTTGCCAGGTTGAGCCAAGCTGTCTTTTTTTTTTAAATATATTTTTATTTATTTTCCATACAGCACAAGATTTTAAACATATACAGCGTCTAAATTCCAAAACCATAAATTAATCAAGCAAATATAAATTCAGACATGACCATAGTCGTGAAAATTGTTCATATCGGGCATATACATAGATAAACAAAAAAAGGGGATAAAGGATAAAACAACATGTTCAATTTATATTTTAACTTATACAAAGAGTTCCTACACATCCTGAAAGTACTATCCCAACCCTGCTCTCCAATTGCTAAGTGATTCCCAAATTCGAATTCCCATCTGCCTTTTTTTCCTACCTTTCCTTGCATAGATATGTTCTAAGTTATATGCTGCTAACAAATTAGACAACCATATTTGCAGCCCTGGAGGATTCTTATCCAGCCAAGCCCTGGCGATACAGAGCCTGTACACTGCCATGGCTATAAAGATACATTCCCTCTGTGGGATACCATCCTCTGGAACAATTCCTAACAGAATATGTACAGGTCTAAGACTAATCTTAAATTTTAGAGAGGCCTCAAAGAACATCTCTATATCTTTTAGAAGGGTATGAAGCTGCGGACATAGTGCAAACATATGGATTATATCTGCTTCACCTGAGTTACACCTCGGACATGTAATACCTGTAGTTCCACCCCATTTCGCTATCCTGGCCGGGGTATAATAAAGTGAGTAAAGGGTTTTATAGTGTTGCGACTGCAGTGATGCAGAGCATAAGATTGTCCTTCCTAACTCCAACGAGTCCTGAAACCATCCTAAATCGCCCTCTAACTTCTCTGCCCATTTCTCATTGTGTTTTTCAATATCATCCTGCTTTATATCCATGAGACTGGCATAAAAACATCGAATCGAGCAGTCCCCCCCTAGCCTTATTTTCTCAATGATCTCGATTGTATTAAAGCCCACCTGCCCCCCATGCTTATTTTCCAGATAGCTCCTTATCCTTATCTGTAAATACTTAAAAAAGTCCTGCCTATCCAATCCGTACTTGTCCCTTAAATCTGAAAATAGTAGAAATCCCTCTGAAATAGTAGAAATCCCTCCGAATTCCTAACATCTCCAATCTGAGCAATTCCCTTCACCGCCCATCTTTCCATTGTCCTATCCCCAAATATCTCTACCGGAAAATACCTATTTTTAAACAACTTTGTATACCGGTTAAATCTCCCTATGCCCATTTTTTTCATAAAAGCACTCCATACCTTGACTCCTGCCTCGACTGTCTTAAACCTGGTTCTTTTATAATAACCATACTCTATACATTTTAGAAAGCAATTTTCCACTTCCTCCCCCAGAACGGCAGCATAAATTCTCGAGGAGCAATCTGTTATCCTTTGATTAACCCCACCTCCCCCTATAAGTCCTTGCATATACTGAATTGCTGCAGCCCAGTAATATAATCTGAAGTCCGGTGCCCCCCATCCACCTCTTTCTCTCGGTAGTGTCATGAACCTATAAGCCCTACGGGTCTTACCCTGTGCCCAAATAAATCTGTTAAGGATACCTTCCAACATATTGAACCATTTCGCTTCAAAAAAGAGTGGGATTGCCCTAAAATGATACAAAAATTTAGGTAGTATAAGCATCTTGATTATGTTCGTACAACCCATTAGAGAGAGATGAAGGTTATTTAACCGTTCCAAATCCAATTTTACACTAGCCATCAGTGGGACCATATTATTCTGCACGACAGCTTCAACATCCGCTGATATTGCCACTCCCAAATACACAGCAGAAACCACAACTCTTGGGTCCGTTCTCCGTTGAACATGCTGGTTACAAATTATCTGGGTCTTAGATTTGTTCAAACTGTAGCCTGAAACCTGGCCAAAATTCTGAGCCTCTATCTCGACCTCCCTGATAGCACCCTCCGGACTAGATGTTAAAATGGCCACATCGTCTGCGTAAGCCAGCGTTTTTGCTTCACATCCATTCAAACATAACCTGGGGGTCCCTTGGTTACTTTCCAGTTTACGCAGAAAGGGATCTAGATATAGCGCAAATAATAGGGGAGAAGATGGGAAGCCCTGTCTGGTTCCTCTTTCTATTTTAACAACTGCTGAATTCCCTCTGTTAACCCTTATTCTAGCCGATGGATTTTTATATAAGGTTTGCATTGCTGTAATAAACCCTTCCCCTATTCCACTCTACCTTAGATTACCCCACAGATATTCCCAGGAGACCCTATCGAATGCCTTCTCTGCGTCGAGAAATAGTGCCGCCATAGGTTCCACCAGGATACCTGCTGCATCAAACATTGTGATCACCTGCCTGGTGTGCTGTGTTGTCCCTTTACCTGGTATAAACCCATGTTGTGAACCGATTACTAAACCCTCAATTACCCCTGCAAGTCTCTGGGCTAGTATTTTCG
Source organism: Lissotriton helveticus (assembly GCF_964261635.1). Classification (NCBI taxonomy): domain Eukaryota; kingdom Metazoa; phylum Chordata; class Amphibia; order Caudata; family Salamandridae; genus Lissotriton; species Lissotriton helveticus. The sequence continues at coordinate 117,661,289 of NC_136063.1, read as the reverse complement.
AGTAAATTTTAACATCGGCATTCATAAGGGTGATTGGTCTGTAAGAGCCGGGCTGGTTTGGTGGCTTCGCTTTTTTAAGAATCACAACTATATCTGCCCCCCCCCCATGAGTCAGGAATTGCCTCTCCAAGTTGTGCTTGCCTCATTATATTAAACATATCTGCACCTATTACTCCCTGAAATGTTTTATAAAATTCCACAGGCAGTTGGTCAGGACCTGCGGCTTTACCTGATGGTAAGGTGCTTAAAGCCCATAGAAATTCCTCCTCCTTAAATGGTGCTTCTAGTTCCTCTTTACATTCCGGAGTAATACGCGATGGTGTGACACCCCTTAAGTATCCCTCGATCTCTGTGTGGCCTCCCAGCCTATCCGCCTGATAAAGGGATACATAAAACTGCCTAAAGATTTCCCTTACCCCCTCAACTCCTACCACCCTATGCCCTTGGTTATCCATGATCTCTGAGATATCTGCTGCTGCGAGCTTCTGCCTAGTTCGTACCACCAGCAAATGCCCGACCTTTTCGCTGAGCTCATATACCCCTTCCTTCTAAATTAAAAAGTTCTCTGCTGCCTTCTTAGATATATGCTCTATGGCTGCCGCTTTAAGGGAGACAATTCTGAGTAAATGTGTTTCTAGTGACAGCCGTTGTCGAATAGCTATCCCCAACTCCTCTTCAGCTTCCATCAGTTTCTGGTTTATTCCCTCTATCCTAGCCTTCTCTTTTTTGTGTGCTGAGAATACATAACTCATCGTTTCCCCTCGGACACTGGCCTTGAATGTGTCCAAGACCACCCCGGGGGCAGCTGATCCTCTGTTGATATCCAAGAAATTCCTAATCCAGCCTTCCATATACTCCCTATATCCCTCATCCTTAAGAAGAGCCCTCTCGAAAGTCCATTGTCTTTCCTTCCTCTGGGCTTGACCTATTACAACAGTTAGAACTAAAGGGCTATGATCAGATACCACACAGGGGTGTTTTTCCATCTTTGCCCCTTTCAGCAGCGACCCTGATACCAAAAAGTAGTCTAGTCTGACCAATACTCTGTGGGGAGCAGAGTAAAATGTGCTACCATCTCTGTTTGGATAGATCTTAACCCAGGGATCAACCAGAGAATTATGGATAACCAGATCGGATAAAGCTCTATGCACTCTCCTTTTCCTTCCTGTATAATGTCCTCCCACCTGTGTGAATGTACTTTTAGCATCGTGTATGTTGAAATCCCCACATATAACTATTGGCTCTACCCAGTGTGCCAATTCTAAATCCAGATATTGAGGGATCTCGGGATCATCTTCCGTAGATCCGTAGACCGTAGCAAGGGTGAATTTCTCCCCCTTAAAGGTTAACTCTAAAATCACCCATCGACCACCTTCATCCTCCTTTTTCCTGGTCACCACAACATCTCCAGTCCTCCCCAGTATAGCCACCCCCTTATTCCTAGTCTTGCTTAGAGTTTGCAAGAAGAACAAATCCCAATTGTCCCAACAAATAACTTTTGGATACCTCAATATGCGTTTCTTGCAAGCATACTAAATCCAGACGAAGAGTATTCAACAGTGCCGCCACCCTAATCCTTTTATTTACATCATTTAACCCGCAGATATTTATAGTAGCAATCCTACAACACATTACGTTTTTATAATCATTCCTCCCCGGGCTGCATTCCCTTAAATTTCTGAGAATATCCAACCCCACATGTTATTGCCCGGCTTGTGGCCATCTCTTGATTGCGTGTATTTTATCCTCATGACCCAATGCTGTATTTGCTGCTCCACTTGTAGACTACTCTGACCTTTCTTGTGCTGAACCAACCGGTATAACCCAATTCCTGTCAACAGTTTCTCCCCCCCTTGACCCCCTAACCCCCCATATCCCCCCCTGCCCCCCCTTCCTGACCCTCCCCCCTCCCCCCCTTTACAGGCAAATAGGTCAGGTAGACCTATGTGTGGTTGCTACAGTGTGTGGAAGTCGCTGACCTCCCCCTCTGCTCCCCCCCAAAAATTAAAGGACCTTAAAATCCCTGTGCTCTCCCTGTAGTCCTAATACTCGTATCCTGACATCCTGTTTCTTTTCCCTTGGCCCTTAGTCACTATGGACAGATAGGCATCTCATTTTTAACCTCCTTTCTGTGACTTGAGTTGCTCCAGAAACTTTTGAGCTTTAATTTCTGACCAGAACATTTCTACATTCCCCCTTGTCACCACTTTTAATCTTGCTGGGAATAAGAGGTAAGCCTCAGATCCTATTTCTTGAAGCGGCTTTATAAGCTGCCTGAGCCTCCACCTCCTCTCCACGGTAGCATGACAAAAGTCCGGCCTGGCAAAAAAAGTGGTGCCCTCAAATGATCATCTGTTCCCTCGTCTTGCCTTTTCCATAATCTCTTCTCTAAGAAGATAATTTCCAACGTATATTAGAATTGCTCTCGGGAGAGGTGGTTTGCCTGTCTGACCACCTCCTCTCTGCCCTTTCCTAAGATTGAAGGGAAACCTATGCGCCCGCTGTATCTCCCTTTCGCATTGCCAGTCTGATTCTGGGAAGGCCCCGCGAAGCAAATGTACGACAAATTTTAAAGTGTTCTGGTCCTCTGTCCCTTCTTACACTCCCAAGAGGCGAATGTTGTTCCGCCGCTGGCGGTTTTCAAACTCCTCCATCTTCCAAAGCATATCATCGGACATTTTTTCCTGGTTAACTTTAAACTCTTGCCATGCTCCCATATCATCCTCCAGTCTTCCTGTTCTCTCTTCAACTTCAGTGACCCTATTTGCCATACCCTCATACATTTTATTTACTTTCTTCAGCGTGTTATGGATCTTTTTCGTGGCATGTCTGGCTCTTCGGCTTTCGGCCCTGGCCTCCCCTTGAATCTGTTTTAGCGTATTAGTTATTGCATCCAGATGGGCCTGTAGTTGAGATGGAACAGACTCCTCGTAGGTCTGTGATGTGGCCGAGTAGTCCCAAGCCAGTTTTTTACCCCCAGTAGTAGAAGATCCTAAGCCCTGGTTCTGATATTTCCCTTTAGTCCATCTTTTCTTCTGCATACTTTCTTTCCCAGAAAGACTAGAGTCCGATATTGAGCCAACCTCCTCCTCTGTCCCAGACTCACTTGTGGCTGTAGCTGATAAATCCGTGTCCTCATCTACAGAGTAGAAGCAATCCCCCTCTACTGAGCCTCCCTCTTCACCACCCACCACTTCACCGTACCTGGGGACCAAAGACTCTTTGCTATTCAGACTAGTTTTGCTGCCCCATGAGCCCCCCGCCTTCAGCTCAGCTTCAACCTGCATGAGGGCATCCAGCATGTCCGTATTCCCTGATTTGCTGGCCCCCACATCCTCACTAGCGTTGTTCATGAGTACTCCTTCACTGCAAAAGCCAGGAGTCTTACCGGAATTTCTGAGAGTCTCGGATGTTTCAGGAAGCAGCACAGTCTTGCTTAACCCCAATGGTGTGCCTGGGAGCTCTTCGCCTCCACCAGCGCTGCAGCCGCCGCCACAGCTGTCTCCCTCGCCTCCAAGCAATTCTGGAGCCGGGTCCGTGTGCATGCGTTGCCTAGCAACGTCCGGAGCTGTGCTTGCGTCCACGTCAGGTTCCACAACAGCGTCCTCGAGGGCGCCCTCCGTGCGGGAGAGACTCTGCCCGCTTTTTGGTGTGAATGCCTCAGTAAGAGTGGGCTGACGGAGGGCGACGAGGGCGGCTACATCCTTGCCTCGCAGCTGCCCCCCCGCCTTCTGTTTTATAGCGGCCGATGCCGCTACTGGTGCTTTGTCCGCGGGCAGCTCGCTCTTTGCCGGCGCCTTGCCTCGGACTTCTACCTTTTTCCCTTTCATCGCAGGGACCGGAGCAGTAGCTTTCCGCGTTGAACCCGCGTTCGAGGCCGCTGGTGTAGCCTCCTTCCTTGTGGCTTCTAGATGCTGCTTGCTGGGATTGCCAGAGTTGTTGATGGCGTTACTATCCGGCGAGGGCTTCGCCTTCTCTTTGTCCTTCTCTGATCGCTGAGGACGCGGAGGCATGCTATGAACCCTCTCCCCCGGACGATGGCAAGAGCACGGGAGAATCCAAGTCTCTTCTCAACTCCTATACAAAGAAGCCTAAAATTAAATCTCTCGAAGATAGCTTTCATCAGGATCTCATAGCAGCGAAGGCTCTCTGTAACCAGGTGTTCAAACATCAGTGGGGGATTCACGACCTCAGGTAAGAGCCATCAAAAAACTGGGAGGTACAGATGGGAGAGGTTGAGTAGCGACTGTTCACCACAGCCTGTCGGCAGCCATCTTACCCCAACCCTCTGACAAGCCAAAGAAGTTGTATTTGCACTGGAAAGGGAAAAAATGTCAATTTCATTTTTTCCAAATGAGTCACAATGACTCCGTAGGCTAACATAGAGAAGTGTTATTAAAGTTTAACTATTGAAAGAAAGAAGCTATAATGATGCTTCAAAGTACAAAATGTTTTCTAACATTATTTCACAGAAAATAAGTTACGGACTTTCTTTTTCAGTAAGCCAAAATCCAGCCTTTCAGGTGCTCTCTTCTGGTGTGCCAGGCTGAGCCAAGCTGTCTTAATGAGGTGTTAAGTGGCCTGCCTTGAGACCAAGGATTTCCTTTGGGAGGAGAACTGCAAGCTGAAGAGCACAATGCATGACTGGGTGGAGGGGCCAAACTAGTCTTCAAAAATTAAAAGACAGCCTCATCCCTAAATGTCTCCCCACCAGTCAAATATGAGCCCCACTAAATGGATTAATGAGGGGGCTGGAAGGGGAGTGTTAGAAAACCTTAGTCATACAAGTGGGTTGGCTTAGCCAGATCTAACTGTTCATGAGAGAGTTTCTCTGTTTTGTATATTAGTAGTATCTTAATTTCTGGGTCAATAATATACCACACTTTAGAGGAAGTGGTCATACTCCACCTCGTGGTACCCTGCATGACATTAGTAGGTGTACCCTGTCCCCCCCTAGAAGTGTGAATAAATCTGGTAGCATTGTCCAGCAACTCAAATCTGCTGCCTGAAACAAAAAAAGAGAAAAGGGACTGCTCTGCTTCGATTCTGATCTGTAAGGAAAGGATTGCACTCTGAGGGACTGTACCTGGTTCACATTATGGTACTACAACACTCATCCATAGGGCCCGGTGAGTTCTGATTAGTAGTGGGTGAGGTAACACCTTTATTGTAACCACCAGCCAGTGGGTTGGGTGACTTCTAAATATGCGCTGACCAATGTGCTAGACGGAGGCTGGATACCCAGTTGGGAATATGCCTAGGGCACTGAACAAATGCCTCTTACTCAACTAAAACAAACTGGTCTGGAAGCAGCTCCTCCGATGACTGGAATGGAGGCAGGTTGGCTACAATTAGCCCTGGTTTCAAGTACTAGAATTCCTCAGGCCCAAATTGGAAAATACCTATACATTTGCAGGCTTCAGCCTGGTAAAATTAAGTTACAGAAGTTCCTCAGCCCTCTCCAACTGCCCTTCCTGATTAAGGATGATTTTCATACCTTATACCAGGACTTCTTACCAAAAGGCCCAAGCCAATTATTTATTTTCTGAGAGCAGTTTCATATCTCATTGAGACGAAAGCCTGATGGGGATAACAGCGTCTGGATAGGCTAATGCAAATTAGCTCACTGGAGTTTCAAGCAGGTAAAGTGTTAGTTTTGAAATGGTACGTTTCCTGTGTGTTTTTGTAAAATCCAAATTCACCAATTCAATGGATATTTACTAAATATCAAAAACAGTGGTTGAATGGACTCTGTACAGTATTGCAAATCAAAGTTACCAAAATTGGTATTTAACTTTGTATTTGTTTTTCTCATTGAAATCACTGCAGTCCTAAACCATGGAACTCATGTTTAGGGGCTAGTCACTGTAGGATCATGTCACCCTTAAATTGTTATATCTTCCTCTTTTTAATTCTATTGGCACTAACATGTAGTTAACAAGGCACACAGAGGGAAAATTAATATTTCATAGTAGAGTTTCTACCTGGCAATGAGGTTTATTTTGATAGATTCACATGGAGGTTGAAAGCCAGCTGCAGTCAGGATGAACATGTAGGCCTGACACCAAGTTTTACTTGTCACCCTAGTGAATAGCGAAATATTTTTTTTCACTCCTCCTGAGATATTTAACTTCCATGTCACTGGTGTCTTTCCTGTACCATATACTGTGATCTTACTGGTAAGTTAAAAATATTCAAATTTGGGAATAGCCAATGTAACTATGTTTTAGGGAGTCAAAGTGCATGTATTGAGATTCAGTCAGCAGTGACCCAGTGCACAGAGTAAAAAAAAAACGAATTACCGGTCTGCAAAAATTGGGGTTACCACTCAAAAAGAGCTATTTTCTAACAGTATGTTACAATTCTTGGTATGTAATACAAAGTAACAGCTTTTGCATCGAGAACACTTAAGGATCCTGAGCGGAACTAATCGACTATAGAGAAGGAAATCATTTTAAATTCATTCGATGGAGAGTCCTGTTTACCGTAAGAACTGATCATAAACCTCTATTGCCTATGTTCTGCGCTAAATGCTTCAAGAAATCTACCCCCTACATCTCTAAGTGGGTGTTGGGTCTACAAGGTTTTATCTATAACATTATAAATGTCCCAGGTGATAGGAACTAGGTTGCAGAATGTTTGTCTAGACTTCTTATTGATGTTGAAGATTCCTACACTAATTCCTCTGATTACGCAATTCTCTCCATAGACATTCCAGCTATCAGTAAAGATGAATGGGAGAAATGTGCACAGGACAACAACACCCTATCGTCCCTTAAGGTCATCATTAGTGATGGGTGGCCTATAATCTCAAGGAAGTTCCTGAGGATCTTAGAACTTTCTGGATTGTAAAGGATGAATTGTTTATAATTGATAACTACATACACAGGTGCAACAAGGTCATATCACCCGAAAGGCATGTACGAGCCTATTGAAGATACATTTTCCTTTTTAAAAGAAAATATTTTTATTAAGTTTTATATTTCCTAACAATAATAAATCAAACAATTTTACATATAGCACAGACACTCCTCCAAAATGCACAAAGTAAATAGCAGAAACCAAAAAACAATCAATGTTTTCAGTATGAAGGGATTAACATAAATACAGAATTCAGAATTCCAGTTTTTACACATTCTCATTCCACCTAATAATAGGTTCCAAAATACTTTCCCCAAGAATTCTACCTTTCTTCCCCTTCCTATCATATTTCCCTTTTCCAAATTATACACAGAAAGCAACCAAGCCAACCACTGATGAAAAGTTGGGGCAGCCTTATCCAACCATGCCGTTGCCACTGAAATTCGCAGAACCGACATGGCCATAAATAAAAAGTAATGTAATGTACATTGGACATCGCCCCCGCTTACCCCAAGGATAATCCTAGCTGGTGTAAGAGTAACGTTAATTCCTACAATTTTGTCCAAAAAGGATTCAATAGCCCTATGTAGTGAATGGAGTTGCTGACAGGATGCAAAGATGTGGGTTCTATCAGCATCAGCGCTATTACACCGGGGACACATAGTACCTGTAGTACTCCTAAACTGAGCTATCCTAGCAGGTGTATGATACAGGGAATACATTGTTTTGGATCTGAGGCATCACCCCCCCCCACAGCCCACGCATGTACTGGAGAGCTGCTGCCCAATAATACATCCTGAAATCAGGAATCGCCCATCCTCCCCTGTCCCTGGAGAGAGTCATGAAACAAAGGGCTCTCCTGGTCTTTCCTTGCGCCCAGATAAATCTATTAATTAAGTGTTCTAATGCAACAAACCATTTGCCCTCAAATATCAACGGGATTGTCCCGAATAGATAAAGGAACTTGGGTGAAATTATCATTTTCACGACATTGGCGCGCCCTACCAAGTAAAGATGGAGATTATTCATTCTATCAAGATCCTTCTTAACTTTATCAATTACCGGTTCAATATTTCTATTCACGATCTTATCTAAGTCAGCTGATATGCTAATCCCCTTGACCACCCGTATATCGTCACATACTACCTGACTATTCATAATACTCTGTTTCTTAGGGCCGTTTAATGCATAGCCAGAAATTCAACCAAATAGCGCGGCCTCACTTTCCACTTCCAGTATAGCGCTAGTAGGGGATGGAGTCACTCTCGCCACTTCGTCCGCATAGGCCAGTGTTTTAAAGCTTTAGCACTAAATCCTAATAGGTAAGATCTTCTCATTTGCTTCCAATTTGCGGATTAGCGGGTCGAAATACACCTCAAATAACAGGGGCGAACATGGGCACCCTTGGCAAGTGCCACATTTAATCTGCACCTCAGAGGTATACCCTCCAATAATTCTGAGTCGGGCCACGGGAGATTGATAGAGTGCCTGGATTGCCTTAATAAACCCCTCCCCAATACCACACTGAGTCAGGGCCGCCCAAAGAAAGTCCCAGGACACCCGATCAAATGCTTTTTCTGCATCCAGAAACATAACCGCTATGGGATCTCCTGAGACTTCCACGGCATCAAAGGGAGTGATAACCTCTCCCTGGGATGAAACCATGTTGGGTATAATTAACCAACTGTCCTATAATCTTATATAGAGTGAGAGCCATTGCCTTGAGGTAAATCTTGGCTTCCGAATTCATAAGGGTTATAGGTCCATAAGACCCAGGTTCCAAAGGGGGTTTGCCTTTTTTTGGTATCACCATGATATCAGCTCCTGCCCACAACTTTGGGACAGACTTTCCTAGTTGGGCCTGCAGGATTGTATCGACCAGATCGAAGCAAATTGCCACTTGAAATGTTTTATAAAATTTGATGGGGATCTGGTCGGGCCCAGCAGCTTCACTCGAAGGAAGACTATTAAGTGCTGCAAAAATTTACCCAGGAGTCAAGGGGACGTCTAGTGCCTCCCTGTCTCCTTCGGAAAGAAAATGGCCAGAGACATCCCTGAGATACTGTTGAATATCTAAGAGGTCCCCTGGGTGCTCCTCACTATATAGTCTGGCATAAAACTGTCTAAAGACCTCCCTAACCCCCTCGGAGTCCAGAGCTATTCCTCCCTTACCATCTGATATTTCTTTAATTTCTCCAGAGGCTGATCTCTGTCTTGTATGGACCACAAGTATAAGTTCCACGCGCTTGCTTAATATGTGGCATTGTTCCCTTTTTGTTAAATTAGTGGCAGCTGCCTTGATAGCGATACTTTCATTCACCTCGGCCTTGGCACATACAATTTTAGGAGTATCTGATCCAGAGAGACCACAGAGAGGATTGCCAAATGTAATTCTTCCTCTGCATCCGAGACTGCTTTAACCAAATTTTTAGCTCTAGTCCTCTCTTGTTTTTGTTTATGAATACTGTAGCTTAGTGTCCCCCACGAATGTGAGCCTTGAAAGCATCCCAGTTTATTCCTGAAGAAGTATTACCTTGACTAATCTCATAGAAAGCTACTATCCAGTCATTCATATGCTTAAAATAGCCCTCATGCTTAATTAACCCTCTTTCATAAGTCCGTACCAGCTCTCACCTGTCATTTTTAATGTTAAAACCAGCGGATTATGGTCAGAGACAATCCGAGGAAGTTTCTCAATCTGACTTCTTACCAGTAGGGAGTTTGATATGAAAAAATAATCCAGCCTGACACAGACCGAGCGGAATAGTAAGTGATGCCATTATCAAGTGGGTTCAAACGTGCCCACCTATCTACTAAAGAATTATGGCGTGCCAGACTAACTATTGCACAACATGTTTTTTTTGGGGGCTCTATAATGTTGCCCATGGTCTGTACCTAGGCCCCAAACCCCATTTATGTTAAAATCGCCCCACAGTCTAACCGGCTAGGGCCAAGAAGCCAACTCTAAATCTAAAAATTCAAAGATACCCGGGTCATCCTCTGTTGATCCATATACTGATCCTATGGGAACTATTTCATCATTAATTATACACTTCTAAAGGACCCATCTACCCTATTGATCTTCCCTTTTTCTTTTAACTTCGATATGCTTTCTTTTGGACAATATGGCCACCCCTCCGATCTTAGTCCCCTGTTTTGAATGAGCAAGCAAAACAAATCCCAGCTATTCCATTAAATAACCCCTTATCCCTTCTACATGTGTCTCTTGGAGACAAACAAGATCAAGCCGCATTGATCTCAGGGTAGCCGTGACACGCTTCCTTTTCAGATGGTCATTCAGACCGCATACGTTGATAGATGCAACCCTTACATTCATTAAAATACATCAAATACCTGTCCCCACCAATTAACCAACCCATCACTACATGTTTTCCTTGTCCCTTCTGAAAATGTTTTCATTCTTTTACTAACACACCTTCTGTGACTGCCCATCCATCTCAGACGTCGTGCTGTGCTGTGTCATGTGAACCACCACCCTACACCCAGCCCCACCCCCCAGTTAAAACCACCCCCCAAAAGCCCCCACAGCTTAAACTGCAGCAGTCGCAACTCCTCCCCTCCTCGTGCTTCCACCCTCTATGTCCTTAATGCCAGATATTCCTAGGGGAGATCCCTTCTACGTACGGCATACCACCGGAGAAGACAAATAAACTGTCCTTATCCTCCCTTCTGCTTCTTTAATTCAGCCAATTACTGTTGAGCCTTAATCTCAGAATGAAAACATTCTAACGTGCCCTTTAACAATAATCTTGAGCCGTGCTGGGTACAATAAGTAAGCCTCGTGTCTGAGGCTCTGAAGAGGAGCAATTAGCTGTCTCAGCCTCCAGTGTCTTTCCATAGTAACGTGGCAAAAATCGCGGCAGGCAAAGAATGTAACCCTGTCGAACGTGCGGAGCGGGCCAAATAACACACCAACCCCCCAAAGCTATTCATGCCTCTAGAGACAGCATAGAGAACAAAATTACAGAAATGAGAGTGGAGGTCTCCCTTCTGCGTCAAGATATGCGCAATAAAGTAGAAGGATTGACCAAAACGGAAACCTACGTCTTAGAAGTATAAAAGACTCAACACTAAAAAACTAAATTCCAATGTCAAAGGCTTGAAGGCCATTGTGAGAGAGGTAGCATGGAAAGCGGAGGATGCGGAAAATTGAGCCTGCAGAAACAACCTCCTCGTCATCGGATTCCAAGAGGGATAGGAGGGCTCTGACCCAGTGCTGTTTGTGATGTCATGGTTATGTGACACCCTCCCGGCGGTGAAGTTTTCATCCTGTTTTATCATCAAACAGGCAAATAGGATGCCCAATGCAAGACTGCCGCTTGGTGCTCTTCCGTAACCACTAATTGTGAAATTCTTAACCTACCAAGAACGAGACTCAGTACTTAGAGAGACATGGCACAGAGGGAAACTCAAGCCAGCTAACGCAAAGATAATGATTTTTCCGACTAATCTAGAGAATTACAGAACATGAGGTACACATTCAACTTACTGAAATTCAAGCTGAGATCTATGCAGATCCAATATATGTTTCTTTTCCCAGTGAAGCTCAAGGTTATCTTCCAAGGCACCTCACAATTTTTTCAAACCCTGGAAGAAGCATGAGCCTGGAAAGAGGAGCGCCCCATGGTATGACGGTAAACGAGGACCAGTTTGTCACAATCTAAATACGCAACCCCTCAATGGGAGCCCCGAACACAGAGAAAAATAAGGGCATGCCTACTTAAACGAGGACACAAGACGCTGTTGAGATCCTACTCAAAGAAACCCGGTACAGGGCTGAGATACGCATGGCTCTGGATGGAGACTTGTCCCAAACTCAAGCCAGGGGAAGACAATGCAATCAGGGGGAAAACACCCACAACGAACAATCGGATAAGAAAGCCCTGGTGGACATGAACTGCGCCCACCCACTCTTCAAGAATATCACTTGCATGGAAGATCAAGATGCGTAGACACAAAAGGTGGAGAGTACGCTCCAACAGCAGGCTAAGAGTGGCAAGAAAGGCTGAAACATTGGAAGGCCAAAGGCAGACAAACAGCAGAACTGCTACAGAATCCCCCAGACTTGATTTTGCTCAGTGCGCTCTGAGTGGAATACTTTTTTTGAAGCCTAAATCCTTCATTCTTTAGGTTAGAATTTAGCGGGTTGGAGGGAATGGGGTAGGACTACAGACCTCTCAAACTGAACTTATGCCAAGTTGTCATGTTGACAGTTCAGGGAATAGGTGTAGGTAATGGGAGAGAGTGGGTGTAGGGGTTAGGTTTAGGGGTCAAAAGCTTTATAATTTAATCATTTAGTAAGTTTCTAATACAGCCAGTGGCAGGATATTTAAGGTCCACAGACAGACACAGAGGGAAAAAGGACTTCAGACAGACCTACCCATGCATACAATGAAAATAATGGGATACACCCAATGAGTGACGACACATACTCAGTATTGTCATAGAATGTTATTGGACTCTTTAGAAAGATCAAGAGGGGATTAGTTACCAGATACATCAAGAGACTTAAACCTGACATTGTCTTTTTACAGGAAACCAACTTGCTGGGGTACACACTGTGACTTCATTGGAAGAGGGACTTACACATCCCTGGCCCACGCAGAGTTTTCTGAAAGGGTGCAAAGTGTCACCATACTAATAAAATAATTCCCCCCTTTCACAACTAAAATCTGGACAGACCCCAATGGGACCTTTGTTGCTGTCCTGGAGTCCTGGGGACGACGTGTACTCACATTAATTTGTGTTTACGTCCCACAACAACTGCATTCCCAATCCCTTGATTCAATTGCTAAAATACTAATAGGCTCAGGCCCATCCACACACATCCCTGTCCCCACTCACTGGCAGAGTTAGTGAGGCTGCTATGACTGACTGACCTCTGGCGACAACAACACCTACTAGACCGCACTTATTGTATTTTTCCTGAACCACATAGTCTTTTCTAGACTAAACTACTTCTTTGCCCGGCAGGTGAAATTCGAACAGTGGGTAAGATGGAATACCTAGCAAGTGGCATCTCAGACCACTCGCCATTGTGGTTGACAGTAGGGGGTGGGGGGAATAGGCAACAATCAAATTGGAGACTGAATGCCTGGGAGCTTCACAACAAAGCAGTAATGGGAGTCATTAGAACAGAAACTGAGCTATTCTTCCAAGAGAATAAGGGCTCAGTAGCTTCAAAAGGAACCCTCAGGGAGGTATTCAAGACGGTGCTTCGGGGTAGAGTGCATAATGAAACCCACCAAATAGAAACCCTAGACTATAAACTCTTGGAATTAGAGAGAAACTTTACCCCAGATACAGAGGCTGCCCTGTTGAAACAGCCAGTAGTCACACTTAGAGAGATCTGTGCCCTAACCGAACGAGAGGTGCTGACCCAAATTCAGAATACACAACATAGACGCAACAACATAGACGCAACAAGACAGGTGACAGAGCAAGGAGACTCCTCGCCTGGTATGGCAGAAGGAAAAGAGAGATGAGCTGGGTGACCCAGATACACGAAACGGATGAACGACGCACGTCCGCACACTCCATAGTGGGTGATTTTGCACACTACTACACAGAGCTGTTAGAGGCTAGACCACAGGCAGACGACATGCAAATAATAGATTATCTTAGCAATATAGACATCCCTCCCCTGCAGCAGGAAGATAAGGAAGCCTTAGAGGCAGATATTACCCTAAAGTGCAAGACGCTATAAATAAACAAAAATCAGGGAACACTCCGGTGCCAAACGGTGAGCCAGTGGGTTTTTTTAAGCAAAATGTTAGCCTGGTAGCAACTCACTTACTTAATATGTTCCAGGCAGCATTTGAAGAGGGGGAGTTGTCACTGGATTTACGTCAAGCCTCAGCGTTGTTTGTACCAAAGCCAGGTAAACCACTAGAGCACTGCGGCTCCTACCTCCCAATATCATTACCAAACACTGAAGCCAAGATTTTGGCCTCTCTTTTAGCGTCACGACTCTTGATCGTTATCACATCATTGGTATACAGTGACCAATCGAGCTTTATACCTGCACATTCCACGTGTCTCAATCTCCGCCGACTTGCCAACTGGCTAGACACAGTGAAGGACAGACCTATCCTGTATATCCTTCTGTAGATGCGAAAAAGGCCTTTGACAGTGTTCATTGGCTGATCATGAGACAAGTCCTGGTAAAAATTAGATTTGGTCAAGGATTCATGGCTTGTGTTGAACTATTGTATTCGAACCCCAGGGCAAGGATAAAGGTCAATGTAGGAAGGTCAGCTGGCTTCCCCATTCTGAGGGGAACCTGCCAAGACTGCCCCTTGTCACCCCTGTTCTTTTCATTGGTCTTGAAGCCTCTGGCATGCCGTGTCAGGACCCACCCAGAAATAAGGAGTGTCCGGGATATCGGAGACTTACTTGTTGATGGATGGATTTCTCTATGTGCGGAGAGATTCTGCTCTACATGACTAACACAGATACGACGCTCCCCCTGATACTACAATTGGTCAAATAATACAGCAGCCATGTAGGATATAATATCAACTGAGGGACGTTGAGTCTTTACCCCATGGGAGGCTCCAAAGAAATACACTCTCTACCAGAGCAACTGAACATTACGAAAGAGTACATTTGCATCAAAATGGAATTGGTTGGAATCTCCCAATCTAATAATAACTTTTGGATTTCTTGTTTACTGTGTGATCTATTCCTATTACTAGCAAAGTGATAACCCTGAAGAAACCAAGTAAATGCTGCCTCACCCTGTTATTAAGACTTGAAAGCAATATGATACAGAATGCAAAAAAATAATCTAGCACACAATGTCTCTGATTGTCCTAAAGTATTTTAAAAACAATCCTTTCACACTTGTGCATTTCATAACCTCTCTTGTATGGTTACAGATACCCCAGTGGGACCAGTCAGATGTTGTTAGAGTACATTAAAAATTCCTACTTAAAATGATTGCATGTAAAGCATTACTCCAATGCTTTTCAGAGTTGTTATCGTCAACTGCATCTTTGCACCCTTTATTTGTGATAAAGCACCAAAACATCCATACTCAGAGCATGTGCTTTGAAAAACAGTACATCTTCCTACTCTGCCCTTTGTTTTTTTCATTACCAGAAAACGAATGAAAGGGGCTGATACCTCTACCAAAACATCCTGACAGAATATTAAACTGACATGCTGTGCAGGTGTGAGGTGGATATACTTTTTGAGAACTTCCTTCTAAGAGAAAAGCATGCAATGTCTTTCATAGATTTTGACACACTAGATATGCCACAAATCTAATATGATGACTTGGATAAAACTGCAACGTGTGTGAATTTAGGGATTTTGAGAAACAAGGAGCTGCTCGATTTTTTCTCACATTTTGAGTACTAGATGCTGGTTTTCCAGACTCTGATTGGACACTGGGCTCTGCTGACCTGGTCCAGGGAGTGTGCTCTGATTAAAATTGCATGGTAATTAGGTATAACTACAATTATTTGCTAACATCCTCTCTGTAAGTCCCAAGGAAGTGGTAAGGCATGTAGATCTAGAGGCCTAGACGATTTAATGTACTTAGATATGCAGTACTATTGTTCATGTTGACATTTTCGAGGCTGCTTTTAATCTAAAATTATATGCAAATATGACTATCCAATTAAAGGAACTAACCAAGTTTCAAAATACCTTGGTTGTGTATATAAGTCACATGTAAGGTCCCCTCTAGGTCCCCCAGTGGTAAAGTGCCATGTAACTATGAGGAAAGATATGATAAAATAAGTTGTATGTGCCCTGGGAAGGGAAAGAAAAAAATGTCAATTTCATTTTTTGCCAATGAGTCGCAATGACTCAATAGACTAAAGTAGGAAAATGTTATTAAAGTGTAACTATTGAAAGAAAGGAGCTATAATGAAGCTTCAAAGTATTGAAATGTATTCTAACTTTCACTGAAAATACGTTATGGAATATTTCTTTTCAGTAAGCCAAAATCTAGCCTTCTAGGGGCTCTTTTCTGGTTTGCCAGGCTGGCCCAAACTGTCTTAATGAGTTGTGTAGAGGCCTGCATTGTTAGATAGATCCAGATAAGTTCTTAATAATAGTAGGTGAGGTGACAGATTTGTTGTGACCAGCAGCCAGGTTGTTGGTGACTTCTGAATACACACTGACCAATGTGTAAGGCGGATGCGGGATACCCAGTCGGGAATGTGCCTAGGGAACTGAACAGATAACTCATTCTCAACTAAAACAAACACGTTCTGTAAGCAGCTCCTCCTATGACTGAAATGGAGGCAATTTGGCTACTGTTGGCCCTGGTTTAAAGTACTATATTTCATCATGATCAAAAGAAAAAGTGCTCTAGTTTTGCAGGTTTTACCCTTGTAAAGTTGAGTTGCAGAAGTTCCTCAGCCCTCTCTACCTGCCCTTCATATGAGAGGATGATTTGCATACCTTATACCTGGACTTTTTGTCAACAGACCCAAACCATTATTTATTTACTGAGAGTCGTTTCACATCTCATCGAGAGGAAAACCTCATGGGGATGGCAGCGACTGGATAGGCTGATAAGAATTAGCTCTATGGAGTTTGAAGCATGTAAAGTAGAAGTTTTGACCCAGTACCTTTCCTGTGATTTTTTGTAAAATCCAATTTCACCAATTCAATGGATATTTACTGAATATCAAAAACAGTGGTTGAATGTACTCTGTACCTTATTGAAAATCAATGTCACCAAAAATGGAATTTCATTTTGTGTTTTTTTCTTCTCATAAAAATCACTGCAGTCCTAAACCTTGGAACTACCATTTTGGGGATAGTCACTGTAGCCACTGTTAAATTCTTATATCTTCCTCTTTTTAATTATATTCGCCCTAACATGTAGTTAACAAGGCACACTTAGAGTGAATTAATGTTTCAAAGCAGAGTTCCTACCTGTCAATGAGGTATTCCCATGGATGTTTAAATCCAGCTGCAGTCAGGCTACACATGTAGGCCTGAAGCCATCTTTTACTTGTTGACCTAGTGATTAGCAACATATGTGTTTCACTCCTTCTGTTATGTTATGTTATGTTAAGGCCGTACTTTTAGAGCGCACGGCTACCCAAAGGGGTGTCCCGGCGCTTTGGCAAAGAGACCTGAAACCTGAAAACACAAAGGCAGCAGCACCACAGTCGCAGTGATTACGCGGAAAAGAGCATGGTCTTCAGCTCTTTCCTAAAAGTCAGGAGACACTTGGCTTTGCGTAGGGAGAGAGGGAGCTCGTTCCAACAGCGAGCTGCCACAAATTGAAAGGACCGTTCTCCCATCTGGACACGTTTGGCCGTGGGCACCTCCAATTTAGCCAAATCGGCAGATCGCAACACCCTCCGCGGCACATAGAAAGCGATCCGCTTTCTAATGTAATTAGGACCAATAGAATGAAGGGCTTTGAAGGCCAGCGTAAGAATTTTAAACCTGATTCTTTTAGAAATAGGCAACCAATGCAACCTATTCAGAAGCAGTTGGGCGCTGGCTCTCCTAGGCAGGCCGAAGATGGCTCGGGCCGCCGAATTTTGGACAATTTGCAGTCTGGCTAGGAGATACCTAGGCAGACCCGCAAAAAGCGCATTAGCGTAATCTAACCTAGATCCCACTAGCGCCTGGACTACTGTCTTCCGGTATTGTAGGGAGAGCAAAGGAAGAAACTTCCTCAACATCTTGAGGATGCCAAAACATTTGCCGGATATCCCCATAATATGGGGGCGGAAGGAGAGATCATCATCAAACACCACTCCCAGATTTTTCACTTGGGAAGATGATTTCTCAGGGGGGAACATATCCTGGGGCCACCAGGACTTCCAGCCCGGGTCAGGCACACAGCCAAAGAAAAGCAGCTCAGACTTATCCGAGTTGCATTTCAGGCTGTGCCGCTGAAACCACGCAAAGAGTGCACTCAGACAGTCTTTAATCCTGTCGCCGTCAAAAGCCTATCCTTTGCTGCATGTGAACAGAAGCTGGGTGTCATCAGCGTATGAGATGACCCGGGCCCCATAAGCCTCCGCTACCACCGCCAGAGGGGCCATATAGATATTAAATATGGTGGGGCTCAGAATGGACCCTTGTGGAACCCCAACCTCTAGCGATGGCATTTCAGCGGAGAACGGAGGAGCCCAGATCACCTGTGATATATAACTTCCATGTCACTGGTGTGTTTTCTGCATCATTTGATCTTTCTGGGAAGTTAACAATATTCACATTTGGGATTAGATGATGTAACTATGTTTTATGGAGTCAAACTGCATGAACTGAGATCCAATCAGCAGAGCCCCAGTGTGCAGAGTAGAAAAAATCCAAAATAACAGTCAGCAAAAATAGGGGTTAGCACTCAAAAATGGGGTATTTTCTAACAGTATGTTACAATTCTTTGTATAGTGTACAATTAACATTTAGTGGGTTAGAAAAAAGGACCAGTAGGAAGAGAAACAGTAGGTTTGTACAAGGCCATGTGGAAGAACTTGAGAGGTTGAAATGTGTTGCTTCCTAATTGCTGCTTCTAAGTAGCCCTTGATATTGTCATTAGGTCATCTACGCAGAATCTCCTATGACTGAAATTGAGGCAATTTGGCTACTTTTAGCCCTGGTTTCAAGTACTATACTTCCTCTTGCCCACATTGAAAATAACTATATATTTGCAGGCTTTTATCCTTTTAAAAATGAGTTTCAGAAGTTCCTTAGCCCTATCTACCCGCCCTTCATATGAGAGGATGATTTGCATACCTTAAAACCTGGACTTTTTACCAAAAGGCCAAGCATTTATTTCTTTTCTGAGAGTTGTTTGACATCTCATCGAGAGGAAAGCCTGATGTGGATGGCAGAGACTGGATAGGCTAATGCTAATTAGCTCACTGGAGTTTCAAGCAGGTAAGGTGGAAGTTTTGAGCCAGTACATTTCCTGTTTATTTTTATAAATTTCAAATTCACCAATTCAATGGATATTTACTGAATATCAAAAACAGTAGTTGAATATACTCTGTACCCTATTGCAAATCAATGTCACCAAAAATGGTATTTCATTTTCTGTTTTTTTCTTCTCATAGAAATCACTGCACTCCTAAACCATGGAACTAGCGTTTTGGAGATAGTCACCTCAGGATAATACCACAGTTACAATTCTTAAATCTTCCTCTTTTTAATTATATCCGCACTAACATGTAGTTAACAAGGCACACTTAGAGTGAATGAATGTTTCAAAGCAGAGTTCCAACCTGTCAATGAGGTGTGTTTTGATATATACCCATAGATGTTTAAAGCCAGCTGCAGTCAGGCTCCAAATGCAGGCCTGAAGCCATGTTTTATTTGTTAGCCTAGTGATTAGCAACATATGTGTTTCAGTCCTCCTGTGATATATACCTTCCATGTCTCTGGTGTGTTTCCTGCATCATGTGATCTTACTGGGAAGTTAACTATATTCAAATTTGGGAATAGCTGATGTGACTATGTTTTAGGGAGTCAAACTGCATTAACTGAGATCCAATCAGCAGTGTCCCAGTGCGCAGAGTAAAAAAAAAATAACAACTTCAGCAAAAATAGTAAAGTAAAGTAAAGTAAAGATTTCTATAGCGCACTACTCCCCCAGGGGGTTTCAAGGCGCTTGAGCGGGGGGAGTCGCTATCAATCAAATAGCCAAGTTTTGAGTTGTTTTCTGAAGGAGAGGTGGTTCTGTGTGAGTCGGAGGTGGGTGGGGAGAGAATTCCAGGTTTTGGCCGCTAAGTAGGAGAATGATCTTCCTCCCATGGTGGCTCTTCGAATGCATGGAATTACAGCGAGGGCTTGATTGGACGATCGTAGTTGGCGGGTGCTGCTCAATGGGCTATACCCTTGGTGGATAGTGACGATCGGGTGCTGTACAACTACAGCGCATTTAAAGAACTAATGCGGGGTCTGTTTGCCAAACATGCGTTTATGCAGGCTAGTGACGCTGAATTGATGAAGCTCCGGCAGGGCAGGCAGGATTTGTTATCCTACATTGCATCCTTTAATAGGTTGGTATCTGAGACCCACTGGCCCACTGAAAAGCGAACATCGATATTCTACCAGGGTTTATGTGAAGAACTTAAGGACATCGTATCCCAGGTGGTAGATCCCCCGGAAGACTGTGCAGCGTTCATAGATCTGGTGGTGAATTTGAACCACAGGGTGTCTGAGAGGCGAGGTGAGCGTAGCAGGTTTCAGGCATCTAGAAGCAGTTACCTAAAGGTGGAGAGTAAGGTAACGGGTGATAACAAGGCGGCACCCGAGCCCATGGAGCTGGGAGGGGTACGAGGTCCTTTGGCGCCAGAGGAAAAGAAGAGAAGGAGGGAGAATAATCTATGTTTATACTGCGGTCAGGGGGGTCATTTCGCTAGGGAATGTCCTGTGAAGCCCTCTGGTGCAGGTTTCAGCAAGAAGGTGGCTTGTGTTCAGGTTGATGGCAGGACGGGTGGCGAAAGCGGACAACAATATGGGGTGGTCGGATCTGTGGACCTAGCACCCAGACATTTTGTCATCAACGCCCAGTTGTTGTTAAGAACTCGGGATTGTGTTTCTGTCTCCGTATTGTTAGATTCAGGTGCTACTGGCAATTTTATGGACATCACTATGGCGGAGAAGCTGGGGGTTCCTTGGCAGTTGAAGGAAAGACCTGAGCCAGTAAGGGCTATTGATGGGACCGAGTTAACATCAGGGTGTATCACCCGTCGGACTGCACCTTTGGGTTTATCCTGTGAGAATGGGCATTCCGAGATGGTGGTTTTCGATTTAATCGATGCCCCTTCTTTTGGTCTGGTGTTGGGGGTACCCTGGCTGCAGACGCATAATCCTAGGATTGATTGGGTACGGAGGTTGGTAACGTTGGATTCGGCACACTGTTTGAGACACTGTTATGCTGTTGCAGGGGCACAGATCGACCCCTTGGTTTGTGCAGTGACGGATGTAGGATCCGTTCCTCCTCAGTACTCGGAGTATAAGGACGTCTTTGACAAGACGAATGCCCAGGAACTGCCCCCTAATAGGGCTTATGATTGTAAGATCGAATTGATACCGGGGGTCTCTTTGCCCTGCAGCCGGGTGTACGCATTGTCAGAACCTGAGGAAGAACACTTAAAGGAGTACATCGATGAAATGTTGAGTCTTGGGTTTATTCGGCCATCCTCCTCCCCTGTGTCGTCTGCTATTTTCTTCATCCCGAAGAAGGAAGGGACCCTCAGGGCATGTGTGGATTACAGGATCTTGAATGCGGCCACAGTAAAAAATAGGTACCCTCTTCCACTCATCTCCGTGTTGTTAGATCAGCTCCGCAAGGCTACAGTCTTTACAAAACTGGACTTGCGGGGAGCTTACCATCTGATAAGGATGAGACCCGGGGATGAGTGGAAGACGGCCTTTAGGACCAAGTATGGTCTCTATGAATATACTGTAATGCCGTTCGGCCTTTGTAATGCGCCGGCGGCATTCCAGTTCTTCATTAACGAGGTGCTCAGTGAATACCTGGATCGCACGGTTATCGTCTATTTAGACGATATTCTCGTGTTTTCGGAACAAAAGGCAGAGCACTCAGACCATGTGCGTCAGGTGTTGCGGACCCTCCGGGAGCACCGTTTGTATGCTAAGCTGGAGAAATGCCAGTTTGACACTCAGGAGGTAGAGTTTCTTGGGTTCATCATTTCAGCGGAGGGGATACGAATGGATCCGGAGAAAATTAAGGCCATTGTAACCTGGCCTGTGCCTACCTCTGTGAAACAGATCCAGGTGCTCCTGGGTTTCGCCAATTTCTATCGGCGGTTTATTACGCATTTCTCTGAGGTGGTGGCACCGATGACTCGTTTGTTGAGAAAGGGTGTTCCTTTTGAGTGGACCAGTGAAACTCAGACCGCTTTTCAATCGTTGTTGGAGCATTTCACTTCAGCCCCCGTATTGATACATCCAGATCCTGCCCTGCCATTCTTCGTTGAAACCGATGCATCCATGTGTGCTGTGGGTGGGGTGTTATCCCAGCGTGACGACTCCACCGGCCATATGCATCCGATTGCTTTCTTTTCAAAGACCCTGTTGCCCGCCGAACGGAATTATACAGTGGCCGAACGTGAACTGCTAGCTGTAAAGCTGGCATTCGAGGAATGGCGACACCATTTGTGGGGTGCCAGACATGTTATCACCATCTACACAGACCACAAGAACCTCGAATTTTTCCGTTCTGCTAGGGCTTTGACACCTCGTCAGATGCGGTGGGTGTTATTCTTTAACGAATATGATTTCGTTATCACCTACAGGCCTGCGGCCCAGCAGTTAAAATCCGACGCCCTTTCTCGGATACACAATGACCCAAGAGGGGATGAGTCCGTGAAAGAGGACAGGGCTATGATAGCGGGTGACAGGATAGTGGGGTCTGTGGATATGGATGATTGATTGATTTGATTTGATTTGATTTTGAGTTTTATAGAGCGCGCAGCTACCCTAGGGCATCCCGGCGCTGGAGACCGCGGTCCTGGAGGTTAGGAAGTCAGGGGGGGGTGCTCAGGGGAAGAGAAGGGTCTTCAGTCTCTTCCTGAATCTGAGGTGGTTTTGTTCTTGCCTCAGAGGGAGTGGAAGGGCATTCCACAGCCTGGGGGCGTTGTATGAAAACAAGCGACCACCTGTTCTGGCCCTATTAATTCTGGGAACTTTTGCCAGGGAGAGGGAGTTGGATCTAAGATGCCTCGTTGACTGTTGATGAGACACAAAAGTACTGAGGATGAGGGGGCCTTCATTGTGAAGTATTCTGTGGGCAATGCACAGGGTCTTGAAGTTGATTCGTTCCTTAACTGGCAGCCAATGCAGACTTCTGATGGCTGGCTTAGCCGAGTTCCTTGCTGCGGTTCTTGTGAGAATTCTTGCCGCCGCATTTTGTGCGCATTGTAGTCTGTGAATTACAGAGACTGGGGCCCCCAGATATAGGACGTTCCCATAATCCAATCTGGAGTTCACCAGCCCCTGCATCAGAAGCTTCCTTGATTGAAGAGGAAGTAGATGGAGGATCTTTCGGGCCATCTTCATAAGGCCAAAGCACGTTCCTGCGGTTTTTCTCGCTTGAGTTTTAAAGCTCAGATCCTGGTCCAACCATATCCCTAAGCTTTTTACCTCGGGTTTTGGGGGTGGTGGAGATCCCATGCATGGTGGCCAGGGAAGGGGTGAGGGGATTTTTTTTGGATTTCCCAGGAGAAGTATTTCTGACTTTTCCCCGTTCAACTTTAGCCGGGACTCACACATCCACTGGTGAACTTTTTCTAGACATCTGACTAGATTGGGGAGGGCCTTGTCTGATTGGTTGAGGGATACGACAAGCTGAGTGTCGTCGGCATACATTATTGATTTAATCCCGAAAGGTTTGACAATGTCCTCGAGGGGTGCCATATATACATTAAAAAGTGTGGGGCTCAGGGAGGAACCCTGAGGCACCCCACACTTGAGTGCCTGAGCCTTCGAGATAGAGAATCCATCAGTCACTTGAAAAGACCTATCTTCAAGGAAAGACGTAATCCAGGCCAACGCGGAGTCCTCCACTCCAATCAGTCTCAGACGGTGAACAAGGGTTGCGTGGTCCACCGTGTCAAAGGCGGCACTCAGGTCGAGGAGGATCACTGCCACTGATCCTCCTTCGTCCAGAATGCCCCTTGCTTCCTCGACCACGGCTAACAATGCAGTGTCCGTCCCCTGTCCAGGTCTAAAACCTGTCTGGGTCTGACGGAGGATGTTATTGCTCTCCAAGAACTCGGAGAGATGTTGGTTTGCTACTCTCTCAGCGATTTTGCTAATCGCCGGAAGCAGTGAGATCGGTCTGAAGTTTGAAGGATCATTGTGGTCGAGGTGGGGTTTCTTTATAAGAGCCTTCACAGTGGCTTTTTTCCAGTTTACTGGAACTGACCCATTTTTGAAAGAGGCATTGATCAGGCTGGTAAAAGGTGTGGCAATGGTGGAAGCAACAAGCTTTAGTTTGCTTATCGGGGCTGGGTCAGATGGGGCTCCGCTTTTTACTTTATGCAGGACCTTGAGAAAAGTATCGGTGGTAATTTGGGGGAAGGAGAGTAGCCTCGGGCTATTTTGGGAAGCCAGATGGTAGGGGTCTTTTAGCTCGAATGGGGCCGCCGGGAGGGAGTTCAGAATTTTTTCGATTTTTTTCGAAAAAAATTCGGCCATCTGGTTGCATTTTGTTCCATCCTGGTCAGGGGGTGGAGGGGGATCCTGTATTTTGGAGAGGAGTTTGACTATCCGATAGGTCTCTTTTGCGGAGTTAGATGCGGCTGCTATTTGATCCTCAAAGAAGGAGGCTTGTGCTGTTTTTAGTGCGTTTTTATAGAGCCTTATATGAGCTTTATATCCACTTCTGTCTTCTGTTGTCCAGTGCTTTCTCCATTGGCGTTCCAGCCTTTTGCCTTTCCGTCTTAATTCCCGTAGTTCATCGGTGAACCATGGTAGTTTGGATGATTTCTTATTGGGGGGGAGGGTTTTGAATGGCAAGACTGTGTCGAGAGAGTCGCTAATCCATTTGTGTAATTGGTTTTCAGCTTTTGATGGGTCGGGATCCATAATGGGAAGGGATGAGGACAGAGAGTGTTCCCATAAGCTGGTATCAAGTTTTTTCCATGGGCGTGACGGGGCCCAGGGGTGTGAGATGTCCGTAATCTTCCCTGGTAGTTGGAGTTTGAGGGGGACCAAGAAGTGGTCTGACCAGGGAATGGGGAGAGGGGTTTGGACCGTAAGTTTGGAGAGATTCGAAAAGATAGGATCCAATAGGTGTCCTTTCGAATGAGTGGGATCACTGCTAAGTAGCTGTAGATTTAAGGAGTTGAGATCGGTTTTTAAGTCAAAGGCAGGTTTGTTGCTAGGATCGTCGAAGTGGAGATTTAAGTCCCCGAGGATAGTAAAATTTGGCGTCCCACAAGCCAGCGAGGAGACGGCGTCCATGAGTGAGTTTGAAAAGCGACCCACCTGTCCTGGTGGCCGGTAGATTAGTACACCAGTTAGTGTGGTAGATGGAGGAAGGTGTAATGAAAAAAGGACATTTTCGCTATCGAGAATGGGGCTGTCTTTGAATTGACATGTGAGTATCTCTCGATAGATAATAGCGATGCCTCCTCCCATGCCTATCGGTCTATTGAGGGATTTAATGAAATACCCAGGAGGTAATGCTTGAATAATGTCTGGGTCAGAACTCTCGGACAACCACGTTTCAGTTAGAAAAAGCACATCAAGATCTGATTCTGTCAGTAACAGATTGATTTCCGTGTGGTGTTTAGGGAGTGACCTGCAGTTCAGCAGAGCCATCTCCAGGCAAGTAGATTCCGAAATGGGTGCAGGAGACGCTCTGTAGGAGCATTTGGAGCATCTGAGAGGGGCTTGTTCTGGGGTAATAGATCCACTGCATCTAACGTTTAGTGATTCTCTGAGTTGGTACAGAGTTTCTTGGGAGTATGTGAGTCGGGGCGGTTGAATTCCCCGGTTTGGTAAAAGAGCGACTGAGGCTTCTTGGTCCAGCTTCTATGTTATCTGGGCCCCAGATAAAGGAGAAGGAAGGGTTGTTGTATCATGGGGACAGGTTGGTAATCCCTCCTTCTTTAAGGGACGAGGTGCTGGAGTGGTGCCATTCGTCTGCACTGGTGGCACATCCAGGGATGAGAAAGACAAGAGACATGTGTGAGCGGTGGTTCTGGTGGGACTCCATGATGAAGGACATTCAGGGCTATGTTAAAGCATGCCCTGTGTGTGCCATCAATAAGCCATCGCACTGTAAGCCCTTTGGGCTTCTGTGCCCTCTGGAGGTACCGCCATCCCCCTGGCATACCATAAGCATGGATTTTGTTACTGATTTGCCGTTGATCTCAGGATACACGGCCATTCTGGTGGTGGTGGATTTATTCACCAAAATGGCTCATTTCATACCTCTCCGTAAGATCCCAACAGCGAAGGAAATGTCAGTAGTCTTCATGTCTTCAGTAGTCCGTTTACATGGGTTACCAGAAGTGGTTATATCAGATCGCGGGGCTCAATTCGTATCTCATTTTTGGTCTGAATTATGTCTGGTCCTGAAGACGGAGATACGTCTGTCATCGGCATACCATCCTCAGTCCGATGGACAGACTGAGCGGACAAATCAGACAATGGAACAATATCTGAGGTGTTTGATCACCTCCTTGTCATGTGATTGGGTGACGGCTCTGCCCATCGCGGAGTTTGCGTACAACAACAGCTTGCACTCCGCTTTGGGCATGACTCCGTTCTATTGTTCGCTTGGGTACCACCCTAGGGCAGTAGCTATTCAGCCCACAGGACGCATGCCAGCCATAGATGGGATCTGTAGGCAATTGAGCGACGTCTGGGACTTAGCTCGGAAGAGTCTGGTGAAGGCCAAGGTTGAAATGAAGGCACAAGCGGATAAACATCGAGCCCCCGCTCCCCCTTATGCGGTGGGCGATAAGGTGTGGTTGGCTTCACGGAACCTGAGGTTACAGGGGTCCCGTAAATTACAACCCAGGTTTGTAGGCCCTTTTCCAATAGTCCAGGTCATTAATCCAGTTGCCATGAAGCTTGAGTTGCCACAGGATTATGGGGTACATCCGGTATTTCATGTTTCCCTTTTGAAACCCTACATACCTTCTGTACAGGAGCTGCCGCCACCTCCTTCCTTGACAATTGATGGTCAAGAGGAATTTGAGGTGAATGCCATCTGCGACTCTAAACGGGTTAGGGGTCGTCTCCTCTATCTGATTGATTGGAAGGGATATAAACGGGAGGACAGGACTTGGGAGCCAGCCGGTGGTGTTCATGCCCCTCGATTGGTCCGTCTGTTCCATAGACAGCATCCCTTGAAGCCCCGTCCCGTGGGAAGGGTCGTAGGGGGGGGGTACTGTTAGGGATCAGCGGTCAGTCCTGTTTCTGTGACCATGGGCCACCATCACATGACCAGGGCTATGGGTTAAATGTGTGTCCTACCTCTCTTTTCGTTGCTCGATATCGCCAACGTTGTGGCTCTGGTATCCAGCTCTATCGGTTCCTGTGATCGCTGTGGAATACTTTTGTCCTTGGTCTTTGTTCCTTATTGTCTCCCACGGGCTCGTGGGGGATTCATGTCTATTTTTGGGTTCCTGGTCATTTCACGTTATTTCTTCCCGTTCTGTAGTTAGCAAGTTAGTGTCCCTTTCCTCCCCTTTTCATTATACCTCCCTCCCTGATTTGTGTCCCTTCCTTGCTTTTTGTCCAGCGTCCCTTCCCTGCCTTTTTGTCCACCGCTTGTGTTACTGGTGTAAACGGGGGCTCCCGTTTTTCGCCTGATTGTCTTGCCGGCACCGCGTTGTGCAAACGCACTGTTTTCGTTGTTGCCGGCAGACCGCCCGAGTTGCAGCGCCTATCTACATCGTTGTGCGAGCGGAAATGACGTTTTAGGTCATTCCGCTGTTTGGACTGCACACAGACGCTGGCATTAAGCAAAGGGAGACTTTAGTCTCATTCCTATTCCTTGATCCCTATTCCTTGCCCAGTCCTAATTTCAGAGGGGTTTTTTGTAGCTGGTGTCAACATATTCGCCCCAGCCTTCTTTTTCCCCTTTTTAGGGTGCTTACCTTGCACCTTCAGCGTATCTCGGACACCGTGTTTTTTGTGCCCCCTGACTGGTGTTTTCCTCCTTGGATTATAAACAATATACGATCTAGGGGAAACCAGTCCCTACACGAAGCCAAGCCTGCGCTTACCATTGGTAAGGAGGGGGTATATGTTTGTTGGTGTGGTTGATGGTACACGGTCATAGACATAGAAGCTGCATTGGGTACTGTGTAGTGAAAGAAGTTATATTCCTTGTTCCCTTGTTGTCACCAGGTGCAGAGGCGTGAAGGAGGGAGCCGTGTCCTGATATTCCACAGGGTGGGAGACTTGGTGTCTCGTGTTTTACCACCCTCTTTTCGGGTTCACTGGAATACTCACAGTATACATCATTTGTGGGTTTTTTGGTGGACTAGAGAAGGGGACTGGTGCATGCTACGCTCCTGCAGTGCTTGGGCTGAGCAGGGTCCAACAATGTAGAATGTCAGGCGTGTGTTGAGGTATTTGGGTCCTAGGTCGTAGAGGGCTTTGTGTGCGTGGGTGAGGAGGCGGAATGTTATTCTCTTGTTGACGGGGAGCCAGTGAAGGTCTCTCAGGTGATCGGAGATGTGATTGTGGCGGGGTATGTCTAGGATGAGTCGGGCGGAGGCGTTCTGAATGCGTTGAAGTTTTTTCTGTAGTTTGGCTGTGGTTGCGGCGTAGAGGG
This sequence comes from Lissotriton helveticus, assembly GCF_964261635.1. NCBI lineage: Eukaryota > Metazoa > Chordata > Amphibia > Caudata > Salamandridae > Lissotriton > Lissotriton helveticus. Next base: position 117,633,151 of record NC_136063.1, on the reverse strand, counting down.
TGTTTCCGTAGTCCAACCGGCTTGTGACAAGTGCTTGGGTGACCGTCTTTCTTGTTTCAGTGGGGATCCATCTGAAGATCTTTCTAAGCATACGTAAGATGTTAAAACATGATGATGAGATGGCGTTGACTTGTCTGGTCATCGAGAGGGAGGAGTCTAGAATGAATCCCAGGTTGCGAGCATGGTCCGTTGGTATGGGTGCGCTGCCCAGGGCCAGTGGCCACCATGAGTCGTCCCATGCAGAGGGGGATGATCCTAGAATGAGGACTTCCGTCTTGTCTGAATTCAGTTTTAAGAGGCTGTTCTTCATCCACTCGGCTACGTCTTTCATCCCTTCCTGTAGGTTCAAAAATGTATATAGCGCGCTACATACCCAGAGGGTCTCAAGGCGCTTGGAAAAGGGTGGGGGATTACTTGTCAAATATCCAGGTTTTAAGTTGCTTTCTGAATGCTAGGTGGTTCTGAGTGAGGCGAAGGTGAATGGGCAGTGAGTTCCAGGTTTTAGCCGCCAGGTAGGAGAAGGATCTTCCTCCCATGGTGGTTTTGTTGATGCGAGGTACAGCAGCAAGGGCTTTGTTGGAGGAGCGGAGCTGGCGGGGGGCGGTGTAGAAGGACAGTCGTGTGTTGAGGCATTCGGGTCCAAGTTCGTAAAGTGCTTTGTGTGCGTGGGTTAGTAGACGGAATGTTATCCTCTTATTGACGGGGAGCCAGTGGAGGGATTTCAGGTGACCAGAGATGTGGTCGTTACGCGGGATGTCTAGAATGAGTCTGGCTGATGCGTTCTGGATGCGTTGGAGTTTTTTCTGAAGTTTTGCGGTGGTACCGGCGTATAGGGTGTTTCCGTAATCCAGGCGGCTAGTAACCAGTGCGTGAGTGACCGTTTTTCTAGTTTCGGTGGGGATCCAGCGAAATGTTTTTTTGAGCATACGAAGAATGTTGAAGCAAGATGATGAAACGGCGTTGACTTGTCTGGTCATCGAGAGTGAGGAGTCCAGGATGACACCCAGGTTCCGTGCGTGGTCTGTCGGGATGGGTGCTTTTCCAAGGGCCTCTGGCCACCAAGAGTCGTCCCAGGCAGAGGGGGAGGTGCCTAAGATAAGGACTTCTGTTTTGTCGGAGTTCAGTTTCAGACGACTGTTCTTCATCCACTCGGCTACGTCTTTCATCCCTTCCTGTAGGTTGGTTTTGGCGGTGTTTGGGTCTTTGGTGAGGGAGAGGATCAGCGTAGGAGATGATGTTGAGGTTGTGCTGGCGTGCGATGGATGCGAGGGGGCTCATGTAGACATTGAAGAGGGTGGGGCTGAGCGATGATCCTTGTGGTACGCCGCAGATGACTTTGGTAGCTTCTGATCTGAAAGGGGGGAGGCAGACTCTCTGGGCTCCAATCCAATGCTTTTCCTTGTATCCCAGCGTTGCTGAGGCGTTGTACAAGGGTGCTATGACAGACCGTGTCAAACGCTGCGGAGAAGTCCAGGAGGATGAGGGCAGCTGTTTCCCCGTTGTCGAGTAGTGTTCGGATGTCGTCTGTGGCTGCGATGAGGGCAGTTTCGGTGCTGTGTTTGGCTAGGAAACCGGACTGTGAGGGGTCGAGGGAGTTGTTAGACTCGAGGAAGGCGGCGAGCTGACTGTTGACGGTCTTCTCTATGACTTTGGCAGGAAAAGGGAGGAGCGAGATGGGGCGGTAGTTCTTAAGTTCGGTGGGGTCCGCTGTAGGTTTCTTCATGAGGGCATTGAGTTCGGCATGTTTCCAGCTTTCCGGGAAGGTGGCGGTGTTGAGGGAGCAGTTGATGATATCCCTGAGATGGGGTGCGATGCTGGAGTTGGCCTTGTTAAAGATGTGGTGGGGGCATGGGTCGATTGGTGATCCGGAGTGAATGGAGTTCATCAAGCGGATGGTATCTTCGGTGCTGATTGGGTTCCAGGCGCAAAGGGTGGTGGTGGGGGGCTTCAGTTCGGTGGTAAGGGGGGTGGACTGGTCACGGAAGCTAATATGTATGTCAGCGATTTTGCTGTGGAAGAACGAGGCTAGAGAGTCGCAGAGGTCTTGAGAGGGAGTGATGTCATTGTTGCCAGCGCTAGGGTTGGTAAGCTCTTTGACGATGCTGAAGAGTTCCTTGCTGTTGTGGGCGTTGTTGTCGAGTCGATCCTTGAATGCTGATTTCTTGGTGGATCGGATCATCTGGTGGTGTTTGCGGGTGGCGTCCTTGAGGGTGGTCATGTTGTTTTTGATTGGGTTTTTTCTCCAGGCTTTCTCGAGGGTGCGGCAGTTCTTTTTGGAGTTCTTGAGGTCATCATTGAACCAGCAGGCTTTTTTGCTACCTGGCTTGTTGTGATGGTTTTTCCAGGGTGCTAGTTCGTCAGCGCAGTGGGTGATCCATTGTGCGAGATTTATGGCTGCTTGATTTGGGTCCGATGATTTTGCGGGAGGATTTTGGTTTAGCGATGTGGTGAGCTGGTCGGTGGTAATTTTGTTCTAGTTTCTGCGGGGGACTTGTTGTGGGTGGTGGTGGGTCGTGGTTTTTCTGAAGTTGAAGTGGACGCAGCTGTGGTCCGTCCAGTGGAGTCCTGTGGCGTGATTGAAGGAGACGTGTTTGCTGGAGGAGAAGATTGGGTCGAGCGTGTGTCCGGCGTAGTGGGTGGGGGTGTTTACCAGTTGTTTGAGTCCGAGATTGGCGAGGTTGTCCAGAAGGGTGGTGGTGTTGCTGTCGTTGTTATTTTCCAGGTGGAAGTTGAGGTCCCCTACGAGAATGTAGTCCTCGGAGGGGAGGGCGTGTGGGCTGATAAAGTCAGTGATGTCTTCGCTGAATTTTGCGCGGGGTCTTGGTGGTCTGTAGATGAGGGTGCCTCTAAGTGGGGTCGGTGTGTATCTGGAAGTGGAGGTGTTCGGCGGCTGTGAGGGTGTCGTCGGTGCTGGTCGTGATTCGGATGGTGTTCTTGTGGACGATTGCGATGCCTCCTCCTGTTTGGTTGATGCGGTCCTTTCGGATGATCTTGTAACCGTCCGGGATGCCTATGGCGATGAGGTGTTCATCCAGGTTTCTGTAAGAAAGGCGACGTCCGGCGTTGTGTTGTCTAGTAGGTTCCATAGTTCAATGGCGTGTCTGTGGACCGAGCGGGTGTTGAGCAGGATGCACTTCAGGTGGTTATTGTCGTAGCTCTGTTTGGCGTTTATGGATGTAGTGTGGGTCCTGATGCAGCAGAACTTGCAGGATTGGCAGGTGAAGGGTCCATGGGTGCGTCCTGGGGTGGCTTGGTGGCAGTCGGGGAGACGGCCAGTGTTGAGTGTAGAGAGGGTTGCGGCGTTGTATGTTAGGCGGGTGGAGAGGATTTTGCAGGGGCCAGGGGGTATGGCTCTGGGCGCGGTCCAGGCGCGGCCGGCCCTAGACGGGCTTACCTTTGGCGCGCAAGGGGCGCTGCCACTGCGCGTGAACGCTGCGTGTAAGTGCAGCTGTCATAAGTGGAGAGTGGAGGGGGCGGAGCGAGGGAGGAGCAGCTGGGAGGTGGGAGCAAGGTGGCGAGTGGGGAGGGGATCAGGCTACAAGGCACAACGAAATGGCAGCAGAGAGTGAAAATGAAACTATGCAGGACGGGGTCGGGGGCAGTGAGGCACAATCTGGCACAGAAAATATTTAATTCAACAGGGCAATGGCACAGAATGCTGTGGGGAGGGGATCGGGCTACAAGGCACAACAAAACGGGATCGGGGCAGTGAGGCACAACAACACGTAATCGGGGCAGTGAGGCACGATCTTGCACAGATACAAAAATGTATCAGCAATGGCAGGACGAGATGAACAAATACGATACCAATGGCAGGACGAGATGAACAAATACGATACCACACACAGCGATGCAGATCAGAGAGGGAGCAAGTGGAGCGACCGGGTGCTAACAGGGTCAGGTCGGTCACAGTTCTTGCTCACACGGGTCTTCCCTTATGTCCCTAGTGGGAGGGAGGAGCAGCTGGGTGGTGGGAGCGGGGTGGCGAGTGGGGAGGGGATCGGGCTACAAGGCACAACAAAATGGTAGCAGAGAGTGAAAATGAAACTATGCAGGACGGGGTCGGGGGCAGTGAGGCACAATCTGGCACAGAACATATTTAATTCAACAGGGCAATGGCACAGAATGCAGTGGGGTGGGGATCGGGCTTCAAGGCACAACAAAACGGGATCGGGCAGTGAGGCACAACAACACGTAATCGGGGCAGTGAGGCACGATCTTGCACAGATACAAAAATTTATCAGCAATGGCAGGACGAGATGAACAAATACGATACCAATGGCAGGACGAGATGAACAAATACGTTACCACACACAGCGATGCAGATCAGAGAGGGAGCGGGTGGAGCGACCGGGTGCTGACAGGGTCTGGGGTTACCACTCAAAAATGAGGTATTTTCTAACAGTACGTTACGATTCTTTGTATAGCTTAGAATTGATATTTAGTTGCTGAGAAAAAAGGAACAGTAGGAAGAGGCACAGTGAGTTTGTACAAGGCTGTGTGGAAGACCTTAAGAGGTTGAAATGTGTTGCCTCCAATTTGATGCTTCTAAGTAGCCCTTGATATTGTTATTAAGTCATCCACGCAGCACTATTGTTTTGTCCAACTCTGTATCCATTTTAAGATGCACACCACACTCTGCTGTGGTTGCTCACATTATGATGTTTGCTATCCTCAAAACCTATTCAATAATCATTGATATCACCAAGTGAAAGATCGCAACTTCACACCACAGCACTGCAGGCAATATGCATCGTGTTCACTCATAGCTGATCTCTAATCCAAAAATATCAGTAGGCATTTTGTAGCAGATAGAATTGCATGCATATTAAATGTAATGAATTTTCACTCATTCTTTTTTGCCAGAATATATCCATAAAATGTAGCATAAGAAACCCACCAACCACCATGTCTCGCATCCTAATTGAAACTTCCCTTTCAACCTTGGAAACATTTCTAGAGATGTCCTGTTTTTTTGCAGTTTAGTTTACAATTGAGCTGATTTATTGTGCAAATTAGTCATAAGAGTTTAAAGCTAATGATTTTGGAACCATATTTTGTTTTAAGGAGCATTGATTTCACCTTAATTCAGAGAGATAAATGCTCTCTTTCTAATTTAGTTATACACACACACACACATATATATATATATATATATATATATATATATATATCCAACACAAAGTTTGGCGTGAAGCTCTGATGGCTGCTTGCAGCGGCGGGCCCGGACGGGATCGCCACACCCCTCGTATTCCAACACAATCGTCCACCTTTGAAAAGAACAATGTCCAGGCCAGCAATTGCGTTCAAAACTGGATTTTAATCACAGCCCTACTCGACGCGTTTCGGGAACAACTTCCCTTGCTCGTGAATCCAGTTTTGAACGCAATTGCTGGCCTGGACATCGTTCTTTTCAAAGGTGGACGATTGTATTGGAATATATATATAAATATATATATAAATGTATATGTAAATGCATGTCTTTAACTATGTATACCTATTTCAGCAATTACCACCCTCCATTTCTGAGTATATCAAATTTCATATGATATATGCTTTGTAAACACAGACCAAAGATTTTCCAAGAACTTGGAAACATCTTACAGTGCCTGTTACTCAATGAACAATGCCGCATTATTTTCATGGTAGCACTAGCATTGTTCATTGCAGTATCAACTGTGCTGATCTTCACAATGAGCAGTTTATAGCCATCTGTTCTTTTTTATAGAGGCCAAAATTTCATCCTAAATTGTGCTTAGAATATCTGGGAAAATAATGAAATATTTGCATCAAAATGTAATTGCTTGGAATCTCCCGATCTACTAATAACTTTTGGAATTCTTCTTTACTGTGTGATCTAGTTGCTACTACTAGCAAAGTGATAACCGTGAAGAAACCAAGTAAGTACTGATCACCATGTTAATAAGACTTGAAAGCATTATGATACAGAATGCAAAAGAATAATATGGCACAAAATGTCTCTGATTGTCCTGAAGTATTTTAAAAACAATCCTTTCACAATGGTGCTTTTCATAACCTCTCTTGTACGGTTACAATTGCCCCGGTTGGCCCAGTCAGATGATGTTAAGAGTACATTAGAAATTCCTTCTTAAAACGATTGCATGTAAAGTATTACTCCAATACTTTTCAGAGTTTTTATCGCCAACTGCTGCTTTGTACCTTTTTTTTGTGATAAAGCACCAAAACATCCTTACTCAGAGCATGTGCATTAAAAAATACATCATCCTTCCCTGCCCTTTGTTTGTTTCATTACCACAAAAATAATGAAAGGGGCAGATACCTCTACCATAACATCCTGACAGAACTTTAAACTGACATGCTGTGCAGGTGTGTGGTGCAGATACTTTTTGAGAACTTCCTTTACAAGAGAAAAGCATGCAATGTCTTTCATAGATTTTGACACACTACATATGCCACAAATCTAATATGATGACTTGGATAAAACTGCAACGTGTGTGAAGTTAGGGATTACGAGAAACAAGTACCAGTTCGATTTTTACTCCCATTTCGACTATTAGATGCTGTTTTTCTGACTCTGATTGTACACTGGGATCTGATGTCCAGGCCCAGGGAGTAAGCTCCGATTAAAAGTGCATGGTAATTAGGTATAACTACAATTATTACTGACATCCTCTCTGTAAGTCCCCAGGAAGTGGTAGGACATTTAGGTCCAGAGGCCTAGTCGATTTAATGTACTTAGGTATGCATTACTCTTGTACATGCTGTCATTTTCAAGGCTGCTTTTAATCTTAAATTATATGCAAATATGACTATTTAATTAAAAGTACTAACAAAGTTTCAAAATACCTTGGTTGTATATATAAGTCACATGTAAGGTTCCCGCTAGGTCCCCCAGTGGTAGAGTGCCTTGTAACTATAAGGAAAGATATGATAAACGAAGTTGTATGTGCCCTGGTAAGGGAAAAAAAAATGTAAATTTCATTTTTTGCCAATGAGTCACAATTACTCCATAGGCTAACACAGTAAAATGTTATTAAATTGCATCTATTGAAAGAAAGGAGCTATAATGATGCTTCATAGTATTGAAATGTATTCTAACTTTCACAGAAAATACGTTATGGGATTTTCCTTTTCAGTAAGCTAAAATCCAGCCTTCCAGTGCCAGGCTGAGCCAAGTTATCTTAATGAGTTGTGTGGTGACCTGCATTGAGACAAAGAATTTCCTGTGACAGGAGAATTGCAAGCTGAAGAGCATAATGCAGGAAGGGGATGTTGGGGCAAAACTAATATACGGACTCTTGGCTGACGGTATGGCTTGCATGGATCCCCCAGCGTTTTCATACCCAGAATCCCAGCAAACCTCAAAATGTACTTACAAAGCTATCTTTTCCTCACATTTCTATGTGGGTAAGTTGTAGGATGCACGCGCAGACACAAATTTCCTACTACCCTGCATTTCCCTTGGTCTCCCGAGAAAAATGATATCTCACTTGTGTGGGTGTCCAAAGTGGGTCAGCCTAAAAATGTATAAACAAACTGCCCTTTTGGACTCGCTTTAGGACCCCCTAAATCTCTACACGTTTTTGGCACTTTCATGTCATAGGCACTTGGCCTATCCACACAAGTAAGTTATAATTTTTATCGGGAGTCTGAGGGGAATGTAGAGTGGTAGGAAATTTGTGCCGTGTAGTGATCCCAGAACTTTCCCACACAGATATTAGAGGACAATTTGACATTAGCTAAACTTGAGATTTGCAGCGGATTCTTGGAAGGAAAATGTTGAGTGATCAATGCAAGCTACACCTCCCTGGATTCCCATCGGGGTCTAGTTATCAGAAATGTCTGACATTTTTAGGTTTCCCTGGATCTCTACAAACCCAGGACCAAAAACACAAGTGCCCACCTGTGAATCACAAAACAACCTGGTTTTTCATGGAGGTCACCTGCGTTTTTGGTCCCGGGCTCAGCGGCCATCTAGGGAAACCTACCAAACCCAGACAATTCTGAAAACAAGATACCCAGGGGAGTCCAGGGAGGTGTGGCTTGCGAGGATCTCCCAAAATGTTCCTACCTAGAATCTCCTGCAAACCATAAATTTAGCTTTAAAAACAAAATTCACTTTTCTGTGAGGGAAAGTTGTGGGATCACCAGGCCGCCACAAATTTCCTCCCATCCACTGTTTCCCCAGGTCTCCCGATAAAAATGGTACCTCCCTTGTGTGGGTAGGCATATTGGCCCCAACAGGAAATGATCCAAATTGTACTGTGAAGACTTCAAAATCACCTATCATAAAACAACCTGGTTTTGAAAAGGGGGGGGCACCTGGGTTTTTGGCCCCTTGCTCTGCGGCCATCTAGGAGAACCAACCAAACCCACACAGTTATGATAGCTAGATACCCTGGGAGTCCAGGGAGGTATTGTGTGGATACACCAATGTTTTCCTACCAGAAATCCCCTGCAAACCTCCCATTTCTACCACTAACTGGAAGGAGGTTGCATGCATAAAAAGTATCAAAAATAGGCTATGTCCCAGAAAAATGCCAAAACTGTGTAGAACATTTTGGTTTGCTGACAAAAGTCTGCCTGTCCCTGAAAGCTGGGAAGATGGTGATTTCAGCACCACAAACCCTTTGTTAATACCATTTGCAGATGAAAAAACAGACTAGTTTCCCCATTAAAAAAAAAATAATAATAAAAATAATTCAGCTGTATTTTGGATAATTTCAGGGTCCCCTCCAGGGGAATTCACAAAACCTGGGTACCTTTAATATTCCCATGATGTTGGAAGAAAAGGACACAAATTTGACGTGGATACCTTATGTGGACAAAAAGTTACAGGGGCCTAAGCACGAACTACCCCAAATAGCCAATAAAGGCTTAGCGCTGTGGAGAAAAGGCCTAGCAGAAAAATGGTTACGTAATAAATGTAATTGTTTGAATCCCTGGATTAAGACCCAAACCGTCTAAACTCTCTTTGTGTAAGACAGCTTAGTTTAGAAGCAAAGCACTCCAGTTTGGAGACCTCAGTGCAATGCAAAAGGAGGCAAATTCAAACACGTGGGTAGGCTTAAGGGTCATTAAGGAGACAGGCTGAGTCAGCATTCCCTCCAAACCCCATGAGCATGAAACACAGACCAACACACATGATCACCATGAGCACGAAACACAGACCCCCAACAATCAATCAATCATATCAATTGTAAGGCGCACTATTCACCCGTGAGGGTCTCAAGGCACTGGGGTGGGGAATGCTTCTAGTGCTCGAAAAGCCAGGTCTTGAGGAGTTTTCTGAAGGTCAGCAGGTCTTGGGTCTACTGTAGGTGGATGAGGAGGGTGTTCCAGGTCTTTTCGGCGAGGTGGGAGAATGATCTGCCCCCGGAGGTCGTTCTTCAGAAGCAGGGGACTGTGGCAAGGGAGAGGCGGTGGACCGGAGCTGGCGGGTGGGTGGGGGTGTAGAAGCAGAGTCGTCTGTTGTGGTATGTTGGTCCGATGTTGTGGAGTGCCTTCTGTGCGTGGGTGAGGAGCTTGAAGGTTATCCTCTTGTTGACCGGGAGCCAGTGCAGGTCTCTCAGGTGGGGTGTGATGTGGCTGCGGCGAGGGATGTCGAGGATCAGGCATGCAGAGGCGTTCTGGATGCGCTGGAGCCGTCCCAGGAGTTTGGCCGAGGCTCCTGCGTAGAGGACGTTTCCGTAGTCCAACCTGCTGCTGACGAGGGCCTGAGTGACCGTTCTTCTCGTTTCAGTGGGGATCCACTTATAGATCCTGCAGAGCATGCGGAGGGTGTTGAAGCAGGAGGAGGAGACACACACAGACCATTGAATCACAGTAAAGCTAGAATTATTTTAAAAACAGGGACAGAACGTGCAAACAGCAAAGATGATTGGTCGCGCTGCACCTATTTCGTCTTCTGCAATCTGATTTGAGGTCCGAGCCTCACTTCTTAGCTGGAGTGTAGACAGAGTTTGAAGCTACAACACCTGTGCCTAAGTCAGAGCAGCAGCTCAGGCACAAACAGAAGCGCTATGAGCCATAAATTTGGACTTTGAACAATCTGTATTTGCCACATTACATAAAAAGTGAATGTTTGTACAGATTTGAATACTACTTGTTGTCTGCCTCAGGAGCTTAAATATCCTATCTCAATGAAAGCACTCCATTAATCTGTTAGCTAAATAAACACGAGGCAAAACTGCAGACAGAAAAAAAGTGTATGTGCAGTAGCCTCTGAAAATTAACTCAAAATAGTAACCAACAATACCAGCAACTTATAGCAAGCGGAAGAGAAAGAAATTATGGCGGAAATAGCTGCACACAAGGAAACACAAAAAACACATTCCAAGAAGCTGGGTTTCTGATGAAGGCAAAGTTCAACAACTGCAGGAGTTCGAGGTAAAACATTAAAGTAAGAAAAAAAACACCTTCACTAAAGGTAGCAGGTGCTGCTATGAACAACTTGGCATAGCTCCATTAAGGATTAGCAACTGTATAAACAGGAGTGTGACGGATGAAGTAAACGAAGGCCTTCTTATGCCGGGAGAGCCCCTACTCCTGCAGCAGGTTGGTTGGGAGCTCCGGGGCACAAAAAGAAGGTAGTCCATGACTTAAATGTCAATTCCTGCAGGCCAAGAGTGGGTGATTTCATGGGTCTATAGGGAGTATGCGAAACAAGACTGTTCTTTAGTATTACCAGGCACACCAAGATGGGGCTTCCAACGCAGGAACAAGACAAGAAGAAAAGTCTCCTCTTTTCTGGTTTCGAATCTGTGTTTCTATTTTTTTAAACGTTAACACTGCTCTTTCTCTCATCTCTTTGTCAAATGAAGCTGGGAAAGCCATTCGAATAATAACCATCACCCAACGAACATGGCTACTGCAGCGAAGACTTGCATAGGTAGGGTACTGTGCCTTGTGAAGACGAAAACACCACCTTATGTGTAAAGTCCCTCGAGTGTCCTCAGTAAATCCAACGATGAGACGTTTATCAGGCCCAAGCAATTTTAGGTGTGCTGTCCGAAGCAAGTACTCAAGGCCTCCAAATAAAAGGGCGCAGGGGTTCCCAGCAGAGAAGACATCTGGCTTATCCTTAGAACCCACACTAGGACACTGTCCACAAAGTTTCTTCCCAAACGATTAACAGGTACCTTGAATGCCTAATGACATGCACCTCTTTCTGCTATGAAGCAAGACAATGAGATTTACTGCACACATTTGCGATATAAATCCAAAAAAGGTAAATTACCCACACTCCACATGACCGCACTATACGATAGTCTGCACGCCACATGACCGTACTATGATAGTCCACACGCCATAGGACTACGCCACATGATAGAACACACTTCACATGACTGTGGTGTATGATCAATAGAAACTTCCAGTGTGTCTGTGCATGCGCTCCTATAGGTGCAAAAGCATCAAAACACAAACTGGCTTACCTCGTCTGCTATAAAAGAAACAAAACTTTTTTAGGATTACTCCTCAAAGGCCACATAAACCCAGGATTTGAGTCTTTCAATCTCTTTCACTGCAGCTTTGTTTCCCCCCACAAAAAAATAAAATCACTGTTTTCCATATTTTCTTTTTAGATTAAAAAATTTGAAATTTTCGAACATGTTTATCTATTTTGTTTGTCCGTGAACACAGACCAGACTACATTCTTTTTACAGATCATTCAGATATACATTAACACAACCTTAGTATCAATATCTCCTTGTAAACTGAAGCTATACGCAGTGAGTTATTTTTAAAATTAAATTCAACTACAAACCTATCCAATAAAAATGGAAATATTTTAATGGACCAGGGGGGTAGGGTCCCTCTATATGAAACTACGGGGGTAGATTTACAAACATTTTGCGCTGGGTTAGAGTCACAAAAGTGATGCTAACCAGCGCAAAATGCATTTTTTTCCTATTTACTTTCCAGAGCAAACTTGTTTTGTGCTGGGAAGCTCCCTCAAAGTAGCGTAAAGCAGCACGAAGCACTGCTTTGCATTACTTAGCGCTGAGGGAGCGTTAAATGGGTGCAACATGGGCGCTCCCATGCAACCACCCATGCCTTTTGACACAAAACCATATTAACAAAGACTTGTAGACATGGTTTTGCGTCAAAAGTTAACGCCCCTTTAAAGGAGGCGCTAACAGGAGAAATGCTTTAATTTCTCCATGATTTTCCGACTTTGCATGCCCGCTGCACTGCGCAGCACGTATACAAAGTGGGAAAGCTTTCCATTGTGTCTGGGCATAGTATTTTGTACAAGAAGGGTACCCTTCCTGTACAAAACCTATGCAAGACTCATGCAAACATCCTAGTGCTATGGCGTACAGCCACTGAAATCAGCGCCGGTTAAGGGGAAGTAGAGAGCCATACCTATGAAGATATTGTGTTGGATGATATGGCCCCATGCGGTGTTAGCACTCACTAGTGACGGTCTTATTCCACTTTATTATTCCTTATAGTGCTCAAGGGAGGAGGAATCATCCACTCATCCAAAGTTATGATCTCTAGGGATCTAACGGACAATTTTACGCATATCCGAGCACTCACAAAATAATAGTCATTAACTCAATTAAAAGACAAGTACATTGCACACTATAAATTGAAGATGATTCTTGTATTTTAATTTTCTTTCTTTGGATGATCCAGCCAAAGAAAGAACATTAAAATACAAGAATCTATCTTCAATTTATACTGCAATGTACTCGTCTTAATTGAGTAAATGACCATTAGTTTGTGTGCCAGGATATACGTACACCTATGAAGATATGGTGCTCTCCTGCTCCCGCCCTGCCACGCAGTGCAACTTCTTGGGGTGGTGTGCTGCGTCACTTTTTTGTTTATCTCCCCCCAAGTGTGCATCCATCCACAGGCTTCCTGGATCAAAGGAGGATGGGGGATTCCCTTCTTTCTATTCAGAAGACGTTTGCTCCGCTTCAGACATCCCTTCCTGGTTACATATAGGCATGCTTGGATTGTGCTCAGCAGGGGGCTCCGATTTTTAACATTAAACCACACACGAGAATGCGAGAATGGACCACTAGCCTGACCTAAAAGTTGCTGTTTGAGAAGGCTATGTATGACCTCTTTGACTAGGTTCACTGATACAGTAAACATGTTTAGTACCATTTATAGTGTGCATCGCTGTTTTAAGAGTTTCTTATTTTCTACATTTGATGGGTGCACATTTCTTAGCAGCAGCACAACCACTTAAGGTGTGTGCCCGTGCAACAGGCTTGGCTGCATGGAGGCTTCCTTACCTATTAATGGGGGTAGGTGACAGGCATCACCATTTTGAGGCATCCTGAAGCCATCCCGTCTATCTCTTGCCAATGATTAAAAATGCGCCTTACAAGTGCCCAGCACCTGCTGTATAGTTATTTGGATATTAGTCTGAGCGTGGTCTGTTTCTCAGGATCATTATTTGCGACAAACAAGGGGCGGTTTGAGAATAGGAGTAGTTAATCCGGGTTTTCAAAGACGGGCACATGTGCGGAGTGGACTCACGGGCTGGCTCTTTTGAACCCTTTTAGGCATTAACTACAACACCCCATGAAATCAGACCCCTCCGGGGGCATCCGCGCTGGGCTGGGGTGGACGAGGCTCCTGGATGCGGTGCCTGTGCACAAGGAGGCTCGCGTTGGACAGTCAGAGCAGAGCCGAAGCCCCCGCTGCCTCCACCCCCCCGGCGCGGCACATGTGACACCCTCGCTTTGGACAGTCAGAGCAGAGCCGAAGCAGCTGCTGCCTCCACCTCCCCCCCCTGGCGCGGCACAGGTGACACCCTCGCTTTGGACAGTCAGAGCAGAGCCGAAGCCCCCGCTGCCTCCACCCCCCCCCGGCGCGGCACAGGTGACACCCTCGCTATTGACAGTCAGAGCAGAGCCGAAGCCCCCGCTGCCTCCACACACCCGGCACGGCACAGGGGACACGGGAGGGGTGGGACTCTGGAACAGATTCTCTCGGGGGTTTGGCCACGGTTCGACACCTGGAGGGGTCGAGGGGAGGCGGCTGGGTGGACATCAGCTCTTGAAAGGGCGGCTCTCGTACAACTGTTTATTGGGTGGGTTTTAAAAAAACAGACGACATTTCTCCGAGAAATGACCTTCATGGCGATTCGTCTTCCAGAAATGTAACCGCTGCACCTGCTGCACATTCTGGTACTGCAGCACTCATTCATCCATAGATCCAGATGAGTTTTTAATAATAGTAGGTGAGGTGACACCTTTGTTGTAACCAGCAGCCATAGGCTTGGGTGACTTCTAAATACGCGCTGACCAATGTGTAAATTAAATTTATTCTATGGAGAGTCCCATTTACCATAAGAACTGATCATAAACGCCTACTGCCCATGTTCTGCACTAAATGCATCAGGAAAGCCACCCCCTACATCTCTAAGTAGGTGTTGGGTCTACAAGGTTTTATCTATAACATGATATACATACCAGGTGACAGGAACCAGGTTGCAGAATGTCTGTCTAGACTTCCTATTGATGTTGAAGATTCCTACACTAAGTCCTTTGATTACGCAATTCTCTCCATAGACATTCCAGCTATCAGTAAAGCTGAATGGGAGAAATGTGCACAGGACGACAACACCCTATCGCCCCTTAAGGTCATCATTAGTTAGGGGTGGCCTTAGAATCTCAAGGAAGGTCCTGAGGACCATGGAACTTTCTGTATTGTAAAGGATGAATAGTTCATCATTGATAACCACATACACAGGTGCAACAAGATGATATCACCCGAAGGCATGTACGAGCCTATTGAAGATATATTTTCCATAGAAGGAATTCCTAACACTTCAGTTACTGACAGTGGGGTTCAATTTACTTCTGATGAAATTAAACTGTTTTGGGGACAGAGTGGAGCTCAACCCTGTTAACACAAAGATAATGATTTTTCCCAACTACTCTAGAGAAGCACAGAAGATGAGGTAAACATTCAACTTAGTGAAATTCAAGCTGAGAGCCATGCAGAACCAATACATGCTTCTTTTCAAAGCGAAGCTCAAGCTTATCTTCCAAGGCACCTCACTATTTGTTCAAACCCTGTAAGAAGCATGGGCCTGGATGGAGCGCGCCATTGTATGACCGAAAACGAGGACCAGCTTGTCACAATCCAAAGACGCAACCCCACAATGGGAGCCCAGAACCCGGAGAATAAGAAAGAGACGCCTACTTAAATGAGGACACAAGACGCTGTTTGGATCCTACTGAAAGGAACCCTGTACAGGCCCGGGACAATGGCACACATGGCTCTGTATGGAGACTTGTCCCAAACTCACGCCAGGGGAAGACACTGCAATCAGGGGGAAAACACCCACACACGAGCAATTGGATAAGAAATCCTTGGCGGACACGAACTGTGACCACCCCTTCCTCAAGAATATCACTCTCATGAAAGATCAAGATGCGAAGGCACAAAACATGGAGAGCACGCTACAACAGCAGGCTAATAGTGGCGAGAAAGGCTGAAACATGGGCAGGTCAAAGGTAGACAAACTGCAAAACTGCTACAGAATCCTCCCCCAACACGATTTTGCTCAGTGCTTCCTGAGTGGAATACTTTATTGAAGTTTATTTCCTTCTGTGTTTTGGTTAGAATTTAGCAGGTTGGAGGTTAGGGGTGGTTATGCCAAGCTGTCATGTTGACAGTTCAGGGAATAGGAGTAAGTAGTGGAAGAGAGTGGGGTGGAGGGGTTAGGGTTTGGGGTAAAAAGTTTTACAGTTTAATCATTTAGTAAATTTCTAATACAGCCAGTGGCAAGAGATTTAAGGTCCACAGACAAGAACAGATGGAAAGAGGACATTAGACAGACCCACCCGTGCATAAACTGAAAATCATGGGATACACACACAATGAGTGACGAAACATACTCAGCATTGTCATAGAATGTTATTCGACTCTTTAGCAAAATCAAAAGGGGGTTAGTTACCAGATACATAAAGAGACTTAAACCTGACATTGTCTTTTTACAGGAAACCCACTTGCGGGGTACACACTGGAAGGGGGACATACACAAACCTGGCCACCACAGAGTTTTCCCCAGGGGTGCAAGGTGTTGCCATACTAATTAAGAAATCCCCCCGTTCACGCAACTAAAATCTGGACATACGCCAATGGCACCTTTGTTACTGTCCAGGAGTCCTGGGTACGATGTGAACTCACATTATTTAGCGTTTACGCCCCGCTACAACTGCAATCTCAAACCCTTGATACGATTGCTAAAAGACCACTAGATTCAGGCCCATCCACACATATCACGGGAGGCGACTTCAATGATGTATTTGACCCTAGCCTTGAATGCACACACATTGCCACAGGAACTCGTGTCCCCACCCCGCTGGCAGAGTTTGTGAGGCTGCTGAGACTGACTGACCTCTGGAGACAACAAAACCTACTAGACCACACTTATTCCTATTTTTCCTGAGCGCACATAGTCTTTTCTAGACTTGACTACTTCTTTGCCCGACAGGTGAAATATGAACGGTTGGCAAGGTGCAATACCTAGCAAGGAGCATTTCAGACCACTCGCCATTGTGGCTGACAGTAGGGGGTGGAGGGAACAGGCAGCAATCAGACTGGAGACTGAATGTCTGGGAGCTTCATGACAAACCAGTAATTTGATTCATTAGAACAGAAACTGAGCTATTCTTTCAAGAGAATAAGGGCTCAGTAGCTTCACATGTCACCCTCTGGGAGGCCTACAAGATGTTGCTTTGGGGTAGAGTGCATGATGCCATAGCGCGCAAGCGCAGGGGAGAAACCCACCATATAGAAACACTAGAAGATAAACTCTTGGAATTAGAGAAAAACATTACCCCAGTTACAGAGGCTGTCCTGTTAAAACAACCAGTAGTCACACTTAGGGACGAAAGGTGCGAAGCCAAATTCAGACTACACGACATAGACTCTAAAAGACAGGAGATAGAGCAGGGAGACTCCTAGCCTGGTTAGGAAGAAGGAAAAGAGAGATGAGCTGGGTGACCCAGATAGAAGAAACGGATGCAGGACACACCTCTGCATATTCCATAGTGGGTGCTTTTGCACACCTACACGGAGCTGTAAGAGGCTAGATCACTGGAAAACGACATGCAAATAATAGATTATCTTAGCAATATAGACATGTCTCACTTGCGGCAGGAATATAAGGAAGCCTTAGAGACAGATATTACCCTAAAGTGCAAGACGCAATAAATAAACAAAAATCGAAGAAAATACTAGCCTAGTAGCCACTCACTTAATTAATATGTCCCATGCGGCATAGGAAGAGAGGGGGTTGCCACTGGATCTACGTCAAGCCTCAGTGTTGGTTATACCAAAGCCAGGTAAACCCCCAGAGCACTGTGGCTCCTACCTCCCAATATCAATGCCAAACACTGAAACAAAGATTTTGGCCTCCATTTTAGCGACACGACTCTAGACCTTTATCACATCATTGGTATACAACGACCAATCGGGATTTATACCTGCACATGCCATGTGCCTCAATCTCCGCCGACTTGCCAATTGGCTAGACAGAGTGAAGGACATACCTATCCTGCAAATCCTTCTGTCTTGAGACGCCTTTGACATGGTTCATTGGCCGTTCATTAGACAGCTCCTAATTAAATTTGGATTTAGTCAAGGATTCATGGCTTGGGTTGAACTAATGTATACTAACCCCAGGGCAATTGTAAGGGTCAATGGAGTAAGGTCAGCTGGCTTCCCCATTCTGAGGGAAACCTGTCAGGGCTGCCCCTTGTCACCCCTGCTCTTTTCATTGGTCTTGAAGCCTATGGCATGCCGGGTCGGGACCCACCCAGATATAAGGGGTGTCCGGGATATTGGAGACTAACTTGTTGATGGACGGATTTCTCTATATGCGGATGAGATTATGCTCTACATGACTATCCCAGATACGAAGCTCCCTCTGATACTTCACCTGGTCAAATAATATAGCAACCGTGTAGGATAAAATATCAACTGCGGGAAATCGAGTCTTTATCCCATGGGAGGCTCCAAAGAAATACACTCTCTACCAGAACAACTGAACATTACCAAAGATGGTTTTGATACCTTGGACTGTACATACCTACAAATGAGGCTGAATGCCTCACCCACAACGTTATGCAAGATCTAGAGGAATTCCGAGATGACATGGCTAGATGGCGACGTCTCTCCCTGACACTGCTTGGGAGAGCGGCCATGTACAAAATGATCACGCTCCCCAAATTATTGTATATATTCCAAAACACATACCATAACATCCTGCAAATATTTTTTAAACAATTAACGAGGAACTGCGTACATTTCTGTGGGACAGGGGCCACCCCAAAGTGGCTTTGCAGACTCTGTAGCACAACCGATATACTGGGGGAATCACCTTGCTGGATATTCAAAAGTATTAGCGGGCGGCACATTTAACAGTAATTAATGGATGGTGTCAAGTTCCAACTGCTGTTTTGTACCTTTTTTTGTGATCAAGCGCCAAAACATCGCTACTTAGAGTGTATGCATTGAAAAAATGACCTCTATGCCCTTTGTATGTTTTGTTATCATCAAAAGAATGGAAGAAGCAGATACCTCTACTAAAACAGACTGACAGAACTTCAAACTGACATGCTGTGCAGGTGTAACGGTGCAGATACATTTTGAGAGCTCCATTCAAAGAGACAAGCCTGCATTGTCCTTAATAGATTTTGACACAGTATGGTGCTTATTTACAAGCCTCTTGCGCCGTCCATGCGTCACGTTTTCCCATGTTAAGAGTGATGCACGTGTGGCACAAGGGACTTGCAAATCTCCTCCTATATTTTCCATGAATTTAATATGATGAAACGGAAAAAAACTCCAACCTGTATGAGTTAGGGATTGTGAGAAACAAGGACATGTTAGCTTTTTGCTCCCATACTCACTACTAGATGCTGGTTTTCTGTCTCTGATTGTACCCTGGGTTCTGCTAACCATACCCAGGGACTGTGCCCAGATAAAAAAGCATTGGTAAATATTTATAACTACAATTGTTACTGACATCCTCTCTGTAAGACCCTTGTATATGATAGGCCATGTAGGTCTAGAGGCCAGTCGATTTAATTTACATATGCAAATTTTACTATGGAATTAAAGGTATTAACAAAGTTTCAAAATACCTTAGACTTACATATAAGTCACACTTAAGGTCTCCGCTAGGTACCCCAGTGGTAGAGTGCCTTACAACTATCAGGATAGATATGATAAAATATGTTTTATGTTCCCTGGTGAGGGAAAAACTGCCAATTTAATTTTTTTTCCCAATTGAGTCAAAATGACTCTATAGGCTACCATGGGAATATGTTATTAAAGTGTAACTATTGCAAGAAATGAGCTATAATGAAGCTTCAAAGTATCAAAACTATCTAACTATCACAGAAAATAAGTTATGGAACTTTCTTTTCAGTAAGCCAAAATCCAGCCTTCCAGGAGCTCTCTCCTGGTTTGCCAGGATGTGCCAAGCTGTCTTAACGAGGTGTGAAGTGGCCTGCCTTGAGATGAAGAATGTTCTGTGGTAGGAGAACTTAAAGATGGAGAGCACAAGGAAGGGGATGGAGGGGACAAAATAGTCTTAAAAATTGAATGTAATCCTCACCCCTAATTCCTGCACCCCCAGCCAAATAGGAGCCCCACTATATAGATTAGCAAGGGTGGTGGAAGGAAACCTTAGTCACACCAGTGGGTTGGCTAAGCCAGATCTAACTGCCCAGGAGTTTCTTTATATTGTATATTAATAGAAAAGAGATTTTTGAATCAAGAATATGCCACACTTTAGAGTAAGTGGCCATACTCATACTCTTAGTATCATGCATCCCATTGGTATGTGTGCAACACTGCTTTTTACCCTAGAACTGTGAATAAATATAGGAGCTTTGTATAGCAACTCACATCTTCTGCCTGAAACAACAAATACAACAATAGGACTGCCCAGATGGAATCCTGATCTGTACCCAAATATTTGCACTCTGTAGGACTGTACCTACTGCACATTCTGGTACTACAGCACTCAAAAAGTGGTCCAGATGAGTTCTGATTTTCTAAACACTACCTGACCAACATTTTAGCCGGAGGATGGATACCCAGTCAGGAACTGAACAGATGCCTCTTACTCAAACAAAAAAACTTGTTCTGTGACTAAAATGGATGTTGGCTGGCTTTAATTATCCCTGGATTTTAAGTACTAATCATCCTCATGCCCAAATTGAAAAATAACTATTTGAAGGCTTCACCCTTCAATCAAGCAATCATGCATTTGTTAAGTGCAGCTACTCACCCGTAAGGGTCTAAAGGTGCTTGGGAAGGGGGGGGGCTTAGTATGCTGTAGTTCATCAAGGGTGGGGTCTGTTGAAGCGACAACTTTTTAGGTTTCTTGCAAAGATGGGGAGTGATGTTCATTGTCTGAGGTGGAGTGGCAGGGCGTTCCAGGCTCGGGCCGCGAGGAAGGAGAAGTCGAGGTCTCTGGTGCAGGGGACCACAGTGTAGGAGAGCTGGGCAGATTGTGGGGGCCTCTGGGGTGCATGGAATTTGAGTCGGCTGTTCAGGTATGCTGGTCCGGTGTTGTGGACGGCCTTGTGGTCGTGGGTGAGCATCTAGAAGGTGATTCTAGATTTGATGGCGAGCCAGTGGTGGTGAACAGGTGCTGGTAGATGTGGTAGTGTCTTGGCAGGTTGAGGACCAGTCTTGCGGTAGCATTCTGGATGTTCTGTAGCTTGCAGGTGAGGTTTATGTTTATTCCAGCATAGAATGCGTTGCCGTAGTCGAGTCTGCTGGTGACCAGGACATGAGTGACAGTCTTTCTGTGCTAGAGGGAGATCCATTTGAAGGTCTTATGTAGGAGGCAGAGGGTGTGGAAGCAGGAAGATGAGACAGAGTTGATTTGGCTGTCCATTTTGAGCTCGGAGTCCAGTATGATTCCCAGGTTGCGTGCGTGGTCCATGGGTGTGGGCAGGCTTCCGAGGGTGGGGGGGCACCAGGTATTGTTCCATGCGTCAGGGTTTGGGCCCATCATGAGTACTTCGTTTTTGTTGGTGTTTAGTTTTAAGCAGCTGTTTTTCATCCATTTGGCAACGGCTTCCATGCCTTCTCGAAAATTGTGAGTTTGTTGGATAGGGAGAGGATGAGCTGGGTGTCGTCTGCGTATGACACAATGTTGAGTCCATAGGTTCTAACGATGGGGGCAAGCGGAGCCTTGTAGACTTTGAAGACTGTAGGGCTGAGGGAGGACCCCTGGGGGACTCTTCAGGTGGTAGGTGTAGGGTTGGAGAGGAAAGGGCGGAGCCTGACTCGCAGCGTTATGCCGGAGAGAAAGGAGCAGATCCAGTTGAGGGCCTTGTCTTGGATCCCTGCATTGTGGAGTCTGCATATTAGTGTATGGTGCAGGACTGTGTCAAACACCGCTCAGAGATCGAGGAGGATGAGGGCTGCTGTTTCTCCTTTGTCCAGTAGGGTGAGTATGTCGGCTGTTGCAGCGAGGAGGACGGTTTCCGTACTGTGTTTATTTTTTGAGAACTCGGATAGGGAGGATGCTGTGCTCTTCGATGGATGTGGCGAGTTGGCTGTTGATGACTTTCTCGATAAATTTTGCTGAGAAAGGAAGCAGGGAGATGGGTCTGTAGTTTCTGAGGTTGGTTCAAGAGGGCGTTGACCTCAGCGTGTTTCCAGTCGTCGGGGAATGTGGCGGTTGCCAAGGAGCAGTTAATGTTGTGGCAGAGCATGGGTGCGATGGTGTCGGAGTCTCTGTTGAAAATATGGGGAAGGCAGGGGTCAGTGGGGGCCCCGGAGTGGATTGACTTCATTGTCTTTAGTGTGTCTTGGGTTGTGAGTGCTGTCCAGTTGTTGATCGCTGGCTTCAGGCTGTCAGGGGTTGTTGGTGAGGGTACAGTGTGATGGTTGCCTTTGTCGAAGTTGTTGTGGATGCTCTTGATTTTGTGGTATAAAAAGGTGATGTGTTTGTCGCAGAAGTCTTGTGAGGGAGGGATGTCGGTGGATTCGCTGGTGAGTTGGGCGAACTCCTTGATGATGTTGAAGAGTTCTTTGCTGTGAGTGCAGATTCTGTCTCCAATTGCTTTTTTCCTTATTTTTCTGATGAGTTGGTGGTGGGCGTTGGTGGCGGCTCTGAAGTTGTTGTAGGCTTCTGTAGATTTGGTGTTCCTCCAGGCCTTTTTCGGGGCAGTGGCAAGTACGTCTGGACTCTCAAAGTGCGGTGGTAAATCATCTGGCTTTCTTGGCATGGGTGTTTTTGTTTTTCTTGAGGGGGGCTATGATGTTGGCACTGTCAGAGATCCACCTGTGCAGTGTTTGGGATGTTGTGTTGGGATTGTCCTTTTCCGTGATGGTTGGGGTAGAGTTACTGAGTGATGAGGTTAGCTGGTCGTTGGTGATTCTGGTCCAGTTTCTTTGTGGGAGCAGGTGCAGGTATCTGTGGATGGTGGGTGCTCCTGGGTGAAGTGAACGCTTCAATGTACAGTTCATGGGAGTTCAGTGGTGTGGCTGAAGGTGATGGAGATACCTGTTGTGAAGAGAGGGTCAAGGGTGTGTCCTGCTGAGTGCATGGGTTCATTCACAATCTGGTGGCTGTCGAGGTGGAAGGTGAGGTCTCCCAGTAGGGTGTAGTTGGTGGACGCGATGGCATGCGGGGAGATGATTTCCGTGATGGAGTTGGTGAAAAGTCTGCGGGGTCTAGGGGGTTGGTAGATGAGGGTTCTTCAGAGGGTAGTGGTATGGCTGGCCAGTATCTTGAGTTGAAGGTGTTCTATCAGGGTCTGTGGGCTCGTCAGGGAATGTGCTCAGAAGGAGATTGGATTTGTGGATAATGGTGATTCCTCCTCTCAGGCAGATGGAGCGGACATTCCTGGAGATCTTGTATCCTTGGGGAATGGCAATGGCGATGTCCGGTCCTGTGGTGGTGTTGGGCCATGTTTCGTGAAGAACGCTACATATGGCTTGGTGCTGTCGAGCAGGTCCCAGATTTCGGTGGTATGTTTGTGGAGGGATCGGACGTTTTGGAGGATGCATTGCAGGGTCTTCAGTTGGGTTGTGGTCTTGCAGGCGGGTTGCGCGGGTCCGTGGTCTAAGCAGTGCTGCAGATGTGCCGGCAGAGGTGACACCTGAAGCTTCCGTGGGTGTCGACTGGTGATGCTAGCTTGCAGTTGTTGTTTGCGTCCTGGGTTGAGAGTGTGGATGCCACTGGGTCATTTTGTTTACTTTAAGGAGGTCCAGGGTTCCTGGCGCTAGTTGTGGTTGGGTCGCAGATGGCGCAGATGGGCTTGCCTTTGGCACGCCTTTGGAGTGCCAGCGGCTGCCATTAAGTAGGGGTCGGGGAGGGTTGGACAGCGGGGAGGCGGGAGCAGGGAGGGGAGCTGGATTGGGCTGGTCAAGTTGGTCATGCTGGGTGGGAGGGGCCACGGGCAGCAGCGGCTGGGAAAAACAGACAGAAAAGGCAAAAGAGAGGAAAGAGTGGAAATGAGGTAGTGAAAGATGCAAGACAAGTGGGGAAAGAAACAGAAGGAGAGTAGGAGGGGAAGATTAAATCAGTGAAACACGAGTGAAAATGGAGGAAAGACAAAGGGAAGTAAAAGAGGGAGATAGAAATCAGTAAAAAACTATTGAAAACAGAGGAAAGAAACGGAGGAGGAGTGAAGGGGGAGATTGAAATCAATAAAAAAGTAGAGATAACAGAGGAAAGACACAGAGGTAGAGTAAATGAGGCAATTGAAATCCATGAAAAACAAGTGAAAACGGAGATAAAGACCAGAGCGAGAGAAAGGAGACAGAGGTCCACTGGACCACCAGGGATTAGGCGCAGGTAAAACCTGCGGGTGGAGGAGGTCCTCGAACACCAGCACTCAAGAGTGCAGGTGTTGGGGGAAGACCCCACTTGATGGTGGAACTGCGAGGGGCATAGCAATTTCACTGACAATGAGTCAGTGGTCTTGCTCTCCTGTCCCGGCTGTGGCCACCCTAAAGTAGGGGTCGGGAAGGGATGGCCAGCTGGGAGGCGGGAGCTGGGAGGGGAGCTGGATTGGGCTGGTTTCTTTGGTCAAGCTGGGGGCGGGAGGGGCCGCGGGGCAGCAGCAGCAAAGAAAAACAGGAAAGGCAAAAAAGAGGAAAGAGTGAAAATGAGGCAGTAAAAGATGCAAGAAAAGTGGGGGGAAGACAGAGAAGGATAGTGAGAGGGGAAGATTTAATCAGTGAAAAACGAGTGAAAAACAGAAGAAAGACAGAAGGGGAGTGAAAGGGGGAGATTGAAATCAGTAAAAAAATGAGTGAAAAGGGAGGAAAGACACAGAGGGGTAGTGAAGGGGGAGATTTAAATCAGTAAGAAAACAAGTGAAAACGGAGGAGAGACACAGAGGGGGAGTGGAAAGGGGAGATTCAAATCAGTAAAAAAACAAGAGATAACAGAGGAAAGACACAGAAGGAGAGTATAAGGGGGAGATTGAAATCAGTGAAAAACAAGTGGAAACGGAGAGAAAGAGCAGAGCTAGAGAAAGGTGACAGAGGTCCATTGGACCACCAGGGATAAGGCGCAGGTAAATATATCACACAAAATTGGGGATCAAAGTATATGTACCCGCACCAGTCTTGAGATCCCTATATTTGAAACAGAAAATAAGGTGCAAAAGGGCTTGAGACACAATCCCCTAGGTCCCAATAGTGAGACACCAGAATTACCCTACCTGGTCTCCCCAATACCATGCAACAGAAAAACCGCCGAGCACACTTATAAGTATCAAATGTGTAAAATGTATTTTTCTTTAACAAGTGTTTTTTGCAACCACCAGTTGCTAAAAATACTTTTGAAAGAAAAATGAATAAAGGCTGAAGTGCAATAATACATAATCACATCGACTCTTTTTTGGGAAAATAGTTTTGTCTTAAACCTACTCTATTGTGTATTTTACACATTTGATACTTATAAGTGGGCGGGGCTGCTTTTCTGTTATGAGGCGCAGGTAAAACCTGCGGGTAGAGGAGGGCCTCGAACACCAGCACTCGAGAGTGCAGGGGCTTGGGGGAAGGCCACACTTGAAGGTGGAGCTTCGAGGGGGGGGAGAGCAATTTCACTGACAATGAGTCAGTGGTCTTGCTTCCTTGTAAAATTAAGTTACAGAAGTTCCTCAGCCCTCTCTAACTGCCCTTCCTTAGAAAGCACGATTTGCATACCTTATACCTGAACTTCATGCCAAAAGGCCAAAGCCATTATTTCTGTTTACGTTCTCATTAAGAGGAAAGCCTGATGGGGATGGCATCAACTGTATAGGCTAATTATAATTAGCTCACTGGAGTTGAAAGCAGGGAAAATGTAAGTTTTGAAATTGTACCTTTATTTTTTGTTTCTGTAAAATCCAACTTCACCAATTCAATGAATATTTACTGAATATCAAAAAACAGTCGTTGAATTGACTCTGTACCTTATTCCAAATCAAAGCTACCAAAAATGGTATTTAATGTTGTATTTTAATTCTCTAGAAATCACTGCAGTCTTAAATCATGGAACTACCTTTTAGGGACAAGTCACTGTAGAATCATGCCACCTTTAAATTCTTACACCTTCCTTTTAAAAAAATTATTTGCACCCTAACATCTAGTTAACAAGGCACACGTATGGTGAATTAATATTTCTAAGTAGAGTTCCTAGCTGTCAATGAAGTTTATTTTGATAGATTCACATGCAGGTTTGAAGCCAGCAGCAGTCAGGCTACGCATGCAGACCTGAAAACAAGTTTTACTTGTTTGCCTTGTGAATAGCCACACGTGTTTCACTCCTCTTGTGATATTTAAATTCCATGTCACTGGGGTATTTCCTGCACCATATACCGTAATCTTTCTGGGAAGTTAAAGATATTCAAATTTGGGAATAGCCAATGTCACTATGTTTTAGGGAGTCAAAGCGCATGCACTGAGATCCAGTCAGCGGTGCCCCAGTGTGCAGAGGCAAAAAACCTGAAATACCAGAGGAAAGAGGTATTTTCTGACAGTATGTTACAATTCTTTTTTTAGTATTGAATTGACATTTAGTATGTCAGAAAAAAGGACCAGCAGGAAGATTCACAGTGAGTTTGCACAAGGCTGTGAGGAAGACCTTCTGAGGTTGAAATGTGTTGCCTCCTAATTGCTACTTCTAAGTGCCCTTGATATTGTCATTAGGTCATTCACACAGCACTATGTTTTGTGCAAGTCTGTATCCAATCTTAAGATGCACACAACACTGTACTGTGGTTGTTCATATTATGCTGTTCGCAAACTTCAAAATCTGTTCAATAATCAATGATGTCACCAAGTGCAAGATCACAACCCTAAACCCCTGCACTCCAGGCAATATCCATCATGTTCACTCATAACTTATCTCTAATCCAAAAATATCAGTAGGCATTTTGGAGCAGACAGAACTGCATGCATAATTATTCTGATGCATTTTCACTTCTCACTCGTTCTGTTTTGCCAGAATATATCCATGAAATATCACATAATAAACTCACCAGCCACCATGATTGGCATCCTACTTGAACCATTTCCTTTCACCCTGGAAATGCTTCTAGCGATTTCTTGGTTTCAATGTGGTGGTTTAGTATTCAATTGAGCTGATCTCTTGTGCAAATTAGTCATCAGAGGTTACGTTAATGAATTTGGAAGCATTTGTTTTCTTAAGGAGCATTGATTTCACCTTAATGCAGAAAGATAAAGGCTCTGTTTCTAATTTAGTTATATAACTATATATATATATATATATATATATATATATAAATATATATATATATATACATTACCTACTGGCGGTCGCCAGTAGGTATATATAGTTAGGATTTTTTCTCTATGGAATTTTTGAAAATTCTATGTCTAATAACTTTGGCGTTTGTGGACGGAATTGGCTGAAATTTTCAGGAAAATGGCACATTATGTTTCTGAGCAGCCCTTGAAAATTTGGGGGGGGTTCGTCAAGGGGGGGCCGAGAAAAAAGGGGGGTCCCAAAACTTGTTTTTAACATTGAGTTTTCCATAGGGCGGTTGGCCTCACTTTTAGCCCGAACGGCTGAATGGATTTGCACGAAACTTGGCAAAATTGTAGGGACTGGTAGCCCGATGTGCCTTTGCTAGGTCTCAATATATGTGCTCCAGTGGATTTTGAGAAATTAACGTTCAAAAAAAGATATATATCTGTAACAGCGGACCGGGCAGCGCTCCGGTTCGCGGACTTTTCGCGGTACGGAGCTTTGTGAAACGAAGCTGATTGGTTCTCCGGCATCTGTGAACATTCCAAACAGTCCGTAGCGGCCGCCATCTTGTCTCTCGGTAGGATCGAGAGACAAGAGGAGGCCAAAGCGAAGGGGAAAATGACCATAAGGGGGCATAGTAGATCCTCGCTGACCCCCTAGGTTTGATGTGGAGGTTTTAAAAGGGCCCCGCGGGGCAAAAAAAAAAAATAATAATAATAATCGAACGGCTGAATGGATTTGCACGAAACTTGGTAAAATATTAGGGACTGGTAGCCCGATGTGCCTTTGCTAGGTCTCAATATATGTGCTCCAGTGGATTTTGAGAAATTAACGTTCAAAAAAAGATATATATCTGTAACAGCGCTCCGCTTCGCTTAACGGAGGTTTGCGAAGCTGATTGGTTCTCCGGCGTCTGTAAACATTGCAAACAGTCCGTAGCGGCCGCCATCTTGTCTCTCGGTAGGATCGAGAGACAAGAGGAGGCCAAAGCGAAGGGGCAAATGACCATAAGGGGGCATAGTAGATCCTCGCTGACCCCCTAGGTTTGATGTGGAGGTTTTAAAAGGGCCCCGCGGGGCAAAAAAAAAAAATAATAATAATAATCGAACGGCTGAATGGATTTGCACGAAACTTGGCAAAATTGTAGGGACTGGTAGCTCGATGTGCCTTTGCTAGGTCTCAATATATGTGCTTCAGTGGATTTTGAGAAATTAATGTTCAAAAACAAGATATATATCTGTAACAGCGCTCCGCTTCGCGGAGATAAAATTATATCTGTATTACCTAGCTGTTGCTAACACCAGTTAGCGACGGCTAGTAGGAGATAGCGACCATCTTGGGCCCCACTTTGCATGTGACTGATATTTATCACTAATGACATGCAAAGTGGGCATGCCAAGATGTTAGCGACTGGAAACAGTCGCTAACATCGCTATCTCCTATTATCAACTTTTGGAAATATTCGCGATAAGCGCGAATATCTCCAAAAGCTAGCACCTGCCCTGAGCAGTTCTTAGCCATGTTATCCAATGGGAGGTGGATAACATGGCTAAGAGCATTAGCTCGGTAATGCATGAATATCGCTGAGTTTTCAGCGATATTAATGCATTGCGGTAGTTTTTTATCGTATTTGCGATAAACCTTGATAATAGCAAGGTTTATCTGCGATAATTTCTGACGATGCTTAGCGGTAAAAAAATCGTTGCTAAGCATCGTTAGGGATAAATATCGCTTAACTTTGGTAATATGCCCCAACGTCTGTTAACGTTCGATTCAAAGGAAATCAGGAAGTGTTGAAAAACATTGTCTGCGCCATCTTGTCTTTTTTCAAATGCCACACTTTTGTCGTGCACGGCAGTCATTTTAGATGCCTTGACCAGACCCACTCTGTGCACGCTGTCGATCCTTAGCATGGCTCCCCACCCTCGCAAGCATCTCCCCCAGGCAGTGGTCACCCCGCTCTCTGTCTAATGCATGGGTAATAAACCTCCCCCCATCTGCGCTGCTCTTCCCTGAGAATCACACCCTGTGCCCGCCCGACACCTCCCTTTCGCCCTATTCACTACCGCACCCTCTGACACTCCTTTTCCTCTGTGTCCGATTGTCCAGGTCGGTCCTAGGGTATCAGCTAGCCCTGCAGATGTAGTTTATGGCCCCAGCTGTAAAGAATCACCCCTCTTCAAAGGAGTTATAGTAGATCAAGGCCCACACTCGATGAGATCCGTCACAGCAGACGCGTTCCTATTATCTGAAAACCATCCTGTATTGTGATTGGGGAGGGGACCGAGCCTGAAGCTGAAGATTCCAGGGATGACTCTTTGTACATCAAAGTTTTTACAATTATGTGTCACATTAAAAATATATAGCACTCCGACAAAGTAGTAAGATTATAAAACTTTAATAACTTATAAATATATACAAGAAAACAAAAACAGTAATAACATATAAACATTTTTAGGGAAAAACAACAAAGTAGCGGTCGGCTGTGCGAATAGTCCCAACGCAGCACAACGTCCAGATTTCTGGCGTGGGGCGTCGCGGGGGGTGGGTCATCAGTAGCAAACTGTTTTGCGAATAGTTCCAAGGCAGCAGAACGATGGCACCAAGGTGATGTCCAGTAAGTTGCCGCACTGGTTTTGGTATCCTACAATGCTGCTCCGAATAACGGCGTGGGGCGCCCCGGGGGAGGCGGCGTGAACGGGCCTCTCCAGGTGGAGTCTCATCTGTTGTAGTGGGGCGCCCCTTTACCGTTTCAGTTGCCATTCCGTCCGTTTTTGGTCCACTGTGTCAAAAGCCGCAATTCAGCTGAGTTGCGCCCACTCTTGCGGTGCAGCGATAGGCGGCTGTCACAGGACTCTCAAAATGGCGGCAGGCTGTTTCCTTTTTGGGCCTGGTCCACTGAAATGGCCCTGGGACACCTTGGAAATCGGACGCTTGTCTGCTAGGTCTTGGACCCCATTCTCGAAAGCGTCCCCTCCGCCTTGAGGATTCATCAAAAGTTTTGGGGGCCCCCGACTCCTGTAGGCTTCTGGTGGGGAGCGGCTGCCATGATTGCTCGCGGAATGACCACGACGGAGCTACGAGATGGTGGTGCTCTCATGCTGACGCCAGCTTCAGTCTGAAACATCCAGAAACAAGGTGGGGCTTTCATCGTTTGGGAAAAAAAAAAAGTTTTCATCCAATGAAAAGTGTTGTTTTTAGGTCATATGATCAAGCCTTCCATCATTAGGAAACCAAAAGTAAAATGAACCAATGAAAAGTTTTATAAACAAGTCACATGACCTGTTATGCGGCATAGGGTATAAAATGCGGAGAAAATACGTTGGCACGTGAGGCGGCGTCAGTAGCGGACCGATGTGCGAATAGGCCGAAGGCAACACAACGCGCCAAGATCCGGATGGCACCGAGGTGGTGTCCAGCAAGTTGCAGCACTGGTGTGGCCATCCTACAATGCTGAAAGTCGGCGTGGGGCGCCCCGTTGGCCTGTGAGTTTGCGTCAGTAGCGGACCGATGTGCGAATAGGCCGAAGGCAGCACAACGCGCCAAGATCCGGATGGCACCGAGGTGGTGTCTAGTAAGTTGCCGCACTGGTGTGGCCATCCTACAATGTTGAAAGTCGGCGTGGGGCGCCCCGTTGGCCTGTGAGATGGCGTCAGTAGTGGACCGATGTGCGAATGGGGCCAAAGGCAGCGCAACAATATTTTCGGAATAGAAGACACCACAAGGCGCTGAGATGCCAAGATCCGGATGGCACCGAGGTGGTGTCTAGCAAGTTGTGGCACTGGTGTGGCCATCCTACAATGGTAAAAGTCGGCGTGGGGCGCCCTGTTGGCCTGTGAGATGGTGTCAGTAGCGGACTGATGTGCGAATGGGGCCAAAGGCAGCGCAACAATATTTTCTGACTGACACCACAAGGCGCTGAGATGCCAAGATCCGGATGGCACCGAGGTGATGTCTAGCAAGTTGCTGTACTGGTGTGGCCATCCTACAATGGTAAAAGTCGGCATGGGGCGCCCTGTTGGCCTGTGAGATGGTGTCAGTTGCGGACCGATGTGCGAATGGGGCCAAAGGCAGCGCAACAATATTTTCTGTATGGAAGATACCACTAGGCGTTGAGATGCCAAGATCCGGATGGCACCGAGGTGATGTCTAGCAAGTTGCTGTACTGGCGTGGTCATCCTACAATGCTGAAACTCGGCGTGGGGCACCCCATTAGCCTGTGCGATGGCGTCAGTAGCGGACCGATGTGTGAATAGGCCGGAACCAGCACAAGGCGCCAAGATCCGGATGTCACCGTGGTGGTTTCATAGTTGAGAGGCACTTCATCTGCAGTGGGGCGCCGAGATCCGGATGGCACCGAGGTGATGTCTAGCAAGTTGCTGTACTGGTGTGGTCATCCTACAATGCTGAAACTCGGCGTGGGGCGCCCCATTAGCCTGTGAGATGGCGTCAGTAGCGAACCGATGTGCGAATAGGCCGAAGGCAGCACAACGCGCCAAGATCCGGATGTCACCGTTGTGGTTTCATAGTTGAGAGGCACTTCATCTGCAGTGGGGCGCCGAGATCCGGATGGCACCGAGGTGATGTCTAGCAAGTTGCTGTACTGGTGTGGTCATCCTACAATGCTGAAACTCGGCGTTGGGCGCCCCATTAGCCTGTGAGATGGCGTCAGTAGCGGACCGATGTGCGAATAGGCCGAAGGCAGCACAACGCGCCAAGATCCGGATGGCACCGAGGTGGTGTCTAGTAAGGTGCACTGGTGTGGCCATCCTACAATGTTGAAAGTCGGCGTGGGGCGCCCCGTTGGCCTGTGAGATGGCGTCAGTAGCGGACCGATGTGCGAATGGGGCCAAAGGCAGCGCAACAATGTTTTCTGAATAGAAGACACCACAAGGCGCTGAGATGCCAAGATCCGGATGGCACCGAGGTGGTGTCTAGCAAGTTGTGGCACTGGTGTGGCCATCCTACAATGGTAAAAGTCGGCGTGGGGCGCCCTGTTGGCCTGTGAGATGGTGTCAGTAGCGGACCGATGTGCGAATGGGGCCAAAGGCAGCGCAACAATATTTTCCGAATAGAAGACACCACTAGGCGTTGAGATGCCAAAATCCGGATGGCACCGAGGTGGTGTCTAGCAAGTTGCTGTACTGGTGTGGTCATCCTACAATGCTGAAACTCGGCGTCGGGCGCCCCATTAGCCTGTGAGATGGCGTCAGTAGCGGACCGATGTGCGAATGGGGCCAAAGGCAGCGCAACAATATTTTCTGAAGAGAAGACACCAAAAGGCGCTGAGATTCGGTTACCACCGAGGTGATGTCTAGCAAGTTGCCGCACTGGTGTGGCCATCCTACAATACTGCTCCGAATAACGGCGTGGGGTGCCCGAAGGGGGGGGGGGGGCGGCGTGAACGGGCCTTCCTAGGTGGGGCTCGTCTGCTGTAGTGGGGCGCCCCTTTACCGTTTCAGTTGCCATTCAGCTGAGTTTCGGCTGCTCTTGCTGCTACAGCGACAGGCGGCTGCAACAGGACTCTCAAAATGGCGGCCTGTTCTTTGGATTTGGGCCTGGTCCACTAAAATGGCCCTGGGACACCTTAGAACTCGGACGCTCGATTTTTTTTTCCTTTCCTGTACATGCAAAAAAAGGTAAATGCCCGGTACGTTACACGCTTCATCTGCCACGATGAACTCTCCAGAGGAACCGAAAAAAAATATAGTTATGGTAACTATACCATGCATCGTCATATGGAGAGGTGGCACCAATTAATTATAGTGCTGCATAAAAGAGAGATTTGGAGGAGAACCCCTGACCTGCTAGTACATTCATCAAAGAAGTGGCACTGACAGCATCAGAGGCAAGGGAAACGGTCCCAAATATTTAGAAGAACTTTGGAAAGATTAAAATGACATGTTTAGATTGTGGCAAATTAATTTCATGTGGACAGATGAGTGTTACTCTAATAAATACAGCATATGAACATCATCATAGTCGATGGTTGGTAGAGACATTTTGACTATATCCTGGACCTGCCCGTCCTCGCCCAAAATGGCGCCGGAATAAATGAGACTCGTAACTCCTTGTTGTGTACTGGTTGCAGAACCTTGAAATCACGAGATACGTATGCAGTTTTGAAGCACATGGCGGGCGGGGACGAGAATTGATTGAATATTTCGACATCCCTATTGATATTAAGTTCTGATGTGTTATTGATTACTGTACTATTGAAAGTTCGAATTAACGTCACCCATGGTACTTGCCCGCAAATGTATATCTACATAATTTTATTGTAACTGGCCCTGTCGTATTTTAATTATAAAATGTACGTCCACCGATTCCGTAACTGTTAGACACCTTAGTTCTTGCAACCTAATGGCCCGCCCGTTACGTTCCTCTACAGTGTAAATGTCTACTCATCATATACGATTACAGTTTGCTCCGTGGCCGGCCCACGTGGTTATAGGCTCGTATTTGTATAATGAAATTTTCACAATAAAGGTTTTTAAAAGAAAACATGGTAGTAGTATATACATTGGTAAAGTTTTTAATAATAGTCACTGTTTTAGAATCATTAAAAGGCAAGTGAAATAAAGCAGACCAATTACATGAAGGGTAAAAGGTATAATACGAAGGAACGCAGTAAAGATAAATGGTCAAGGGCTGTTGTGTTTTCTATTCCTGCAACATAAAGTGATCGATAAGAATCTCATATTCAGGCGTATCGGCGACTAAGACAGCAGGTCGACCCTCTTTTGCTCAACGGCTCCGTCATGGGACGAAGAAACGCTCTTTTTCTCGAAAAAAGAATATATTTTACTTGCAGGACAGTTGTAAATTTTCCGGGAAAGTACATTAGCCTGGAACATTATAACATATATTTAAGAAAAAATAATGTTCGGAAGTAATAAAAAGCGTAATTTTTAGGTCATATGACCAAGCCTTTCATCATTAGAATAAGAAAAGTAAAATGAACCAATGAAAAGTTTCATTAACAAGTCACATGACTTGTTATGCTTACGTTACGCGCTGCGCGCCCCGGATGACTTCCGGATGCGCTAACGCGGCGCGTCATATGACGCATTACGCGACAACGCAGGTCCAGAATATAGTCAAAATGTCTCCACCAACCAGCGGTCGGAACACAACCCCTTTCAGCAGGCTAAATAGTTCTGTTAAATGACAACAGAAGGGACAGGCAACAAGAACCATTAGTCAAAGAGGGGAGGGCTAGTTCTTCTCTACTGGGTTACATTGGGGCGCTACCGGAACTGATCGAATTGGTAGTCTACAGTGTTTCTGGATGTTTCAGACTGAAGCTGGGGTTAGCATGAGAGCAGCACCATTTCGTAGCTCCGTCGTGGCCATTCCGCAACCAATCATGGCAGCCGCTCTTTATCGTTATTTTGG
The DNA here is from genome assembly GCF_964261635.1 of Lissotriton helveticus. Classification (NCBI taxonomy): domain Eukaryota; kingdom Metazoa; phylum Chordata; class Amphibia; order Caudata; family Salamandridae; genus Lissotriton; species Lissotriton helveticus. The sequence continues at coordinate 117,599,046 of NC_136063.1, read as the reverse complement.
GCGGGGTGGGTGGCGGAGCCGAGCTGTTTTGCAGCCATCATTGTGTGGAGTTCAGTTCATTTCACTAGTTTTGTATTTGTCATGAGGGGTTGTTCCTAATGTTTCTATTTTAGCGAGGTCAAAAAGAGATCCCATTAGTGGCCTACTGATTTTGCTCGATTCCTTTTCTTTTTTTTTTACACGATTTTTCGTTATCTGCAAAGACTAAACAGAGTATTGCGACTCTGTGTTTGTTTGTAAATAGAGAATGAACCAAAGAGAACCAATTCTAAAACAGTAAATACTTGGATAACAATCAATCAAATGGAGAGAGAAGCAGGCACGACGTATTAAAACGGGGGCAAAGGCCTGCGTTAACTACCCTTCACTATGTGCAAAGAGAGAGTACTCCTAATAGAAATGAGGGGGGGGCACCATTCAAAGCAGATCAGTGTGCCTAAACACGAAAATGTTTTCACTTACCACGTACTTGACATTCGACAGCTTATGATATTTGCTATTAAAAAACCATTGAAATTCACTGAAAAAACCATAGGTTATAGACCATATATAGTTAGGAATTAGCATTTACAAAACCTTGAAAATTCACTGAAAAAACCATAGGTTATAGACCATATATAGTTAGGAATTAGCATTTAAAAAACCTTATTTTACTCACACAAAACCATTGAAATTCCATATATAGTTAGTTGCACTAACTATATATCGCGCACCTGCAATCCACTGCTGATGATGTCACATATTACATCATTCATGACATGGTCAGTGACATCACTGATGACATCACTGATGACATCTCAAATGACATCACTGATGAAATCACTGATGACATCTCATTTGACATCAATGACCACATCACTGATGATATCATTCATGTGACAATACAATGCATCTCCTCACATTTTAATATAACCTCTGTTTCACCCAGTGTTAAATACAGAGTATAATTTTTGAAACCATTGACACACCAATACTAGTTACTACATACGTACTCACTGATTCCTACGTCTACACACACATTCACTCATTCACCCATACAATCATTCATACATACAATCACTCATCTTTACAACACTATCATATGCACTCATACACCTATACAGACACTCACACTCTGCCACTCATCCATGGAGTTACTCACACACCTAGTCAGTCCTGTAAAGAATCAATCACACTTCCATTTTCTTGTCTATACAGTTAAACATAGAGCACCTTACATTTTCAAACATATACTAACACATACTTACTTTCTTATACAATCATTGATACAAGTACACATTGATCTGCACAGAGTCACACACCTCCCAGCCAGCCACACACACACTCAGTCTCCCATACAAATACTTGGACAATCAATCAATAACCCATATAGTTAATCATATAGCTACTGATCAACACATGCAGCAGTTTACAGAACAACAGACATAATGATGCACAAATTAAGACAGTTTAGTCACTAACCCATGCACTCAGTGAGACACATTTAATCACTCACTCATACATTCAGTCATGCACCTACTAAATCCTTCGTCCAGACACTTATACATCTACTCATTCTTCAATATGTAAAACATATTTAAACTTTACAGAAACACACAGTCACTGGATGATGTCATCAGTGATGTCATCAGTGATGTCATTTGAGATGTCATCAGTGATGTCATCAGTGATGTCACTGACCATGTCATGAATGATGTAATATGTGACATCATCAGCAGTGGATTGCGGGTGCGCGATATATAGTTAGTGCAACTAACTATATATGGAATTTCAATGGTTTTGTGTGAGTAAAATAAGGTTTTTTAAATGCTAATTCCTAACTATATATGGTCTATAACCTATGGTTTTTTCAGTGAATTTTCAAGGTTTTGTAAATGCTAATTCCTAACTATATATGGTCTATAACCTATGGTTTTTTCAGTGAATATATATATATAGGCCTTTGCTCTTTCCCTTTGAGAAAGGCGAGGTGGCCGAAATGCATCAGGAAGGGGAATGTTGTACTTTTGTTAATAAATGCTGAATTCCACTGTAATGTGTGTGGCTCAACTTCTTTCTGTGGGAGAAAGACTGGGTGAGATAATACACGGCTTGATCCTGCCGTGAGCAACGCACTACCAAGAAAAGAGCTCCACAACTGCCGGACTCGGACCCTTTGTTGTGACTGTGCAAACCTTTAAGGGCAGCAGCAGCCGCCAGGGATTGGACTTTGGTTTGGACCCTAGCACACCTCGAAAGTGGCATGCAAGGGATTACAGTGAAACTCAGCAAGTTTCTAAAATCAAAAAAGCATCGTCCACCAGAAGAAAATAATGAAGTAACCACATTGCACACTACAAATACCAGCATGCTTGGTATAATCTGGCCTATCACAGTGCCCAACAGGGGGCAAAAAATTGGATGGAGAAGCAATCCGCTGGTCTGTGTGCTGGTTTTGAAATCGTCATATGCCTTCCTTTTGAGAAAGGCTAAGGTGGCCGAAATGCATATGGAAGGGGAACGCTGTACTTTTGAAAAAACGCTAAATACCACTGTAATGTGTGCAGCTCAACTTCTTTCTGTGGGAGAAAGGCTGGGTGCTATAAATATATATGTAAATATATGTCCTTAACTATGTATACATATTTCAGTAATTACACCCTCCATTTATGAGTATATCAAATTGCATATGATATATGCTTTGTAAAGATCACTGTTTTTGTCACTCCAAAAGCAAACATAGACCAAAGACTGTCCAAGAATTTGGAAACATCTTACGTAGTCTTTTCCTCAATAAACCATGCCACATTCCTTTTATGGCCATCTGTTCTTTTCAATAGGGGCCAAAACTCCATCCTAGAGTAAGCTGAGAATTGCTGGGAAAATAATTACATATTTACATCCAAATTGAATTTCTTGGAATCTCCAAATCTAATATTAACTTTTGGATTTCTTCTTTCTGGGTGATCTAGTTGTTCCTACTAACAGCAAAGTGTCAACCCTGAACAAACCAAGTAAGTACTGCATCACCTTGTAAATAGGTCTTGAAAGCATCATTTTACAGAATGCAAATTAATCTTATAGCACGAAATGTGTCTGATTGTCCTGAAGAATTATAAAAACAATCCTTTCACAATTGTGCTTTTCATCACCTCTGTTGTATTGTTGCAGATACCCTGGTGGGCCCAGACAGATGATGATAAGAGCACATTAGAAATACCTACTTAACATTATTGCATTGAGAGCATTCCTCTAATACTGTTCAGAGTTTTTATTGTAAACTGCTGCATTGTACTTTTTTTTGTGATCAACCACCAAAATATCCCTACTCAGAGCATGTGATTTTTAAAAACAATTCCCTCCTTGCCCTTTGTATGTTTCATTATCAAAAAAGAAATGAAAGGATTAGATACATCTACTATTACAGGCTGACAGAACTTTACTCTGACATTCAGCGCAGTTGTGAAGTACAGATAGTTTTTTGAGAACTCACTTCTAAGAGATAAGCATGCAAAGTATTTCAGAGACTTTGACACGCTACATATGCCAAAAATCTAATATGATGACTCGGAAAAACTGCAACCTGTGTTAAGTTAGGGATTGTGAGAAACAAGTACCTGTTAGCTTTTGACTCCTATTCGCACTACTTGATGCTGATTTTTTGACTCTGAATGTACCATGGGCTCTGCTAACCAGATACAGGGTCTGTGCTCTGATTAAAAGTGCATGGTAATTAAGTATAACTACAATTGTTACTGACAATCTCTCTGTAAGACCCTAGCAGGTGGTAGGGCATGTGGGACTAGAGGCCCAGGCGATTGAATGTACTTAAGTGTGCACTACTGTGGTGCCTGTAACCATTTTGGAAGCTGCTTTCAAACTTAAATTACATGCAAATTTGACTATGGAATTAAAGATACTAACAACGTTTCAAAATACTTGTAACTATAAGGAGTGGTATGATAAAATATCATTTATATGCCCTGGTTAGGGAAATGCCGGCAATTTTATTTTTTCCCAATTGACTCACAACGTCTCTGTCGGCTAACATGCAATATGTTATTAAAGTGGAACTATTGAAATAAAGGAGCTATAATGATGCTTCAAAATATCAAAATGTATTTTAACTATCACAGAAAATAACGTATAGACATTTCTTTTCTGTAAGTCAAAATCCAGCCTTCCAGAGGTTCTCTCCTGCTTTGCCAGTCTGAGCAAAACTGTCTTAATGAGCTGTGAAGCAGCCTGCCTTGAGGCAAAGAATATCCTGTGGGAGGAGAACTGCATGCTGCAGAACACAAGGCAGGAAAGGTGGTGGAGGGGCCAAACAGGCTTCAAAAAAGAAATGACAGCTTCCCCCCTAAATACTGCACCACCAACCAAATAGTAGCCCCACTAAATCGATTACTGAGTGGGCTGAAAGAGGAGTGTTAGGTAAATTTAGTCACACCAGTGGGTTTGCTTAGCCAGATCTAACCATCCAGGAGAGAGTTTCTCCATAGTGTATATTGGAAGAATATTGATTTCTCAGTCAGGAATATGCCACACTTTGGAGGAAGTGGGCATACACCTGAGTGGTACCCTGCATTCCATTGGGAGGTGTGCCACATTGCTTTATACCCCAGAACTATGAATATATATGGGAGTGTTGTCCAGCCACTCAAATCTGCTGCCTGAAACAGCAAAGAGAAAAAGGACAACCCTGCTGGAACCCTGATCTGTACCCAAACGATTGCACTCTGAAGGACTGTACCAGCTACACAATCTGGTACTACAGTTCTCAATACCTTGCCTGGCTTCACAAGGATTAAGGAGTGGACTCTCTGAAAGCAATCGGTTAACAGAGCCCTCCTGCATTGTCTCCACCAAGAAGTCCCCACTATGGAGTGCATCCATTTGACACTTTGAACCCAAAGGAGGAATTGCAGGAAGAGGTTTTAGAAGTTTGGAGCAACTTTAGTATAAAGTGCCATAAATTCACCAGGTGATTTGCGGGAGTTGTAGTCCCAGGCCCCAAGAAGCAAACCAGAGTACCTGAACCCTTGGCTGGTGCTGTGGATCACTTTTCTTCATCAAAAAACACTTATAGAAGTAAGTTTGAAAGTGTCAATTGTAAACATTGATTGCCATGCATGCGATACACTGCAGGCCATTACAACACAAGTCATTACAAAGACTTGCTGAAGTGATTTATAATCCAACACCTTCCCTACTGTTCAAAAGACTGAAGTTGGAATTGTAAATTATACGATTTGAAAATCCAGTCCCCCCTACAGCAAGTCGTTGTAACAATTTGCATTGTAATGGTATATGATGTTTAATCAAAAAGAGAGGGGCTCTATATGACCCAAGGGGAAATGGAGCTCCAGTATACTGTTAAGTAAAAAAGTTTTTTTCCGTTGGGAGTACAATTTATCACAAATTATAGTATACACATGTTCATTTAACTATTTCATACAATCATCATACTTATACCCAAAAGATCAAATTTGTGGCAAACACTTAACAAGGAAAAAACCACATAAGGTCAAATAATGTACATTTATTTAAAACTTGTTTACAAATACATAAAAATCAATAAAAACACAAGAATGGTGGAGAAAAGAAAACAAGATAACACACTTTGTCTTGTTGTGCGGTTAATTCAAATCATTTGTTGGCAACAATGGGGAGGCTTTCCCTTCCTATACCCAATACTCTGTTAGCCACTCAGAATTTTAACCCTTCTGTAATGCGTCAACGCGTTTCGGAAGCTTTAGATGGTTATGGCTTCTTTCTTCAGGACAATTTCAATATATCTCCACGGCCCAATTGTCACCTAGTGCATAAATAAAACGTTCTTTACTAATTACAATTTGATCCTGTACATAAACCAGTTAAACATTTTTTGAAAACCCCAATCATAATTACATCAACGCCTATTTGTGGGAAAGTATGATATGTCACATTATTTACAAAAATCAGAGGTTTCCACTTTTTTTTCCCCATAGAAGTTCATCAACAATCCTACTTATTTTAAAAACCGTTTTTCAAAACATTTATGCGTTACAGCTGCGGGAGAGATCGTCTCACCTTAAGGACAACAAGTTAATTTTTAAACTCATTCACCAAGATGTTATTACACCGGTGAGTGATGCATATGTATGAATGCAGTATGAATGGTTGTGAAATCAGTAGCATGTTGGCATAACACTTACCATGTTTTGATAAAACGTTTTTTAAAATAAGTAGAATTGTTGATGAACTTCTATGGGAAACAAAAGTGGAAACCTCTGATTTTTGTAAATAATGTGATATATCATGCTTTCCAACAAATAGGCGTTGATGTAATTATGATTGGGGTTTTCAAAAAAAAATGTTTAACTGGTTTATGTACAGGATCAAATTGTAATTAGTAAAGAACATTTTATTTATGCACTAGGTGACAATTGGACCGTGGAGATATATTGAAATTGTCCTGAAGAAGGAAGCCATAACCATCTAAAGCTTCCGAAACGCGTCGACGCATTACAGAAGGGTTAAAATTCTGAGTGGCTAACAGAGTATTGGGTATAGGAAGGGAAAGCCTCCCCATTGTTGCCAACAAATGATTTGAATTAACCACACAACAAGACAAAGTGAGTTGTCTCATTTTCTTTTCTCCACCATTCTTGTGTTTTTATTGATTTTTATGTATTTGTAAACAAGTTTTAAATAAATGTACATTATTTGACCTTATGTGTTTTTTTCCTTGTTAAGTATTTGCCACAAATTTGATATTTTGGGTATAAGTATGATGATTGTATGAAATAGTTGAGTGAACATGTGTATACTATAATTTGTGATAAATTGTACTCCCAACAGAAAAAACCTTTTTTACTTAACAGTATTAATGGTATATGATGTAACAAAGTGGTTGCTAAAATGGTATGATTTGTAAATCCATGTGATAATTGGCCTATTTGGTCTGAACTCGCAGCCAGCTACCAAGGTTTGATTGTGCTAAGGAATACTTTATTGAGACCATGACTGAACCCTTTATTGTGTTTGTTGTCTTAATATTAATGGTTGTCCCTACTTATCACTACTAATAAACTACTATTCCTCATTTCGAGTTCAGCAGTAAGGATACTTGTACGTACTTAAGTTTAAATTACACTATCTTACTAACCTGTCCAAACTCACAGCTTCTAAGCTTAGGTTACAGTGTAGGGGTAAGGTGCTGCCAGTTGCTAATCATATTGGAAGGAAGAGCTGATGGAGTCACTTAAGGCCTGGGCAGAGATATCTCTGGGAAATTAAGGCGATGGGCAGGATATCCCCTCCAACAAGCTGCAGGTGGAGGATGTCAACATGGCCATTACTCTCAGTATTATATTCATACTTCCAGCTAAGGAAGGGAGAGGAGGCTTCTCCCACCAGAAGCAGGGATGTAATTTGAGAATAAAGAGCTGAAGGCTTAATTAGCTTCCATAGAAGGGAGGAAGTTGGCCTAAGCTGAGAAGTGGGCTAGGGAGGAAGAGAGAAGAAATGGTGGCAGCAACAATGAACAAGATGCAGAGATTCCAGGAGATGTGGATTTGATTGCAGGCTTCCCAAAGTAATATTCCCCATGTAGGTATTGGGGGAGGATATTGACAAATTGCTGCCTGCATTTGAAATGGCTCTTGAGATGAGAAGGGTCCACTCTAAGTGGAAATTTATTCTAGTAGCTAGGATGGATATGCTCCAGACCCTACAAGGGACGAGGCAGAATCCTACCCACACTTGAGGAAATAAGTAGTCACAAAATTTGATCTTACCCCAGAGCATGCTTCAAAATTCCCTGATTAATTCATTGATGAGTGGATGAGAACCCAAGTTTCCAATCAGCACCAGGGAGGAGACTCCAAATAGGTGGAGTTTAGGTCTACAAAAGCCAGAGGAGGTCGGCTGTAATCCCACTACAAAGACTCCCTCAGTACCCCAGAACCCTAAAAAGGAGGAGGGAAGATCCCACCCTGACTCAGATAAACAGAGGTAGAGAACCCAGCGACGAAGAAATACTTAGACCGTAAGGTGTTCGTTGATTGCCAGTAGTCAGTTCACTTCAGGAATGATGACGCCTGTTCTAAAAAAGTGGTTAGCACTGAGCTGTTGAGTGTAGCCATAGAGCAGAATTCCTGAGATGAAGACGTCCTCTTAGCATTTTGTTTGGACACATGTCCATATGGTAAGCTGGTGTTCCCTTAGAGTGGACATCGTCACTTCGACTCCATTCAGGTGAATGGGATAGCTGCCATTTGCCTGTGAGACACATGTGCTTGTTAAAATATAGCGAGTGACGGGTTGGTGTTCTCAAACATGTATCTGCCAGGAGAGGCCAGAAGGGTAACCCCAGGTGAGGTCACAACCTAACCTGTAGGCATAGTGCCTATACAGTGGGATGTAACCTTGGCTGGTATAAGGTGATAGTGCAGTCCTCCCTTCAGGTTATTTCCTGGGCAATGACCTAACAGAGGTTGATCTGATTTGAAGGGCGCCCCCAACCCAAAGGTCCTGGGGAGCTAACCCCTACAGATAGGAAACTGGAGTCCCAAAAGAAAGAAAAAAAGAAGAAAAAGGTAAGTCTTAAAGAGAGTTCCAGGGAACCAAGGGTCTTCTATCCCAGTAAGGGAGAAACTCACTGCTGGCACTGGTGAAGGTTCACGTAACCAAAAGAGAGTCTTGAGAAGGCAGGCAGTTGTCTAACAGCAGGGTCTCACTCCTGCTCTGTTCCAACAGAGAGTGGAAGAAGAGTGTCTGCCACTGCATGTGGTAGCCACCTACTCTAAACAGCGCAGCTCAGCCACCTGCCAGTAGAGAGCTTAGGGTGTAGTTCTGGATTCTGAAAGCTGTCAGTAGCCTCTGCTGGGTTTTGGTGTTCATGGAAACAATGTTGGGGGCATGGGAGGCAGACCTCATGGCCAAAAGTAAGATTGGCTTCCTGACCCTGTGGGTCATGGTGGGGTTGCTGAAGTGCTGGGTAATTTCTGTGGTTAAGGGTTGCTAAAGCAACTTTAGTTATAGAGGAGGTGGGCACCTCACAACCCTAACTAAAAAGGGAGAAAGATAATAAAACAGCGGTTATGAGGATTGACTTTAAATGGGTCCTTTTACAGTGTGTGTGGATCTGTTTTAGAGAGCAAGTACATTGGCTGGAGGATGTGAGGCAGATTAGGACAGGCAATTGTACAGCCTAGTTTCTTCACTTTCTTCCCCACCTGACAGACCAGCTATATACTCCTATGGTTGGTTGAGGCTCCAGGGCTATTGGCTGGGGCTGGTTGTGTGAGAAACCAGCACCTGTTTGCAGTATCCCCTCACTTTTTACCCCCATTTTGCCTACTTTATGCTGTTTTTAAGACTCTGATTGTGCCCTGGGCTCTGATAACCAGACCAGGATCCTGTGCTCTGATTAAAAGTACATGGTATTTAGGTATAATTACAATTGATAATGAAAACCTAGAGTAAGTCTCTAGTCTGTGATAGGACATGTAGTTCTAGAGTCCCAGTCAGTTTAATCAACGTACGTACGCACTGTTCTGGTGCTTGTAATCATTTTAAAAGCCAGCCCTGCTTGCAGGTTGCTTTTAAACTTAAATTATATGCAAATTCGACTTTGGATGTAAAGGTATGTCTACTAACATGGGTATGCTTTACTAAAATATAACTATTAATAGTAAGGAGCGGAAAATATACCTCAAAGTATCAAAATAATAGAATAAATACAACAACTCGCCACGGTTAGATGCATTCTAACTGCCATAGAAATTAAGTTCAGAACTTTCTTTTCGGTAATCAAGCTTACCCTTCCAGCTATTCACCCCTGATTTTCCAGCCTCTGCCAGGGTGAGCAAAGCTGTCTTAGGGATATAATATCAAGAATGGCTTTAAAATGATCACCGATTTAGCAGCAGAAAACCGCCGCTAAAGTGGCGATAATGGGCTTGATAATATGCCCTGGAGAATTCCAATAGAAGCCATTGTTCACACCGGAACATGGACTTCTATTGGAAATCTCAAGGGCATATTATCAAGCCCATTATCGCTGCTTTAGCTGCAGTTTTCTGCCGCTAAACCGGCAATAATTTTAACGCCGTTCTTGATAATATGTCCCTTAATGAGTTGTGAAGTGGCCTGCCTTGAGACAAAGAACTTCCTATGGGAGGAGAACTGCAAGCTGCAGTGCACAACGCAAGAAGGCAGTGGAGGAGCCAAACTGGCCTTCAAAGACAGTTTGGACATGACACAGCCTCACCCCCAAATCCTGCACCCCCAGACAAACAGGAGTCCCAGTAATTAGATTAGTGAGAGGGCTGTAAGGGAGTGCTAGGGAAGCCTAGCCACACTAGTGTATTGGCTTAGCCAGATCTAACCCTACACGAGAAAGTTTCTCCATTTTGCATTTTCAAAGACACATATATACCACACTTTGGAGGAAGTGTTCATACACCTCGCTGGAACTCTGCATCCCATTGGTCAGGGTTGCCAAATGCTTGATGCCCAGGATCAACAAATAAATATGGGAGTGTTGCTCAGAAACTTAGAGCTGCTATCTGAAATAACAAGGAGAAGATGGACTGCCATGTGGGAAACCTGACCTGCACCCAAGGGATCAAACTAGGAAGGACTGTACCTGCTGCACAATCTGATACTGGATTTGGACAAATTAAGGAGTGGACTACCTGAAAGTTACATGTTAACAGAGCCCACTTGAATCTTTTCCACCAAGAACGGCACATCTTGGTCTGCATCAAGTGGACATTTAGGGATTTGGCTAAGAGCATTCTGATTATTGTAGTCCCAACATCCCAAGGACCATCTCAGAACTTCTAGAACATTGGTGCTGGTGTTGAGGACACTTTGAACCCACAAGAGGAACTTCAGCAAGAACACTTGTTGTTGTTTGGTGAAGTTTAGAGTAACATTTGTTAAAAGTACTATATGCTGACCAGGTGTATTGTGGGAGTTGTAGTCACAGACTCCAAGAGGCAAACCAGATCATCTGTACTCTTGGGTGGTGCTGTGGACTACTTTCATACATCATGAAATACATCTGTAAGTAAGTGTAAAAGTGTTACATCGTTGATGGCCACAACTATGGTCCTTTAAAAATAATTGGTTACTAGTAGTCAGTCCTGCCTCTTTGTCCCTCCCCTTTCTCTTCCGTACCTCCAACACAGCTGAGACTTAGTACAGTCTCTTTCCGCTATAGTTCTTTATCTGTATTTTGAGGGGATTTTTTTTGTCATGATTTCCTGGTCTGCTGTTGCTTGCCTCTCTTCAGCTGTGGCACCATAGCTGCTTACATCTAAATATAACATTCCTACCTCTCACCTCCTCCTAATGCCACAGTTGGGACCTTTCTCCCTGTTTCAAAACTGCATTTGCTTCCCTGTCCGCCTCATTCAATTTATTTTCTCTTTGACTTTCTACGTTTTATGGTCTTTATCTCTGTGCCTCTCTCAAGACTGTTGACCCATTGTTCTTTCTGTGTCTCACTCCCTAAAGTCACTGACTGCCTTATCTTTTCGATGCCAAAGCCCAGTTTGCTCTCCAGTGTCTATTTTCAAACTCTCATCCAGCAATAGGCTGTACTAGAGTGACATTTTAGGAAAAATCACGCAGCAATTAATTTAAACAAACCATGGGGAAAAGGGTCATTAGCTCAGTCATTTTTAATTCCAGTTTGGATGTTTATTCTACTACATTCAATATGTTTAACTGGTCTGTCTAGCTTCATGGTGGTCCCCTAAACAGCCCTTTCTTGAATTGACTCAGTCGGAGTTCGGCTAGGCGCCTAGCTTCATCAGCTATGAAGGTCTGTCTCTCTATTTGCGTGACATTGTTTGGTTTCTCATAGGACACAGTGCAGCACATTATTACCTTTCTCTCATTGGTATTTATAGTAGATGACCCCCAAAGTACACATTTTATCATGCACACAGCACTCTGGTTCCAAAGATTATTTGGATGCTTTTATAAGAAGTTATACTCCTGGGGTTAATCAATCGATCAAATCAATCAGGATTTAACTACAATAACACCAGGCAAGGGCTGCCGTGCTTTTTAAATCCTGATTGATTTGATCGATTGATTAACCCCAGGAGTATAACTTCTTATAAAAGCATCCAAATAATCTTTGGAACCAGAGTGCTGTGTGCATGATAAAGTGTGTACTTTGGGGGTCATCTACTATAAATACCAAAGAGACAAAGGTAATAATGTGCTGGGATGTATGACATTACAACACAGGCTATTACAACGCCTGCCTTTACAACGCGGTTTTTACATCGCAGTCCATTACAACGCATAGCGCTTTGGGGTGCTGGATAGTGAATAGTTTAATTTACTATTCCAACTCCAGTCCCCGTGGACACTAGGGAAGGTTATTGGATAGTAAATTAACCTATTCCCTATCCTAGAGCGCCCCCCAGAGCAATGCTTTGTAATAGTTTGCGTTGTAATGACCGCGTTGTAATGGTAGTGCGTTGTAAAATTTTCGTTGTAACGGTTGTTCACCAGTTTGAAGCATCTTGGCATCATTTTTCATTATTCAAGAATTTTCCGACCTCTTTGGCTCTTCAGTGGATAGGTTGTGATTTTAGGTTTTAAGTTTGTTTGGCCGCTGCTTGGATGCAAGTTACATAGAGCAATTTACATAAAAGTTTGGTTTATGCTCTGACAAGTGTGATGCTGTATAATCATGCAACTATTATTACATTTGACTTTTGAATTAAAGGTACTTCCAAAGTCTCTAACTACCTTATTTGTACATATAGTTCACACCTAAGGTCTACCCTAGATGCATCAGTGCACTTGTAACTATAAGCAGGGACATTATAAAGTATGTTTTATATGCCCCTGTAAGGGAAAAAAAGCCGATTTGTTTTTCCCTATGGTAGCACAATAGAGCCTTTGCCTAACATGGAAATACTTAAACAAAGTACAACTATAGATAGAAATAAACTAAATATATACTTCAAAGTATCAAAATGCTGGTTAGAATAAATCTATCAACTTGTCACTGTTAGAATTCTTATAAATATCACAGAAAAGAAGTTATTGTTTTCAGATGGACCATAATTCAGCCTTCCAGCTGCCCTTCTCTGATTGGTCAGCCTCAGCTGTCTTAACGAGGTGTGAAGTGGCCTGCTGTTTGAACCAGTAGTGTCTGGGCAGCTAAATGGATGCTCCCAGATAGGCAGAACTACCACTGTGCTCAACCTTGCGTAGCTTCTTGGTGAGCAGTGAGGCTCACTACAAAGGCAATGTGTAAAACAAAGGCAAAAGCAGCCACTCACGATAAATGCCCTGAGCGTCACAAAAGAGACTTCAGGAGTAAATATGTTTATGTTCAACACACATATGCAATCCTTGTAACATGACCACCATAAATTTTTAAGCATAAAACACAATTGTAAATCTTGCTAGTGGTAGTAGGCCCACTCATATGGTTATTTGTTCACTAGTATGCACACTATGGACACATCTTAATCTAACTCCCTTCTATTTGAGAGAGAGCATCCTTACGCGGTGCACAAAATCAAGATTATGTACATACACAAATGAAAGAACACTTTTTAGCAGCACTGTTAGCCAAAGTCAAGTGGCTGAAACCCAATGTCTAATGGTATTGTGCTTTTGGTACTAATCAAGGTGTAAGACTTCACCACAGGCCAGTGTTGTGTTGTGAATCATATTTGATCCAACCATGCTCACTCCCACTCACACACACTCAATCCGCACCACTATGTGGTATGACAGGTATCAGCCAGTCTGTATGGCACGCTCTTACATACACATACTCGCTCAGCACCCTAATGCGGTGCCACTGGAATCTAGCAGGTATATGGATCACCTTCTGTAGACCACGTGGCCCAATCCTCTCTCCACCTTCACCCTCACCCCTATTTGTCTATACCCACGGATGGGAGATAACTAGTCCTTCCTACCTGACACTGAGCTGCATGTGGCCAAAGTTAAACTTAGTCTGGGTCTCTCATGAAGCAGGTGGATATATTTAACAGCTTTAATTAGGAGGTAGACTTAAATAAAGGAGAAGTTAGCAGCAGAACAAGTTCACCCACAGGTCTCAAACACAAAGGATGCATGCAGTCTCTTGACCCACTTCCTAACTGTCTCAGAAGCATTTCTTCATCCCAGTCAATCTGTCTTTCCACTACCAGTACTATGATGTCTTCAGTAGGGGCCAGGTGTGGAGAGGCAGGTTGGTCCATCACGATGAGTGTCAACAAGCGAACAACCTATGAATAGGAAGTAATGCATTATTCCTCATAGGTAGGAGTAGGCACCCCGATCGGTATATGATGATCCAGGTCGTACCCAGGCAATCTGGCCACAGCCACTGGTGCGCCTTTTGCGTGAAGAGATGCGTTGTAAATTCTCACCTCCCAGGTCAGGAGTCACAATAAAGAGTGCATGCCATATTGGGTTGCACCAGGCAATTCTGATCACACTCAGCTAAGAATTGCAAATCTGTAAATCTTTGAATATGAGGTACAACGTCCAGTGCAAGTTGACACAGATTGCACCACACCAGTTTGGTCACGCACAAATATGTGCAAGTTCAGCAGAGCCACATAAGTTGGTATGAGGCACTACTATGGGTACACCTACACCTCCAAGGGTTGCACCCTGTGAATTGGACACCGCACACAATGTTTAACATACTCTTAATGTCACCCATAGATAGGTAAATACCTGCAGTGTTCTTCTCAAAGCATGTAATCCATTTCTATGCTCCATTCAGCAAAGACAGTAGCTTTGTTCTTACTTTTTCTTTGTCCTTCTGGGATCATGACACATACATAACCCAGCCAAAAGGTTTGTTTGTTTAAACTGTTCAGCCCAAAGAACAGTTACAGGCATGAGCCTTTGAGGACTATTACATTTACATCGGGTTTACGTGCATCTTATATGCAGTATTACAGTAAGTAATAAAAGTTTCCGGAATCCCATATATAGTGAGGAATGTCCGTTACAGCCTTAGGGGCAGATTTACAAGCCCCTTGCAACACCTTTACAACACTGTTGTTTCACTTCTGTGATGCATCGGCGTCGTAAACAATGCACCACTATGCAACATATTTACAATGTGAGGCACCTATAGAGATGGGTCACGTTGTAAAGCCTTGCGCTACATTATACCTACATCAGGTATAATATCTGCAGGGTGGTCATTCCGACGTAGGAAAGCCTTGCAGTGAAATCTACTAGATTTTACAGAGTCACTTTTATGAAGCCACTGCATCAAAACCTTACACCTGCTTGAAGCAGGCGTAAGGAGTGACGCAGCTTGTTAGTGTTAGATCTGGGGGTCTTTAGTTGGCAATGTTATTCACATTTGTCCAAATAGGGACCCTTACTTCTAAGTAAGGATAAAGGGGTAACACTCCTTAATAACCCCTGCTCACCCCCTTGGTAGCTTGGCACGAGCAGACAGGCTTATCTCAGAGGCAGTGTGTTAAGCATTTGTGAATATATAGAGTGATACAGTGAAAACACTACAGATGAAAACAGGTTTTTATAAAAAAAAGTATTCTTTATTTTAGACTTAAACACAAGACCACAAACGACAAAAATCCACAATTCTACACTTAAGATTGCATAAAGATGATAAAACGTTGCTTAGTTCCAGTTGATGATAAATGCGACAAAGTTCTCAACAAAGTACATGGATGCGTAACGCAAAGTAAACAAAAGGCTCGCAAAAGGGGAGATGCATCAGTTCCGTGATCCGAGGGAGATGATGCTTCCTGCCTCAATGCTTGCGCAGAGTAGGGGATGCGGTGTGATCCTTACCGGTGTGGAGGTGATGCGTAGATTCTTGGCCTGCAGGCCCGTTGCGGTGCGCAAAATGGCACCTCGATGCAATGCGATGATCCGGTTGCGATGCGAGAAGATGGTGCCCTTGATGCGGCGATGCGATGACGATGCGATGACGATGCGATGACGCCCTGCCAGCTTTGAGACGACTCTGTACATTGGAGCCGCGACAGGCCATGCGACATGCTTCTCCGGTAATGCGATTGCGACTCTCACAATGGCGTCTCGCTTCTCCGGTGATGCGACAGCAGGCAGCTTCGATGAACACACGCTTCCAGGGAGATGCGGTGAAAACTCGCTTCTCCGGTGATGAGACAATTTCAGCTGCGGCGGTGACACACTTCTTCTCGATGCATCGCGCTTCCAGCTCCCAGCGGCATGCAAGTGTCTGGGTTCAGAATTCTCAGCAAGGAAATTCAGTGGGGAGCTGGAGGTGAAGTCTTTTGTCCCTGAGACTTCAGCAAGAGGGAAGCACAGTTCAAGCCCTTGGAGAATATTCTGTAGATGAAAGTCCTTACAACGTTCCTTCTCCTTTTTCTTGGCAAGGAAGCAACCACTGCAGGCCAACCCAGCAAACAGCACACTGGCAGAGGGGCAGTACAACTCCAGCAACTTCCTTGGTTCTTTTCCTTGGCAGAAAGGTTTCTTGTCCAGAAGTGATCTAATTTCTTGGGATCAGGGTCCCAATATTTATAGCCCAAAATCCTTTGTTCTCTGAAGGCAGAGAGGCCTCTACCTAGTCCATACCAGTTCCTGAGCACTTTGTTTACATCACTCTCTTCTTTCTTTCATTGTGCAGGGCAGAGACATCAGCCACCCCACAGAAGGTTGAGCCATCACAAGGGAGGGAAGATACAGCTCTGGAGCACTCTGTTGACATGATTCCTCCTCTGTGACGCAAAATAACGAGATGCATCAGTTATTGTAAATCTGTCCCTTGGAGTCACAAAATATTGGTCAAATGGTTTCAGCATGTGGGTCTCAACCTTGCTTGGACAGTGTGGCCAGTGGTGAATGTGTCCAGATTTCTGGCATGGGGAGCATGCGATTTCATCTGACCACTTCACCTTTCAAATTTCTGCTTCATTATTCTGATGTTTTGTGCAAAGTGGTCAGCTGGTCATTCGAGGAGTAGGTCTCTTGCAGCTTTTGATGCCCCCAAGCAATACTGGAGGTCAGCCATCTGAGCCTAAGTCCAAACTGGTTCTAGGAGCATCTACTCCTCTGACTGAAGTGGAAGCAGGCTACAATTAGCCCTGGGTTTCAATTACTATACTTCCTCATACCCAAATTGACAATTATATATATATTTGTAGGCTTCACTCTGGTAAAATTAAGTTACAAATGTTTCTCAGCAGTCTCCAGCTGCCCTTCCAGAGAGAGGATGATTTGCATATCTCATATTGGGATTGTTGACAAAAGACACAAGCCATTATTTCTGTTCTGAGAGCAGTTTCACATCTAAGCGATAGGAAAACACTAATAGAGAGGGCAGCGACTGGATAGGATAATGCTAATTAGCTCACTAGATTTTCAAGCAGGCAGAGTGTACGTTTTGAAAAAGTAGATTTCCTGTGTGTTTTTGAAAAATGTAACTTCATCAATTCAATGGATATTTACTATCAAAAACAGTGGCACCGAGCTTCTCAGACGGGTGGTACGGATAAAATCCCAAATGATGAAGGGCGGATCCGTATGGTGACTGATGGGTATTTTCCTCATCTTGTTGAGAATCTTCTGTGTTGTATCTCTTCGGTTTGCAGGGATAGGTTGGCTCTCTGTTCCTTGTGGGCACACCCCTCGAGACCCTCTGGTACCTTTTGTTGTTTGAATGAACGCTGTACCTTACTCCAAACCAAAGTTGCCAAAAATTGTATTTAATATTGTAGTTTCTTTCTCATAGAAATCACTGCAATCCTAAATCATGGTACTGGCTTTTAGGGGCTAGTCACAGTAGGATCATGCCACCCTTAAATTCTTACATCTTTTGAACTCTAGGTGCCCTAACATGTAATTAACAAGGCACGCTTATGGTGAATTAATATTTCGGAGTTTTACTTGTCTACCTAGTGAATAGCAACATATGTGTTTCACTTCTCCTGTGACATTTAACTTCCATTTCACTGGTGTATTTCTTGCACCATAACCTGTGATTTTACTGAGAGGTTAAAAATATTTGCGATTAGCCGATTTAACTATGTTTAAGGAGTCATAGTGCATGTACTGAGATCCATTCAGCAGTTCCCCAGTGCGCAGAGTTAAAAATCCTGAAATACCAGTCTGTAAAAATAGGGGTTACCACTTCTCCTGAGTAGGTCTGTGACAGCTGGGAAGTCGTGCAACTTTCTCTGAAAATTTGCAGATTTAGATGGACACATACTTTAAATAGACACCGTTTCTTATAAATGTATATATATTTTTTTTATTACGGACACTTTGTGAATTGGAGGCAAGTAGGGTAGCTAATATTCCATTGTTACCATGCTTAATAGATGAGGAGGTCTAGTTTTTTTGTAACTTTTTGCATGGTTTTTTTCATGATGCTGTAAAATGAGGATGAAAATTAAATTATGATTATCGTGATACGTTAAGAATGTGTTTTGTTACAAATGTGAGGAGAAGTTGTTGGCACTATCTTAAAAAGGAGGCCTTGAGTCAAGGAAAATGGCTCCTTTGATTGGTGACTTGAAAAGAAAATACCTAATGACAGGGTGCAATGTGTTGCTGGTGGTTCATGGCCCGGTGCATTCACACCTGCTTCACTAGTGCTAGCTGTGCCCCTGGTCGTTGTTCATGTGATAAAGACGATGCTAGTATTTAGTTATATTTGCAGCATAGTTTATAGTCAGGAATTAAGCTGTAGCACAGGTATTGTAAAAAAAATGGCAAGTTGAATGTCTTCAATCAGTCTCTGACTGGCGGCCGTAAAACATATAGTCACTCATTCCCAAGGGGATGCCCTGCACAGTGTGTGCCTTACATCTTTATTGGATGCTGTGACTAGCCTTGCGTCAGAAGCCGAAAGCAACAGTTTTTAGTGGTGTTGGGGGGACTCCGGTCCAGCGACTTGAGCCATGGCAATGGGCCACTGACCCACTTGTCATATTTGATTTAGGGACCTTTGCAACGTGGGTCTGCCATTGAGCAGTTCTTCAGGTGTTGCCTGCCACAGTGGAGCTGTTTTTACACATTTGGCTATGCTTTTTTTATTGCAGTATTTCTCGAGATCAAAATAGCCCTAGGGGCAGATTTACCAGCCCATTGCGTCCCTTTACGTCACTTTTCCCATGTTAAAGTGATGCAAAAGTAGCGCAAGGGGCTTGTAAATCTGCCCCCTAGTGTTTTGTTCTGGTTTGAGTCAGACAACATTTCCCTCATTGAATATCACCTCCTCCAGAATTCACGCTCTGCTCCATCCTGCATGCTCTTATCCAAAGCATCAGCACATTCCACAAATTTAGTTATGAGTTGAGAAATAGTCATCAGCATTCTGATTCTTCAATGACAGCCCTCAGCGCTAAACTGATCCTTGTTCACTTATATGCATCACTAGCGTGTAACCTAACACAAAGATATAAAAAAAACTATATACAGTTATACATAAGTTCTCCGTTGAAACTACAATTAACAACACCACATTGTAAAATAAGACTGGATTTCAACTTAACTTTTCTTTCTACTCGGTACATCAGTACAGCCCTCAATTACTTCATTGCTTGTGTGAACTCTGCCATTGTGTTCTGAAAAGGCTTATTTCTTGCTGAACTGAAACAAAAACAAGTTTGCAGTGTGGGCCCAAATGTAAATAAGATTTTCAACTTTATAAAAGAATACATCCTTCCATCCTTAGATCGACTGACTTTGTTGAGCACACCCTCACATCAAAATCAGATAAGGAACTCCTTGTTGGACCATAATCGAAACACAGATTTGTTGCCCTTTCAAAATACAAAAACTCAGAGTTATCATTTGATTCTTGTATCTTGAGAGCTCAAGAATGTCTAAATCCATTCTAAAGCACAAATAAAAAAGAAATACTTAAGATTCAGGTTTTTCTATATCTCATTACTACAGAGGTTTGACAGGTCATGGACATCTAGAGGAGCTGAACATCGGTGTTGTAGATTCTGTGGATATAAGGAAAACACTAGAGCATATCATTTGTCTCTGCCCAAAACTATTTCATCTACACAAGAAGTATTTATGTGACTCTTTTAATTCTGCTAATGTCTGAGCGACTGATGAGGCCATAAGAACCCGTTTTGCCCTACACACTGATGCCTTTGTATCCAACTGTATCACATTTTTTGGATTTCGTTTTAACCAGATACATTAATCTGGGTCAGATTTTAAGATGTTGCTGTTTTAACCCCAGCTGAGCCTTGGATATTTTTTAATCATTGTTTTGATCTGCTCTATCATTTCTTACTGTCCCCTTATTGTAACTGTTTTATTTATAAACAATAAAAGTTATTTCATTCATTAATTTACTCACTCCAGAAATCTGTGTTAGATCTCATGGTCAAATATTTGAATCTTGGTGTGGTCACTCTCCCTTTCATCCTTCCTAGGTCAATACATATGTGTACACATGCAACAAGCCTGGAGCATCTTATCTTAGTTCTTCAGAAGTGGATCTTATTTCAAAAGGTGGACTGGTAATAAGCGCTCCCAATCCATTCTAAAAGTGGCTGATACTCTAGTAGTGAAACTCAATCACACCCAAGGTATGCACACAAAGACGTCCAAATAGGAACAAATTCAGGAGAATTGAATGGAATGAACACATTCCTCACAGTCACCGTAATAATAAAAACAGAACTATAAGATCAAGATACAATACAATTAATGTTAATATAATGTCAGGATGGTACAACCTTTAACTAATGTGTAATAGTGCAAGCAATAACTCACAGGTAATTCTAATATAATCAATACAACTTTAATTATCAGTACTGTGCAATGTGTAGTAATAAGGACACGCTGGTAAGTTGTAATTCAAGTAGGTTTATTCAGGTGAGCAAACAGGTAGCATAAAGTCTCATCGGGTATTGTAAGGCAGCCTGTTGGTCATCATCAACAGCCCCACCAGGAGCAGCCTGTCAGCTGCTCAGCCCCTCTCACCAACTGGCATCACTTATCCAGTCACACAGGCATTCCACACAGCCCACACTCCAACATTCCTCTCAGAACACTCACACAGGCTAAGCAGCTAGGGACAGAATATTATAGGAGAAAAACCATAACATCAGAATACTACATTGACTCTTCCCTATCGAACAGAAGAACAACAAAATCAATGTATTAAACTATTAACATAAAATTACAGCAATAGTAAATAGTCCACAACCCAGGGATGAAGGAAACACCGCCCGCATCATAAAGTGGAAATGAACTATTCAAATCAGATGAAAAAGCCCAGACCCAGGGATGACGAAAACACAGCATCACACAAGGGTAACAAACTAAAGACAAGAAGGAAAGATGGATACAGAATGCCCACCCCCTCCTCTAATAAGCAAAATTAAATGTGAAGATGTAAGTTCTCCATATAAGGAGACTAGTCATGTGGAATAAAGGGACTAAAACCCAATATCCTGCCCGCAGCTAAAATAAGGGAAAACAATGTTACGTATTGTGCTCTCCATATAATGAGAGAAGTCATGTGGACTAAAGGGATTAAACCCAGTGTCCTGCCCTCACCATTAACAAGGGACAACCTGTGAAACCTGTGAAAACGAATATGCTCTCCATGTGAGTAGGCACACAGGGGCTACCCCTGCAGCAAACAAATAAATTGGGGCACAAGGTATCTGATGCATGCATGGAACCCAACCCTGCATCAAAATTGATTGGGCGGCACAAGGTGTCTTAGGCACGTAAGGAAAGTTTCTCCATGCAACAACAAAACCCTGGAAGATAACCCTCATGTAAGGGTACAGACGGCGAAAAATAACATGGTCTGTTACCCAAAGCCATCCACCCACAAAACACATGGGCCACCCATTTGTAAACAAACGTTAACTGTGGTATCACGACACACGAAAACATCATTTGTAACTATGCAAAAACATTTAACATTGTAGTGCATTAATAAACTGTGACCCACACCGGTGAGCAATCTCTCACCTGAGAAAATATGCAAAAAACAACCCAAAAAGAATTAACACTAGAGCTTTAACTAAATGCACCACAATTCTAAGCTGCTAGAACAAGTTTTCTAAAATGTGCTCTAAAACTGAATTTTCTTCACATGTAGACACCTGAAACATCCATTAGTGGTACAGGGCTGTATGTCTGTCTCCAGAAAACATCCGTTCCATCGTAAATTTGTGTGAAGGGAGAAGTATCTTTTGTCAGAAACTTCTCCTTAGCCTGAAGTCTTCCTCAGTAGCAGCCTGTTCTACCCAGGCAGCAATGCTTCCTCCCACTTGTAGGGCACCCGTGTGCCCAGCGCGAGCCAGAGTTAGGGTTCTCCCCCCAATGACCAGTACATAGAGGTTTTAGAGATCCTCTCCCTTTTAAGGTACACAGCACATCCACCCCTCTACTGTCCTGCAAAGGAACTGTTGAAAGTTAGGCTGAAACCGTCAACATTATCGGCGCCCTCTTGCTCTCCTTAACCTTTTTTTGCGCGTAAAACAGCCGCCATTTTGGGCACCATGGCTTCCCTGCTCTCGCTGAGAGCCAGCGCGCCTCTCTCTCCCTCCTAGCTTCGCTGGCAACCCCCTGCTTGCACCTGCCTTGAGTCATAAACCCCTCTTCGGCGCTGCTCTGTCCCAGGCCCTCATCCTGTTCCCAACGCGACACCTCCCTGCCTCCCTTTCATGACCTCCGGCCCTTTTGATGCAAACCCCTTTTCCCCGTGTGCCCGTTTGTCTTCCCCGTTCCCAGGCCGACACCTAGCTCTGCCGATACCAATCCCTTGCCCCTCCCCATACAATAGAAAGCTTCCCTCCTCAAAGGACCCCCGAGATGATCAAAGCCCCCATCCCACGAGATCCGATCGAAACCCACACACTCCGTGAATCGACGGAATATCCAGCTGCGCGATGATCATCACCTGTTGTGAACGGGGCGGGGACTTCCACTGTAACCTTGCGTGGGAACGGGCTGGGAAAGGGGGGATTCTGAGGATGTCTTTCCGTACTTCAAAGTATCAACGAGAATGTGTTACATGCAATAAACAGATAAACGTGTGTATAAGAGGCCAGGCCTCAGGGATGCAGTTAGAGCACCTCAGAACGATACCTTCTGTCCGTTTTCGTTGTGTTCTCCTCCGGAGAGAATAAAAACCTTGTTTCCTGCCTTCCAGTCTCCAGCGCCTGCCTCTTCAATAGTTTAACTTCTTTGTGGGTTCAAGAGGCGACACCGCCGGGCAATAATTAAGGATCTTATATTCTGGTTGGTAGTGCCCCCCAGTTAGATTCCACAATTGGCGTCCCAAGCGTGGGGCCCATCAGCGACCCATGGATCCAGTGGGAGAGGTCCTGACGACAAAGTGAACGACTGCAACGATCGGGAACGCGTCTGTCCGATAGACCCTCGTCTGACAGCCGATCATCCGAACTTCACTGGGTCCGAACAGACCTCTCTCGAGTGATCTACGGTCCTGACTGGGAACCATCAGGAGTGCCGCGAGGATAACGGAGAAGAGAGGACGATCGGGCGCTGGATTCGGAAGACAGGAAACTGTCCATGCGGTCCGGGTAAGGTCGTGTAACCACGACAAGTC
This sequence comes from Lissotriton helveticus, assembly GCF_964261635.1. Taxonomy (NCBI): domain Eukaryota; kingdom Metazoa; phylum Chordata; class Amphibia; order Caudata; family Salamandridae; genus Lissotriton; species Lissotriton helveticus. The sequence continues at coordinate 117,575,483 of NC_136063.1, read as the reverse complement.
GCGAAATTTGTTTGATTGCCTGTTTGTTAAAAAATACTAGTATTGCTCTTTTTTGTTTATTTGGAGATTCACTGTCTGCAAACGGAGAAGCAACGGTCTCTCTCTTTGCAAGCAGTGGAGGATAGGTAGGCCAGCAGCCGTGCTTATTTTCTCCCCCACTCAATAATCACCTGAAACTGAACTGTTGTTCACAAACTATTGTTTCCTGGAGATTCCCTGTCTGCAAACAGGGAAGAGACCACCCTTTTTGCAGATAGTGAAAAAGGTAGGTAACGCAAATCTTTGCGGACCTACTCATTCTCCCCATTGTTATTTATCGGTCTTTTGTTATCTTGATCTATGAGGGATTCACTGTCTGCAAACGGAGAAACAACGGGCTCTCTCTTTGCAAACAGTGGAGGATAGGTAGGGCAGCAGCCGTGCTTATTTTTTCCCTCCCACTCAATAATCTCTTGAAATTGAACTGTTGTTCGCAAACTATTGTTTCCTGGAGATTCCCTGTCTGCAAACAGGGAAGAGACCACCCTTTCTGCAGATAGTGAAAAGGGTAGGTAACGCAAATCTTTGCGGACCTGCTCATTCTCCCCATTGTTATTTATTGGTCTTTGGTTTTTTGATCCATGAGGTATTCACTGCCTGCAAACAACGTAGAATAGAAATATTCTGTCCAGTCTTTGCACCTAGTGATAAGATAGGCAGTGCTGACTTTTTAGTCCCTCGTTACGAGCCGTCATGTCTGTCTTCTCCCCACTGATTAGTAGCCTGTTTAGCCCGGACCGCTTATTAGAGATGGACCATCCAGCCCCACTGGAAGGCACCCCTAATAAGGACATGTTCATGAAGCATGGATTGACCGCTATTGCCTATAGTAAACTATGGCATAAATATACAAAACAGGGTCAAGAAAGTCAATGGCCCCTGATAGGATCCTTCGATGATGATAAAATAAAAACGCTAGAAACTGCCCTGGGTAAAAACAAGACAACACCTACTATGCTTGATAGCTTCGGCATGTGGCGAAAAGAAACTGAACAGCGTAAAAAGAAAACTGAGAGTAGGTTGGAAAAAGAGCTGCAAAAAGCAGCCCACCTAGCTGCTCAGAAACTAAAAAAGGAGATAGAGGAAAGAGAGAAAGCTAAACAGAAACTAGAAAGGGAAACGCCAAGCCAGTGTCCGGTTAGAACCCCCTCCATGCTCTACCCTGATTTACCCTCGAAACGACAAGCCAATGAGGACCTGCTGTTAGGTCCTCCTATCATCTACATGCCCCCTCCATATGCCCCTTCTCAACCCTTGGCGCAGCACGCGCCACCCCCAGGTACAAACAAAGGTACCGCCACAGCGTCGGCCCCAATGGCCTCTGTGCCGGCCGAACCCCTTGTATTAAAACCCGCATCAACAACGACGTTAGACGACCATGAGACTCGAGGGGCTGGCCCTGCAAGAACAAACAGGCTAGACAAAGATGAGCGAGCGGGGATCGACAAAATAGCAAGGACACTGGTAGAAAGGAAGGATGATGAAGAGTACATCACAGATATGTTCAGCTCGTATACAGGGAGTCACAGACGACATTTTACCGTACGACTGTGTTATCATGTCTTGAATGCATACGAGGACCGATATCGAGAAAAAGGTCCCGAGAGCCTAAGGACTCTGTACCGGAAGGTCGATATCGGGGATGAGGGCGAGTGTGATGTGTCGGACCTCCTTACGCGTACGCTTGAGGTTTTCCGCCACCTCACTGAACGAAAACCGGGAGCTAAATCCACAGCCCCCGTAGTGACCGAACCACCAATCGAGCAATCTAACACCATGATGCCGATACGTGAGGCTGCCCCTTACTGGGTTCCTCCTCGGGGTACAGGGACTCACGATGATGCAAACAACCAAGATGCGAAGGGAAGGGTAGTATACAACTGGGTCTACCAGCCATGGGACCGGCAAGAGATACTGACATTCCGGAAATCTCTACCCGACCTACGTAAAAACCCCACTGCCTTCTATACTGAATTGGGGACAGCCCTGGGTTCAACTATCATGACCCTGGCTGACATCGACTTGTTCTTCGGGTTATGTCTACCAGCTGATGTGTGGAAGCAAATCCGGAAAGTCGACCACCTTGAGCTGTTCGGACATACCTGGTCACAACTCGATGAACTGGACAAACAACGGGGACCAGGACAAAAGCCGTTGAAATCCATTCTAGACCTCCCAGATAAAATCGTAGAGAAATTAAAAACCCAAATCCCAGAAAAGAAAGTGGACTGGTCGATAGTAACAGCCTGTCGCCAAAAACCCCAGGAGGACGTATCGGAGTACTTCTCCCGGTTTGAAACGGTGTTCTCCGATTACAGCGGCCAGGACATGACCACTGCAACCGGACACCATCTGTTTGTCCAGAATTATGTTAAGGGCCTATCATTGGAAATCTCCCAGAAACTACAGGCCAGCGAGAGTAGTTGGGCAGCCTCCAAACCTACAGCGATTCTCCAAATGGCCCAATATTATGAGCATCAGAAAAATGAAAACGATAGGGCGACAGAGAGAAAGAAGAAAGACTTAAAAGAGAGGGTGATGATTGCCAAACTGCAAGGGGTGACTATAGGACGAGACCAATACCGGGGAAACTACCAGACAAACGTCCCTAAGACTACATTTCCCCAGGACCGCACTCTGACTCCCTACAGTGGACGCACAGACCTTAGAGAAGACCAGTGCGCTTTCTGCAAAGGGACTGGCCATTGGAAATCCCAGTGCCCAGTTCTTCTGGAAATGATCAGAAACAGAGACCCCCGGGATGTAGCAAACGGACCGAGACCTAAGGGACCACCACGAGGGCCCCCAAATGACGCAACGAACGACAGATCAAGCAGACCAAATACGTTCGATCGACCCAGACAGAACCAATATCAACAATCTGACTATGACGACACTCACACCTTTGCATAGGACAGCCAAGGGCGAGGGAGGGATCCAGTCGAGCTCTATGTTGACCAGCAGGGCCCTTATGTCACTGCTAAGGTCCTGGGTACCAAGTCTCCATTTCTGGTAGACACTGGCGCAACACGTAGTGCGTTATCTAAACGACTGATTCCAAGGGCACCCTTGTCTGGCTCACTCATAACATCGACAGGTTTCGATGGAACGCCCTCCACCAACCCTTTGTCTGCCCCGATTCTCTTTGACGTAGAAAACAACACCACCGACACCACGTTCTTGCTTTCCTCCAATAGCCCTGACGCCATTATGGGACTTGACTTACTGAAACACTTCCGAGCGACGATTAGGTGTTCTCAAGATGGAGTTCGAGTGTTTCTTTACGACAACCCCGTTCTGCTTAGACATTGCCCCCCCCCGACACATGTTTTCCATCACCGACGTTGACGCGTCCCTGCTTGACACTCTACCTCCGTATCTGTGGGCAAAAGCGGATTCGGACGTAGGGCGTATGTTAATTGACCCAGTGCACATTACTGTCCGACCAGACGCAACACTCCCAAAACTCCCACAATATCGGATATCGCCAGAGGGCGAGAAGGCATTGGTAATGATTATCCAGTCACTGATAGACGCAGGAGTGGTAGAGGAAGTGGTTAGCAACGTTTGCAACAGCCCTATCTTGCCCATTATCAAGAAGCAGGGAGAGGGAGATGAGAAAGCATACCGTTTCATCATCGACCTCCGAGAGATCAACAAAGTGGTGGTACCCCAGTACCCTGTGGTCTCAGACATCACCACCATCCTGACCTTGATTCCATCCACTGCCACCACCTTTTCCGTCATCGACCTCAAGAACGCATTCTTCTCCATCCCCATCCACCCAGACAGCCGATATCTCTTCGGCTTTACCCTAAAATCCCGCTCATATAGGTTTTGCCGAGCTCCTCAAGGCTACACGGAGAGCCCTAGCATCTACAGCCAGGCCCTCAAAAGACAACTAGACCAAGTCCGGTTACCCGACGGGGTGGTGTTGGTACAATATGTCGATGACATCCTTTTGGCAGCCGACACCACCCCTCTAGCGGTTACCGCCACCATTCAACTCTTGCACTTCCTGGCGGAAAATGGCCACAAGGTCTCCAAGAAGAAGTTGCAATTCTGCCTACCCCAGGTCACTTACCTGGGCCACCTTCTGTCCAAAGATGGAAGGAAACTCACCCCTGATCGAATCCAAACCATTCTAGATACCCCTGTCCCTAAAACCCAGAAGCAGGTTCGCTCCCTATTAGGCCTCACCTCCTTCTGCCGACAATGGTTGCCAAACTTCAGCCTCGTTGTAAAACCACTGCTTTCTCTGCTAAACAAAGACGTCCCTTTCCCACTCCCTTGGACTCCTGAGTGTCAAACTTCCTTCACGGAACTACGAGATGCCCTTTGCTCAGCCCCTGTCCTGGGTACCCCTGATTACAGAAAGCCCTTCTCCCTTTACACTCACGAAAGGGAGGGGTGCGCTTTATCTGTCCTGACCCAGGCCATCGGCCCTAAGCAACGACCGTGCGCTTACTTCTCTGCCACTCTTGACCCTGTCGCCAGAGCCTTGCCTGCCTGCCTTCGAGCTGTAGCTGCTGCTGCAGTCTCTATCCGACAGAGTGAGGGGATTGTACTCTCGAATTCCCTCACGGTACTGGTACCCCATGCAGTCGACACCCTCCTGAACCAAACCAAGACGCAACATCTGACGAGTGCACGACTGACTGGATACGAACTAACCTTGCTTGCCCCCCATATCACCCTGAAAAGATGCACCACACTGAACCCAGCAACTCTGTTACCCTTGCCAGAGAACGATCCCAATGTGCGCCCCGTACATGACTGCGTGACTCTTACGGACGAACAGACCAGGAGTAGGGTCGATCTCAGAGACACAGCTTTCCCTGACCCCGACGGGGAGTTGTGGGTGGACGGTTCTTGCATCAAACTCTCCGATGGTACCACTTCCGCTGCCTATGCAGTCACCACGGCTCGAACTGTAGTAGAAACAGCCCGCATCACCCAGCGATCTGCCCAGGCAGCGGAACTGATTGCTTTGACACGAGCCTGCATCCTGGCAACAGGAACCACAGCGAACATTTACACTGACAGCCAGTATGCCTTCGGGGTGGTTCACCATTTTGGGCTCCTCTGGAGGGAGAGAGGATACTTGACCTCACACGGCACACCCATTTTGCACGGGGATTTAGTCTCCGCCTTAATCGAAGCTGTCCTCCTCCCCAACAGACTTGCCGTTATCAAATGCCAGGCACACAAGAAAGTGACAGACATTATTGGACAGGGAAATGCACTAGCCGACATTACCGCCCGAACGACAGCTGAAAATAGAACGACAACACATATGTACGTGACCAGGTCACAAGCAGAAAACTGGACTGACGCCAAGGACACGATTAGAGACATACAAACGACTAGCACACAACACGAATTGACTGAATGGACACGGGTGGGATTGAAAGACGATGAAGGCTGCTGGCGGACAAAAGACACGAACAAATGGCTACTACCTGATTCGTACTTGATTCCCATATTAACCATGGCACACTCCCCTGCCCACATAGGATCAGCCCCCATGATCGAACTTGTCTCCAGGGTTTGGCACAATGACAAGATCCCAGATTCCGCCAAACGCCTGGTTCAACAATGTTTAATATGCCTGCAACACAACCCCGGGAAAGGAACTGTAGTACCCCGGGGGGGATTTGGGGTCCCAAACCACCCATTTGAAGTCCTGCAGATGGACTACATCCAGCTAGACAGATGCCAAGGCCTGAAATATGTACTTGTCGTGGTGTGCGCATTTAGCAAATGGGTGGAAGCATATCCAACCCGTGACAACACCGCTATGGCCACTGCAAAGGTCCTGTTAAAGGAGTTTTTCCCCCGTTATGGCCTCTGTCGTGTTCTATGGAGTGATAATGGCCCCCACTTTGTAGCCAACGTTATCCAGCTCATCCTAAATGGGCTGGGTATTAAACAGAAATTCCACGCAGTCTTCCACCCTCAATCTGCTGGGCTTGTCGAACGACACAATGCCACACTAAAGCTTAAACTGGCCAAAATAGTGGCTACGACGGGCCTGAAATGGCCAGACGCCCTCCCACTGGCATTGCTATCGATGCGCTCCACCCCCACCCGACATCACTTAACCCCTTATGAAGTTGTCTTCGGTCGACCCATGAGCGTCTGGTCTGCCCCGAAACCAACTTCCATTCATGACGTTCCGGATGTCCTAATGTCTGATTATCTGTACAAATTGACTGAAACTTTGTCTGTCCTTCATCAGCAGGTGCAGCAGGCCATCCCCGATGCTTCCAGGGGTCCGGGCCACGCCATCCAGCCGGGGGACTTCGTGCTGATCCGAAATTTTCAGCGATCAAAGAGTTTGGAACCCCGGTGGACGGGCCCCTGGCAAGTGCTGATCACCACTCGGACCGCACTTCGAGTGGAGGGGAAGAAACATTGGCTGCACGCCCATCACTGCAAAAAGGTCTCTCCAACCCTGGCCACGACAGACACCGTCAACACCCAAGAAGAGCTCCTGAACCAGGACCGACCATCGTTGAACTGCTATCCTGACACAGAGACACTTGAACTTTCAAAACATCCTGACCCCACTGTGCCATCTCGAGAAGGGTATTTCCTGCGTCGAAAGGAGGGAGCTTCGGCTAAGTAGGCCACGGACTAGGTTAAAGGATCTCAGAACGGTGACCCAAACTACCAAGGGTTACCTGGAGAGAGGCTGAAACTAAGTCTGTGGTCCTGCCCACTACCGAGCACCTTGAAGACGAAGATGATGGAAGCGCCAGATAAGAAGATGATGGAAGCGCCAAATAAGAAGCCGACGGAGACAGCAGGAAATACCCACTACAGAAATCCGAGAACAGACAGACTCCATAGCTCAAAGACAATTGCACTCTTCATCGTAATCCTCCTCTGTTTTCTCCTCATGACTACGCTCTGGATTATGGAAGAACACGCACCTGCTCACGAAACATTCCTAACCACTGCTCAGCCTACCACCATGAAGGAACATTATCTAATTTCGCTCTCTCCTCAACTAAGAGAGAGGCGAAAGGAGTTTTGGAACAACTCTTTCGTGCAGCTACTTCACCAGCACAATCTTGCCACCAACGCCACCAACTGCTGGATCTGTGGGTTGCTACCCCATGCCACTGGACATTCAATACCATTCATCCCTTCACCCTTCTCCGTCCACGGCTCCTGCCTTGCCTGGCTGATCCTCCTGCAAGAGAGCTATACGGGAAATACCACCTCCAGCAGAACTGCAGCACATTCTTCTCATGGGGCCGGGCGAAACAAGACAAAGACACACTTCTGCCCGCTGACCCCCAGCGACTCGATCCAAATGGACATTCCGGCCAAAGAACGAATCGAAATGCAGGTGTTCAACAATCCAACCAGACCCACCTTCTCCTATCTGCGGAAACGAACGGCTGCCACTCTGACTGTGGCCCTGACGGTCATCAACGTCACAGGCCACATGTGTGTAGAAGGACTTGGGACACAGCTGGTGGGTCGCAGCGCTTGTCGTTTTACCAGCACTCTAGATTCCACGGATCCACCTTCCTTTGTGTCATCTCCAAACATGTATTTCATCTGCGGCACGAAGGCCTACACCTGGCTCCCCAAAGGCTGGGGGGGCACTTGCTACATCTCCTTCGTCCTTCCTCCAACTTATGTGGCCCCAGCGAATCACCACAGACAAAAACGAGCCAAAGATGTTGAGCAAGCCGACTCAACAGGGGCACAGTTCCTCGATGCTATGAAAGGACTCATCCCTCTCTGGGGCCCGATGGCAAACAGCCGTGCCATCCGACATTTGACTCAGGCAGTCGAGACAACCATGAACATCACAGCGGGCATCTTTGCCAACAACACTGCCGAGCTCCAAGCGGTCCGTTTGGTGGCTCTTCAGAACCGCCTCGTTCTATATGTGGTTCTGGCGGACCGTGGAGGAGCATGCCGCATTATTGGGGCCAGCTGTTGTACATACATACCGGACAACTCACCCTCAGTGTACAAAGCCATCGAACATCTTCACAGACTCTCTTCGGAAGTTCGCCAAGAGCAAGAAGAATGGTCGCTTGGTGGTTGGTTCTGGGACACCGTCAAAAGCTGGGGCTGGAGACTGCTCACCATTATCCTGATTCCCGTAGTTGTAATATGTGGCCTATGCTTAGGAATTCAATGTTTGCCACCTATGTGTTCTTTATGTGCGAGTTGCATTTTTCCCAAAACTGTGGACATTGGAAGCGAACATATGAGAGCATTGTATGATACCGAAGTTAGGAATTTGATGAAAATTGACATTGAGTAAGCAAGTTGGCTAGATATGTTGAAAAGGGAGGACTGTTGAAAGTTAGGCTGAAACCGTCAACATTATCGGCGCCCTCTTGCTCTCCTTAACCTTTTTTTGCGCGTAAAACAGCCGCCATTTTGGGCACCATGGCTTCCCTGCTCTCGCTGAGAGCCAGCGCGCCTCTCTCTCCCTCCTAGCTTCACTGGCAACCCCCTGCTTGCACCTGCCTTGAGTCATAAACCCCTCTTCGGCGCTGCTCTGTCCCAGGCCCTCATCCTGTTCCCAACGCGACACCTCCCTGCCTCCCTTTCATGACCTCCGGCCCTTTTGATGCAAACCCCTTTTCCCCGTGTGCCCGTTTGTCTTCCCCGTTCCCAGGCCGACACCTAGCTCTGCCGATACCAATCCCTTGCCCCTCCCCATACAATAGAAAGCTTCCCTCCTCAAAGGACCCCCGAGATGATCAAAGCCCCCATCCCACGAGATCCGATCGAAACCCACACACTCCGTGAATCGACGGAATATCCAGCTGCGCGATGATCATCACCTGTTGTGAACGGGGCGGGGACTTCCACTGTAACCTTGCGTGGGAACGGGCTGGGAAAGGGGGGATTCTGAGGATGTCTTTCCGTACTTCAAAGTATCAACGAGAATGTGTTACATGCAATAAACAGATAAACGTGTGTATAAGAGGCCAGGCCTCAGGGATGCAGTTAGAGCACCTCAGAACGATACCTTCTGTCCGTTTTCGTTGTGTTCTCCTCCGGAGAGAATAAAAACCTTGTTTCCTGCCTTCCAGTCTCCAGCGCCTGCCTCTTCAATAGTTTAACTTCTTTGTGGGTTCAAGAGGCGACACCGCCGGGCAATAATTAAGGATCTTATATTCTGGTTGGTAGTGCCCCCCAGTTAGATTCCACAGAACCGGGTAAAACAGTGCTACTGACCCACGAAGCATAGAGCCAGTGTTGAGTGTTCCACCACTCCAACCTGGGATCATCTATGGAGAGTATGTCTGTCCTTGGCACCTTGAGATTTCAGTGCATCTCAAAATATCTTCTTTGAGTGGGGGCATTCAAGTGGAGTAGGAAACTTCCAGAAAGTTTGCACCTTTGCCCAATCCAAAACTGATCCACCACCCCTCTCTCATCCCTGATACAAAGCATTTTAGGACTTGAATCAATACAGTAACTTCTATTGCTGACTCATCGGCTCCAAATGGCAATAAAAATGGATTCCTATCCAAGGGGAATCCCTGTAGAAAATAGAAGCTTACTTCTGGATGCCCCCTATTGGTTTTGGAGGTAGTGCATGCACATGTTTCTCAGGTAGTGTGAATGCAATTAAACTATTCAGGTTTTGCTTCTGCTCCCTTCCACTCCAGACTGACCTTTTTGGTGGGATAGGTTTTGATCTACCTGCTAGCCAGCAGATTAATTTTCTTGACTCAACAGGGTGGTTAAAGACCTTTATCTAATTAAGAGCTCACTCCGTGAAATATGACCAAAACCCAAAGTACAGGTATGAGTTTGAAATATGGCAAAATTAATAATATATTTCCACTCAGGCCTGCCTTTTACTTGTAGAAAGAGACATTCATTATTCAGTAAGTTCAGCCTATGTGCAATCCTATTTTAGTCAGCTTTCACTTACAGCGTGTATACCATAAAAATGTACAAACATGCAGTAAAGCACTACAGACTGACAGTAGTAAATAATAAATTGTGACATTTCTTTTCAACTGCCTGATTAAATTATAAAGCCTGCTCAGACCATAAGAAATTAATTAAAGGCCCCTTCTGTAAGGCTTCTTATTTGCAGATACTAGGCTTAAGGGCTGATTTCGATTTTTGCGGGCACACTGCCAGCCCGCAGCGCGGTACGGAGAACGCTGCCAAGCTGGCATAATCCAGACTACAGCATTATGACATTCCTGCGGTGCCGTGCAGTCCCTTCGGCACCAAGCTGTGACTCTAGGAGAGAACCTGCAGCATGCCAGCCATACTGTGGTGGCTTCAGTCATTCTGGCGCACTGTTGCCTTGCACCATTTTGTGTAAGGAAAACAATGCACGCACCAACCTGACGTCAGAGGCCACCAGCTTAGCACCAGCCATGTCACATAAGGGTGTTTTCATCATAGAGCCATGTGTTATGGGCCCATTACCTGCCTTTCTGCAGAACTTTTCGTTGTGGTGTCTCCGCCTTGAAAAGTTTGGCTGTAAGGAATGTCGTATAAGGATGGCAGTGCAGATGCAGGGATGCCTCCACTGGCCACCTCTGCCTCTCCCACTCCAAGAGCACGAATAATGGTGAAGCTGTAGTCTGGAGTAGGTGTCCCCACCCGCATCATAATCTGGCAGTTGGACCTCTAGGTATGAGGGCGGGTGGCCAACAAAAAGCAATGACAGTTCCAAGACTGCTATGGTCGTAATCAGGTCTTTAGAGTTAGATAGCTGTCTTACTCACTCAACCTGCAGACAGCTGCAAAGGATTGCAGACATGATCATGAGTAATCAACCTAGAGCCTCTTACCCCAGCTGTGCAATAGAAGATGGAAGAACACATTTTAATATACAGGCACTGGTGGATACCTCTCAATTACTGAACGTGTCTATTTGTGGCTAAGAACCTTGAGAAACAACAAATTGAATTGAAACTGAATTGATTGAATGTATTCTGTGGATGTCATATGTTGTATATACTTACATCTATGGGGTACCAGTATGGGTGGCTTGGGACTTGTGGAGAAAACTGGAGAACAAACAATTAGATGCATACATTTACATGCTATGGTTAGCTTTTAGAATGATTTGTTTTTGGAAAACAACCTTCTTATATAGGAAATCTCCTTCATTTCATCCTCATTAAGATAGGGAAACACGATATAAGGGGATCTATCAAAAGTGCTTTAATCTCTAGGTGTATTAACTCCAAATTATTTGGATCAGACAATGTAGTCCCAAGTCCAAAAAGATAAAAACAAACTTTGCAGAGAAAAGGATAACTAGCAGGAGCCTTTTCCTCGTTCCATAATGATTCATACCCTAGTGGAGGGGAGAGTTAGGAATCAGGCAAACCTGCCATAGAGTATGTAATATATAGGTAATATATGCATAGAGGCCTGCTTCAGACCCCAAAATAGGTATACACACACATAATGTTATGGCATTTTACTATAAGATTATTTTGTATACAGTAGTCATCTATAAATAATGTGCATTAGCCTGTGATTGCAAGTATCACAAACACTGAACCAATAATTCAAAAAAATTAGTCAAAGGTCAAGTAAGCCTGAACTATATTTCTTCACACATTCCTATGCTATTTGTTATATCTATGTTAAACTCCACCATCTAACAGCAAGGCTAGGCAATATTAATGTACCTAATTCTGATGGTATTTCTCCAATGAACTTCTAGCACCAAATCCATTATGTACCTCCGTAGCCACTGATGTTAAAAATGCTCCTATGTAACATAGTACCTGTAAGCTATGGATGGGTGAAAAAATTGCCTTCAGTCAAAAAAAGGTATAGATTCATGAATTTTTAAAAGGGCCTACTTTAACATGAGACCCTTGGTAAAACAGAGTGTTGAAATATTTGATTTATTGTGCTCAGCTGAACTAGACCTGGAGTTGTTAACAGAGAACAAGTTCCCAATAAATCTACTCTACATTCAATAACTGCAGTTCCAGAGAAATATTGTGTAATCAACCTTAATAGACTAGCAAACACAGTAGCTATCATTATCAAGCAAGGTTTACATATTTTCACCTTATCAATTAATCCTATTGCAGATGCATCTATGCTTTCTTAAAATTTGAAGGTAGTTAAAAGCTCACTTACAATATTATATGTGTGATTTTCCATTACAATTTTAAGAAGTGGTCTTCTCATTCTTGATTAACCATTCAAATCTAATTTGAACATTGGAATGTTGTGTTCTCCATTGAAAACATGTCTGACCTGGGGTGGTGTGGAGTGCAAAAAACGATGGATTTAGGCCCAGATCTCTGTACTGGGGTGAATGTATGACATTGATCTGCATTCTGTCCATCAATTGTTGTTTTTGCATTGAAAACAATAGCATTTCCTGAGCTTCTAACGGCCGGTAGAAGGCCAGAGCTCCAACAGCCCAATGTTTCCTCACAGCTGTTGCTGTGAACAAATGGCCTCATGGAGCCCAAGGGGATTTCAATCCCCTCGCGTTCCCTAAGGCTTTTGTTTTTACAAATTAGAACATTCTGCCCTCTAGAGGCAGAATGTTCTAATAGCCTTAGAGCCCTCCTAGTGGGCTCTACCGGCAATTAAAGACCCACTCCCAAGTTAAAAGCCCTCGCCTTTGGCTAGGACCTTTAATGCTGAAGCAGGCCTTTAGTGGCCAGTAGAGCCCGCTACGGCAGGCTTCAAAACTATACGAGAATCAGTGATGTTGTTTTGCTATGTGTGGGGTATGATCATTTATTATTACATTTGATCTTGCTAAATTGGAGCAATTTCAAAACAGTCATATTGAATTCTAAATCACTTGCAAATGGTGGAAGGTCAACTCAAAAATCTAATTAGCAACATTAGAATACACCAAACTGAGACTGTCCATGTCTTCATGTAAGGTTGAGAAAGAGTTAACTGTCCTGGATTAAGGAAGCAGGTAATCAACATTCCCCCAAGAAGAGATGCAGATTAGCCTGCTTGGGCCTCATGGTTTACTCAAGAAGTTCTTGATGCCAAACTGAAATTAAACACCCTGAGAGCCGATGGCAGCTGTATTATAGGGCTTCTTGTACAACTAAGTTGAAACAAGTTTTTAAAAATCATCTATTAAAATTAAAAACACATATTATTCCAATAAGGTCTGTGAAGCCTACAGTACTCAAAAATTGATTTATAAAAGAGAACCGCAAATTATATTTTGGAGGTAGAGTCCCTCAAAGCAAAAAACACTTGCAGGAACTGTGTATTGTAATTTATTTTTTATTTAACCCCTTCGATGCTGATGACGGAGCGGTTCCGTCATCAGCATCGGTTGGGCTGTGCTGATGACGGAACCGCTCCGTCATCAGTACAGCCCTGGGGGAGAGCGTTGGCGCTCCCCCTCCCCCCCCCCCCTGTGCGGCGATCTTTTTTTTTTTTGCAGGGGTGGCAGCGGAAGACTTTCCGCTGCCACCCCCTGGCCCCCCCACGCTTCCTGGTGACGTCAGCATCGGGGGGGAGGAAACTGTGTTTCCTCTCCCCTGATGTCCCAATGCACGGCATTCCTGGTGCACGATCGCGCACAGCGTCGCGATCGTGCACCAGGAATGCCCCACTAGACACCAGGGATTGTTTGTTTTGGCCAAATTGTGTGTAGGAAGCGACCCCTTGGGCAAGGGTCGCTTCCTTTGGCTGGCATATATATTTTCAGACTTTTCTGCCCCCCCCTGGGGCAGATCGGCCGTTTTTTTTTGGCCGATCTGCACCCAGGGGGGGCAGAAAAGCCCACTAGACACCAGGGATTGTTTTTGGGCATATTTATTTGTCGAGGAAGCGACCCCTTGGGCAAGGGTCGCTTCCTCTTGGGGCCAAATAATGTTTCAGACTTTTCTGCCCCCCCTGGGGCAGATCGGCTGTTTTGTTTGGCCGATCTGCACCCAGGGGGGGGCAGAAAAGCCCACTAGACACCAGGGATTGCTTGTGGTTTTTTTTTTGTGCAGGAAGCGACCCCTTGGGCAAGGGTCGCTTCCTTAGGGGGCCAAATATTGTTTTAGACTTCTCTGCCCCCCCTGGGGCAGATCGGCTGTTTTGTTTGGCCGATCTGCACCCAGGGGGGGCAGAAAAGCCCACTAGACACCAGGGATTGTTTTTTATTTATAAAGGAAGCGACCCCTTGGGCAAGGGTCGCTTCCTTAGGGGGATAAAATATTTTTCAGACTTTTCTGCCCCCCCCCCCCCGGGGCAGATCGGCCATTTTTTCGGCCGATCTGCACCCAGGGGGAGCAGAAAAGCCCACTAGACACCAGGGATTGTTTTTTATTTGAAAAGGAAGCGACCCCTTGGGGAAGGGTCGCTTCCTAGTGGCCCTAATATTTTTTGGGACTTTTCTGCCCCGGGGGGGGGGGGGGGGAATACAAAAGCCCACTAGACTCCAGGGCCAAGGGTTGCTTCCTTGGGCCCATTTGTTTTCAGTATGTTCTGCCGTGTCTTTATTTGGCCTCTCTGCCCTCCGTAGGGTTGCTTCCAGGGGGCCCACGTTTATAATGATTTATAATCTTCCCCCCTTGGGGACAGACATCCCATTTGTGACATACCCTGTGACATAGCCTGTTGTAATGTGTGTTGTTTTTGTTTCTTCTAATGTGTATTGGTTTTTTTTCTCTTTAGATTGTTGCAGTGTGCGGTTCCGTTACTGGTGGTTCTGTTGTTCTGCTGTTTCTGTAGTTGCATGTGTTTGGTAAGAGACCTTTTTTTGTTCAATTGTAATGTAATTGTTTATTTTGCAAAGTGTGTAGTAATACGAGTATGTGTTGTTGCTGTTTGTTGTGATTGTAAAACATGTTTGCATTTGTTTTTGATGTGTCCTTCTATAGATGTAAGTTTTTTTTTTCTTCTTTCTAGTGGGATATCGTTGCCTATTTGCTGTGTCTTTGCACAGTAGGTGCTGGTGAGTGTAGTTGTGTCTTGTAAGTGAATTGTATATTTTTTCTAAATATATTTTTTGGTGAAAAGTGTTACATTTGTATCTTACTTTGCGCAGTGTTGGGGTTGTTGAGTTGTTTGTGCAGACTCCTTTATTTGTAAGGATAATGGCTAGCCGCCGGATTACTGCTCAGCAAGTTGTTGGAATGCTTTTTGATTCTTCCTCTGACCATGGTCCAGAGTCTGATTCTGATTCTGAGCCAGAGGTGGGAGGTGAAGATTCAGGTAGTGAGTTTTCTCTACACATGGCTTCATCTGATGATGAAGACACTTTGAGTGCTGATGAAGCTACTTTTGGTGTGGATGATGTGCCTGTGGTTGGGGAGGACATTGCTGTGTTTACGGTTTTGGAGGACATGGTTGTGCCTGTGGTTGCGGAGGACAGTGATGTGCCAATTGTGCGGCAAGAGACATCTGGGCTGCAGCCTGGGGCTGCTAGACTTCCAGTTGGTGTTGTGAGACAAGAGTTAGCTGGGCGGCGGCCTGCGGCTGCAAGACTTGACGATGAAAGTTCTGACCTCTGGGTTGCACCAGGCATGGTGCAGCCGGCATTGCCTGAATTTACTGGTGTTCCAGGGTGTAGGGTGAACACTGAAAACTTTTTGCCTATTGATTTTTTCAAGTTGTTTATGGATGATGTGTTTTTGGCAGAGATTGTAGAGCAGACTAATTTGTATGCTGAAAATTTTTTGAGGGTGAACAGTGCCAGCCTTAAGCCTCACGCTAGAGCTACCCGGTGGACTCCCACCAATTTGGAGGAGATGAAAAAGTTTTTGGGTTTAACTCTTTTGATGGGCTTGCTTAGGAAACCATCAATGGCTTCATATTGGTCTACTAGTCCCTTGATGGCAACAGCTATATTTCCGGCAGTCATGAGTCGTGATAGGTATTTGCTTCTGCTGCGGATGATGCATTTTGTTGACAATAGTCTTGCTTTGCCACGAGATCACCCTGATTGTGACCGTCTTTTCAAGATTCGGCCTGTCATTGATCATTTGGTTGATCGATTTTCTGAGATCTTTTATCCTGGGAAAGAAATTGCAGTGGATGAGTCTTTGCTGTTGTTCAAGGGCCGCTTGGTATTTCGGCAATACATTCCTAGTAAGAGGGCACGCTATGGAATCAAACTGTATATGCTGTGTGACAGTGAGGCTGGATATGTCTCTAATTTCAGGGTGTACACTGGTAAGGAATCCAGGATTAACCCCCCTGGTTGTCCGTCGACTTTTGGAGTGACTGAGAAAATTGTGTGGGAACTTGGTCGTGGATTTTTTAACAAAGGCCATCATTTGTATGTCGATAACTTCTACACTGGTGTGCGGTTGTTCAGGGAATTGGCCAAAGTGGACACTGTTGCTTGTGGCACAATCCGCTCAAACCGTAAAGGTTTCCCAAAAGAACTTGTTTGTCGAAAGCTTGCTCGGGGACACTGCAGTGCTTTGCGTTGTGAGGAGCTTCTAGCTGTGAAGTTTACAGACAGGAGAGATGTCTACATGTTGACTACAATACATGATGAAAGCACTGAACTGCGGAATGTTTGGGGTCAGGTTGCAGAAGTGCGCAAACCTGTGTGCATACTGGACTACAATAAGTACATGGGTGGTGTTGACAGAGTTGATCAGAGGTTGGAACCGTATGCTGCTCTTCGTAAGGCTTACATTTGGTACAAGAAGTTGGCTATCCATCTTTTCCACTTGGCAACCTTTAATGCTTTTATTGTGTTCCAGAAATCTTGTCCCCTTTGTAAAGTTTCAGGAGTCTGTAATAGGCAGCCTTGTTTTAGTGGAACAGGCAAGTGTTCCTAGAGTTGGAGTGGTGGAGGATGTTGCCAGATTGAAAGATCGCCACTTTCCTGATACAATTCCTCCTACAACCTCAAAAGACTTTCCCAGTCGGAGATGTAGAGTCTGTTGGCGAAGAGGTTTGCGGAAGGAGGTTCGCATGTACTGCCCCGACTGCCCTTCAAACCCCGGGCTGTGTGTACCTGCTTGTTTTAGATTGTACCACACGCAAAAGAATTTTTGGGAGTATCAATGAGTGGTAAAGTGAACTGGTTGGTCTTTATTCTGTAATAGTTATTGTTCAGTTTCAAAGTTTGTATTTGTGTAGTCTTTTTAGATTTAGTTGTCGAGTTAGTAGATTTGTATCAATTTGCAATTTGTTATTGTTTCTCTTTTATTTTAAAAAAAAACTAAAGTATGATGTTGGTTTGCGTGTAGTGTCCATTGTCTGACTGTGTGTATGGTTTGGCGCTTGACTGCTGGTGTCTGTGGACTGGTGCTTGTCTGGCGGTGTCTGCGGACTGGTGCTTGACTGGCGGTGTGCGTGGTCTGGTGTTTGATTGGCGTTGTGCGTGCTCTTGCGCTTGCCTGGTGTTGTGTTTGGATTTGTCTTTGGCTGGTGGTGTTCGTGGAGTGGTGCTTGACTGGTGGTGTGTGTGGAGGGGCGCTTGGCTGGTGGTGTGCATGGAGTGGTACTTGGCTGTCTGTGCACGGAGTGGTGCTTGGCTGGCGGTGTGTGTGGAGTGGTGCTTGGCTGGCGGTGTGTGTGGAGTGGCGCTTGGCTGGACGGTGTGCGTGGAGTGGTACTTGGCTGTCTGTGCACGGAGTGGTGCTTGGCTGGTGTTTTGTTTGTGGAGTGGCGCTTGGCTGGTGGTGTGTGTGGAGGGGCGCTTGGCTGGTGGTGTGCATTGAGTGGTACTTGGCTGTCTGTGCACGGAGTGGTGCTTGGCTGGCGGTGTGCGTGGAGTGGCGCTTGGCTGGTGGTGTGCGTGGAGTGATGCTTGGCTGGTGGTGTGTGTGGAGTGGTACTTGGCTGTCGGTGTGCGCTGAGTGGTGTTTGGCTGGCGGTGTGCATGGTCTGGTGCTTGGATGGTGGTGTGGGTGGACTGGCGCTCGGCAGGCGGTGTGTGAATAGTTACTTTCTGTTGGTCACTACACACACTGCTAGTTGAGTGACACTCCACACAGTCCATCATTTTGTGTAGTTGCAGTGTCCGAAATGTGGGCGTGTGAAAGTGATGGGCCCTTGAATGGCGCTGTTTGCTGGTGTGAGTGTTGGAATGTGATGGATCCGCGGCTGGCGGTGTGAATGTTTGTATGTGTCACGCGTACGAAAGGTGTATGAATGGCCTGTAAAGCGGTTGGGAAAGCGTGGCATCACTGGGCTCACACAAATTACCTCCCACCCAGCGTTCCCCAAGGTCTCCCGATAAAAATGGTACCTCACTTGCGTGGGTAGGCATAGCGGCTGCTTTAGGAAAAGGCCCAATTCATACTGTGAGACCCAAACATTACCTTTAGCCAAATAATCTTATTTTTTGAGGGGGTCACCTGAGCTTTTGGCCCGGGGCTTGGCAGGCGTCTTTGGAAACTACCAAACCCAAACAGTTCTGAGAACTAGACACCCAGGGGAGTCCAGGGAGGTATGGCATGCGTGGGTCCCCCAATGTTTTCCTACCCCAGAAACCCCTGCAAACCTGAAATTTTGGTCAAAAAACCCACTTTTCCATACTTTTTTGGGTGGGATCTCGCTGCCGGAACAAATGTCCTACCACCCAGCGTTTCCCTTGTTCTCCCGAGTAAAATGATACCTCACTTGTGTGGGTGGGCCAAAGGCATGTGACTCAGGCTGGGGTGCTTAATTTGTAAAACTTAAATATGACTAAAAACTACTTTTTTCAAAATTAACGGTTTTGAAAAAAAACTACTTTTTTCAAAATTCATTTTTGGCGTGTTCTGCTTTGGGGCACCCACACAAGTGAGGTATCCTTTTACTCGGGAGAACAAGGGGCACGCAGGGTGGTAGGACATTTTTGCCGGCACGGCGGTCCCACGCCAAAAAGTTTGTAAAAGTGCTATTTTTACCTAATTTTAAGGTTTGCAAGGAGTTCTGGGTAGGAAAACATTGGGGGACCCACACATGCCATACCTGCCTGGACTCTCTCGGGTGTCTAGTTTTCAGAACTGTTTGGGTTTGCTACTTTCCGAAGAATACCACCCAGCCCCGGGCCAAAAACTCAGGTGCCCCCCCCCCAAAATCAAAGTTATATTGCTTCAAGGTATTTTATATTCACCACCGTACGATTTGGACCTTTTCCTGTTGCAGCCACTATGGCTACCCACGCAAGTGGGGTACCGTTTTTATCGGGAGACCTGGGGGAACGCTGGGTGGGAGGTAATTTCGCTTTCCCAGACTACAACGTGTGAAAAAATTCTGGGATTCTGGGTAAAGGAACGTTGGAGGATCCACGCAAGCCATACCTCCTTGGAAGCCCCCGGGTGTCTACTTTTCAGAAATGTGTGCGTTTGGTAGGTTTCCATAGATGGCTGTCTCGCACGGGGCCAGAAACCCAGGTTACCCCTCTTGCAAAAGCTGGTGAATTTAACAATGGTGAAAATGTTAAGTCCACCAGCTTTTGCAAGAGGGGTTACCTGGGTTTTTGGCCCCGTGCGAGACAGCCATCTAGGGAAACCTACCAATCCCACACATTTCTGAAAAGTAGACACCCGGGGGCTTCCAAGGAGGTATGGCTTGCGTGGATCCTCCAACGTTCCTTTACCCAGAATCCCTTGCAAACCTCATTTTTTGCTTGGAAAAAATCAGTTTTTTCACACGTTTTAGTGTGGGAAAGCGTGGCATCACTGGGCTCACACAAATTACCTCCCACCCAGCGTTCCCCAAGGTCTCCCGATAAAAATGGTACCTCACTTGCGTGGGTAGGCATAGCGGCTGCTTTAGGAAAAGGCCCAATTCATACTGTGGAGACCAAAACATTACCTTTAGCCAAATAATCTTATTTTTTGAGGGGGTCACCTGAGCTTTTGGCCCGGGGCTTGGCAGGCGTCTTTGGAAACTACCAAACCCAAACAGTTCTGAGAACTAGACACCCGGGGGAGTCCAGGGAGGTATGGCATGCGTGGGTCCCCCAATTTTTTCCTATCCAGAAACCCCTGCAAACCTGAAATTTTGGTAAAAAACCCCACTTTTCCATACTTTTTTGGGTGGGATCTCGCTGCCGGAACAAATGTCCTACCACCCAGCGTTTCCCTTGTTCTCCCGAGTAAAATGATACCTCACTTGTGTGGGTGGGCCAAAGGCATGTGACTCAGGCTGGGGTGCTTAGTTTGTAAAACTTAAATATGACTAAAAACTACTTTTTTCAAAATTCATTTTTGGCGTGTTCTGCTTTGGGGCACCCACACAAGTGAGGTATCCTTTTACTCGGGAGAACAAGGGGAACGCAGGGTGGTAGGACATTTTTGCCGGCACGGCGATCCCACGCCAAAAAGTTTGGAAAAGTGCTATTTTTACCTAATTTTAAGGTTTGCAAGGAGTTCTGGGTAGGAAAACATTGGGGGACCCATGCATGCCATACCTCCCTGGACTCCCCCGGGTGTCTAGTTTTCAGAACTGTTTGGGTTTGCTACTTTGCAAAGAATACCACCGAGCCCCGGGCCACAAACTCAGATGCCCCCCCCAAAATCAAGGTAGTTTTGCAATAAGGTAATGTAAATTCACCACCGTATGATTTGAACCGTTTCCTGTCGCAGCCACTATGCCTACCCACGCAAGTGAGGTACCATTTTTTTCAGGAGACCTGGGGGCATGCTGGGTGGGTGGAAATTTGTTGATCCACGCAGATTCCAGATTTGGGTGTCTAGTTTTCAAAAATGTATAGGGTTGCTAGATTTCCCTAGGTGCTGGCAGAGCTACGGCACAAAAACAAACGGTACTCTTTTTGTCCGAAACGTGCTAAATTTCACTGGGAAATTGAGGTGCGACCATGCTGCGTTTTGCGCTGTTTCATGTCGCAGCCACTATGCCTACCCACGCAAGTGAGGTACCATTTTTTTCGGGAGACCTGGGGGCATGCTGGGTGGGTGGAAATTTGTTGAACCACGCAGATTCCAGAACTTTCCACCACAGAAATGTGAGGAAAATGTGTTTTTTTGGTCAAATTTTTATGTTTGCAAGGGATTCTGGGTAACAAAACCTGGGGGTAGGCAGACGAGTCACCCCATCCTGAATTGCCATGGGTGTCTAGTTTTCAAAATTGTATAGGTTTGCTAGATTTGCCTAGGTGCTGCCAGAGCTATGGCGCTAAAACAAAAGGTAGTCTTTTTGTCCGAAACTTGCTAAATTTCACTGGGAAATTGAGGTGCGACCATGCTGCGTTTTGCGCTGTTTCCTGTCGCAGCCACTATGCCTACCCATGCAAGTGACGTACCATTTTTTTTGGGAGACCTGGGGGCACGCTGGGTGGGTGGAAATTTGTTGATCCACGCAGATTCCAGAACTTTCCACCACAGAAATGTGAGGAAACTGTGTTTTTTGGTCAAATTTTTATGTTTGCAAGGGATTCTGGGTAACAAAACCTGGGGGTAGGCAGACGAGTCACCCTATTCTGAATTGCCCTGGGTGTCTAGTTTTCAAAAATGTATAGGTTTGCTAGGTTTCCCTAGGTGCTGGCAGAGCTACGGCGCAAAAACAAAAGGTAGTTTTTTTATCCAAAACGTGCTAAATTTCACTGGGAAATTGAGGTGCGACCATGCTGCGTTTTGCGCTGTTTCATGTCACAGCCACTATGCCTACCCACGCAAGTGAGGTACCATTTTTTTTGGGAGACCTGGGGGCACGCTGCGTGGGTGGAAATTTGTTGATACACGCAGCTTCCAGAACTTTCCACCACAGAAATGTGAGGAAAATGTGTTTTTTGGTCAAATGTTTATGTTTGCAAGGGATTCTGGGTAACAAAACCTGGGGGTAGGCAGACGAGTCACCCTATTCTGAATTGCCCTGGGTGTCTAGTTTTCAAAAATGTATAGGTTTGCTAGGTTTCCCTAGGTGCTGGCAGAGCTACGGCGCAAAAACAAAAGGTAGTTTTTTTATCCAAAACGTGCTAAATTTCACTGGGAAATTGAGGTGCGACCATGCTGCGTTTTGCGCTGTTTCATGTCGCAGCCACTATGCCTACCCACGCAAGTGAGGTACCATTTTTTTTGGGAGACCTGGGGGCACGCTGCGTGGGTGGAAATTTGTTGATACACGCAGCTTCCAGAACTTTCCACCACAGAAATGTGAGGAAAATGTGTTTTTTGGTCAAATTTTTATGTTTGCAAGGCATTCTGGGTAACAAAACCTGGGGGTAGGCAGACGAGTCACCCCATCCTGAATTGCCCTGGGTGTCTAGTTTTCAAAAATGTATAGGTTTGCTAGATTTCCCTAGGTGCTGGCAGAGCTACGGCGCAAAAACAAAAGGTAGTCTTTTTGTCCGAAACGTGCTAAATTTCACTGGGAAATTGAGGTGCGACCATGCTGCGTTTTGCGCTGTTTCGTGTCGCAGCCACTATGCCTACCCACGCAAGTGAGGTACCATTTTTTTCGGGAGACCTGGGGGGCACGCTGGGTGGGTGGAAATTTGTTGATCCACGCAGATTCCAGAACTTTCCACCACAGAAATGTGAGGAAAATGTGTTTTTTGGTCAAATTTTTATGTTTGCAAGGGATTCTGGGTAACAAAACCTGGGGGTAGGCAGACGAGTCACCCTATTCTGAATTGCCCTGGGTGTCTAGTTTTCAAAAATGTATAGGTTTGCTAGGTTTCCCTAGGTGCTGGCAGAGCTACGGCGCAAAAACAAAAGGTAGTTTTTTTATCCAAAACGTGCTAAATTTCACTGGGAAATTGAGGTGCGACCATGCTGCGTTTTGCGCTGTTTCATGTCGCAGCCACTATGCCTACCCACGCAAGTGAGGTACCATTTTTTTTGGGAGACCTGGGGGCACGCTGCGTGGGTGGAAATTTGTTGATACACGCAGCTTCCAGAACTTTCCACCACAGAAATGTGAGGAAAATGTGTTTTTTGGTCAAATTTTTATGTTTGCAAGGCATTCTGGGTAACAAAACCTGGGGGTAGGCAGACGAGTCACCCCATCCTGAATTGCCCTGGGTGTCTAGTTTTCAAAAATGTATAGGTTTGCTAGATTTCCCTAGGTGCTGGCAGAGCTACGGCGCAAAAACAAAAGGTAGTCTTTTTGTCCGAAACGTGCTAAATTTCACTGGGAAATTGAGGTGCGACCATGCTGCGTTTTGCGCTGTTTCGTGTCGCAGCCACTATGCCTACCCACGCAAGTGAGGTACCATTTTTTTCGGGAGACCTGGGGGGCACGCTGGGTGGGTGGAAATTTGTTGATCCACGCAGATTCCAGAACTTTCCACCACAGAAATGTGAGGAAAATGTGTTTTTTGGTCAAATTTTTATGTTTGCAAGGGATTCTGGGTAACAAAACCTGGGGGTAGGCAGACGAGTCACCCCATTCTGAATTGTTCTGGGTGTCTAGTTTTCAAAAATGTATAGGTTTGCTAGGTTTCCCTAGGTGCTGGCAGAGCTACTGCGCAAAAACAAAAGGTAGATTTTTTGTCCAAAACGTGCTAAATTTCACTGGGAAATTGAGGTGCGACCATGCTGCGTTTTGCGCTGTTTCATGTCGCAGCCACTATGCCTACCCACGCAAGTGAGGTACCATTTTTTTCGGGAGACCTGGGGGCACGCTGCGTGGGTGGAAATTTGTTGATACACGCAGCTTCCAGAACTTTCCACCACAGAAATGTGAGGAAAATGTGTTTTTTTGGTCAAATTTTTATGTTTGCAAGGCATTCTGGGTAACAAAACCTGGGGGTAGGCAGACGAGTCACCCCATCCTGAATTGCCCTGGGTGTCTAGTTTTCAAAAATGTATAGGTTTGCTAGATTTCCCTAGGTGCTGGCAGAGCTACGGCGCAAAAACAAAAGGTAGTCTTTTTGTCCGAAACGTGCTAAATTTCACTGGGAAATTGAGGTGCGACCATGCTGCATTTTGCGCTGTTTCATGTCGCAGCCACTATGCCTACCCACGCAAGTGAGGTACCATTTTTTTCGGGAGACCTGGGGGCACGCTGGGTGGGTGGAAATTTGTTGATCCACGCAGATTCAAGAACTTTCCACCACAGAAATGTGAGGAAAATGTGTTTTGTTTGTCAAATTATTATGTTTGCAAGGGATTCTGGGTAACAATACCTGGGGGTAGGCAGACGAGTCACCCCATTCTGAATTGCCCTGGGTGTCTAGTTTTTAAAAATGTATAGGTTTGCTAGGTTTCCCTAGGTGCTGGCAGAGCTACGGCGCAAAAACAAAAGGTAGTCTTTTTGTCCAAAACGTGCTAAATTTCACTGGGAAATTGAGGTGCGACCATGCTGCGTTTTGCGCTGTTTCATGTCGCGGCCACTATCCCTACCCACGCAAGTGAGGTACCATTTTTTTTGGGAGACCTGGGGGCACGCTGCGTGGGTGGAAATTTGTTGATACACGCAGCTTCCAGAACTTTCCACCACAGAAATGTGAGGAAAATGTGTTTTTTTGGTCAAATTTTTATGTTTGCAAGGCATTCTGGGTAACAAATCCTGGGGGTAGGCAGACGAGTCACCCCATCCTGAATTGCCCTGGGTGTCTAGTTTTCAAAAATGTATAGGTTTGCTAGATTTCCCTAGGTGCTGGCAGAGCTACGGCGCAAAAACAAAAGGTAGTCTTTTTGTCCGAAACGTGCTAAATTTCACTGGGAAATTGAGGTGCGACCATGCTGCGTTTTGCGCTGTTTCATGTCGCAGCCACTATGCCTACCCACGCAAGTGAGGTACCATTTTTTTCGGGAGACCTGGGGGCACGCTGGGTGGGTGGAAATTTGTTGATCCACGCAGATTCCAGAACTTTCCACCACAGAAATGTGAGAAAAATGTGTTTTTTTGTCAAATTTTTAGGTTTGCAAGGGATTCTGGGCAACAAAACCTGGGGGTAGGCAGACGAGTCACCCCATCCTAAATTGCCCTGGGTGTCTAGTTTTCAAAAATGTATAGGTTTGCTAGGTTTCCCTAGGTGCTGGCAGAGCTACGGCGCAAAAACAAAAGGTAGTCTTTTTGTCCGAAACGCGCTAAATTTCACTGGGAAATTGAGGTGTGACCATGCTGCGTTTTGCGCTGTTTCATGTCACGGCCACTATGCCTACCCACGCAAGTGAGGTACCATTTTTTTTGGGAGACCTGGGGGCACACTGGGTGGGTGGAAATTTGTTGATCCACGCAGATTCCAGAACTTTCCACCACAGAAATGTGAGGAAAATGTGTTTTTTTGGTCAAATGTTTAGATTTGCAAGGGATTCTGGGTAACAAAACCTGAGGGTAGGCAGACGAGTCACCCCATCCTGAATTTCCCTGGGTGTCTAGTTTTCAAAAATGTATAGGTTTGCTAGGTTTCCCTAGGTGCTGGCTGAGCTACGGCTCAAAAACAAAAGGTAGTCTCTTTGTCCAAAGAACGTAAAATTTCACTGGGAAATTGAGGTGCGACCACGTTGCATTTTGTGCCGTTTCCTGTCGTAGGCACAAATCCGACCCACACAAGTGAGGTACCGTTTTTATCGGGAGACCTTGGGGAACGCTGGGTTGGTGGAAATTTGTTGATCCCCGCAGATTCCAGAACTTTCCACCACAGAAATGTGAGGAAAATGTGTTTATTTTGTCAAAATCTTAGCTTTGCAAGGGATTCTGGGTAACAAAACCTGGTGGTAGGCAGTCGAGTCACCCCATCCTGAATTCCCCTGGGTGTCTACTTTTCAAAAATGTATAGGTTTGCTAGGTTTCTCTAGGTGCCAGCAGAGCTAGGGTGCAAAAACTACAAGTAGGCACTTTGCCAAAAAAGGGTCAATTTGTAACTGCAAAATTTTGGTGTGACCACGTTGCATTTTGCGCCGTTTCCTGTCGCAGGCACAAGGCCGACCCACACAAGTGAGGTACCGTTTTTATCGGGACACTTGGGGTAATTCAGATTTGTAAATCAACTGTTATTACCAATTGAGCTTTCATGCATATCTCCCTTTCAATGAAAGACATTGTGTAAAAAAAATCTTTATGAAAAATGACCAATAATTCTCATGCTAGTATGAGTATTCCCAACTTTGAAAATGTGCAATTATATACTGTTTCTGAACTCTATAATTTGTACCCAATTCAGAAATACATAGGTGTCTTTCATACAGATTATTACATGTATACATTTTCCAAGACAAAGTGCACTATACCCAGTAAATGAAAAAATACCATTGCAAGTTGCTGCTCAGTTTTTGGATCTGGGTTCGTCGGGTTCTTGGTGAAACTACAAGTCCTATATATCCCCACAACCAGGAAGGTCTAACGGATGTAACGATATTTTGCTTTCCAAGAGCTGTCAAAATTAGAAAAAGTTATAGGTGAAAACGTTGAGACAAAAGGCTGTTTTTTTCAACAAAATTTCAAATATTCCAATATCTAACTGTTAGTTTCTATAACGAAACCTTCATGGATTTAGACAAATGACCCCTTTCTGAATTCAGAATTCTGTATACTTTTTGAAAATGTAAAGCTTTCTAGGATCCATTATTGCTTTCAAACTCATTTCTACCATTAACTGGAAGGAGGTGGAAAGCTCTAAAAATAGCAAAAATAGGCTATGTCCCAGAAAAATGCCAAAACTGAGTGAAAAATTTCGGTTCTCTGACAAAAGACTGTCATTCCCTGAAAGCTGAGAAAATGGAGATTTCAGCCCCACAAACCCTTTTGTGATACCATTTTCAGGGAAAAACCCAGAGGCTTTCATTTGCAGCCCGTGTTTCCCATTTTTCTGAAAAAAACAAAGAAATCACTATATTTTGGTTAATTTCTGGGACCCCTCCAAGGGAATCCACAAACCCTGGGTGCCTTTAGAATCCACATGATGTTGGAAGAAAAGGACGCAAATTTGGCGCGGATACCTTATGTGGTCAAAAAGTTACAAGGGCCTAAGCGCGCACTACTCCAAAACGCCAAAAAAAGGCTTAGCACAGGAGGGGAAAAGGCCTAGCAGCGAAGGGGTTAAAAGATAAGTTCAATCGAAGAAAGTCTTGAAAAAGAGCTTAATACTGTAACCAACTCCATTAAGAATGAAATTAATCCAGTTAGGATTTTGTGCAGCTGGTTATGAGTTATTTTAAAAATAATGAGGACGGTGAAGTCGGTGTCTCTACTCTACCCTTGCCCTCTGGAAGTTATGGAAAGAATATGTACCGGTGCTTTCTGGTGCTTAGCACCGACACTTAATTATCAGGGCTTGGTCTACACTAATCTGCTGTACGTCACATCTTGCCTTGATGAGATTGGCATATTTACCTCACTACTAGACTCAGAGGCGGTGCCGAGTCAGTGAGTGTTCTTCTCGTCTCCGGAGTGAGTCCCAGTGAAGTGTTGCAGCTGCTTTGTAAGTAGAAAACACACTGCTGACTGGTGAAGCCAACTTTTGCAGGTGCAAGCCGAGTAGCTAACGTCATTCCGTCTTGGTTTTTTCAGCTGGCAGGAGACAAGTGTTTCCAAAGAAACAATGCTCCCGTAACTGATGTACTGCATGGAAATAAATTCCACTTGCTTTTCTAGCCAGACAGTGTATTCAAACGAAGTATCTTCTCTGTGAAAAGAGTGGAGAGTGGCCCACAATTTTCTCATTGGACAGCCTGCCAGTTGAATGTATCTCTTAAAAGACGTGTTGCAGATTTTCACTCCGAGGGATGCTCTATTTGGCTCCTGTGTTTTCAAGCACTGTAACAACAGTAACCGTTTAAGAGAGGCTGTGCCAAGTGAACTGAAGGCTGACCTGTGAGATAAAGCAAAATAATGGCCCCCCTGCAGTATTTGTTTATTGTTGCAGTTTATGTAGCGCGAACTCGACCCAAAGGTATCGGAGCACTTAACATTTGTACCAGCTGCATCGCAGATGGAAACGTTTATTATTAGACAGAGGGAAATTAGGTACATTACGCAGAATCACATATTGTTTGAGCCTGCCACGAGACTCGAATCCGGTTCCTTAGCTTCAAAGTGAGACGCTCTAGTCCCTAAGTTCTGTATTTCACAGATATACATTTCCCTCTCACCCTCTCGTTACACCCGAGGCTGACGTCTCTCAATAACTGTATCACAGTTGTGCAAGCTTGAAATCCTGTTTGGCTTTGCTCTTCTGTAACCATATCTACCTGCAAGAGGAGAGTAGGAAAGCGGGGACGGGTGAGCAGCTGCAGGGCTCGGAGTTAGGGACAGGTGAGAAGCTGATGGGCTCGGAGGTGGGGACAGGTGAGCAGCTGCAGGGCTCGGAGGTGGGGATAGGTGAGCAGCTGCAGGGCTCTGAGGTGGGGACAGGTGAGCAGTTGCAGGGCTCGGAGGTGGGGACAGGTGAGCAGATGCAGGGCTCGGAGGTGGGGACAGGTGAGCAGCTGCATGGCACGGTCCCGCCGGCCCCTCATCAACCACATTTTATAATTCTTAGCGATAAGTGGATGTGGCTCTTGGTATGTTTCTCTTTTTCATCTAGCTATGAGACTGAGCCTGAGGCAAGAGGAGATTCATATGCAGTACTGTGCATATGCTATGTGTTTTGCGGCCCGTAGTTCAGTGTTGCCAGCACACTGATTGGGCTGAATTTTGGTTCTGAGAAGGTAGAGGGTGGACGGCAGCTTGTGCAGTATTTCTAAAGATTACCACACCCCAGCACACCCCCTTCCCTCGAGGCATTCATGTCAGCCCGATGACGTGGTTGGGGGCAGGCATTAGCAGCACCAGGCCCAGGCCCAATCATCAGTAAATAAAGTGAGGCAGTAACG
This sequence comes from Lissotriton helveticus, assembly GCF_964261635.1. Taxonomy (NCBI): domain Eukaryota; kingdom Metazoa; phylum Chordata; class Amphibia; order Caudata; family Salamandridae; genus Lissotriton; species Lissotriton helveticus. Next base: position 117,546,804 of record NC_136063.1, on the reverse strand, counting down.
GACGGTAAGCAAGTACTAAGTAGTAGTAGGCGCACAGACGTGCCAATATGCCATGCCCATTGCCAAACGAATGCTGCTGTTTTCGGGATTGTGGTGCCAGGACAGTCATCACCGTGGTGGTAGCTCCAGCTCCACAAGATTTGATGAAGATAATGCACTGCCTGCCGGGCCTAGTAGCGACCACCGGACAACGCCTTGCAGTACACTTGTACAAAGGATGCAGTTCATCTTCAAAAGGTGCCTCAAAAATTGTAGACTACTTTTGATTCAACGAGTCTTATCGGAGAGAACAATATTCATCAAACAAATTAGCATCAGGGACTAAAGGTCACATACATTTAGTAGTAACTACTTCTTGACTGCCTCACAGTTTTTCAAAAAAAGAGCATTCCAGAATGCGTTTGGCCTATTCTTGCATCGCTGCTCATATAACCATGATGATTATAAGTTAGGATGTTGTATGGCTTTCAGAAACTATGTATGGTGGTGGACTGCACATCATTCTGAGCTGTCAGCACATTGAAGCAGGTGTATATACACGGAGAGAATAATAAATAAATAAAACACCTAAACCAGCCTGCAACAGTTGTAGGAGTGTGATGGTTAGTAGTTGTGGTTTTATTAGCAGCAAGGCAAGTGTAAGCTGCAGTGGCCTTATTAAGAGAGCCCCAGCACTTATTATTTTACTAATTAAGCACTGGCACAGTCACAATGGAACCTCTGCTCTCAAACCTTAATGCCTCTTTTATAATGTGAAATTCCAGAAAACTATAAGAAATCCATTATAATCCCCCTTTTTAAAAAAAACTATGTGATCACCCCCATACTCTGAAGAATGATTTTACAATCACCCTGCTGCCATATAGTGCCAAAGTTTTGGCATGTGGCACAACTAATGTGTAAATATCTACAAGGAACTTACTATTTACATCCTTATAAGCCGGTTTCCGCTCAGCCAACACTACATAAACAATGATGGAATCCTGTCTAAAGTATCAGATACAAGCAGTTCAACTGTCCTCTTTCCTAACAGAAAGTGTGTCAGTCAAATGTTGAGTCCGCAAGCTTGTATGTAATTCTCTCACTTGTTTAACATCCATGTTATACCTTTAATTTGAGAAATGGCTGAGAGACGTTGTCCAAGGCCTGCGCATCTTGCTCCGTTTAGATGGAAACACTACCTTCCAACAACATTTTCAAGACACCATGCGTTTTACCTGCAGATGGGTGACAAATAGTTGCTTAAAAATTAAAACATAAAAAAGCAGTAATTATAAGCAAAAATACAGATCCGTGGACACAGTGTTACTCTTCCTCCCAAATGCTCAGATATCAGCACAAATCCTGCGGTAATAGTGGACAACCATCTTTAAGTTAAACCACAAATAGATTCTAAGGTTGCTCAGTGCCATCTTTCTTTAGCGAACATCTAGAGAGTTTCTCTCCTACATTTCTACAGAGGCACTGAAAAGAATAATGGCGGCCAATATTGGTTCCAGACTTCACTATGCGAATAAGAACAACCTAGGATTTCCCAAGTATGATCAACACTGATTACAACAGGCACAAATAGCAGCAGGAAGGCTACTTTTTTCAGTCGGTAAGATAATAAGTGTCACTCCTCTCTTGAAATTATTGGCTGGCAGAAAAACACAGGGTCCAATTCAAAACCAGTGCTTGGTATTTAAAGCCTATATGTACCCGATCTATGTTCTTCTTCACAAACTATTTAACTATGCCTAGAATTTCTAAACATAGGCTCAGTGGATGGAGTTTCTTGCTCATAAAATCAGCCAAATGGAATTTTTTTCCTGCCTACCTGCATGACTAAACTATTCAAATAGTTTAGAAAGGATTTAAAACATGCCTGTTTACATGATCCTATCTTTGCTGACTCCTCGTTCTGCATCTTGGCGAAATGCCTTTCCAACTCTGCTCATCGCACCCTCCTTTTTCTTAAGCTCCAAGAAACCATTGGTAAACATGTGCTTTATTAGGTTCTGATAACATAACACAACGTAAACCAAGTCATGCAATGCCTCCCTATGTACCTCACTGTGACTTCAGACCTGAGATTTGAACTTCATGATTCAGCATGACTTCCAGCAACATGTTCCTTTATCATTATACTGGACATTTGAATAATGCTTCTTATTCACAAAAGTGTGCACAGAAACCTACTATTAATTTCCTCCCTTTTTAGGTCAAGCATATGAGACCTCTTGTATATACTTTAGTATATACTTATTTGTGTAAGTCATTTGTGGGCTGTAGAGATCAGACCTAGGACTTGTATGCTTCCACTTAGGTAATTTTTTTCCTGTTTAACTGTCTTGATAGAAAACGACCAGAATAGGTCAGTAAAATATCAGAACTGCTTTCTCCTGATGGACTTTCTTTTCTTTTAATTTTCTGGATCTGCCTCTATTTAGCTTTCTTGATAGAATGCGACCAGCAGATGTCAGTAAAATACCAGAATCAGATTCAGATTCAGAAGTAGCTTTATTCGGTTTCAGTTTGAAAAGCCATAAAAGCACATACAAAATACAAAAACAACATTTCATCCCTATTGTTGGTTTTCATATATACATTAGTTCAATTATTAAGTCTCATATTAATAACAATCATAAAAAGACCGAAGTGCCACTATTACCATTACTAAATTAAAAGAAACATTTTTAGTTCATCGATAATCTGAATCTTAACAAACTTTTTAAAAATACTGAAACACTGAGAAGTGCAAACTCGTCCTCCAACATTTGCAGTCTGGTCTGCACTGTCTTATTCTCCACTTTCTAAGTAAATTAAGTAGATACCTTCTCCTAATTGTGGAATAAAATTTGCAAAACATTATACTAAGTATGGTTGTTTGTTGGGACATACCATCACAGGGACAGGGGGACAATGGTTCTATCCAGGTATTCACCTCGGGGAAGGTCACGAGTCTGAAAAAGCTACCCCTCCTGAAGCGAGTGAGCAGCATTCGCGTGAAACTGCTCAGAGTAAGTGATAGATATTTCTGTAGGCCTGGGCCAGCCAACAACAAGTGGTTGTGCATGACCGATGGATTGTTACCCTCCAGCTGCCACCTGGAATCCTCCAGGTGTATAAGGCATAACTCCTTCAGTTTCTTTCTGGTGACAGCTGCCATACTAGGAGGATTGTCAAAATATTCCTGGTGGCCTATAGCAGTTAGAAAACGTCTCACATATCTTAGCCACTCAATTTTCACACACCTTTGAAGAGCCGTACAGTCCCTAATAATGTCCCTATTCAACTCTGTCTCTTGGGAAACCCAGACCCTATGCCATAACAGGATTGGGCTAATTTTTATAATGTCAGACACATAGGCTATGCCCACCTCTTTATGACACACGTATGTGGAGGTTGACTTTGGTACTGCCAGCAGATATCGTAAAAAGGCGTTTTCACATGCCTGAATCTTACTAGGATCCGTAATACCCCATATACCTGCCCCATAGGTTACAGTAGACATGCATTTTGCCTTGTAAATGTCTATGAGAATTTCAACTTTCTCAGGGCACCAATGGCACGAGGGAATGCTAGTTTCCTAGCACTTGCGGCTGCACCCCATGTCCCATTATTATCAAAAATTATGCCTAAGTAAGAAAAGGTTTTGGTTGAGTCAATCTTTACCCCTGCCAAGGAGATGTTACACTGAGCCTTGCTACTTTTTCTTTTGGGACAGGACATACTAAAAGTAGTTTTGCTACTATTAATTTTTAGACCCAGTGCGCTCATAAAATCAGAGAAAGAATTGAGTGATCTCTGAAGTCCCAATTTCGTGCTCGCCATGATGACCTCATCATCCGCATATAACAGGATTGGAACTGGCCTGCCTTTGACCTGTGGGTAGTCCTGTCGATTCTCTATCAGGTGGGATGCAACACTGTTAATATATAAATTCAATAAAAACGGTGCCAGTATGCATCCCTGGCGAACGCCCTTTTTAATCGGGAATTTTGAAGTGCATTCTCCCTTTAGGCCAAAGCGGACCTTGGCGCCTGCCCCCCGGTAGAGTTCCTTGATGAAATTTATGATGATGGGGTCGACTTCTAAATTTAAAAGAGTTTCCCATAAAATTTCATGACTGACACAGTCGAACGCACTGCTTAAATCAACAAAAGTCCGAAAAAGCTTATCCTCTTTTGCAACTGCGTATTTACCAATGACAATTGCTAGATTTAAGCCTTGCTCAACTGTGCCTAACCCTTCTTTGAAGCCATATTGATATATAGAGAGGGGCACCCTTTTTAAAAATAGGGATCACTATAGCTTCCTGCCAAGTTGTTAGAAATCCTATTTTATTAGAGCAGTTTATCATGTTTGTTAGGAGAGGGGCCCATAATTTATCATTTGATTTATAGATATCCACGGGTACCCCATCCGGCCCCGGGGATTTTCCCCCTGAGCTCTCAGCTATAGCCACTTCGATCTCTGAGAGTTCAAAATTTATGTTCAGGGGAAACAATCCAGGTGCAGTTGTTTCTAAAGCTCCCAACCTCTCAACATCTTTACCCCCTGATAACAAATCTCTTTCATAGAGGCTGGTGAAGTGATTAACCCAGGTTCCTTCCTCCATTGCATCCCAAGCCTCTTGCTTTATAACCTTCTTCCTCTCCTTTACCGCGGCATAATATGAGTTTCTTGCGTTTCGTATGGCTTCCACATTTTTAGGTACTCTTTTAAGAGCTGTTATTAAAACTGCATGGGCTTTCGAGCATTCCGAGTTAAACCAACCCTTCAATTTGTCATTAAGTTTTTTCCTTTCTTCTCCCTCCAGGGAATGGCTGATCTCCTCAGATATTTTTGAGAAAGCCGTCAACACAGTTTCCGGCTTACTAGATTCCGTAAGACATGTCGTGAAGTCATCTGCTCTGTTTGTTAACAGTTTCTGGAGGAACGGGGCAGGCTCGATTTTGCTCCATTTGAGGGCATAACCATTTCTTTTCGCAAGGTTTAGCTGATGGGAATAAAGATTATTAACTACTCCCAAGCGATCGTTTCTATGCTTCATTGGTTTTAGGGAAAAAGTAAGTGGATAATGATCGCTAATTGCAATTTAGCCAGTGTTAAAATTTAGCATACTGGGGGTGAGACTACTAGAAGCCATGGCGAAATCAATTAGCGAATTGCAGCCCCTACCATTATAAGTGGGTTTGAAATTAACCTGTGGGTCGCACATTTCATTTACGAAACCCAAATCCATTTCACACATCAAATTGTTTATAAGGTTGCCCGTTAATGTGTGTGAGAAATGAGTGCAGGGTTCACCTTTAATGTCTGCTAGTCCGCATATATCGGATTGACTATACGGGCACAGCATGCAATTAAAATCCCCCAGCATATAATCCTATTTCCTGATGGACCATCCCTGTTTGAGTTCAGCATGAATTGAATAGGACCCTCAAAAACAGTGGATACTTCGGACGGAGGAATATTATTATAAAAATTTACGATGTTAAAAGTCTCAAATCCCTCCATTGTAAGCTCCAACATCTGGTAGTACTTGGACGTAGCGATACATTTTCCTACCTTTACACTAGAAGTGTTTGAAATTAAATAACACAACCCCCCTTTATTTCTGCCCCTGACTGATTGCTCAGCTGGGGTATGAAAAGTGCGGTACCCATTTATGTGTACTGTCTCCTTCTCCCACGTCTCCTGCAAACAGATTATGAAGAAATCCCCTACATAATTCAGAAAAGTAGGATCATTTAACTTATGTGATAGACCCGCAATGTTCCATGATAGGAAGGTTATGGGGTTCCCCTTTTCTCCTACCTCTTGCCCCATTTCTATGTGTGCTGAAATACAAGTCGCCTCTTGTTCTAAGTACTTAATAGTGGAAGATATACAAGAGTTTGGGTGAGGGGTATCATCTACAGTACTTCCCTCCTCCTGCTCTAGATCCGGGAAATTGGTTCGAAGTTGATCCCCAATATGAGGTACATAGGCAGGTATTCCATTCAAATAACAGTACTTGTTTTTTAAAGTTGGTTGCTTCAAGAGGATAGGCTGTTGCTCCATTTCCCCACCCCCAAATGTAAAGTTAACAGTGGTTGTTGAATTATTCAGTCAGTCAACCATTTCTAAGGGGCTAAACCTATTCTGTAGAGGTAGTTTCTTCTCAGGATATTGTGACCCCTGCCTATAGCCACCCACCCTACCCTGTCCATGCCCCACATGTAGCCAAGGTTCCGCGTTGTCCCAGCCCTGCTGACCTGTCTCATCCACGACCTGCCTACAGCAGGAACCCCGACAAGTCTAGCAGTAGACAACCCCCATAGCACATATTACCTGTCCTGCAACCTACCTACATACTCTGTCTCCCATGAGAACTAGATTTGCTCAAACAAAGACTCATCTCCAGAATCCCGATTCCGTCAACCCTGTGATTGTGCACCATGATGCCCACTGCCTGAGTACAAGTAGCCCATCACCCGATGGAGTTCTCCCCAAGGATCCTGGCATGGGATTTGGTAATCTCCTCCTCCCTCAAGACTCCAGACAATGCCTACAGCCTCAACCAGAAGGGCCCCTGGCGCAGTGCGGTTACAAAAACTCTTCATAAATCACCACAAATAACCCCACGGAACCTCTTACAACAGTTTACAAATTTGGGCCCATCACTCTAATCATTCATACACACATTTAATCCGTTCCGAGGATTCAGTATGGTCGCGGTGCTATAGTGGAATGCCTAAACTATAGTTTATACATTATTTACAACTGCAGTTTAATTTCTAAGAACCATGTTTTTATTTAAAATAAGGAAAACAAAATCATCCCACTATTTAAATTCAGATCTGCTAGTAAAAGTTGACTGTAGGAAGTATCAAACCAGTTTAATTCTTTATTTATTTAATTTTTATTTTTCTCTAAATTTCAAGTTTTCTAGCATAATCTCTATGTTTTAATAAGGCTAAAAGAATAACTCAATTTGCAATGAAAATCTGAAAGGAAAAAGGTTGAAATTTCAATAACATTCATTTATTAGCAAATGACAGTGAAAGGAAATAAGCAACGAAAATATTACCCAAATGGAGAGACGAAGACATCAGTACAGAATGCAATAACCCCAAATGGAAAACCTCTCTGTCTCTCTCTCACGATATCGCACCCATTCAAAAGTTAAATCAAAAAGAAAAATGTTCTAAGTCTCTGCGCCTCAAAGCAAAAATTGCGCAGACCGACAGCATCTCGGGGTGCAAAAATCAGATTGGAAAGCAAGCTTTTTTCAATGTCCGAAACGTCATTTTTTATACCCTTTTTCACTAACTTATCTATCTAAATTCGTAACTCTTAAGTTTTGTAATGTCTCTGATTGGTCAATTTGGAGTCGGATGAGCATAACCTCATCATTCCTTATTCGGATGAGCAGAACCTCATCATTCCTTATTCAAATTTCCTGCAATGTCATCCTCACTTGCTCTAACTGGGGTTTCTTTGTGTAAAAAATGACTTACTCCGAAGTGTCCTCTAAATTGTTACTTGACTTTTCTTTCCCACGGGTAGGATTTTCGCCTCGCTGTCATCTTTGGCTTAGACCCCATAAAATGGCCACGCTGTCCTTGACCCACGCTGTTCAGTCACCGGCAGTCTGCATCTCCGACTCTGGTGCATGCTTTTTTCTGTTGTCATCTCGGATTTTCAGACAGACTCCCTTTTCTTTTATTTCGCGTACCCATTTAGGCCTCGATTTAGGAACTATCACGAAAACAAACACAAATAGATGTAAGTTTACGAAATAAAACCCTTTCTGTTTACCTCCCCCTCCTAATGATAAACCAGTTAGTATTTATCTGGATCTAAGCAACAATTATGCATAATTCGACTTACCAATCTTCATGTTTTATGCCACAAGTAAACAGACAAAAGCACATTCATGCAGGTTTTCTTTAGTCCATAACATATGCATACATTTTATTACACAATACTCGACACATTAATTGTTTTTCTGCTTATGCAATACATGCAAATTAGTATCCCATGTGTATTGGTGTATCCATTTTACTCTAGGTTGGGACATTTTCAAAACCACGTATTTTAGAACTTGTCAGTGTTATAGAGTGTTAATTTCACAACGGGTACACAACATTTTGTTTTCCACCTTGCTCCATCACCTACCTGACCGTGACCAGAGCTGGTAAGAAACCCCGACGCCAGAAGTCACCAATGCACCTGATGCCCCACAGCTTGAGGTGGCCCAATCAACAGTGTCCAGGCATCTTCCTAGATCCCACCTTACTGCTCCAGCCAGTGGTTTAGCTTCAGGAAGCCTCTCTGTCCAAGCCTGGTGCATTTTTTCGAAACTGAAGGTCTCAATTGGAAAGCACAGGGTCCCCAGTGTCCATTTTACTCCCTGCACCCAGGTGCCTGGTAGCTGCTGGTGGTGCGGCATCCTGTGCTTGTTGTTGCTCCCTGAAGTGCTGACCTTAATCCCAGGAGCTTTGCACCCACAACTGAGCGGCCTGCTGAACAGCAGTCTCTAACAGAAGGATCCCTTACCACCATTGGCTAACATCGATCCCCTGCATTCTGCACCCAGCTACCCGAGTGCTGCTGGTGGTGCAACTGGCGTGTCCCTCTAGACCTTGGATTATCTTGGTCCTAATGACCAACACTCACCCTCATACATTGTTACCTCACCTTTTGAAACCAAGAACACTTTTTCCAATGGTAACTCACGTAAAGAGATTTGGGCCTAAAAAATGTCAGAGAAGGTCATTACACCCGGTCCGCGTTCCTGAGTGTCTCATTAGGATGCAAACGAACACTGTTCAGTCACATTCCTACATTTTACTATGGAAGCATGCATTCCAGCTATAAACCATCAAATAGTGAAATGGAGATACGGGTCATTTACAACGTGACGCATCTGGGGAGATACGTCACATTGTAAAGCTCTGCGCCACATGAAACCTGCCTTAGGTTTCATGTGGGCGATCCGGCACAGGAACGCCTCGTAAAAGTTACGCAGTGAATTCTGCATGATTTCACTTAGTCACTTTTATGTCTATAATGTGGCTCTTATTTTATGTTTTTAGAAATACATTTAGTAAATCTATGCCCATTACTTTATATACATATTTCAGGATGCTACATCCTGCTTGTGTGAGTAGAATAAATTGCATTAGATATATGCATAGAGGACGTCAAACTTTTTCTGTCCAGTTCACAATGACCATTGTCACATTCCTTTCATGGTAACACTATCATGGTACATTGCAGAATCATCAGTTCTCATTTACAAATTAAGAAATTTACAGCCATCAGTGCATTTCTGTAAGGACCAAGTTTCCTTCCAAGAAAGTGGTGGGAATAGCTAGGAAAATATTGAAGTATTTCCATCTAAATGTTTGCTTGTGATCTCCAGATCTAATATAAACTTTTTGGTTTCCTATTTCTGGGTGACTCAGGTATTCCAACTACTAGCAAAGTACTTTCAGAATCCCAGTGTAGATAAATAGTTGAATTCTTTACATTACTAAATTTTATAGTTTTGAAATCTTTTGTTCAAATCAGTAAACAAAAATGAAAGTACTTAAATGTGGAAATTCTAATTTTACTAAGGAGGATTCTTTCTCCCTTAATACAGAAAGGTAATGCTCTACTTCTAATATGGTGTGATCGCTCTTACGATATGTATTTATAAATACATAAGTATATGTATGTCCATAACAAAAAAATACATATTGCAGTACTTGACACCCTCTTTTTATGAGTATATTTTATTGCATATGATGTATGCATTGAAAATATCACAGTTTTTGTCAGTTAAAAAGTAAACAAAGATAAAAGACTGTCCAAGAACTTGGCAAAATATGTACGGTTCACAATGATCCTCACGACAAAGTATTCATGGTAACACTATCATTGTTCATTGCAGTATCATCAGAGGCCCCGCGTCAGCTTTGCCTGTGGGTGTTCGAGACCTCTGAGTGCAACGCTGATTGTTCACTTTCGTGCCAGAGTTGCCCGTGTGGTGGTAATGTGCCATTCTATTTTTGTGTTTGCAATGATATTATGTGATTGTGCCTCTCCCTGCTTGCTGCTTTGAGCTGTATCCAGCTGTGTGCCCATGCCCAGTTCCTGCTTGCTGCTGCTGTCCCCACGGCCCCTCCCGACTGGTCTTCCTGCCCCTGCCTACCAGCTGTGCTTCCCGCCCTCCCCCTCCCATGTTTAACGGCACCGCTGTGGACCTGCGCACAACAGGCTCTCCACTTCTACCACAAGTGACTACTTTTTTACCATCAAACACCTTCACTTCCAGGTCCAGACCAGCCCTATAACCACACTTCACAACACCGTTGCCTACGAAGCACCCAGACCTTGAACTTTGTTCGCCAATACCATCAGTGACCTCATCGCACCCAACGCCATCAATTCCATGGACTGCATACTCATCGGAGACCTGAACTTCCACCTCAACAACTCCATGGCCCGTAACTCTTCCACCATCCTGGACAACCTGGCCAACATCAAACTGGAACAGCTCATTACCATGCCTACCCACAAAGCAGGACACACGCTTGACCCCATCCACACAGGACGTAACAACATCTACTTCGGCCATATTACGCAACCCCCATGGATTGACCACCACTGTATACACTTCCACATCGACAAACCCACACTGCCCGAACCTGCACTGCGCCCTCTTCAAAGGAACTGGAGCAAAGTCACTGAGGAACAGCTCAACTCCACCTTCAACTGCGATGCCCCACCACCTTGGCCTATGCTAGCCTCACAGCCAAAGAATTCCACAGATTGATCTCCAACTGTGCAGACCAGCTTGCACCCCTACGTAACCCCAACAGACAGCACCCCAGGAAGGCCTCCTGGTTCATGACTGACCTCCAAAAATTCAGATTCACCTGCAGATGCCTTGAGAAGAACTGGAGAAACAGCAAATCCTCAGAAGACCGCAACAGCTACAAGAATGCCATGACGGAATAAAACCAATTTCAATTAAAAAAAAAATTCAAAAATTTATATAGCGCGCTACATACCCAGAGGGTCTCAAGGCGCTTGGAAAAGGGTGGGGGATTACTTGTCAAATATCCAGGTTTTAAGTTGCTTTCTGAATGCTAGGTGGTTCTGAGTGAGGCGAAGGTGAATGGGCAGTGAGTTCCAGGTTTTAGCCGCCAGGTAGGAGAAGGATCTTCCTCCCATGGTGGTTTTGTTGATGCGAGGTACAGCAGCAAGGGCTTTGTTGGAGGAGCGGAGCTGGCGGGGGGCGGTGTAGAAGGACAGTCGTGTGTTGAGGCATTCGGGTCCAAGTTCGTAAAGTGCTTTGTGTGCGTGGGTTAGTAGACGGAATGTTATCCTCTTATTGACGGGGAGCCAGTGGAGGGATTTCAGGTGACCAGAGATGTGGTCGTTACGCGGGATGTCTAGAATGAGTCTGGCTTATGCGTTCTGGATGCGTTGGAGTTTTTTCTGAAGTTTTGCGGTGGTACCGGCGTATAGGGTGTTTCCGTAATCCAGGCGGCTAGTAACCAGTGCGTGAGTGACCGTTTTTCTAGTTTCGGTGGGGATCCAGCGAAATGTTTTTTTGAGCATACGAAGAATGTTGAAGCAAGATGATGAAACGGCGTTGACTTGTCTGGTCATCGAGAGTGAGGAGTCCAGGATGACGCCCAGGTTCCGTGCGTGGTCTGTCGGGATGGGTGCTTTTCCAAGGGCCTCTGGCCACCAAGAGTCGTCCCAGGCAGAGGGGGAGGTGCCTAAGATAAGGACTTCTGTTTTGTCGGAGTTCAGTTTCAGACGACTGTGCTTCATCCACTCGGCTACTTCTTTCATTCCTTCATGTAGGTTGGTTTTGGCGGTGTTAGGGTCTTTGGTGATTGAGAGGATCAGTTGAGTGTCATCAGCGTAGGAGATGATGTTGAGGTTGTGTTGGCATGCGATGGCCGCGAGGGGGCTCATGTATATGTTGAAGAGGGTGGGACTGAGTGAGGATCCTTGTGGCACGCCGCAAATGACTTCAGTGGCCTCTGATTTGAATGGTGGGAGGCGGACTCTCTGAGTTCTTCCGGCAAGGAACGAGGTGATCCATTCCAGTGCTTTTCCTTGTATTCCGATGTTTCTGAGGCGTTGTATCAAGGTGTTATGACAGACTGTGTCGAAGGCTGCGGAGAGGTCGAGGAGGATGAGGGCGACTGTGTCTCCATTGTCCAGTAGAGTTCGAATGTCATCTGTTGCTGCGATGAGTGCGGTCTCAGTGCTGTGTTTGGCTCGGAAGCCGGACTGTGAGGAGTCGAGGGATTTGCTGGTTTCGAGGAAGGCGGCGAGCTGGTTGTTGACAGCTTTCTTGATGACTTTGGCCGGGAATGGAAGGAGCGAGATGGGGCGGTAGTTTTTCAGTTCGGTGGGGTCAGCTGTGGATTTTTTCAGAAGGGCGCTAAGTTCGGCGTGTTTCCAGCTTTCCGGGAAGGTGGTGGAGTTGAGGGAGCAGTTGATGACGTCTCGGAGGTGTGGTGCTATGATGGAATCTGCTTTATTGAAGATGTGGTGAGGGCATGGGTCTGTGGGGGATCCTGAGTGGATGGAGTTCATCAGGCGGATGGTGTCCTCAGTGGAGATTGGGTTCCATTCATTAAGGATGTTCAAGGGGGGTGAAGGTGCGGCAGATGGTTGGGTGGGTTGGTCTCCGGGTTGGTTGTCGAAGCTGTTGTGGATGTCTGCGATTTTGTCGTGGAAGAACGAAGCTAGGGAGTCGCAAAGGGTTTGAGAGGGAGTGATGTCGTTGGAGTTGGCAGCGGGGTTAGTAAACTCTTTGACGATGTAGAATAGTTCTTTGCTGTTATGGGCGTTGTTGTCTAGTCGGTTTTTGAATGCGGCTTTCTTGGCAGTCCGGATCAGTTGGTGATGTAGACGGGTGGCGTTTTTGAAGGCGTCCCTGGTGCTGGTGTTTGGGTCTTTTTTCCAGGCCTTCTCAAGGGAGCGACAGAGTTTCTTGGATTTCTTAAGATCATCGTTGAACCAGGGGGCGTTTTTGTTGCCTAGTTTGATTTGACGTTTTTTCAGGGGTGCTAGGTTGTCGGCGCTGTTGGTTAGCCATTGGGTGAGGTTAATGGCTGCTTGGTTGGGGTTCGAAGAGTGGGCAGGGGGGTTTTGAAGAAGCGATGAGGAGATCTGGTCGATGGTGATTTTGTTCCAGTTTCTTAGCAGAGTAGGTTGAGGATGGTTGTGGGTTGCGATCTTATTGTAGATGAAGTGAACGCAGCTGTGGTCCGTCCAAGGGAGAGCTGTGGTGTGGCTGAAGGAGATATGTTTGCTGGAGGTGAAGATAGCGTCGAGTGTGTGACCTGCGTAGTGAGTGGGGGTATTAACAAGTTGTTTGAGTCCGAGGTTGGCGAAATTGTCCAGAAGGGCGGTGGTGTTGCTGTCGTTGCTTTTTTCCAGGTGAAAATTGAGGTCTCCCAATAGAATGTAGTCCTCGGAGGGGAGGGCGTGTGGGGTGATGAAGTCAGAGATGTCTTCACTGAATTGTGCACGTGGTCCTGGTGGCCTGTAGAGGAGGGTGCCTCTGAGTGTGGTCTTGGGGTCGGTGTGGATCTGGAAGTGAAGGTGTTCGGCGCTAGCGAGGTTGACGTCGGAGCTGGTTGAGATGCGGATTGAATTCTTGTGGACGATAGCGATGCCTCCTCCTGTTTGCTTGTTGCGGTCTTTTCGGATGATCTTGTAGCCTTCCGGGATGGCAATGGTGATGTCTGGGGCTGAGGAGGCGTTCATCCATGTTTCAGTTAGGAATGCGACGTCCGGAGAGATGGTGTCTAGTAGATTCCAGAGGTCGATGGCGTGTCTGTGGACCGAGCGGGTGTTGAGCAGGATGCACTTCAGGTGGTTGGTGTCAGGTCTCTGTTTGGTGTTAGTGGATGAGGAGTTGGTCTTGGTGCCGTCATACTTGCAGGAGTTGCATGTGAAGGGTCCATGGGTGTGTCCCGGGGCGGCTTGGGCGCAGTTGGGGAGTCGGCCGGGGTTAAGGGCTAGGAGGGTGGAGGCGGTGTATGTAATGCGGGTGGGGTGGGTGGGACGGGGGCCAGGGGGTCTGGCGCTGGGCGCGGGCTTGGGGCGGACGGGCGTAGACGGGCTTACCTTTGGCGCACCTTCGGCGCGACTGGGGTGCGATCGCTGCGCGTGAACGCTGCGCGCAAAAGCATCTGTCATATATGGATAGTGGAGGGGGAGGGGCGAGGGAGGGTCAGCAGGGAGGCGGGAGCGTGATTGGAGGAATGGGCTGGGACTACACAAACAACAAAATGGCAGCAGCAGTAAACAACAGTGGTCAGGAGCAGTGAGCACAATAATACAAGCACACAGCAGCGCTATAGTAACAGCGCGTTAAAGCAGAGTGCAGCGCTATTAAAATGAGGCAAAATTAAATGCAGACACTGCGCAGGAAGCGTCTAATCACAGGCACAATGCGGCGAGATTACAAGAAGTTAAAGATCACAAGTAGCGTCTAGACACTATGCACAGTGCGGCGCTATGAAATGAGGCTAGATGCAATGCAAAGCTAAATGAGCTAAATGATGTAAGCAAAGCCCAGGCAGCGTGGAGAAAAGCGCTACGATACCAGGAGGAATTGCGGGGAGCGGCCGATTCTGTGCAGGACAGGACGGTCACAACTCTCAGAGGGGCTGGGGTCGGCCTTTACTCCTAGTGGGAGGGAGGGTCAGCAGGGAGGCGGGAGCGTGATTGGAGGAATGGGCTGGGACTACACAAACAACAAAATGGCAGCAGCCGTAAACAACAGTGGTCAGGAGCAGTGAGCACAATAATACAAGCACACAGCAGCGCTATAGTAACAGCGCGTTAAAGCAGAGTGCAGCGCTATTAAAATGAGGCAAAATTAAATGCAGACACTGCGCAGGAAGCGTCTAATCACAGGCACAATGCGGCGAGATTACAAGAAGTTAAAGATCACAAGTAGCGTCTAGACACTATGCACAGTGTGGCGCTATGAAATGAGGCTAGATGCAATGCGAAGCTAAATGAGCTAAATGATGTAAGCAAAGCCCAGGCAGCGTGGAGAAAAGCGCTACGATACCAGGAGGAATTGCGGGGAGCGGCCAATTCTGTGCAGGACAGGACGGTCATAACATAACATATGAGCCACCAAAAGGACCTTCATCCAAAGCAAGATCCTCACCAACTCCAAAACCTCCAAGGAACTCTTCAGTGTCTTCCAGGAAATTACAAATCCCCCCAGCGAAACCACAGACATCACCTCTTCCTGGACCTCTGCAACAAGTTTGGATCCTCCTTCCATTTGAAAATCAAGGGCCTCTACGACAACTTCAATGACCAGACGCCTGACTCCGAGACCACGTCCTTCTCCAGAATTGCAAGCCAGCCAATCACCTCCTCTTGGACCCCAGTCACTACCGAAGACACCAATTCAACCATGAAAGGTATCCACTCAGGAGCCCCCACGGACCCTTGCCTACTGCACATCTTAAACAGAGCTGTCTCCGCCATCGCTACAGAACTACGATGCACCATCAACGCCACCTTCAAAACCGTCATCTTTGCCGATGACTGGAAATGCACAGAAGCCAGACCTCTGCTGAAAAAAGCCCTCAGCAGATCCCGCGGACCTCAAGAACAACTGACCCATCTCCCTCCACCCCTTCGCGGTCAAATTCACAGAGAAGACCCTCAATGCCCAACTAACAAAATTCATAAAAGAAAAAACCCTCCTCGACCCCTCCCAATTTGTAATTTTTAGCAACCACTGCACCAAGACCGGTCTACTCGCTGTTACAAATAAAGTCCGCACCCTCCTCGACCAAGGACACACCGCGGCCCTGATCCTACTCAACCTCTCTGCAGCGTTCAACAAAGTCTCCCATGGTACACTCACTGCCAGACTCTCCACTTCACAAACTCTAGACCATACAGAACACTGCAGCAAGACTCATCCTCAGCATCCCCCGACACGAATACACTACCTAACACCTTCACTAGTTCACTTTGAGAAGAGAGCTACATTCAAGATACTCACCCACACTTACAAATGCCTCCACAACACCAAACCCGAATACCTCAACAGCAGAATGTCCTTCCACATACCCAAGATAAATCTCAGATCGGCTGATCTTGCCCTGCTCATCCCAAAGCCAGAACAGGTGGAAGAGCCTTCTCCTTCATCACGGGCAAGACCTAGAATGAGCTCCCGATCAACATCAGATGTGCACCCTCCCGGAACATCTTCATAAAGACACTCAAGACCTGGCCCTTCAACTGAACAGTGCTGCTTTCCCCCTCTCCCCCCGAGTGCCATGAGACCATTCACATTTCCTTGCTAGTAGGGGGTAGAAATAAATGGCAAAATAGTGAAATATTTGAAACAAAATGTATTGTTTGTGATCTCCAGATTGAATATTAACATTTTGGTTTCCTCTTTCCGGGTGATCTAGTTCTTACAACTACCAGCAAAGTGGTAACCTTGAATACACTAAGTGAGTACAGCATCTCAGTGTGAATAAACAGTTAAAGTTTTTCATTACGAAATGTAATATAATATCATTATAGTCATGAATTTGTACAATTCCTGTATGTTTATGAAAAATCGAACTTCACCAAATCCTTGAGTATTTACTGAATGTCAAAAACAGTGGTTTAATGGACTCTGAACTTTATTCCAAATCAAAGTTACCAAAAAAGCATTTCACTTTGTAGTTTTTTCTCATTTAAATATTTGCAGAACTAAAAAGTGGAAATAGCTTTTAGGGGATTTTCAGGGTAGGAGCAAGCCAACCTTAAATTCTTGCAACCTAAATATATTTCCTTGGAATCTCCTATCTAATATTACGTTTTTGGTTTCCTATGTTATGTTATAGTTATGTTATGTTATGTTATAGTTATTTATTGAGCGCACAGCTGCTCCAGCAAAGGAGCGTCCTGGCGCCAGACAAGATAAAACATAACACCACTAAAGCAAGAACAAGAAAAAGGAACGACTATGGGGCAGAATTAAAACAGAAAGGTTTTAATGGCCTTACGAAACTGCAGAAGATCCTCCAACAAACGGATCTCAACCGGGAGAGAGTTCCAGATAGCCGCGGCTCTCACTCGAAAGGATCGTCCCCCGGCACGGCAAAGCTTGAACCGGGGGACCACGGCGAGGGCCTGGCCCAAGGATCGGAGAGAGCGTGTCGGGACATACAAAGATAAAAGATTGGTCAGGATCTGGGGGGCAGTGCCTTTCAAGATTTTGAAGGCCAAACATAAGACCTTAAAATGAATTCTCATCCTCACCGGCAACCAATGCAGGGAGCGAAGGGTATTAGAGACGGGGCAAAATCTGGGCAAGCCAACTATCGCTCTGGCAGCAGCATTTTGGACGCGCTGCAGGCGAGTAAATTCTGCCTGATTAGCCACCACCAGGAGAGAGCTGGCGTAATCAAGCCGGGAGATTACCGTCGCCTGAATCACCAGCTGCCTGGTCTGGGCATCAAAGAATTTGAGGACAGGTCTTAAGCCCCGGAGAACACCAAAGCAACATGCCGCGGTTTTCTTAGTATGGCCAACGAAGCTAAGGCTAGAGTCCAGCCAGACTCCCAAATTTCTTAATTCCGAGACCGGAGTCGGAGATGGTCCCAATTCCGAAGGCCACCACCTGTCCCCCCAGAGCTCCGCTCTCTTACCGACAATCATAATTTCTGTCTTACTTGCGTTAAGCTGGTGACAGTTCGCCGCCATCCAGCTGGCCACCGCCTTCAGTCCGCTCTGAAACCTAGGGGCATTCAGCTCCGCATCCCCACTGAGAGTAACCGCCAGCTGAGTGTCGTCAGCATATGAGACCATAGTCAAGCCCCACTGCTTAACGACCTCAGCCAGCGGTCTCACGTAAAGATTGAATAACGTGGGACTCAGCGAGGATCCCTGCGGAACCCCCATGGCCAGAGGCTGGAATTTGGACTGATAAGGTGGGGTGGCCACGCAAAAAGAACGATTGTCGAGGAAGGAGCGAAACCACTGCAGAGCCAGCCCCACAATGCCAATCTCCTCCAAACGGTGCAGCAGAATGCTGTGAGAGACGGTGTCAAAGGCGGCGCAGAGGTCTAATAATACAAGCGCCGCCGTCTGACCAGCATCCAACACCGCCCGCAAATGCTCCACCATGGCAAGAAGGGCCGTCTCCGTGCTGTGCCCAGCACGGAAGCCATTCTGCGTGGGGTCCAGGACATTGGCCCGAGCGAGGTGGTCTGACAGGGCCAGGTTAACATGGGCCTCCGCGACCTTCGCCGGCCAAGGGAGTAATGAAATAGGGCGGTAGCTCTCGGGTTTCGAAGGATCCAAAGAAGGCTTCTTCAAAATTGGAGAAACCACTGCCTGCTTCCACTTGGTCAGAACCACACCCGAGGCAAGCGAGAGGTTAATGAGGGAACACACCGTAGAGCGTCCCAGAAAAGACTGGTCTCTAAAAAGAGCTGGTCTTAGTGGATCCGAAGGAGAGCCGGACTTAATTTGCAGGGCCAGTTTAT
Source organism: Lissotriton helveticus (assembly GCF_964261635.1). NCBI lineage: Eukaryota > Metazoa > Chordata > Amphibia > Caudata > Salamandridae > Lissotriton > Lissotriton helveticus. The sequence continues at coordinate 117,528,280 of NC_136063.1, read as the reverse complement.
TAAACCCCTCCGGAAGTAACGGGGGGAAAGAGTGCAAGGTGGTGTGACCTTGAGCGCAATCTAGAACTCCCGAAACTGGCCCGATACTAGGGAAGGCCTGGTAAATAACCTGGACCTTCTCCAGAAAAAAGGAGGCCAGAGCCTCACAATGGGAGATGGAACCGGCTGCCAGAGAAGAAGTCCTTTTCGCCAGAAGATCTTTAACGGCTTTAAAGATAGTCTTCGACGGGTTCGAACTGTTGCGGAATTCCAAGGCATAGAACGCCGCGTGAGCTCTGCAGATGGCTCGATGGTAGAGCCTGATGGAAGCAACATATGCAGCTTTCTTATCGGCCTCATAAGACTTCCGCCATGCTCTTTCCGCCCGTCTACACGTACCCTTCAAAGCACGTAAGGCACTATCATATCAGGGACTCGACTCTCTAGAGCTCAATTTGCTCGAAGTGATGGGGATCAGAGAGTCCAGCGCCCTGGAGATCCACCTACAAAACTGATCGTACCCCATTTCCACGTTGTCCAAAGGGCCTAACGGCTCTTCCTCTAGAATACGATGCAAGTCATCCAGCCTGAGTTTAGTCCAGTGCCGCCTAGGGACCCGTCTCACCGAAGGGGTGGAAGTGGTCTCAGGCAGTGGGTACCGAATGGACACAAGGAAATGATCCGTCCACCCTAATGGGGAAATGGACAGAACACTAGCCTCAGCTAAGTTTGTAAAAAAGGGGTCCAAAGTATGGCCCCCTACATGGGTGGGCTGAGATACCTGTTGGAATAGCTGAAGGGCCTCTAAATCAGCTAAGATACTACTAACCGCCGGGATGGTCTAATTGTCGAAATGAAGGTTCAGGTCACCCAAGATGGAAAAGTTGGCACATCCCATAGCTAACGCACTAACGGCGTCTGGAAAGGCTTCTCTGAACACTACATCGCTACCGGAGGTCGGTAGACAACCATCCCAGAAAGCGTAAACTGGGGGCTGATTGAGATCTTAAAAGAGGCACTTTCACAACCAGCGATGTTAAGGCCCTTCCAGTTACAGGGAAAACAAGACCTAACTATGAGGGCAATGCCACCACCTCTAGTAGGCCGATTCAAGGTGTAAATAGAATACTCAGGGGGGCAGGCTAAGTTAATAATGGCCACATCTGCCTCCTGAAGCCAAGTTTCAGTGATGGAAAATATATCAGGAGACTCGTCCTTAATGAGGTCATAGATAGCTTGGTGGTGTTTCACCACAGATCTAGCATTTAGATTCAACACCCGAAGCGTGCGCACGGAGCAGTTGCTCCGAGGGACAGATGGAATGTCCATCTGGCGAATAGGCACAGGGGGGTCGAGCATCCATCTCTTGCAGGTACAATGGTACAGACCGCATAGTGGATGGATTGGTGCTAGGTCACATCTCGGGACGGTCTGCCCAATAGACCAAAGGATCTCTCTAGAGTAGGTAAGCATCGCGATACACAAGGGGTTTACCTCAATCGGCCACTAGCCCGCAGCACCCCGCGCGACCTTAGCGCGGACGGGCGCAGACGGGCAGGACTCTGGCACGACTCAGGCACAGCGAAGGCATGACCGCTGCGCGATACCGCTGCGCGGGCAAGGGAGCTTTAGGTAGGCGTCCCTCTGGCTGTCCTGAGCGCTAGAGCGCTCTCAACTGGCGTCCCCTGCAACTCTGCACCACTCCAAGATGGCGCCCGAACTTCCCCACCACCACCCGGGAACCGGATCCGCCAAACAGCGGTGCTGAACCATTTACAATGCAGGTAAGGGGCAACGCAAGTTTCCAGTTAAAAACAGGGAGGGTTTTAGGTGTTAAGCCTTTTGCAAAGACAGCGCAAAAGCAAACTCAGGCGGCGAAGTCTGACAACGATGATCGCCCCTCTAGTCAGAAACAGACTTGGACTAAAAATAAAAAACAGGGGGAAAAGCAACAGAAACAGGCGTCCCGTTCTGCCTCGCCGATACCTGTGTCTACTGAGCGCACTTATGAATTTCAAAACCGTGCTACGATGAAGTCACCTGATCGTTTTCAGGTTCCTGATCAGCGCTCTCCTCGCTCTTTGCAGGATTCATCTGTCTCACCCGCCGGTGGAGGAGACAGCGGCAAGGGGAGGGGTACGAAGCAAGATTTGGAGAAAGTAGGTTGTACCAAAACGTAAAGAGGCTTGATACGCTGGGAAAATTGGGAATGAAAGTATGTCCGAAATTTAAAAATCTCAGTAAAGATTGTAGGTTTTTCAGTGTGAAGGGAGCGCGAAACTGTGCGCATTTCTCCAGGAAGTGAGGAGCCAAACCTCAACCTTCATAGTTTTTTCTTCTATTAGAAAACATTGCAGTCATAAACAATGGAACTCGCATTTTGGGGATAGTCACCGTTAATTTCTTATAGCTTCCTCTATTTAATTCTATTCGTCCTAACATGTAGTTTACAAGGCACAGTTAAAGCAGAGTTCCTACCTTTTAATGAGGTTTATTTAGATTTATTCACATGGATGTTTAAAGCCAGCTGCAGTCAGGCTACATATGTAGGCCTGAAGCCATGTGTTACTTGTCAGCCTATTGATTAGCAATATCTGGGTTTCTCTCCTCCTCTGATATTTAACTTCCATATCACTGTTGTGTTTCCACACCATATACTGTGCTCTTTTTGAGAAGCTAAAAATATTAAAATTTAGCAATAGCTGATGTAACTATGTTTTAAGGAGTCAACTAAGATCTAATCAGCAGTGCCCCAGTCAGTGAAATAACAGTCAGCATAAATAGGAGTTACCACTCAAAAATGAGGTATTTTCTACCAGTAAGTTACAATTCTTTTTCATAACTTAGAATTAACATTTAGTATTTGAGAAAAAAGGACCAGTAGGAAGAGGCACAGTGAGTTTGTACAAGGCCACGAGGAAGACCTTGAGACGTTGAAATGTGTTGTCTCCTAATTGCCGCTTCTAAGTAGCCCTTGTATTGTCATTAGGTCATCCACGAAGCACTATTGTTTTGTAAAAGTCTTTATCCATTGTTAAGATGCACACCACACTCTGCTGTGGTTGCTCACATTATGCTGTTTGCTATCCTCAAAACCTGCTCAATAATCATTGATATCACCAAGTGCAAGATCGCAACTTTAAACCAGAGCACTCCAGGCAATATCCATCATTTTTACCCATAACTGATCTCTAATCCAAAAATATTAGTAGGCAGATAGAATTGCATGCATATTAATTGTGATGAATTTACACTCAGCACTCATTCTTTTTTGCGAGAATAAATCCTTAAAATAGCACAAAATAAACCCACCAGCCACCTTGTCCAGCATCCTATTTAAACCTTCCCCTTCCACCCTGGAAACATTTCTAGAGATTTCCTGGTTTCAAAGTGGCAGTTTATTATACAATTGTGCTGATTTCTTGTGCAAATTAGTCGTCAGAGGTTAACGTTGGTTGAACTTGGAAGCATTTGTTTTCTTAAGCAGCATTGATTTCATCTTAATTCAGAGAGGCACAGGCTTTATTTCCAACTTAGTTATATACCTAGAAACATACACAAATCCAGAAGTCTGGTGCTTCATTCACAGCGGTCCTGCAGGGGTTACAGTAAACCATGTATCAAAAACAACTCTCTCCGGTTAAGAAAAAAGAATTTCTGGGACACCCAGGGATGCTTCAAAAGTTTGTTCTGGCAAAATAATGCCTCACCAACGTGTTTCACTCTTCAGCTTTGTCTTGGTGTGGTACAGACCTCCATATTGCCGTATTTACCCACCATATCAGTGAAACTAAGAAAGGACATTGCAACAACACTATATTATGGGTCTATATCTGCGCCATATTGGAATGTACTGTTGTTGATTATTTATCACAGTATATATGCCAAAATATTTCTTAAATCTCTGCTTTTGTTTTAACAGAACAATTAGAAATTTCATTTACAGTAAATTTCATCTACTAATATTATGTTATCCATTCAGTAAATTATTTTAGAAATATACTTGGTGTTGTAATCAACTGCCCTATGATATCACAAAACAGCAGAATAAATACAACAATTACCTACAGAAATTGCCAAGTATTGACAAACACCTACCAATCTTAAATTAACATACATATTATACATGAGTTCATGTCTAATATCAAAATGATAAGGGCGATGTCTCATTAATCATTAATTACAATATTGAAACTGCAGTCCTGCTCAAGTGGGCCATTCTATTCAATTCGTAATCATCATTACATCATTATGTCAGATCCAATACAGTCTTGCCCAAATAGTCATAGTATGTCTGATATCTCACACTTGGATTCAACAGGGCTGACTTGATGTTGTTTCCCTTTACGATGCTCCTAAACATTCCTGCCTCGATATTCTCTATGATCGTCTTACGTGTGCAAAAAAAGACAACAAAATCTCAATTACTCATCTTAAAACTATTCTATTACAATTATTTATATTTAAATACAAATAAAATTACAAAAACTGGAAGGATTACGCTTCTTTATTCATTGGTTCCTGGCATTTACTTTTTACAAGTGCACTGACATCTCTTCTTGTGAGTTTGGACCTACTGGGGTTAGTATATCAAAGTCAATAATACACCTTGACTCCATTCTTCTTAATTGACATTCTCTATCACCCCCTCTCTCTTGTAATGTAATCAAGCTTGAAACTATATATGAAAGCAGTTTCTCATTTTACCTATGCACAGTGTAAACATGATGTGCAACAGGATACAGAGCATCCTTTTTTCTGATTGCACCTAGGTGTTCTAGTACCCACTTTTTTGCACAAGGAATAGTATTGCCTATAAAAAAAATTGCCACTAGTGAAAATCAGACAGTAAACACAACAGTCAGTTTCACAGGTGAAATCCCTTTAATCAAATATTCTCTTCTAGTGTTTGGGATTTCCAATTTAGTACAGTCAATGCTGTTTGAACATGCCTTCTACAACATCTAAATCCATGACTCACATCTCTGTGGGCATCATGATCTTTAGTGTATACTGCATTGCAGCTTAGCTCATCTATGAGCGATCTACACCTTCTAAAGGTGATCTGGGGTGTTACATGAACATATTTTTGCAAAATTGCATCTGTTCTTAAAATGTGCCAATTTCCGTTGAACATTTTTCTGATTTTTTATGCTGTATTTGAAAATGTTGTTATAAATCTCACCTGACCTGATGCTTCCACCACTGCAGGGTTGTGTACTGTAACTCTGATCTTTGCAAAACATCCGCTTTAGCTATAGCTTGTTTTATTGTTTTACTGCTGTAGCCCTCATTCCTCAAAGCTTATACTCATTACCAATGTTCTTTGTCATACTCATACTGTGTGGTACAATTCCATTTGGCCCTGATCAGCTCCCCATAGGGAATACTATGGATTAGGCTTGAAGGATATGCACTATGTGCATTTAGGAGACTATTGCCCGCAGTAAGCTTGCTGTGTAACTTCATAGCTAACACATTTCCCTGAATCTCTATTTCAACATGTAGGAATACAATTCTATCTTTGCTTTTGTTTGAAGTGAAATGTAAGTTAATCTCATTATCATTAAGAAATGTCACAAGTTGGTCAGCAGACAGTTTATCTCCTCTCCAAATTAAAAAAATATCATCTATAAACCAAGTCCACATGACAATATTTTCTCAGAACATTTTCCAGCTACGGGACACCTGCTCCTCCCACCAGCCCATAAATAAATCATCATAGCTGGGGGCGAAGCAGGTGCCCATTACTGTCCTTTGTGTCTGTCTATAGATGTTTTGGTCAAAGAGAAAAAAGTTCAACAGTACATCACCATTTCTAATAACATTTCAGTATGTAATAATGAAGAAACTGGTCTTGCTCTTAAAAAATATCTCACAGCTTGGATCCCCAGGTCATGCTTAATGCAGGTATAGTGACTGGTTACACCCAGTGTAACCAGCAAAACATTGTTTTCCCAGCTGATGCCCTCAACCAGTGTTTGGAAGTGTGTTGTATCTTTTAGATGAGCAGGTAACATAAAAACAAATGGACATAGAAAGTAATCAATACATTTTGAAGTCATTTCTTATTGTGATCCCATTGAGGAAACAATGGGCCTGCCACGTGGCCTTTCTGCATCTTTGTCTAATTTGGGAGCAGATACATAATGGGCAGACATGGATGTTTCCAATATAAACTACAACATTCCTCCCACTCAAGTAAATCTTGATCTTTACATTTAACCAATATTTCATTGTACCTTGAAAAAGATGATTGTACCTCTGATTTACTACTTAGCATATAACGTAGAGGATCAATCATTTAATTAATTGGCAAGGTCCTTCAATCAAGTAGTCCACTTTCACCGAAACCACAACATTTCCACCTTTGTGTGAACATCTAATAACTATAACGGTATCAATTTTTAAACTTTCCATTGCTCTTAAATGTTCACCTGTCAAATTTCTCCCTGCTCTTCCAATTGTTTTATATCTCATTTTTTTCAGATCCGAAACCACACTTTTCTCAAACACTTCCAATGCATCACTATGTATGTTTGGTATAAATGTAGATTTGGGTTTAAAGTTACTCAAACCTAATGCATCCACAGGTATTTGTGATGTATCCAAATGTATTAATGGATCCTCATGAAGTACTATGCTCTCATCCAGTTCTGCCATTGTATGTAACAACTTTATATCGTACATGCATAATGCCTCTGATAACTGATTAGGCCTTCGCTCACTTTTGGACGGAGCATGCAGGAGGAACCACTTTTTCAATTGAAATTTTCACAAAAAACTGAAAATGTAAATTCTAGTCTTTACATTGTCTAATTGTCCGGAAGGACAGACAGATAGGCCTAGGGATAACAATTTACTATCTGTAGGTGACAACTTACGTTCTGACAAATTGACGACCGTCATCTTGTTACCCTCTTGGCTCTTGTTGACATTGCAACTGGTTTGCTGCTGTTTCCACTTTCGTCTTGACCTTGTTTATTTGTTTCTCTGGTTCCTCCTGTCCCTCACGTTTGGCCTCTTGTGCCACATCCTCTGCCATGCCGAAAATCCTGCTCTCTTGTTTGTTGATTTTTCTTAGCTTTAAAAAAGAAAACATCATCACTCTTTGCCCTTTGTTTTTTTCATTACCACAAAAAAATGAAAGCAGCAGATACCTCTAACAATACATCCTGACGGAACTTAAAACTGACATGCTGTGCAGGTGTGAGGTACATCTACTTTTTGAGAACGTCCTTCTAAGAGAAAAGCATGCAATGCCCTTCATAGATTTTGAAACACTACATATGCCACACATCAAATATGATGACTCGGATAAAACTGTGACCTGTGTGAAGTTAGGGATTGTGAGAAATAAGGACCTGTTAGAGATTTGTCCCCCATTTTGACTACTAGATGCTGGTTTTCTGACTCTCATTGTGCCCTGGGATCTGCTGACCAGGGCCTGGATTGTGCTCCGAATAGAAGTGCATGGTAATTAGGTATAACTACAATTATTACTGACATTCTCTCTGTAACTCTTCAGAATGAGGTTGGGCATGTTGTTCTAGAGGCCTAGTCAATTTCATGTACTTAGGTGTGCATTATTCTTATGCCTGCTGACATTTTTGGGGATGCTTTTAATCTTAAAATATATGCAAATATCACTATTGAATTAAAGGTACCTTGGTTTTATATATGTCATATACAAGATCTATCCTAGGTCCCCCAGTGGTAGTGTGCCTTGTAACTGTAAGGAAAGATGTGATAAAAGAAGTTGTATTTGCCCAGGAAAGGGAAAAAATGCCAATTTCATTTTTTCCAAATGAGTCACAATGACTCCGTAGGCTAACATGGAGAAGTGTTATTAAAGTGTAACTATTGAAAGAAAGGAGCTATAATGATTCTTCAAAGTACAAAATGTATTCTAACATTATTTCAAAGAAAATAAGTAATGGACTTTCTTTTTCAGTAAGCCAAAATCCAGCCTTTCAGGTGCTCTCTTCTGGTTTGCCAGGCTGAGCCAAGCTGTCTTAATGAGGTGTGAAGTGTCCAGCCTTGAGACGAAGAATTTCCTTTGGAAGGAGAACTGCAAACTGAAGAGCATAAGGCATGACTGGGTGGAGGGGCCAAACTAGTCTTCAAAAATTGAATGACAGCCTCACCCCTAAATGCCAAACCCCCAATCAAATATGAGCCCCACTAAGTGGATTAATGAGGGGGCTGGAAGGGGAGTGTTAGGAAACCTTAGTCATACGAGTGGGTTGGCTTAGCCAGATCTAATTGTTCATGAGAGAGTTTCTCTATTTTGTATATTATGAGTATCCTGATTTCAGGGTCAATAATATACCAGACTTTGGAGGAAGTGGTCATACTTCACCTCATGGTACCCTGCATGCCAAATGGTAGGTGTGCCCTTTTCCCCCCCAGAAGTGTGAATACATCTGGTAGCATTGGCCAGCAACTCAAATCTGCTGCCTGAAACAAAAATGAGAAAAGGGACTGCTCTGCTTTGATCCGGATCTGTAAGGAAAGGATTGCACTCTGAGGGACTGCACATGCTGCACATTTTGGTACTACAACACTCATCCATAGGTCCCGGTGAGTTCTGATTAGTAGTGGGTGAGGTAACACCTTTATTGTAACCACTGGCCAGTGGGTTGGGTGACTTCTAAAAATGCCATGACCAAGGTGATATGCGGAGGCTGGATACCCAGTTGGGAATGTGCCTAGGGCACTGAACAAATGCCTCTTACTCAACTAAAACAAACTGGTCTGGAAGCAGCTCCTCCTATGACTGGAATGGAGGCAGGTTGGCTACAATTAGCCCTTGTTTCAAGTACTATAATTCCTCCGGCCCAAATTGGAAAATACCTATACATTTGCAGGCTTCAGCCTGGTAAAATTAAGTTACTGAAGTTCCTCAGCCCTCTCCAACTGCCCATGTTGATTAAGGATGATCTGTATACCTTATACCAGGACTTCTTAGCAAAAGGCCCAAGCCATTATTTATTTTTTGAGAGCAGTTTCATATCTCATTGAGACGAAAGCCTGATGGGTATAACAGCGACTGGATAGGCTAATGCAAATTAGCTCACTGGAGTTTCAAGCAGGTAAAGTGTTAGTTTTGACATGGTACCTTTCCTGTGTGTTTTGGTAAAATCCAAATTCACCAATTCAATGGATATTTACTAAATATCAAAAACAGTGGTTGAATGGACTTTGTACCGTATTGCAAATCAAAGTTACCAAAAATGGTATTTAACTTTGTAGTTGTTTTTCTCATTGAAATCACTGCAGTCCTAAACCATGGAACTCATGTTTAGGGCCTAGTCACTGTAGGATCATGCCACCCTTAAATTGATATATCTTCCTCTTTTTAATTCTATTGGCTCTAACATGTAGTTCACAAGGCACACTGAGGGTGAATTAATATTTCAAAGTAGAGTTTCTACCTGGCAATGAGGTTTATTTTGATAGATTCACATGGAGGTTTAAAGCCAGCTGCAGTCAGGATGAACATGTAGGCCTGACACCAAGTTTTACTTGTCACCCTAGTGAATAGCGAAATATGTGTTTCACTCCTCCTGAGATATTTAACTTCCATGCCACTGGTGTCTTTCCTGTACCATATACTGCGATCTTACTGGTAAGTTAAAAATATTCAAATTTGGGAATAGCCAATGTAACTATGTTTTAGGGAGTCAAAGCGCATGCACTGAGATCCAGTCAGCAGTGACCCAGTGTACAGAGTAAAAAAATACTGAATTACCGGTCAGCAAAAATTGGGGTTACCACTCAAAAAAAGCTATTTTCTAACAGTATGTTACAATTCTTTGTATATAATAGGTAGTAACAGCTTTTGCATCAAGAACACTTAAGGATTCTGAGCGCAACTACTCCACTATAGAGAAGGAAATCATTTTAAATTCATTCTATGGAGAGTCCCGTTTACCATAAGAACTGATCATAAACCTCTATTGCCCATGTTCTGTGCTAAATGCATCAAGAAATCTACCCCCTACATCTCTAAGTGGGTGTTGGGTCTACAAGGTTTTATCTATAACATGATATATGTCCCAGGTGACAGGAACCAGGTTGTAGAATGTTTGTCTAGACTTCCTATTGATGTTGAAGATTCCTACACTAATTCCTCTGATTACGCAGTTCTCTCCATAGACATTCCAGCTATCAGTAAGTATGAATGGGAGAAATGTGCCTTAAGGTCATCATTAGTGAGGGGTGGCCTTAGAATCTCAAGGAAGTTCCTGAGGACCTTAGAACTTTCTGGATTGTAAAGGATGAATTGTTTATCATTGATAACTACATACACAGGTGCAACAAGATCATATCACCCAAAGGCATGTACGAGCCTATTGAAGATACATTTTCCTTTTAAAAAAAAAATAGTTTTATTAAGTTTTACATTTCCTAACAATAATAAATCAAACAATTTTACATATAGCACAGACACTCGTCCAAAATGCACAAAGTAAATAGCAGAAACAAAAAACAATCAATGTTTTCAGTATGAAGGGATTAACATAAATACAGAATTCAAAATTCAAAGTTTTTACACATTCTTCTTCCACCTAATAATAGGTTCGCAAATACGTTTCCCAAGAATTCTACCTTTCTTCCCCTTCCTATCCAATTTCTTTTTCCAAATTATACACAGAAAGCAACTGAGCCAACCACTGATGAAAAGTTGGGGCTGCCTTATCCAACCATGTTGTTGCCACTCATATTTGCAGAACCGACATGGCCATAAATAAAAAGTATTGTAATGTACATTGGACGTCGCCCCCGCTTTGTCCAAAAAGGATTCAATAGCCCTATGTAGTGACTAGAGTTGCGGACAGGATGCAAAGATGTGGATTCTATCAGCATCAACGCTATTACACCGGGGACACATAGTACCTGTAGTACTCCCACACTGAGCTATCCTAGCAGGTTTATGATACATGGAATACATTGTTTTGTTATGTTGGGCCTGCAACCCTGCCAAGTGTAGTCTGCTCCAGTGCGAGAGAATCTTGAAAGCTATTCTGGTCCACCCCGAGCTTGTCTGCCCACTTCTTCCCATATTTTTCCGTTTATATTTAAGGCAGACAGCTCTGAATAAAATCTTCTAATAGAGCACTCCGCCCCAGCCTCAATAACATCCAAAACCCTTTTGTCTTACAAAACCTGGCAGAGCCTCCATGATTGTTTACTAGATAACTCCGGACCTGCAAATACTTAAAAAAATGATTGTTGTCGACACCATACATCTTCTGGATATCAGAGAACTGAAGTACTCCATCAACTCCCGTCAGATCACCAAATTTCCGAATCCCCTGTCATCCCCATTCAGTCATTACAGAGTCTGGAAATATTTCTCCCGGTAGAGAGATATTCCTTTCGATCCGAGTATAAACATTCAATATGCCCAGTCCCAGTTTTTTAAAAAAGGATGCCCATTTTTTATAAGCTGCCATCAGTGTCTTAAATCTAGTTATTTTCAAATAACTGGGATTGTTATATTTAAGAAAACAGTTCTCTGCATTCTCACCGATAGGTATCGAATATATGTCAGTTGAACATAGTTTAACCTGTGGATCTGAGGCATCACCCCGCAGCAGCCCACGCATGTACTGGAGGGCTGCTGCCCAATATTACATCCTGAAATCAGAAATCGCCCATCCTCCCCTGTCCCGGGAGAGAGTCATGAAACAAAGGGCTCTCCTGGTCTTTCCTTGTGCCCAGATAAATGTATTAATTGAGTGTTCGAGTGCAACAATCCATTTGCCCTCAAATATCAATGGGATTGTCCTAAATAGATAAAGGAACTTGGGTAAAATGATCATTTTCATGACATCGGCGCGCCCTACCAGGTAAAGATGGAGATTATTCATTCTATCAAGATCCTTCTTAACTTTATCAATTAGCGGTTCAATATTTCTATTCACAATTTTATCTAAGTCAGCTGATATGCTAATCCCTAAATACACGGCAGAATTGACCACCCTTATATCGTCACATACTACCTGACTATTCATAATACTCTGTTTCTTAGGGCCGTTTAATGCATAGCCAGAAATTCAGCCTAATAGCGCGGCCTCCCTTTCCACTTCCAGTATAGCGCCAGTAGGGGAAGGAGTCACTATCGCCATGTTGTTCGCAAAGCCCAGTGTTTTAAAGCTTTAGCCCTGAATCCTAATTGGTAAGATCTTCTCATTTGCTTCCAATTTGCCGATCACCGGGTGGATATACACTGCAAATAACAGGGGCGAACATGGGCACCCTTGGCGAGTGCCACATTTAATCTGCACCTCCGAGGTATTCCCTCCAATAATTCTGAGTCGGGCCATGGGAGATTGATAGAGTGCCTGGATTGCCTTAATAAACCCCTCCCCAATACCACACTGAGTCAGGGCTGTCCAAAGAAAGACCCAGGAGACCCGATCGAATGCTTTTTCTGCATCCAGAAACATAACTGCCATGGGATCTCCTGAGACTTCCATGGCATCAAAGGGAGTGATAACCTTTCGGACTTGCTGTGCAGTACCTCTCACTGGGATGAAACCATGTTGGGTAGAATTAACCAACTGTCCTATAATTTTATACATCTTGAGAGCCATTGCCTTGAGGTAAATCTTGGCTTCCGAATTCATAAGGGTTATAGGTCTATCAGACCCATGTTCCAAAGGGGGTTTGCCTTTTTTTGGTATCTCCATGATATCAGCGCCTGCCCACAACTTTGGGACACACTTTCCTAGTTGGGCCTGCAGGATTGTATCGACCAGATCGAAGCAAATTGCCACTTGAAATGTTTTATAAAATTCGGTGCGGATCTGGTCAGGCCCAGCAGCTGTACTCGAAGGAAGACTATTAAGGGCTGCAAAAATTTCCGCAGGAGTCAAGGGGACGTCTAGTGCCTCCCTGTCTCCTTTGGAAAGAAAAGGGCCAGAGACATCCCTGAGATACTGTTGAATATCTAAGAGGTCCCCTGGGTGCTCCACACTATATAGTCTGTCTAAAAACATCCCTGACCCCCCTCGGAGTCCAGAGCTATTCCTCACTTACCATCCGATATTTCTTTAATTTCTCCAGAGGCCGATCTCTGTCTTGTACGGACTGCAAGTATAAGTTCCACACGCTTGTTTAATTCATGGCATTGTTACCTTTTTGTTAAATAAGTTGCAACTGCTTTGATAGCGATACTTTCATTCAACTCTGCTTTGGCACATACACTTTTTAGGAGTATCTGATCCAGAGAGGCCCTGGAGAGGATTGCCAAATTGAATTCTTTCTCTGCATCCGAGACTGCTTTAACCAAATTATTTTTAACTCTAGTCCCCTCTTGTTTTGTTTATGAATACTGTAGCTTAGTATCCCCCCACGAATGCCAGCCTTGAAAGCGTCCCAGCTTATTCCAGAAGAAGTATTACCTCGACTAATCTCATAGAAAGCTACAATCTAGTCATTCATTAGCTTAACATAGCCTTCATGCTTAATTAACCCTCTTTCATAAGTCCATACCCGCTCCCACCTGTCATTTTTAATATTAAATACAGGGGATTATGGTCAGAGACAATCCGAGGAAGTTTCTCAATCTGAATTCTTACCAGTAGAGAGTTTGATATGAAAAAATAATCCAGACCTTATGCGGAGCGGAATAGTAAGTTCTGCCATTATCAAGTGGGTTCAAACGTGCCCACACATCTACTAAAGAATTATGGCGTGCCAGACTAACTATTGCGCGACATGTTTTTTTTGGGGGGGCTTGATAACGTTGCCCATGGTCTGTACCTAGGCCCCAAACAACATTTATGTTAAAATCGCCCAACAGTCTAACCGGCTCGGGCCAAGAAGCCAACTGTAAATCAAAAAATTCAAAGATACACGGGTCATCCTCTATTGATCAATATACTGATCCTATGGGAACTATTTCATCATTAATTATACACTCCTAAAGGACCCATCTACCCCATTGATTTTCCCTTTTTCTTTTAACTTTGACATCCTTTCTTTTGGACAAAATGGCCACCCCTCCGATCTTAGTCCCCTGTTTTGAATAACCAAGCAAAACAAATCCCAGCTATTCCATTAAATAACCCCTTATCCCTTCTACATGTGTCTCTTGGAGACAAACAAGATCAAGCCGCATTGATCTCAGGGTAGCCGCGACACGCTGCATTTTCCGATGGTCATTCAGACCGCATACGTTGATAGATGCAACCCTTGCATTCATTAAAATACATCAAATACCTGTCCCCACCAATTAACCAACCCATCACTACATGTTTTCCTTGTCCCTTCTGAAAATGTTTTCATTCTTTTACTAACACACCTTCTGTGACTGCCCACCCATCTCAGACGTCGTGCTGAGCTGTGCCATGTGAACCACCACCCTGCACCCAGCCCCTCCCCCTCCCCCCAGTTAAAACCTCCCCCCAAAAGCCCCCACAGATTAAACTGCAGCAGTCGCAACTCCTCCCCTCCTCGTGCTTCCACCCTCTATGTCCATAATGCCAGATATTCCTAGGGGATATACCTTCTAAGTACGGCGTACCTCCTGAGAAGACAAATACACTCTCCTTATCCTTCCTTCTGCTCCTTTAATTCAGCCAGATACTGTTGAGCCTCAATCTCAGAATGAAAACATTCTAACGTGACCTTTAACAATAATCTTGAGCCGGCTGGGTACAATAAGTAAGCCTCATGTTCGAGGCTCTGAAGAGGAGCAATTAGCTGTCTCAGCCTCCACGGTCTTTCCACAGTAACGTGGCAAAATCGGGGCAGGCAAAGAATGTAACCCTGTCGAACATGCGGGGAGGGCATATTAACACACCAACCCCCCCAAAGTAATTCATGCCTCTAGAGACACCATAGAGAACAAAATTACAGAAATAAGACTGGAGATCTCCCTTCTGCGTCAAGATATGCGCAATAAAGTGGAAGGATTGACCAAAACGGAAACCTACATCTTAGAAGTAGAAGACTCAACACATAAACTGAATTCCAATGTCAAAACTTGAAGGCCATTGTGAGAGAGGTAGCATGGAAAGGGGATGATGCTTAAAATTGAGCCTGCAGAAACAACCTCCTCGTCATCGGATTCCAAGAAGGACAGGAGGGCTCCGACCCAGTGGTGTTTGTGATGTCATGGTTATGCGACTCCCTCCCGGCGGTGAAGTTTTCATCCTGTTTTATCATCAAACAGGCAAATAGGATGCCCAATGCAAGACTGCTGCCTCGTGCCCCTCCGTGACCACTAATTCTGAAATTCTTGACCTACCAAGAACGAGACTCAATACTTAGAGAGGCATGCACAGAGGGAAATTCAAGCCTGCTAAGAAAAAGATAATGATTTTGCTGACTAATCTAAAGAAGTAAAGAAGATGAGGTACACATTCAACTTTCTTAAATTCAAGCTGAGACCTATTCAGATCCAATATATGTTTCTTTTCCCAGTGAATCTCAAGGTTATCTTCCAAGGTACCTCACGATTTTTTCAAACCCTGGAAGAAGCATGAGCCTGGAAAGAGGAGCGCCCCATGCTATGACGGTAAACGAGGACCAGCTTGTCACAATGAAATGAAAATGCGTTTTATATAGCGCGAAATAGTTGCCCAGAGGCGTCCAAGCGCTGAGATAGCGAGATATTCCAGCAGTAGAACCAATTGAAACAGAGAGAGAAAAGAGTTTATTTATTGAACAGAAAAGTTTTCGGGTGTTTCCTGGACGAGGTCAGATCTGGATTAGACCTTAATTGAAGGGGTAGGCTGTTCCACAGCTTAGCAGCGTTCAGGGTAAAAGAACGGCCACCTGATCTAGCCCGGTTGACTTTGGGCACTATAGCAAGGTACGCGCTAGCTGAGCGCAACTGTCTGCTAGGGAGGTATGGGGTGATTAGGGAACGATTGATCGCAGGGCCAGTTGCCCAGAATGACTGGTGGGCAATACAGAGGGATTTGAAAGCAATCCTATCTTTAACAGGAAGCCAATGCAATCTTGTTAATCCAGGCTTGGCGGAGGACCTATGAGGAATTTGAAGCAGGGTCCGGACTTCACAGTTTTGGATCACTTGTAACTTCCGCAATGTGAAGTCAGGAGCTCCCAAATAGAGTGCATTTCCGAAGTCCAGCCTAGAGTGGATCAGTCCCTGTACAACAATTTGCTTGGCTTGGAAAGGCAACAAGGGGAGAATCTTCCTCAGCATTCTAATAATACCAAAACAGGTAGCAGACAACTTAACAGCCTGATGGTCTAGCGTTAGGGCCCTGTCCAGCCAAATGCCCAAGCTCTTAATGGCATCCTTTGGTACTGGGGGGGGGACCCAGGCAGGCCGGCCAGATGGAGCTCAGCGAGGACGGGACCGAGCATCCCAGCATCATAACCTCTGTCTTGCCCCCATTGAGTTTGAGGCAAGACAGGGTCATCCAGCTGTTCACTTCGCTCAGACAGCCAGCCAAATCTACTATGGCCGTAGGGTCCTCAGCCTGCGTCAGAGAGACCACCAGCTGGGTATCGTCCGCATAGGTAACGATCTTAATACCATATGGGCGGACGATACCTGCCAGTGGTCTCATATAGACATTAAACAACGTCGGGCTGAGCGAGGATCCCTGCGGGACTCCACAGGCCAACGGTCTGCTGGTGGAGATGGTATTTCCCTCAAAAACCTGGAATGTTCTATTGGACAAAAATGACCTGAGCCATTTCAGCGCTCATCCTTGGATCCCGATATCATGAAGACGCTGCAGTAAGATCTCATGGTTTACAGTGTCAAAAGCGGCACTCAGATCGAGGAGGATGACTGCCACCGATCCTCCCCGATCTAAGATGCCTCTTGTTTCTTCCAGAACTGACAACAAAGCCGATTCTGTCCCATGTTTGGGGCGAAAACTGGTTTGTGACGGGTCAAGCAGTTGATGATTTTCCAGAAAATTAGTTAAAAGGTTGTTAATATATTTTTCCAATATCTTGCTGGTCCAGGGGAGCAGAGAAATAGGACGGTAGTTGTTAAAATATTCACGTCCATATTAGGTTTCTTCGCGAGTGCCCTCACCCTTGCTTGTTTCCATGCTGGTGGAACCATGTTGGTGGAGATTGAGCTATTAAGTACCTCCAACATGACCGGGAGGATAATGTGGTTAACTGCCTTTAAGGAGCTCGGAGGGGCAGGGTCACTAGGAGAGCCCGATTTGACCTGCGCTGTTAAAGTGGCCAAGAGGTCCAAGTGTAGCAAAGGAAACTCATCCAACACAGGTGGCAAATTGTCTGTTATATCCTGCTTGAAATGCTCCAGGATGTCAGCTGAGGCATTTGGGAGGATGGTTGGGAAGGATGAGTAGATGAGATCCACTTTATTATAAAAGAAATCAGCCAGCTCATTACATCGGACTTGTAGGTCGTCGCTATTTACAGGGGACTGGGGAAGTTCAGTGAGGCATTTTACTATCCGATAAATCCAAAGACGCAACCCCAAAATGGGAGCCCCAAACACAGAGAATAAGAAGGAGATGCCTACTTAAACGAGAACACAAGACACTGTTGAGATCTTACTGAAAGAAACCCAGTACAGGGCCGAGATACGCCAAACTGAAGCCAGGGGAAGACAATGCAATCAGGGGGAAAACACCCACAACAAACAATCGGATAAGAAATTCCTGGTGGACACGAACTGTGACCACCCACTCTTCAAGAATATCACTTGCATGGAAGATCAAGATGCGTAGACACAAAACGTGGAGAGTACGCTCCAACAGCACGCTAAGAGTGGCAAGAAAGGCTGAAACATGGGAAGGCCAAAGGCAGACAAACTGCAGAACTGCTACAGAATCCCCCACACTTGATTTTGCTCAGTGCGCTCTGAGTGGAATACTTTTTTTGAAGCCCAAATTCCTCATTCTTTTGGATAGAATTTAGCGGGTTGGAGGGCAGGGGCAGGACTACAGACCGCTCAAACTGAACTTATGCCAAGTTGTCATGTTGACAGTTCAGGGAATAGGGGTTGGTAATGGGAGAGAGTGGGGTGGAGGGGTTAGGTTTAGGGGTAAAAAGCTTTATAGTTTAATCATTTAGTACGTTTCTAATACAGCCAGTGGCAGATTTAAGGTCCACAGACAAGAATAGAGGGAAAGAGGACATCAGACAGACCCACCCGTGCATAAACTGAAAATCATGGGATACACACACAATGAGTGTTGACACATACTCAGCATTGTCATAGAATGTTATTGGACTCTGTAGAAAGATCAAGAGGGGGTTAGTTACCAGATACATCAAGAGACTTAAACCTGACATTGTCTTTTTACAGGAAACCCACTTGCTGGGGTACATTCTGTGACTTCACTGGAAGAGGGACATACACAACCCTGGCCCACACAGAGTTTTCTGAAGGGGTGCAAAGTGTCCCCATACTACTTAAAAAATCCCCCCCTTTCACAACTAAAATCTGGACAGAACCCAAATGGGACCTTTGTTGCTGTCCAGAAGTCCAGGGACGACGTGTACTCACATTAATTTGTGTTTACCTCCCGCAACAACTGCATTCCTAATCCCTTGATACAATTGCTAAAATACTAATAGGCTCAGGCCCATCCACACCCATCACTGTCCCCACTCGCTGGCGAAGTTTGTGGGGCTGCTATGACTGACTGACCTCTGGAGACAATAACACCTGCTAGAACGCATTTATTCCTATTTTTCCTGAGCCACATAGTCTTTTCTAGACTCGACTACTTCTTTACCCGGCAGGTAAAATACGAACGGTGGGTAGGATGAAATACCTAGCAAGTGGCATTTCAGACCACTCGCCATTGCGGTTCACAGTAGGGGGTGGGGGGAATAGGCAGTAATCAGACTGGAGACTGAATGCCTGGGAGCTTCACAACAAAACAGTAATGGGAGTCATTAGAACAGAAACTGAGCTATTCTTCCAAGAGAATAAGGGCTCAGTAGCTTCAAATGGAACCCTCTGGGAGGCCTACAAGACGGTGCTTCGGGGTACAGTGCATGATGAAACCCACCAAATAGAAACCCTAGACTATAAACTCTTGGAATTAGAGATAAACTTTACCCCAGATACAGAGGCTGCCCTGTTGAAACAGCCAGTAGTCACACTTAGAGAGATCCGTGCCCTAACGGAACGAGAGGTGCAGACCCAAATTCAGAATACACAACATAGACTCTACAAGACAGGTGACAGAGCAAGGAGACTCCTAGCCTGGTTGGGCAGAAGTAAAAGAGAGATGAGCTGGGTGACCCAGATGCACGAAACAGATGAACTACGCACGTCCGCACACTCCATAGTGGGTGCTTTTGCACACTACTACACAGAGCTGTTAGAGGCTAGACCACTTGCAGACAACATGCAAATAATAGATTATCTTAGCAATATAGACATGCCTCCCCTGCAGCAGGAAGAAAAGGAAGCCTTAGAGGCAGATATTACCCTAAAGTGCAAGACGGTATAAATAAACAAAAATCGGGGAACACTCCAGTGCCACACAGTGTGCCAGTAGGTTTTTTAAACAAAATGTTAGCCTGGTAGCCACTCACTTACTTAATATGTTCCAGGCGGCATTGGAAGAGGGGGAGTTGCCACTGGATTTGTGTCAAGCCTCAGCGTTGTTTATAACAAACCCAGGTAAGCAACCAGAGGGTTGCCGCTCCTACCTCCCAATATCATTGCCAAACACTGAAGCCAAGATTTTGGCCTCTATTTTAGTGTCCCGACTCTTGACTGTTATCACATCATTGGTATACAGTGACCATTCGGGCTTTATGCCTGCACATGCCACGTGCCTCAATCTCCGCCGACTTGCCAACTGGCTAGACACAGTGAAGGACAGACCTATCCTGTATATCCTTCTGTCTATAGATGCGAGAAAGGCTTTTGGCAGTGTTCATTGGCTGTTCATGAGACAAGTCCTAGTAAAATTTGGATTTGTTCAAGGATTCATGGCTTGGGTTGAACTATTGTATACTAACCCCAGGGCAAGGATAAACGTAATTGTAGTAAGGTCAGCTGGCTTCCCCATTCTGAGGGGAACTTGACAAGGCTGCCCCTTGTCACCCCTGTTCTTTTGATTGGCCTTGAAGCCGTTGGCATGCTGTGTCAGGACCCACCCAGAATTAAGGGGTGTCCGGGATATCGGAGACTTACTTGTTGATGGATGGATTTCTCTATGTGCGGATGAGATTTTGCTCTACATGACTATCCCAGATACAACGCTCCCCCATGATACTACACCTGGTCAAATAATATAGCAACCATGTAGGATATAATATCATCTGGGGGACGTTGAGTCTTTACCCCATGGGAGGCTCCAAAGAAATATACTCTCTACCAGAGCAACTGAGCATTACGAGAGCATATTTGCATCAAAATGGAATTGGTTGGAATCTCCCAATCTAATAATAACTTTTGGATTTCTTGTTTACTGTGTGATCTAGTTCCTATTACTAGCAAAGTGATAACCCTGAAGAAATCAAGTAAGTACTGCCTCACCCTGTTATTAAGACTTGAAAGCAATATGATACAGAATGCAAAAGAATAATCTAGCACTAAATGTCTCTGATTGTCCTAAAGTATTTTTAAAAGAATCGTTTCACAATTATGCTTTTCATAACCTCTCTTGTATGGTTACAGATACCCCAGTGGGACCAGTGAGATGATGTTAGAGTACATTAGAAATTCCTACTTAAAATGATTGCATGTAGAGCATTACTCCAATACTTTTCAGAGTTTTTATCGTCAACTGCAGCTTTGCACCCTTTTTTTGTGATAAAGCACCAAAACATCCTTACTCAGAGCATGTGCTTTGAAAAGCAGTACATCTTCCTTCTCTGCCCTTTGTTTTTTTCATTACCAGAAAAAGAATGAAAGGGGCTGATACCTCCACCAAAACTTCCTGACAGAATATTAAACTGACATGCTATGCAGGTGTGAGGTGGATATACTTTTTGAGAACTTCCTTCTAAGAGACACACTAGATTTGCCACAAATCTAATATGATGACTCTGATAAAACTGCAACGAGTGTGAAGTTAGGGATTTTGAGAAACAAGGATCTGCTCGATTTTTTCTCACATTTTGACTACTAGATGCTGGTTTTCCTGTCTCTGATTGGACACTGGGCTCTGCTGACCCGGCCCAGGGAGTGTGCTCCGATTAAAATTGCATGATAATTAGGTATAACTACAATTATTTGCTGACATCCTCTCTGAAAGTCCCAAGGAAGTGGTAAGGCATGTTGGTCTAGAGGCCTGGTCAATTTAATGTACTTAGGTATGCATTACTGTTGTGCATGTTGACATTTTCGAGGCTGCTTTTAATCTAAAATTATATGCAAATATGACTATTCAATTAAAGGAACTAACCAAGTTTCAAAATACCTTGGTTGTGTATAAAAGTCAAATGTAAGGTCCCCTCTAGGTCCCCCAGTGGTAAAGTGCCATGTAACTATGAGAAAAGATATGATAAAATAAGTTGTATGTGCCTTGGGAAGGGAAAAAATGCCAATTTCATTTTTTGCCAATGAGTCGCAATGACTCAATAGGCAAAAGTAGGAAAATGTTATTAAAGTGTAACTATTGAAAGAAAGGAGCTATAATGAAGCTTCAAAGTATTGCAATGTATTCTAACTTTCACAGAAAATACGTTATGGAATATTTCTTTTCAGTAAGCCAAAATCTAGCCTTCTAGGGGCTCTTTTCTGGTTTGCCAGGCTGACCCAAACTGTCTTAATGAGTTGGGCAGAGGCCTGCATTGAGACAAAGAATTTCCTGTAAGAGGACAACTGCAGACTGCAGAGCATTAGGCAGGAAGGGTTGTACGGGCATAACTAATATTCAAAAATAAAAATCACAGCCTCACCCCTAAATCCTGCACCTCCAGTCAAATAGGAGCCACACAAATTTGATTAGTGAGGGGGTTGGAAGGGGAGTGTTAGGAAACCATAGTCTTACCAGTGGGTTGGATTTGCCAGATACTACTGTTCTGGAGAGAGTTTCTCCATTTTGGATACTAGAAGAATAGTAATTTCTGGGTCAAGAATATGCCACACTTTAGATGAAGTGATCATATTCCACCTCGTGGTACCCTGCATCACATTGGTAAGTGTGCCCCGCTGCTTTTAAACCCAGAAATGTGAATAAATATGGGAGTGTTGTCCAGTAAGTCAAATCTGCTGCCTAAAATAAAAAAGAGAAAAAATGACTGGCCTGCTTGGATCCTCAGCTGTACTTAAAGGATTGCATTCTGAAGAACTGCACCCGCTGCACATTCTCTGCACATTCTGGTACTGCAGCACTCATTCATCCATAGATCCAGATGAGTTCTTAATATTAATTGGTGAGGTGACACCTTTGTTGTAACCACCATCCAGGGGTTTGGGTGACTTCTGAATATGCGCTGATCAATATGTAAGGCGGAGGCTGGATACTCAGTGGGGAATGTGCATAGGTAACTGAACAGATACCTCTTACTCAGCTAAAAGAAACACGTTCTGTAAGCAGCTACTCCTATGACTGAAATGGAGGCAGTTTGGCTTCTATTAGCCCTCGTTTCAAGTGCTATACTTCCCCATGCCCAAATTTTAAAAAAACTATAGATTTGCAGGCTTCACCCTTGTACAATTGAGTTTCAGAAGTTCCCTCAGCCCTCTCTACCTGCCCTTCATATGAGAGGATGATATGCACACCTTATACCTGGACTTTTTGCCAAATGCCCAAGCCATTATTTCTTTTCTGAGAGCCGTTTCACATCTCATCGAGAGGAAATCCTGATGGGAATGGCAGCGAAAGCCCACACAGTGTTTTCCCCAGGGGTGCAAGGTGTCACCATATTAATTAAGAAATCTTCCCCCTTACACACAACTAAAATCTGGACAGACCCCAATGGGACCTTTGTTGCTGTCCAGGAGTACTGGGGACAATGTGACCTCACATTAATTTGTGTTTACACCCTGCTACAACTGCAATCTCAATCCCTTGATACAATTGCTAAAATACTACTAGACTCAGGCTCATCCACACACATCACTGGAGGTGATTTCAGATGTAGTGGATTCTAGCCTTGAATGCACACACATTGCCGCAGGAACTGGTGTTTCCACCCCGCTGGCGGAGTTTGTGAGGCTGCTAAGACTGACTGATCTCTGGAGACAAAAACACCTAGTAGACCGCACTTATTCCTATTTTTCCTGAGCAACATGTAATACCTAGCAAGGGGCATTTCAGGCCAATCACTATTGTGTCTGACAGTAGGGGGTGGAGGGAAAAGGCAGCGATCAGACTGGAGACTGAATGCCTAGAAGCTTCACGACAAAACAGTATTGGGAGGCATTAGAACATAAATTGAGCTATTCTTACAAGAGAATAAGGGCTCACTAGCATTACATGTCACCCTCTGGGAGGTCTTCAAGACGGTGCTTAGGTGTGGAGTGCATGATGCCATAGCGCATAAGCGCAGGGAAGAAACCCACCAAATAGAAAGCCTAGAAAATAAGCTCTTGATATTAGAGAGAAACATTACCCCAGATACAGAGGCCGTCCTTTTGAACCAGCCAGTAGTCACACTTAGGGAGATCCGTGACCTAACCGAACAAGAGGTGCGGACCCAAATTCAGAATGCACAACATAGACTCTACAAGACAGGAGATAGAGCAGGGAGACTCCTAGACTGGTTGTGCAGAAGGAAAAGTGAGATGAGCTGGGTGACCCAGATACACGAAACGGATGAACGACCCACATCCGCACACGGAGCTGTTAGAGGCGTGACAACTGACAGACGACATGCAAATAATAGATTATCTTAGCAATATAGATATGCCTCCCCTGCGGCTAGAAGATAAGGAAGCCTTAGAGGCAGATATTACCCTAAAGTGCAAGATGCTATAAATAAACAAAAATTTG
The DNA here is from genome assembly GCF_964261635.1 of Lissotriton helveticus. Classification (NCBI taxonomy): domain Eukaryota; kingdom Metazoa; phylum Chordata; class Amphibia; order Caudata; family Salamandridae; genus Lissotriton; species Lissotriton helveticus. The sequence goes on along the minus strand of NC_136063.1, from coordinate 117,504,410 downwards.
GAAAACTCCAGGTGCCATTGGAATTTTTTAAGCAAAATGCTAGCCTTGTAGCCACTTACTTACTTAATATGTTCAGGCGGCATAGGAATTGGGGGAGTTTCCAATGGATCTATGTCAAGCCTCAGTGTTGGGTATAGCAAAGTCAGGTAAACACCCAGAGCGCTGAGGCTCCTACCTCCCACTATCATTATCAAACACTGAAACCAAGATTTTGGCCTCCATTTTAGTGACACAAAATTTGAACATTATCACATCATTGGTATACCGCGACCAATCGGGTTTTATACCTGCACATGCCATGTGCCTCAATCTCCGCCGACTTGCCAACTGGCTAGACACAGTGAAGGACCTATCCTGCATATCCTTTTGTCTTTAGAAACGAAAAAGGCCTTTGACACTATTCATTGGCCGTTCATCAGACAAGTCCTAGTAAAATTTGGATTTGGTCAAGGATTCATGGCTTGGGTTGAACTATTGCATACTAACCCCAGGGCAAGAATAAAGGTCAATGTAGTAAGCTCAGCTGGCTTCCCCATTCTGAGGGGAACCTGACAGGGCTGCCCCTTGTCACCCCTTCTCTTTCCATTGGTCTTGAAGCCGCTGGCATGCAGGGTCAGGACCCACCGAGAATTAAGGGGTTTCCGGGATATTGGAGGCTAACTTGTTGATGGACGGATTTCTCTATATGGGGATGATATTCTGCTGTACATGACTAACCTAGATACGACGCTCCCCCTGATACTACACCTGGTCAAATGATATAGCAACAATGTAGGATATAATTTCAACTGGTGGAAGTTGAGTCTTTACCCCATCGGAGGTTCCAAAGAAATACACTCTAGCAGAAAACCTGAACATTACGAAAGAGTATATTTGCATTGAAATGTAATTGGTTGGAATCTCCCGATCTAATAATAACTTTTGGATTTCTTCTTTACTGTGTGATCTAGTTCCTACTACTAGCAAAGTGATAACCCTGAAGAAACCAAGTAAGTACTGCATTACTGTGTTAATAAGACTTGAAAGCATTATGATACAGAATGCAAAAGAATAATATAGCACGAAATGTCTCTGATTGTCCTGAAATATTTTAAAAACAATCCTTTCACAATTGTGCTTTTCATAACCTCTCTTGTATGGTTACAGTTGCCCCGGTTGGCCCAGTCAGATGATGTTAAGAGTACATTAGAAATTCCTATTTAAAATGATTGCATGTAGAGTATAATTCCAATACTTTTTAGAGTTTTTATCGTCAAAAGCTGCTTTTTACATTTTTTTGTGATAAAGCACCAAAACATCCTTACTCAGAGCATGTGCATAAAAAAATACATCATCCTTCTCTGCCCTTTGTTTGTTTCATTACCACAAAAATAATGAAAGGGGCAGATACCTCTACCATAACTTCCTGACAGAACTTTAAACTGACATGCTGTGCAGGTGTGTGGTGCAGATAATTTTTGAGAACTTCCTTTACAAGAGAAAAGCATGCAATGTCTTTCGTAGATTTTGACACACTACATATGCCACAAATCTAATATGATGACTTGGATTACACTGCAACGTGTGTGAAGTTATGGATTGCAAGAATAAAGTATCAGTTAGATTTGTACTCCCATTTTGACTATTAGATGCTGTTTTTCTGACTCTGATTGTACACTGGGCTCTGTAGTCCAGGCCAAGGGAGTGAGCTCTGATTAAAAGTGCATGGTAATTAGGTATAACTACAATTCTTACTGACATCCTCTCTGTAAGTCCCCATGAAGTGGTAGGGCATTTAGGTCCAGAGGCCTAGTCGATTTAATATACTTAGGTATGCATTACTGTTGTACATGCTGTCATTTTCAAGGCTGCTTTTAATCTTAAATTATATGCAAATATGACTATTTAATTAAAAGTACTAACAAAGTTTCAAAATACCTTGGTTGTATATATGTCACATGTAAGGTTCCCCCTAAGTCCCCCAGTGGTAGAGTGCCTTGTAACTATGAGGAAAGATATGATAAACGAAGTTGTATGTGCCCTGGTAAGGTAAAAAAAAATGGCAATTTCATTTTTTGCCAATGAGTCACAATTACTCCCTAGGCTAACATAGTAAAATGTCATTAACGTGTATCCATTGAAAGAAAGGAGCTATAATGATGCTTCATAGTATTGAAATGTATTCTAACTTTCACAGAAAATACGTTATGGGGTTTTCCTTTTCAGTAAGCTAAAATCCAGCCTTCCAGGAGCTTTTTCCTGGTTTGCCAGGCTGAGCCAAGCTGTCTTAATGAGTTGTGTAGTGACCCGCATTGAGACAAAGAATTTCCTATGAGAGGAGAACTGCAAGCTTAAGAGCTTAATGCAGGAAGGGGATGTTGGGGCAAAACTAATCTTCAAAAATAAAAATGACAGCCTTAGGGAGATCCGTGCCCTAACCAAAGGAGAGGTGCGGACCCAAATTCAGAATGCACAACATAGACTCTACAAGGCAGGAGATAGAGCAGGGAGACTCCTCGCCTGGTTGTGCAGAAGGAAAAGAGAGATGAACTGGGTGACCCAGATAAATGAAACGGATGAATGAGAAAAGCCCGCACACTCCATAGTGGGTGCTTTGCACACTACTACACGGAGCTGTTAGAGGCGTGACAACTGACAGACGGAATGCAAATAATAGATTATTTTAGCAATATATATATGACTCTCCTGCGGCTAGAAGATAAGGAAGCCTTAGAGTCAGATATTACCCTAAAGTGCAAGATGCTAAAAATAAACAAAAATCGGGGAAAACTCCAGGTGCCATTGGAATTTTTTAAGCAAAATGCTAGCCTTGTAGCCATTCACTTACTTATTATGTTCAGGCGGCATAGGAAGAGGGGGAGTTTCCAATGGATCTATGTCAAGCCTCAGTGTTGGTTATACCAAACTCAGGTAAACACCCAGAGCGCTGAGGCCCCTACCTCCCAATATCATTATCAAACACTGGAACCAAGATTTTGGCCTCCATTTTAGTGACACAAAATTTGAACATTATCACATCATTGGTATACTGCGACCAATCGGGCTTTTTACCTGCACATACCACGTGCCTCAATCTCTGCCGACTTGCCAACTGGCTAGACACAGTGGAGGACAGACCTATCCTGCATATACTTCTGTCTTTAGACACCAAAAAGGCCTTTGACACTATTCATTGGCCGTTCAGGAGACACGTCCTAGTAAAATTTGGATTTGGTCAAGGATTCATGGCTTGGGTTGAAATATTGCATACTAACCCCAGGGCAAGAACAAAGGTCAATGTAGTAAGCTCAGCTGGCTTCCCCTTTCTTTGGGGAACCTGACAGGGCTGCCCCTTGTCACCCCTGCTCTTTTAATTGGTCTTGAAGCCGCTGGCATGCCGGGCCAGGACCCACGCAGAATTAAGGGGTTTCCGGGATATCGGAGGCTAACTTGTTGATGGACGGATTTCTCTATATGCGGATGACATTCTGCTCTACATGACTAACCCAGATACGACGCTCCCCCTGATACTAAACCTGGTTAAATCATATAGCAACAATGTAGGATATAATATCAACTGGTGGAAGTTGAGTCTTTACCCCATGGGAGGTTCCAAAGAAATACACTCTCTAGCAGTAAACCTGAACATTACGAAAGAGTATATCGAAATGTAATTGGTTGGAATGTCCCGATCTAATTATAACTTATGGATTTCTTCTTTACTGTGTGATCTAGTTCCTACTACTAGCAAAGTGATAACCCTGAAAAAACCAAGTAAGTACTGCATCACCATATTAATAAGGCTTCAAAGCATTATGATACCGCATGCAAAAGAATAATATAGAACAACATGTCTCTGATTGTCCTGAAGTATTTTACAAACAATCCTTTCACAATTGTGCTTTTCATAACCTGGGTGGGCCCAGTCAGATGATGTTAAGAGTACATTAGAAATTCCTACTTAAAATTATTGCATGTAGAGCATTACTCCAATACTTTTCAGAGTTGTTATCGTCAACTGCTGCTTTGTACCTTTTTATGTGATAAAGCACCAAAACATCCTTACTTAGAGCATGTCCTTTAAAAAACAGTACGTCTTCCTTCTCTGCCCTTTTTTTTTCCTTTACCAGAAAACGAATGAAAGGGGCAGATACCTCTACCATAACATCCTGACAAAATACTAAAGTGACATGCTGTGCAGGTGTGAGGTGGATATACATTTTGAGAACTTCCTTCTAAGCATGTAATGTCTTTCATAGATTTTGACACGCTACATATGCCACAAATCTAATAGGATGACTCGGACAAAACTGCAACGTGTGCGAAGTTAGGGATTTTGAGAAACAAGGAGCTGTTCGATTTTTACTCCCATTTTGACTACTAGATGCTGGTTTTCTGACTATGATTGTACACTAGGCTCTGCTGACCAGGCCCAGGGATTGTGCTCCGATTAAAAGTGTATGGTAATTAGCTATAACTACAAATCTTACTGACATCCTCTCTGTAAGTCCCCAGGAAGTGGTAGGGCTTGTAGGTCTAGAGGCCTAGTTGATTTAATGTACTGAGGTATGCAGTGTTGTTGTGCATGCTGTACTTTTCGAGGCTGTTTTTAATTTTAAATTATGTGCAAATATGACTATTCAAATAAAAGTACTAAACCAGTTTCAAAATACCTTGGTTGTATACATAAGTCACATGTAAGGTCCCCCCTAGATCCCCCAGTGTTAAAGTGCCTTGTAACTATGAGGAAAGATATGATAAAAGAAGTTGTATGTGTCCTAGAAAGAGAATAAAATGGCAATTTAATTTTTTGCCAATGAGTCGCAATGACTTCATAGGTTAACATCGGATAATGTTATTAAAGTGTAACTATTGAAAGAAAGGAGCTATATTGATGCTTCGAAGTATTGAAATTTATTCTAACTTTCACAGAAAATACGTTATTGGATTTTCCTTTTTAGTAAGCCAAAATCCAGCCTTCCAGGGGCTCCCTCCTGATTTGCCAGGCTGAATAAAGCTGTCTTAATGAGTTGTATAGTGGCCTGCATTGAGACAAAGAATTTCCTGTGAGAGGAGAACTGCAAGCTGCAGAGCATTAGGCAGGAAGGGTTGTAGGGGCAAAAGTAATCTTCAAAAATATAAATGACAGCCTCACCCCTAAATCATTCATGCCCAGTCAAATAGGAGCCCCACAAAATTGATTAGTAAGGGGACTGGAAGGGGAGAGTTAGGAAGCCATAGTCTGACCAGTGGGTTGGCTTAGCCAGATCCAACTGTTCTGGAGAGAGTTTCTCTATTTTGTATATTAGAAGTATATTGATTTCTGGGTCAAGAATATGCCACACTTTAGAGGAAGTGATCATATTCCACCTTGTGGTACCCTGCATCACATTGGTAGGTGTGCCTTGCTGCTTTTAAACCCAGAACTGTGAATACATTTGGGAGTGTTGTCCAGCAACTCAAATCTGCTGCCTAAAACAAAAAAAGAGAAAAAGGACTGGCTTGCTTGGACCCTGATCTGTACCCAAAGCATTGCATTCTGAAGAGCTGCACCTGCTGCACATTCTGGTACTGCAGCACTCATTCATCCATAGATCCAGATGCGTTTTTAATAATAGTAGATGAGGTGACACCTTTGTTGTAACCACCAGCCAAAAGGTTGGGTGACTTCTGAATACGCGCTGACCAATGTGTAAGGCGGATGCTGGATAACCAGTCAGGAATGTGCCTAGGGATACCTCTTACTCAACTTAAACAAGCACGTTCTGTAAGCAGCTCCTCCTATGACTGAAATGGAGGCAGTTTGGCTCCTAATTGCCCTGGTTTCAAGTACTATATTTCATCATGATCAAATTGAAAATAACCATAGATTTGCAGGCTTTCCCCTTGTAAAATTGAGTTTAAGAAGTTCCTCAGCCTTCTCTACCTGCCCTTCATATGAGAGCATGATTTGCATACTTTATACCTTGACTTTTTGCCAAAATGCCCAAGCCATTATTATTTTTCTGAGAGTCGTTTCACATCTCATTGATAGGAAAGCCTGATGGGGATGGCTCGACTGGATATGCTAATGCTAATTAGTTCACTGGAGTTTCAAGCATGTAAAGTGGAAGTTTTGACCCAGTACCTTTCCTGTTGTTTTTTGTAAAATCCAACTTCACCAATTCAATGGATATTTACTGACTTGTGTTTTTTCTTCTCATAGAAATCACTGCAGTCCTAAACCATGGAACTAGCATTTTGGGGATTGTTACTGTAGGATAATACCACCATTAAATTCTTATATCTTCCTCTTTTTTAATTATATTTGCGCTAACAGGTAGTTAACACGGCATACTTAGAGTTAATTAATGTTTCAAAGCAGAGTTCCTACCTATCAATGAGGTATATTTTGGTGTAGTCCCATGGATGTTTAAAGCCACCTGCAGTCAGGCTACACATGTAGGCCTGAAGCCATGTTTTACTTGTTAGCCTAGTGATTAGCAACATATCTGTTTCACTCCTCCTGTGATATTTAACTTCAATGTCACTGGTGGATCCTGCACCATATACTGTGCTCTTTCTGAGAAGCTAACAATATTCAAATTTGGAATAGCTGATGTGACTATGTTTTAGGGAGTCAAACTGCATGAACTGAGATCCATTCAGCAGTGCCCCAGTGCGCAGAGTAAAAAAAGGAAATAAAAGTCAGCAAAAATAGGGGTTACCACCCAGTAGGAAGAGGCACAGTGAGTTTGTACAAGGCTGTGAGGAAGACCTTGAGAGTTAAAATGTGTTGCCTCCTAATTGCCGCTTCTAAGTAGCCCTTGATATTGTCATTAGCTCATCAACTCTGCACTATTTTTTTGTCCAAGTCTTTATCCATTGCTAAGATGCACACCGTACTCTGCTGTGGTTGATCACATTATACTGTTTGCTATCCTTAAAACCTGTTCAATAATTATCAATATAACCAAGTGCATCATTACTTATCTCTAATCCTAAAATATCAGTAGGCTGATAAAATTGCATGGTGAGCAAAATAATGATGGATTAAACCCAGATCTGTACTGGGGGTGAATGTTTTGCCAATGTGCAACATTTCGTCCATCATCTTGTGTGTTTTGCTGTTTGCTCTATGTGGGAAGGGTATGCCCACACGTTGGTCCCGTGCTCACTACGCCACTGGAGTCAAGTTATCCTGGCTGATGACGGATGATAGCCAGAAACTGGTCCTAGGATGCTTCATTCCGGTCCAGGGAAGACATGGCTTCGCAGTTCGGGCTAGACTGTTCCCATGGGGCACAGTGTCAACGCTGATTTGCATATGGCCATGTCTGAACTGAGGTGGTGTGGTGAGCAAAATAAAATGGATTAAACCCAGATCTGTGATGGAGGTGGATGTTTTGCCAATGTGCAACATTCCGTCCATCATCTTGTGTGTTTTTTCTGTTCGCCCTATGTGGGAAGCATATGCCCAGACGTGGGTCCTAGGCTCACTATTCCACTGGAGTCAAGCTATCCTGGCTGATGATGGCTGATAGCCAGAAACCGGTCCTAGTATGCTTGATTTCGGTCCAGGGAACACATGGCTTGGCAGTTCGTGCTGGACTGTTCCCTTGAGGCACAGGGTAAAGGCTGATTTGCCTATGTCCATGTCTGAATTGGGGTGGCGTGGTGAGCAAATTAACAATGGATTAAACCCAGATCTGTGACTGGGGGTGAATGTTTTGCTAATATGCAACATTCCGTCCATCATCTTGTGTGTTTTACAATATAAACTACAACATTCCTCCCACTCAAATAAACCTTGATCTTTCCAGTTAACCAACATTTCATTGCACCTTGAATAAGATGACTGTACCTCTGATTTATTACTTAGCATATAACATAGAGGAACAATCATTTAATTGGCGATGTCCTTCACTCAAGTAGTCCACTTTCACCCAAACCACAACATTTCCACCTTTGTCTGAACATCTAATAACTATAGAGGTATAACTTTTCAAACTTTCGATTGCTAAATTTTTCCTTGCGCTTCCATTTCTTTTATATCTCATTTTTTCAGATCCGAAACCACACTTTTCTCAAACACTTCCAATGCACTATGTATGTTTGGTATAAATGTAGATTTGGGTTTAACGTTACTGAAAGCCAATGTATCCACAGGTATTTGTAATGTACAAATGGACCCCTGTGGGACTCTTCAGGTGGTAGGTGTAGGGTCGGAGAGGAAAGGGCGGAGCCTGACCCGCTGCGTTCTGCCGGAGAGAAAGGAGCAGATCCAGTTGAGGGCCTTGTCTTGGATCCCTGCATTGTGGAGTCTGCATATTAGTGTACGGTGCAGGACTGTGTCGAACGCCGCTCAGAGATCGAGGAGGATGAGGGCTGCTGTTTCTCCTTTGTCCAGTAGGGTGCGTATGTCGGCTGTTGCAGTGAGGAGGGCGGTTTCTGTCCTGTGTTTTTTTGAGAACTCGGATAGGGAGGATGCTGTGCTCTTCGATGGATGTGGCGAGTTGGCTGTTCGCTCTTCTCCATCCTGCATGCTCTTATCCAAAGCATGAGCAAATTCAACAGATTTAGTTATGAGTTGAGAAATAGTCATCAGCATTCTGATTCTTCAATGACAGCCCGCAGCGCTAAACTGATCCGTTCATTTATATGCATCACTATTGTGTAACCTAACACAATGATGTAAATAAAATCTATATACAGTTATACATAAGTTCTCCGTTGAAACTACAATCAACAACACCACATTGTAAAATTAGACTGGATTTCAACTTAACTTTGCTTTCTACTCGGTACATAAGTACAGCCCTCAATTACTGCATTGCTTGTGTGAACTCTCCCATTGTGTTTTGAAAAGGCTTATTTCTTGCTGAAGTGAAGCAAAAATAAGTTGGCAGCGTGGGCCCAAATGTAAATAAGATTTTCATCTTTATAAAAGAATACATCTTTCCATCCTTAGATCTATTGACTTTGTTGAGCACGCCCTCACATCAAACTAAGATAAGGAACTCCTTGTTGGACCATAATCGAAACACAGATTTGTTGCCCTGTCAAAATACAAAAGCCCAGAGTTATCATTTGATTCTTGTGTCTTTAGAGATCAAGTATGTCTAACATGATTTAAAACCACAAATAAAAAAGAAATACTTAAGATTCAGGTTTTTCTACATCTCATTACTACAGAGGTTTGACGGATCATTGACATCTCGAGGAGCTGAACATCAGTATTATAGATTCTGAGGGTATAAGGAAAAACACTAGAGCATATAATTTGTCTCTGCCCAAAACTATTTCATCGACACAGGAAGTATTTATGTGACTCTTTTAATTCTGCTAATGTCTGAGGGACTGATGAGGCCATAAGAACCTGTTTTGCTCTACATACTGATGCCTTTGTATCCAAGTTTATCAAATTTTTGGATTTAGTTTTAACCAGATAAATTAATCTGTAATGTAATGTAAGTAAGCTTTTATAGAGCGCAGCTATCACTCCAAGGAGCATCTTGGTGCTGTAGCCCGTAACCTAGGATGGAAATAGGCCGGAAAAAACTACTCACACTTCAGTCCCATCTTCGCCTGTATCCTTATGTTTATACCAGAGTCATACATGCTGTATCCGGGAGGTTGAAGATCCAAGTCTTCAGGGCCTTACTAAATTGGTTTTCAAAGGGGATTTGTCGCAAATTGGGTGGAAGCTTATTCCAAGCCCTGGCACCCAGTACTCCGAGAGATTTTCCTCCCTTCGTGGATAACCTGAACTTGGGGATCAGCAGCAGGTTCATGTTAGAGGACCTGAGGGTACGAGACAGTACATAACGTCTGAACCGGGTTAGAAAATACTTGGGTCCTTGCTGATGGTATGCTCCGAAAGTGATGACCAAGATTTTGAACAGTACACGTTTGTGGATAGGCAGCCAGTGCAAGGTCCTAAGCACAGCCGAGGCAGATGATCTCCTTGGCCAGTTCAGGACCAGACCGGCGGCAGCGTTCTGGACCATCTGTAGCCTATGCAGGACTGATCTATTTAATCGTGCATATAGGCTGTTACAGTAGTCCAGACGAGATGTTATAAGCGCTACCGCCACCGTCTTCCTGGCTGCCAGTGGAAGAGAATCAAAGAATTTTCTGAGTCCTCTGATGATAGTGAAACAGGACCCTGCCACAGCCCCTGCTTGTTGCTTAAATGATAATGCTTCGTCACACCTAATCCCCAGGTTGCGGACCGTATCGATAGTGTTTGGGGGGGATCTCCGCGTCTAGCGGCCACCATAATCTGGGGGAAAAAGGGTTTTGAGGCCCAAATGGTAGAATTTCGGTTTTTCCCGTGTTACATGTGAGATGATTTTTCCTCATCCAATCGAAGGTGGCGGTGAGGCAATCTCTAAGATTTTCCTCTGCCTTCACCGTTTCACCATCTACTACTAGGATGAGCTGAGTATCATCAGCATACGATATGGTGCTGATGTGAAAAGATGTAATCAGCTCGATCAGGGGGGTCATGTACAAATTGAACAGTACAGGCACCCCTGTTGGCATTGCTTTTTCTTCAGAGCAATACTCTCCCAGCACCGGGACTTGCCTCCTATGGCTGAGGAAATTCTTTAGCCAATCAAGCACTGTCCCTGCTACCCCTGATGTTGCTAGGTGTCCGATCAGTACGGAGTGTGACACCGTATCGAAGGCCGCTGATAGATCAAGTAGAATAAGGACAGCCTTCTTCCTTTGATCCATGGCAGTCCTCAAAGTCTCTACAGTATACAGAAGGGCAGATTCCGTAGAGTGCGACGCCCTAAACCCAGATTGATTAGGGTGCAGAATATCCTCATCCTCTAAAAACTTTGTCAGTTGTTTATTCACGGCTGGGTCAGATTTTAAGATGTTGCTGTTTTAACCCCAGCTAAGCCTTGGCTATTTTTTAATCATTGTTTTGATCTTCTCTATCATTTCTTACTGTCCCATTATTGTAACTGTTTTATTTATAAACAATAAAAGTATTTCATTCATTAATTTACTCACTCCAGAAATCTGTGTTAGATTTCATGGTCAAATATTTGAATCTTAGCGTGTTCACTCTGCCTTTCATCCTTCCTAGGTCAATACATGTGTGTACACATGCAACAAGCCTGGAGCCTCTTATCTTAGTTCTTCAGAAGTGGATCTTATTTCAAAAGGTGGACTGGTGATAAGCACTCCCAATCCATTCTAAAAGTGGCTGATACTCTAGTAGTGAGACTCAATCAGACCCAAGGTATGCACACAAGGACGTCCAAATAGGAACACATCCAGGAGGATTGAATGGAATGAACACATTCCTCACAGTCACAATAATAATAAAAACAGAACTATCAGATCTAAATACAATACAATTAATGTTAAAATAATGTCAGGGTGGTACAACCTTTAACTTATGTGTAATAGTGCATGCAATAACTCACAGGTAATTCTAATACAATCAATACAACTTTAATTATCAGTATTGTGCAATGTGTAGTAATAAGGACACGCTGGTAAGTTATAGTTCAAGTAGGTTTATTCAGGTGAGCAAACAGATAGCATAAAGTCTCATTGGGTATTGTAAGGCAGCCTGTTGGTCATCATCAACAGCCCCACCAGGAGCAGCCTGTCTGCTGCTCAGCCTCTCTCACCAACTGGCATCACTTATCCAGTCACACATGCATTCTACACAGCCCACACTCCACCATTCCTCTCAGAACACTCACACAGGCTAAGCAGCTAGGGACAGAATAACATAGGAGAAAACCCATAACATCAGAATACTACATTGACTCTTCTCTATCGAACAGAAGAATAACAAAATCAATGTATTAAACTATAAACATAAAATTACAGCAATAGTAAATAGTCCACAACCCAAGGATGAAGGAAACACCGCCCGCATGATAAAGTGGAAATTAACTATTTAAATCAGATGCAAAAGCCCAGACCCAGGGATGACGAAAACACAGCATTACACAAGGGTAACAAACTAAAGACAAGAAGGAAAGATGGCTACAGAATGCCCATCTCCCTCCTCTAATAAGCAAAATTAAATGTCAAGATGTAAGTTCTCCATATAAGGAGACTAGTCATGTTGACCAAAGGGACTAAAACCCAATATCCTGCCCCCAGCTAAAATAAGGGACAACAATGTTACATATTGTGCTCTCCATATAAGGAGAGAAGTCATGTGGACTAAATGCACTAAACCCAGTGTCCCGCCCTCACCATTAACAAGGGACAACATGTGAAACCTGTGAAAATGAATATGCTCTCCATGTGAGTAGGCACACAGGGGCTACCACTGCAACAAACAAATAAATTACGGCACAAGGTGTCTTATGCATGCATGGAACCCAACCCTGCATCAAAATTGATTGTGCTGCACAAGGTGTCTTAGGCACGCAAGGAAAGTTTCTCCTTGCAACAACAAAACCCTGTAAGATAACCCTCATGTAAGGGTACAGTATCTTATCCATAAAACCTCCCCCATGTAGGGGTCATAGACTGCGAAAAACAACATGGTCTGTTACCCAAAGCCATCTACCCACAAAACACATGGGCAACCCATATGTAAACAAACGTTAACTGTGGTATCACGACACACGAAAACATCATTTGTAACTATGTAAAAACATTTCAAATAGTAGTGCATTAATAAACTGTGACCCACACCAGTGAGCAATCTCTCACCAGAGCAAATACGCAAAAAACACCCCACAAAGAATTAACACTAGAGCTTTACCTAAATGCACCACAACTCTAATGTGCTAGAACACGTTCTCTAAAATGTGCTCTAAAACTAAACTTTCTTCACATGTAGACACCTGAAACATCCATTAGTGGTACAGGGCTGTATGTATGTCTCCAGAAAACATCAGTTCCATCGTATATGTGTGTGAAGGGAGAAGTATCTTTTATCAGAAACTTCTCCTTAGCCTGAAGTCTTCCTCAGTAGCAGCCTGTTCTCCCCAGGCAGCCATGCTTCCTCCCACTTGTAGGGCACCTGTGTGCCCAGCGGGAGCCAGAGTTAGGGGTCTCCCCCAACGACCAGTACACAGAGGTTTCAGAGATCCTCTCCCTTTTAAGGTACACAGCACATCCACCCCTCTACTGTCCTGCAAAGGAACCGGGTAAAACATTGCTACTGACCCACAAAACATAGATGCAGAGAGCCAGTGTTGAGTGTCCCACCACTCCAACATGGGATCATCTATGAAGAGTATGTCTGTCCTTGGCATCTTGAGATTTCAGTGCCTCTCAAAATGTCTTCTTTTAGTGGGGGCATTCAAGCGAAGTAGGAAACTTCCAGACAGTTGGCACCTTTGCCCAATCCAAAACTGTTCCACCACCACTCTCTCATCCCTGATACAAAGCATTTTAGGACTTGAGTCAATACAGTAAATTCTATTGCTGACTCATCGGCTCCAAATGGCAATAAAAATGTATTCCTATCCAAGGGGAATCCCTGTAAAAAATAGAAGCTTACTTCTGGATTCTCCCCTATTGGTTTTGGAGGTAGTGCATGCACATGTTTCTCAGGTAGCGTGAATGCAATTAAACTATTAAGGTTTTGCTTCTGCTCCCTTCCACTCCAGACTGACCTTTTTGGTGGGATAGGTTTTGATCTACCCCCTAGCCAGCAGATTAATTTACTTGACTCAACAGGGTGCTTAAAGGCCTTTATCTAATTAAGAGCTGACTCCGTGGAATATGACCAAAACCGAAAGTACAGGTATGAGTTTGAAATATGGCAAAATTAATAATATATTTCCACTCAGGTCTGCTGTTTACTTGTAGAAAGAGACATTAACCTATTCAGTAAGTTCAGCCTATGTGCAATCTTATTTTAGTCAGCTTTCACCTACAGCTTGTATAGAGTAAAATTCTACAAACATACAGTAAAGCACTACAGACTGACAGTAGTAAATAATAAATTGTGACATTTCTTTTCAACTGCCTAATTAAATTATAAAGCCTGCTCAGACCATAAGAAATTAATTAAAGGCCCCTTCTTTAACAGGCTTCTTATTTGCAGATACTAGGCTTAAGGGCTGATTTTGACTTTGTACGATACACCGCCAACCCGCAGCGCAGTATGGAGAATACTGCCAAGCTGGCATAATCCAGACTGCAGCATTATGACATTCCTGCAGGGCCGTGCATTCCATTTGGTACCAAGCTGTGGCTCTAGAAGAGAACCTGCAGCATGCCAGCCATACTGTGGTGGCTTCAGTCATTCTGGCGCACTGTTGCCTTGCACTATTTTGTGCAAGGAAAACAATGCACGCACCAACCTGACATCAGAGGCCACCAGTTTAGCACCAGCCATGACACATAAGGGTGTTTTCGTCATAGAGCCCTGTGTTATGGGCTTAGTACCTGCCTTTCTGCAGACCTTTTCATGGTGGTGACCCCCCCTTGAAAGGTTTGGCTGTAAGGAATGTCGTATGAGGATGGCAGTGCAGAAGGAGGGATGCCTCCATTGGCGACCTCTGCCTCTCCCACTACAAGAGTAGGAATAATGGTGAAGCTGTAGTCTGGAGGAGGTGTCCCCACCCGCATCATAATCTGGCAGTTGGACTTCTAGGTATGAGGGTGGGTGGCCACCAAAAAGCAATGGCAGTTCTAAGACTGCTATGGTCGTAATCAGGTCTTTAGAGTTAGATAGCTGTTTTACTCACTCAACCTGCAGACAGCTGCATAGGCTTGCAGACATGATCATGAGTAATCAACCTAGAGCCTCTTACCCCAGCTGTGCAATAGAAGATGGAAGAACACATTTAAATATACAGGCACTGGTAGATACCTGTCAATTACTTAAAGTGTCTATTTGTGGCTAAGAACCTTGAGAAACAACAAATTGAATTGAAACTGAATTGATTGAATGTTTTCTGTGGAAGTCATATGTTGTATATGCTTACTTCTATGGGGTTTCAGTGTGGGTGGCTTGGGACCTGTGGAGAAAACTAGAGAACAAACAATTAGATGCATACGTTTACAAGTGTAGCTAGCATTCACAAAGGACATAGAACGGCTTATGAGTAGTGTACTGTTGTTGGAGAGTAGGAACAATTTAAGATTCTAGAATTCACACGCTACGGTTAGCTTCTTAGAATGATTTATTTTTGGAAAACAGCCTTCCTATTATAAGAAGTCTCCTTCATTTCATCCTCATTAAGATAGGGAAATACAATATAAGGGAATCTATCAAAAGTGCTTTAATCTCTAGGTGTATTAACTCCAAATTATTTGGATCAGACAACGTAGTCCCAAGTCCAAAGAGGTAAAAACAAACTTTTCAGAGAAAAGGATAACTAGCAGGAGCCTTTTCCTCATTCCATAATGATTAATACCCTAGTGGAGGGGAGAGTTAGGAATCAGGCACACCTGCCATAGAGTATGTAATGTATAGGTAATATATGCATAGAGGCCTGCTTCAGACCCCAAAATAGGTATACACACACACATATTGTTATGGCATTTTACTATAAGATTATTTTGTATACAGTAGTAATCTATAAATCATGTGCATTAGCCTGTGATTGCAAGTATCACAAACACTTCACCAATAATTCTAAAAAAATTAGTCAAAGGTCAAGTAAGACTGAACTATATTTCATCACACATTCCTATGCTATTTGTTATATCTATGTTAAACTCCACCATCTAACAGCAAGGCTAGGCAATATTAATGTACCAAATTCTGATGGTATTTCTCCAATGAACTTCTAGCACCAAATCCATTAAGTACCTCCGTAGCCTCTGATGTTAAACATGCTCCTATGTAACATAGTACCTGTAAGCTATGGATGGGTGAAAAATTGCCTTCAGTCAGAAAAAGGTATAGATTCATGAATGTCTTAAAAGGGCCTACTTGAACATGAGATCCTTGGTAAAACACAGTGTTGAAATATTTGATTTTTTGTGCTCAGCTGAAGTAGACCTGGAGTTGTTAACAGAGAACAAGTTGCCCAATAAATCTTCTCTGCATTTAATAACTGCAGTTCCAGAGAAATATTGTGTAATCAACCTTAATAGACTAGCAAACAGAGTAGCTATCATTATCAAGCATGGTTTATATATTGCCACCTTATCAATTAATCCTATTGCAGATGCATCTATGCTTTCTTAAAATTTGAACGTAGTTAAAAGCTCACTTTCAATATTATATGTGTGATTTTCCATTACAATTTCAAGAAGAAGTCTGCTCATTCTTGATTAACCATTCAAATCTAATTTGAACATTGGACTGTTGTGTGCTCCATTGAAAAAAAATTTTTGTGAAACAACCACAGTCCATGCAAAAGAATTATATGCAAAGCAATGAATATAGACTGAATCAGTTCTATATTTGGGGCGACATGTCCAGCCGGACAGAGGTCTTCAATTTTTTACTCAATTGAAATATTTCATACACAGGAATACCTTCAACAAATCACCAGTGTGGGGCACAAGCATGTACCCAAACACA
Source organism: Lissotriton helveticus (assembly GCF_964261635.1). Classification (NCBI taxonomy): domain Eukaryota; kingdom Metazoa; phylum Chordata; class Amphibia; order Caudata; family Salamandridae; genus Lissotriton; species Lissotriton helveticus. Next base: position 117,487,969 of record NC_136063.1, on the reverse strand, counting down.
GTCAGAACAGTAAAAAAGGTAAACAGAGGAAAAGCGCAGGGCTTTTCAAGGCAAAAGCAGCGATTTCTGTAAAGTATTGAGTGTACAGAAATATCAGTTAAACACCATTACATATAACATATAAATCAAGCATTTGTATATGGTGTGCAATGAGTCAACGGCGTTTCGGTCCCACTACTTAGTCATGGGGACCATCATCAGGACATTTATATTTGCCTTTAACATTATAAGCCTCTAATGCCTAGAGGAGGGAGGGAAAGAGAAAGTATATATACATTTAATTTATGAACATTTAAAGCATATTATTGGCATATTTTCAAGTGACTTGAGTGAATGGTGAACCTGTTTTCTGTGAAGTTGCAGATCGGGGTGTAGACCGCGTATGCTAGTGATAGGGTGGGAGAGTGATTTAAAATAAGTGGGGGAGCTGGGCCAGGCAGTGTACATCTGTGTTTGAGATACCTCTTTAGTTTAAAAAACGGCAGTTTTGGCGGCGCATTCATGACATAGTTTAAAAAGCAAACCGTGCAGAAGGTGAATCATTCGGATTTAGCGTAGTGGTGTGTACAGCGGGTTCACGTTGGGCAAGTCCGAGTATGAGGTGATAATTACACTAGACTGCATGCGGCATGGAGATTCAAGGCGCAGTGGAGGAGTACGCATACGGTGTGACAAGGAACATTTATACTAAACATTTGGCGGGATTCCGAAATATACGTGCTAGTAGACACAGCGCAGTGGGGGAAGAGTGAGGGATTGCTTACCAGGGGGGGAAAGGAAAAAGGTTACCCCGATCGGCACGGGCAAGGGCTAAGAAATTGATAGCCTGGGGAAGCAGCCCTGTAAGTCAAGGAGGACAAAATTAGAGCAACCGGGGAACAAAAAAGGGTTCACAAGGGTTAGAAGCGTGCGCAGTGGGGCTCTTACCAGAATTGGGTGCTATTGAGGTGGGCCACGCTTCATTGATTAAAATTCGCGGTACCAGGAGAAGACCTGCAGGGAAAACAGGTCATTTAGGTTTTACAGCGTAGTGGAGGGTCGGGAGGGAGAGAGCCACACATCGCTAGACTTACCGGTTCAGTCGGTAGTGGAATCTGTTTCCTGGTTTCCTCGAGGGGAGTGCTAGGGGAGGGAATTTGAAGGACTGGAAGGATTCTGATTGGCTGGTAGAAACATGGGTGTTACAGAATCCCGGGGCATAGAAATAGACAAGGTTTTCAGTGCGACGGCCATATTGGAGTGGTAGGGTTCTGATGGGCTGGTAGAAACATGGGTGTTACAGAATCCTGGGGCATAGAAATAGACAAGGGTTTCAGTGCGGCGGCCATATTGGAGTGGTAGGGTTAGGGGAGGGAAAAGGAAGTGAAATAAAAGGTGGTGCATGGGTGCAAGTGATTATTACCCGGCGACAGTGAGCAAGAATTTTAAGGTTAATTCACAATAATTCTTAAAAGCATTTCAGAAAACATTAAAGAAAACGTCTGATCAAGCAGATCCACAAGGCAACAGAGAAGTCCAAAGCAGAGAACTTAGGAAGGATCCTCAATTGTTCAGTGGGTTAGAGCTTAGAGGAGGGCAGTCCAATCCTCTTGAAGGTTGAGTCCAGTGTTTAAACTGTCCGTTTTTATTATCCATTTAAGCTCTTCCTTATTGAGCATCCGCGTCAGGTCACCACCTCTTGGTGGTATGATCACTTGGCTGATTACAGTCCAACGTATGTCATTTTCCGTATGACCTTTGTTGGAGAAATGTTCGACCAGGGGAGCATTTGCTGTACCACATCTAATCTGGCTCCGATGTTGGGAGATTCGCAGTTAGATTTTTTGCTTGGTTTGTCCCATGTAAATTAAATCACAAGGACAAAAGATTGCATAGATAATGTTACAACTATTGCAGTTAGTAAAGGTCTTAAGTTCATTCTTCACATCTCTGAATACAAACTCCTTACAGTCAATGGAAAAATCACACACGACACAAGAACCACACTTAGAATGACCTCGGAGAGGTGACTGTTGCATATATATTGTTATGTATTTATCTTCCACGTGCACTCCGTGCTCGTGGAAGATAGTGTTCTATTTAAGAATTGTTATGGTTTGCTTGGCGAGTGGAATCACGGGGGGAGAATATGGCATTAACTGATAACCTATGACATGAGAGGCTGCATTAAATTTCTCCTCTATAAACACAGTTGTCAATATATTTTATTTGACGGATTCAACTTCCCTACACTGGCGACGAGGGGTACGATCCTGCACAAGGAGAATAATCACGTGAGATTATTTAATTTAATTTGCTCTCGTTCGCAGTTATCGAGCGGTAGTGTTCCTCAATTGGAAATGTATTCAACCGCATAAACCGAGCGGTGGTGTATCCATTATTTCAACCGTGATTGTTCAACTTTTCCAGAGGTGGAATTACATCTATTTATTTAATTTTTGAGCTTTGATTGCTCCTGCGGCAGTTTACTGTTACGCTTTACACATGTGCATTTGATAGCACCTGCGGCTGTCTCTGTCTTTTCTTAATCTATTATTAGGGCTCCCGGTTTTCCGTATTTACGGATTTTTACATATAAATACAGACGGAAAAGTTTTTTTCCTTTGTCTGTATTTATATGTAGAAGCGAAAAAATATGAGTAAATGAGTACATTTTGCCGCGCTGCTGCCTTTGTTCAAAGTTGCCGTGCCCTGCTCGGATTCTGGGGATTCCTTCCCGTGACGTTCTGTGGACCTATTGGCTCAGGGTCTTCAAGTGACCCTGAGCCAATCCCGGTTGTTTACAAGCATCACAGTGTGGGCGTGCTAATACCTCCAGCCCCGCCCCAGTAACATTTGTCCTATATTTTGGGGGCTCACCTGCCTGTTTTTCCTACTTCCTGCACTACGGACCACCACGTTAGAAGACGCCTCCAGGGATCCAGGACTCCGCCGCCGTTAGCCTACGCCAGCTCCTTCCAGAGATCCAGTACTCCACCACGCCAGTCCACCGCCGTTTGCACTTTTAAGCTATGTGTATGTGCCCTATGTACGTGAACAGCTCGATATCCTCAAAAGCCGATCCTGCCTCTCTCTGCCCCTCTGCAGCCTCGAGCTCCTGCCCTCCCGCCCCCACCCACGCAGCACCAGCTGTTCGCATCCCCGGTGTTCATCTTTGGTTTTTCTTGTCTGATTCGGATTTGGGACGAGCGTCAGGAGAGTGAGAAGGGGCAACATGATAGCACCTGTAAACGGCAGGAGGGGTGGCGGGAGAGGTGCAGGGGCCAGGACGAGGAGGGATGGGTGTCCAAGGTGGGAGCTGTATGGTAGGCAGAGGGCGTGGGGGCGTAATAGGAGGGGGCGAAATGGATGTCTGCAAACTCGGTAGAGGAAAACTTATGGCTGGAGGGCAGGGTAGGGGAGAAGGTGGCCTGACACAAGGAGGAAGTGTTATGAAAAGGGGTGCAAGAAAAACAAGAGGGCACTTGATGTGGGCTCGTGGTGGCTTGAGTGAAGATGATGATTATATGAGTGATGGGAAGTGTGGCATGATAGAATGCAATCTGAAAAGGGGAGTGGGACGGAATATCCTGGGGGTAGTGGAATGAGAGGAGTAAGAGGTAGGGGTCGGGGATCAGGCAGAAGGAGTGAGGGTGAGGGTGCGGTGACGGGAGCTAACACAAGAAGGAGAAAGCCAATTGACAAGTGTTCATCCGGTGGTTGTATAAGAGAGCGCATAGTCAGCTGTATAGGTGACTCCTTGTATGCCTTAAGAGCGGAGGGCTTTCCAGTAGCACCGGGATGCAAACAGCTGGTGCTGCGTACATGGGGTGGGGGAGGGAGGGCAGGAGCCCGAGGCTGCAGAGGGACAGAGAGAGGCAGCTTAGAGAGGCCAGTGATTAAGCCCCCGAATTTGGTACGGTCACTCCTGGCATTTATCACAGCACTGCAGTCCTGAGGGTTTAATCTCAGTCGCTTCTAGGCAGCCCCTATGAGCATTACAGTGGCTGACTTCTCCTGTGTATTCATTAATGTTGCAGCCCTCCTCCAGAATAAGAATGCAAACAGTCTAGTTCCCGGGTGCCCATTCTGCCTACAAGCGTAGAAAACCAGGCCCAGCAGCATGCCCCGTGGCTTGAACCAAAGTGAGACTTGCTTGTGGTACTGCAGACTTTTGCACCTCACTCTCAGGACACCTAGTAACATTTTGTGGGACAGCATGCTTTTGCGTCATACTCTCAGGACACCTGGTAACAGTAGAAGGCTTGTGCGCTTCACTTTCGGGACATCTGGTAACAGTATACGTTACTGTAGGCTTTTTATCCTCACTCTCAGAGCCCTAGTAAAGGCCTGTGGTACTGCAAGCATATGCTGTTTTCCCTCAGGACACTTATGTCCATATTTACCTAGTCTTCGTGGTAGCGCTAGTGTGACACACATAAGCGATCCAAAGTGGTGCAATACAGCAGCTGCTATTATCATACCTCTACCAACTAGAGACAAATTAACAGCCCATATATTTACAAATTATCCAACACACATCAGCTTTGAATAAAGGCTTTTTTTTGTAGTTCCATCTATGGAAATGGGAAATTATTGTCCGGACATTGTATGAAAATCTTAGCGAATTCGACCTCCATTTCCGCACAGACTCATTCTAGGACAAAACTTTCCTGGTACAAGCAACACCTAACTTTCTCTTCCAATCCCTCTTTCCAGTTGTGACAATCTCCATCTTTTAACAGAAATGTATGTATTGGGTTTTATATCACTTACAACAATTGCAACCATTTATGCCTTCCGAAGTGACATTTCTAATGATCATACAATTCGAGCACACCTTCATGTGGCAAAATCGTAGATTGGCAGATGTACATTGAACTAATTTCCACAGTAATCATGTAGGACTCGTTATTGTGGGCTAGTGAATACTACCAGCATACTGCTGCAATGCGGTAACTGGGAATGAAGCTAAAAACTTAGGAAGGAGCATGGTATGTATGGGAGGTGGCAGCAGCAGGCTGAAACAACTGAGAGAGGAATACGTAACATGTGTGCTTGTTGAGTTGAAGTCGGTAAATTTGGATGGGCATGAACTGTGGTCAGGTGTGTTAGCAGGGTGGGTAGGTGTGGGAGAGGGAGGGGGCCCATCCAGGAGCTTTCATTGTAATCCAGCTCCTGGATTGCGAGAATTAGCGGGTCAGGCCAGGTCCCCAGGTGGGGAGTTCCCACCTGCATGCTAGGCAATGTGCAAGTGGGCGGACTGCATAGTTCATGAGGAGAGGTCATAGTTTCCTACCCCTTGCAGGAATTGCGTTTGAAGAGTAGCCCACTGGCTATGAGTAAGTCACTTGTGTATGTGTCCCATTGTATCAACTGGCATATCTACAGCTCTAGTCGTCTTGCAGAACACCCATTTTGGTTGGGTACAAGTGTATATGTTAAACATTTCTCCAATGCCATTAAATGCAGGCGGTTGACTGGCAGCGTGGGCTCTGGGAGAGGAAGTACTACCTCGGGCTTAGGCCTCTCTAGAAACAGAACTGCAGGCTGCAATTCCCATCTCAGGAGATGGGAATTGCAGCCTGCAGTTCTGTCCCATGGGAACACTATGCACATGCCAGGTGCCTTGCTGTCATCATGGCCAGACTGTTGTGTTTAGGTCCCCTATCAAGGCATTTATTCATTTATGCGTTTTTATATAGCGCCAACTTTACCCGAGGGTGTCAGAGCGCTTCACAATAGGAACAGTAACATTACAAGAGCAAACGTTCATGAGGAAAAAGTGACAATTGTGCAAGTAACAACAGTAACCAAGATACAAGATGAGTGTTGTAGAAAAAGAATTCAAGAAATATGTAATGCACCCTATCCCACAAAAAGACATCAGTGCAATGACATACTGGCGTTCTCAGAAGCAAGAATGGCCAACACTGTGTAATCTTTCTTTGAATCTCTTGGCCATTCCAGTGTCATCAGCAAATGTTGAACGGGTTTTCAGTGGTCTTCATTTCATTAACAAACCAGAAAGAGCCTCGATGTCTGCAAAGTCTCTTGAAATGCACATGTGCTTGTACTACAATGGCAAAGTTTTCAGATGAATGTATTGTGTTGACCAATAACAACCCGATGCCGGTGTGCATTGTCAATTTAAATAAATGCGGAAAAATACTAGCTGTAGTGGCGTCTTTTGCGTGTGGCAAAAATAAATGTGGATAAATACAGAAAAAATGCCCAAAGAATAAATATGGATAAATACAGACGGAAATGGTCAAAAAATAAATACCATAAAACCGGGAGCCCTATCTATTATCTATTTTATTTGTAGTGAACAAAGGCTGCCACCTAGTGACCACTTTAGTATAAAGAAATGCAATAATTAATTAAGCTCAACGCGCCTGAGAGAGATAAGTTGAAGGAATCTTTTCGTCTATTTTCACAAGCGTGAAGTGAGACTGTCAACTGGTGATTTATTACTAGGAAGAATGCTGGTGTTGCGCTTTGACTAATATTAAGGTGCTGCCTTTTGAAGATTTATGTAGTACAAGTCACGTGCCGTAAAAAAAAAACTTCCTTCGTATACTTCTACTTTTTGAGCTCTGAGTCATATACAATTGGAGTCTTGCATCATTTGAGTTTTACTCACGTTAGGTAAACGACACTACAAGGCTCCGAGGATCATCCATGACAACGGGATCTTGGCATTGACATTGATCTCTGTCAACACGTCACGGGAGGCAGCATGTTTGTTTTCGTCAACACACAGCACGCATACGTCTGACGTCTTCTGCGGCCATTTTTATCACCATAGCAACCCTTAAAAAACAAATCACGAACATCTACAGTGATTCACATCGGATGATATCGTTTTCTACAATTTAACATCACTTTTTATCCATTAATTTCTTGTTTTTGCGATTACTCTGCATTTCTACACAAAAGTCTTCTAATGTGGTATTTGCTTTTATTCAAAACTTTATAGAATTTTTTTCAAATGACATTAATATGTTAAAGTCTTAGTTTAATAATTATTATTATATTGTTATGTTCACGATGCTTCACAAATTATTTATTTATTTATTTTTTTAATTATTTCTCTTGATAAAATGTCTGGTATATTACCTCCTCCCTCATTTCTAACAGCCTCTGGTGAACCTCCTATGTCTTGGGAAGTTTTGGAGCCAATGTTTTTAGCCTATGTGGAAGTCATGGAAGGTGAAGACTGTGAAGCAGAGAGGAAACTATCCCTTTTAAAACACTGTTTAGGTGGTTTTGGACTTAAAGAATTTAAAACTCTTCCTGTGTTAATTAATCTGGGTAGAATTAATGTGTATCAGTATGCTTCTACCCAACTTAACATTCGTTTTGGTAAAAAGAAAAATGTCGTGATGGAAAGGTTTATTTTCTATTCTCGTAAACAGCGCGACGAGGAATCCATTGAAGATTATGTATCTTCTCTAAGATCACTCGCAGCTTCTTGCGTATTTGAACATATCTCTTATGACCAGGTATTAAGAGACCAGATTTTGATGCGTACGAATAGTAAAAAAGGTCTTCTAATGTGGTATTTGCTTTTATTCAAAACTTTATAGAATTTTTTTCAAATGACATTAATATGTTAAAGTCTTAGTTTAATAATTATTATTATATTGTTATGTTCACGATGCTTCACAAATTATTATTATTTTTTTTTTTATTATTTCTCTTGATAAGATGTCTGGTATATTACCTCCTCCCTCATTTCTAACAGCCTCTGGCGAACCTCCTATGTCTTGGGAAGTTTTGGAGCCAATGTTTTTAGCCTATGTGGAAGTCATGGAAGGTGAAGACTGTGAAGCAGAGAGGAAACTATCCCTTTTAAAACACTGTTTAGGTGGTTTTGGACTTAAAGAATTTAAAACTCTTCCTGTGTTAATTAATCTGGGTAGAATTAATGTGTATCAGTATGCTTCTACCCAACTTAACATTCGTTTTGGTAAAAAGAAAAATGTCGTGATGGAAAGGTTTATTTTCTACTCTCGTAAACAGCGCGACGAGGAATCCATTGAAGATTATGTATATTTTCTAAGATCACTCGCAGCTTCTTGCGTATTTGAACATATCTCTTATGACCAGGTATTAAGAGACCAGATTTTGAGGCGTACGAATAGTAAAAAAAGTTCAAGAGAAATTATGGTCTACCCCTGATTTGTCCTTGAATGCAGCGATTGATATTGCTAAGTCAATTGAGCATTCAGAAAAGTTTGTTAAGGAAATTAGGGGTAAGGATAAAAGTGATGTTTTTAATGTAAATAAGGAACTGAAAGAACAGAATAAACAAAAGATGTTTTCCAGTCAGAGGAGTAACACTTCCAACAAATTTGATACTAATCATAAGAGTATGAATCAATATAGTGACAAACGCAGTCATACATTGTTGTGTTTTAGATGTGGTAGTAATTCGCACTTAGCCAATTACAAGAATTGTCCGGGCTTTGATAAAGTTTGTGCTAAATGTAATAGAAAAGGGCATTTCACTAAATTCTGTAAGTCATCACAAAAAAAAGTTAATTACATGGATTATTCAAGTGATGATGATCTCAGTACGGGTAATGATAAGAATGACATCAACACTGTTATTAACGTTTGTTGTGTGGATGGTGTTTCAAAATTTCCATCTTGCATCGTCAAAGTAGATGGTATCGAGTTAGACTTCTATGTTGACTCTTGTGCTTGGTTTACTATTATTTCCCGCAAAATCTTTGAGGACAATTGGCCTGGGAGGTGTTTAACATCACCAGATGTATCTCCTGGTGGATATACGAGCCATAAAATTGATTTAGTAGGATATTTTTCAGCTGAGTTAGTATTTGGCAAAAACCATGCATCAGGCAAAGTTTATGTGACAAAAAGTAGGAAGTCATTACTTGGATTGCCACAACAATTTGATTTAGGAATTAAGCTTGACACTAGAGCAAACCCTCCTGTGTTTGCTATTGAACTACCAACGCAAAATAGTAATGCCTTGGTTGAGAAGCTAGGAAAGGAATTTCCTAAAGTGTTCAGTGGGAAATTAGGCAAGTATCTTGGGTTTGAGCACACCATCAAGCTACACGAAAATTCTGTTCCCATACGACATAGGGTAAGAAATGTTCCAATTTCTTATCGTGGTAAATTAAAGGATATGTTGAAAAATGTATGTAATGATGGTATAATAGAGCCTATCGAATCCTCACCGTGGGTTTCTCCGATTGTGATTTCGGTCAAACCTTCCGGTGAGCTCAGATTGTGTGTCGATCTACGCAGTTTGAATCGCTCTATTTGGGTTGATGCTCATCCCTTACCTAATTTACATGAGATGGTTTCCACTTCAGCGGATGCGAAGGTCTTTTCTTGCATTGACTTGACTAGTGCGTACCACCAAGTGGTATTGTCGGAAGAATCTAAAAATATGACTGCTTTTATCACTCCTGAGGGTCTCTACAGGTATTGCCGAATGCCTTTTGGTCTTGCGAGTGCAGCCTCTGTCTTTCAGAGGCTAATGAAGGATACCTTGGACGGATTGGACAGGGCTGTCGCTTTCCAAGATGACATCTTGGTATATGGGAAATGTGATGAAGATCATGATCGCAATTTGTACTGTGTTATTGATGCATTAGCCAAGAAGGGTCTCACGCTCAGGTTAGAAAAATGCAACATCAAGGCGAAGGAAGTTGAGTACCTTGGTCATACTATTAGTGGGGACGGCATTAGGCCTAAGGGAAAGCATGTTAAAAGCATTGTGAATGCACCTTTTCCATCTTCTAAGGAACAATTAGTGGCGTTTTTGCGGTTAACTGAGTTTTATGCTAAATTCATTCCTAACTACTCAGTCAAGGTTGATCCTTTTAGATGTCTACTTGAGAAGAATGTCATTTTTAAATGGTCTGAAGAGATGTCTGTTGCATTTAATGTGCTGAAGGAGTTCATTGTTAAAGCTCCGTGCTTAAAACCTTTCATCCCTGGGAAGAAATGCATTGTGATGGTAGAGGCAAGTTGTTTAGGACTGGGTGGAGTTCTTTTACAAAGGGACGATCACAATGAATAGATAGTTGCTTATGCATCTAGGGCGTTGAGGGAAGCTGAAAAAAATTATTCTGTGATCGAAAGAGAATTACTAGCTTGTGTGTGGGGGGCCGAGCATTTTAGAAGTTTCCTTTGGGGAACTGAGTTTGTAATTAAAACGGACCATAAGCCTCTTGTGTTTCTGATGTCCCCAGGTGGAGGTAGGTCTATGTCGGCGCGGTTGGCAAGACTTTCCTCAAGATTACAATCCTTTCGATTCTCTATTGAGTATGTCCAGGGGAAAGCCAATCTCCACGCTGATTGCATGTCCAGGTTGCCCATTGTAGAAGAAGGTGTTTTTCAGGAAGATGATTGTGAGGTAGCGTTTACTGTTCATGATGTGAACTTGATTGGTAGTGATAAGCATTTTTTGAAGGAAGAAATTTGGATTTCTGAAATGGAGAAAGATGTGGTGATAAGTGAAGTAAAGAAGTTTATTGTTCAAGGTTGGCCTGAGACGAGGAAATTGTCTGGGGAGTTAATGAGTTTCGCTAAGGTTAATGGTGAGTTAGCTATTGAAAATGGTATTGTTCTAAGGGAAGATAAAATAATTCCTCCTTTTAATCTTAGGCGCACCATCATGGAGATTGGCCACGAGGGACATTTGGGTATCTCGTTAACGCGGAGACGTATTAGGGATATGTTTTGGTGGCCGGGGATTGACTCTTCTATTGAACAATTTGTACGCCTCTGTAGTAGTTGTGCGAATAGTGACAAGTCTGCTTTTCCTCTGCGTGCTGAATCTATCCCTGTGGAATTCCCGGACGGGCCATGGAGGAAGTTGGGCATTGATATTGTCGGGCCATTTCATGTATTGCCTAGGGAAGAGAGTTTTGGTATTGTTTTGATTGATTACTTTTCTAAGTGGCCGGAAATAAAAATGGTCAGAGAGGTCACGTCTCAGAGAATTATTGAGTTTTTAGATAGTGTTTTTTGTAGAGAGGGTATTCCGCAAGTAATCGTCACAGACAATGGTCCGCAATTTATTAGTAAGGACATGGAAGTTTTTTTCAATAAGTGTTAAATAACTCACAAGAGGATTGCTGTTTTCCATCCTGAAGCAAATGGACAGGTGGAGCGCTTTAATCGGGTGGTGAAAGAAGCCATTCAACTTTCTATTAAGAGTGGTCTGAATTGGAAGAATGCTTTAGGTTCCATGCTCCTGTCTTACAGGACCTCTCCTAATTCGGTTACTTTAGTCAGCCCATTTGAACTTTTGAGGGGGGAGGAAGCCTAGTACTACTTTGGTTCCTTGGTGGTTAAAAGGGAAAGTTTCAAGTGGTAAATGGAACAACGTTGATTATGATGTAGTAAAGGAAAGAGTTGAGAAGTACAAAAGTAAAATGAAAGTGGACATGGACAACAAAAGAGGTCATCCGAGCAAGCAAAAGGTGGTCACTGGTGATTTTGTTCGAGTTAAAAGAAACACCAATGTCTCTAAGGGATCTCAGTGTTGGTCAGATCCTAAGGAAGTTATTGAGGTCTTTAATAATGCGGTCAGGATAGAAGGGGGAAGTGTGTGGAATTTCAATAGGATTTCATTATATAAAGGAATTGATCGTTCTTGTAAAACTGCAAGAAGATTAGAGTTGGAGGAAACTGTACGATCTTGTGCTCCTCCTAGTTCTAATCCAGGTTGTTCAAATGGAAATGTGGAAAAACAAAGGGAGAAAAGGGAACATGATGTGCCGGGTAGGTTCAAAGATTTTGTTATGAATATTAAAGGGTAAAAAAAAAAAAAGGGGGGAAGATGTGTTGCATATATATTGTTGTGTATTTATCTTCCACGTGCACTCCGTGCTCATGGAAGATAGTGTTCTATTTAAGAATTGTTATGGTTTGCTTGGCGAGTGGAATCACGGGGGGAGAATATGGCATTAACTGATAACCTATGACATGAGAGGCTGCATTAAATTTCTCCTCTATAAACACAGTTGTCAATGTGTTTTATTTGACGGATTCAACTTCCCTACAGTGACAGTGACCAGTGCTCATTAAGCGTGGTGTTCACTGTGGTTGAGGATGGAAGGGTTGCCCTAACTAATTGGTCCTTGAGGTTTTTGCTTTTTTTGAAAGCAAATAGGGGGAATTCCCAATGCAGTAGTCCAGAGTTTAGTATGTGCCAGTTTTTTTTAATACTTTGTTTGACTCGGTTGGAGACAGTGGAAAAGGTAGTTACACAGACCACTTTGTCAGTTGTTTGTTTGGGTTTAGGTTCCAATAGGGTCTCACGAGGGCAGTACCAAGCCCTTTTCAATGAGTTTTTAACTAAGCGTCTTGGGTAGCCCCTAGTTCTTAGTTTAGTAGAGAGGATGTTGGCGTCAGCAAAATAGTCTTCTTTTTGGTAGCAGTTTCTCCTAAGTCTTAGGAATTGGGAGTATGGTAAACTGTCTCTCAGGGCCCTGGGATGACAGCTACCATAACTAAGTAGCGTATTTCTCTCGGTGGGTTTACGAAACAAGGATGTGTAGAGTAACCCATCCTTGTGTTGGATAGTTAAATCAAGAAATGGGATATGGGTTTTGCTATGGGTAATGGTGAATGTAAGACCATTACAGTTGTTATTGAGCCAATGCAGGAGGGCTGGAAAAGCATCTGGCGAGCCACCCAAATGAGGAAAATATCGTCAATGTACCGTTTCCATGTTAGAATGCCCAGATGGAACGGGTTGCTGTCTGTAAGAATTGTGTTACATTCTAGCCAGTCCATGTACAGGATCGCTAGGGTAGGATCAAAAATTGCACCCGTGGATGTGCCACGGACCTGCTGGTAATACTGGGTGTCAAACATAAAGAAGTTTTGGGTAAGATAAATCTCAAGGAGTTGTATTATAAATAAAGTGGGTACTATATGTGGGCGTGGTCTAGTGTTAAGTATTGTTTCCATGACTAGGAGTGAGTCTCTCTGAGGTATATTTGTATAGAGAGACTCTACGTCCAGGGTACATAAAGTGTCCTTTTCATGATCAAAGGGATGGTTTTCAATCAGGTTGATCATGTGCATGCTATCTCGAATGAAACACTTGGTTTCGGGAACAAAATCTTTTAGAAAGAAATTAACGTAGTGTCCTAGAGGTTCTAGAACAGAACCGCAACCAGACACGATCGGTCTACCGGGGGGATTGGACAGTCTTTTATGAATCTTTGGGAGGGTATAGATAACCGGAGTTCTTGGGTTGGTAATGTTAAGAAAGTTAAACTCATGCTTACTCAAATAGCCATTCTCGAGGGCATCCATGGTGAGTTGCTTGATTAGTGTCTGTATGCCTTTCGTGGGGTTACAAGGGAGTCTACAATAGTGATCAGTGTTTGAGACTTGGCGTAGTAATTCGTCCTTGTAGTCATCAATATTTTGTAACACTATCCCGCCACCTTTGTCAGCCGGTTTGATAATCAGGGTGGGGTATTTTTCAAAGTGGAGATGGCAGTTTTTTCTTCCAAGGAGATGTTGTATGGTATAAACAGATGTGTTTTTTCCAAGTCTGAAGTCTCTTTAAGGATGACCTTTTCAAAAGTAATGATCTCTTTGGGGATCATGTTTGAAGTGGGAGAGAAAGTGGATGGGGGTCTGAAAGGTGTGACAACTGTTTTGGGTTCTGAAGGGTTGAGTTCAAAATATGCCCGGAGTGTAAGTTTACAGAAGAAGCCCATTAATTCAGACTGGAGATCAAGGAAGTTTGGATAGGTAGTGGGAACAAACGACAAGCCTTTACTTAGGATAGAGATTTCTTGGCTGGACAGGGTATGATTGGATATATTAAACACAGGGATGGTTTCAGTGTTGACACTCTCAGTTACCATTGGTAAAACTTCTGTCTGGTTTGTCTCTCTCCTGGGGGATTGTGCCATCTTGATTGCTGTTTTACTCGTCCTCTCTTTGGAGGCTCGGAGTTGCCTACGGCTAAAAAATGATTCTGGTTACGTGCAGGGCCACTTGAACCTTCACCAGGGTCAGAACTGTCAGACGATTCTGCCGAGGAATCGGTGAAGCCTACCACAGTGTTTCTTCTGTTAAACCGGCCCCAAGGTCTTGGGGTCTGTTGATTAGAATTAAAGTTGCGGTTGGTATAGAAGTCTTTGTGCAAATAAGGATAAGCACGTTCAAGCGTGAAAGATTTAATGTCTTTCTTCACTTTGTTTGACTTCTTATTTTGTTCAATACCGTGGAATTCTTGCACCGTTTTCTCAACTTTCTCAAGTAGTTTTTTGCCATCAGTTACTGTGTTATTGTCAATTATTTGTTTCTTGAGGTCTTTAATAATTTCGTCCAATTTTTTCAGTTCTTCATTTGGTGTTTCTATTCCTAGGACTAACCAATGCCTAGAGCAGGTGGTTCCTATACTACTGAATCCTGTGATGTATTTGGGATTATCGGTGAATACCCCCGGAATGTTCTGAACCTGTAGGCCAAATGGGATAGTGTTAGATTTCAGGTATTGGGTGAGCATGAGAATCATCAGTTCTAGTCGGACATATTTTTTCTTTTGTTTTTCTAAGTCATCAGATACGTTAGAGCTCCCAGTAGTGGTGTGCTCTTCTTGGTCTGTGAACAAGGAAGGGCCTTCGCAAATCTTTTTTATATATTCAACTGAATACAAAGGGGCTGAGTCAGACATTACAGTATGTTGCCAAGTGTGAGGGGAAGAGAGAGGGTGTAAGGGTGTGTACAGAGCCAAGAGATGTAAGGGTAGAGAGGTGAGGACCCACTTAGGAGAAGTGGAAGGCAAGGAAAGCCCTTGCAATCAGTCGATTGCGCAAAGTTATGTTAAGGACAACAAGGGGCCGCAAGTGAATTAGCATCGGACCTCGGGGAGCATATTTTGTGAAACAACAACGGTCCATGCAAAAGAATGATATGCAAAGCAATGAATATAGACTGAATCAGTTCTATATTTGGGGCGACATGTCCCGCCGGACAGAGGTCTTCAATTTTTTACTCAATTGAAATATTTAATACACAGGAATACCTTCAACAAATCACCAGTGTGGGGCACAAGCCTGTACCCAAACACAGTCAGATCAGTACAAAAGGTAAACAGAGGAAAAGAGCAGGGCTTTTCAAGGCAAAAGCAGCGATTTCTGTAAAGTATTGAGTGTACAGAATATCAGTTAAACACCATTACATATAACATATAAATCAAGCATTTGCATATGGTGTACAATGAGTCGACGGCGTTTCGTTCCCACTACTTAGTCATGGGGACCATCATCAGGACATTTATATTTGCCTTTAACATTATAAGCCTCTAATGCCTAGAGAAGGGAGGGAAAGAGAAAGTATATATACATTTAATTTATGAACATTTAAAGCATATTATTGGCAAATTTTCAAGTGACTTGAGTGAATGGTGAACCTGTTTTCTGTGAAGTTGCAGATCGGGGTGTAGACCGCGTATGCTAGTGATAGGGTGGGAGAGTGATTTAAAATAAGTGGGGGAGCTGGGCCAGGCAGTGTACATCTGTGTTTGAGATACCTCTTTAGTTTAAAAAACGGCAGTTTTGGCGGCGCATTCATGACATAGTTTAAAAAGCAAACCGTGCAGAAGGTGAATCATTCGGATTTAGCGGAGTGGTGTGTACAGCGGGTTCACGTTGGGCAAGTCCGAGTATGAGGTGATAATTACACTGGACTCCATGCGGCATGGATATTCAAGGCGCAGTGGAGGAGTACGCATACGGTGTGACAAGGAACATGTATACTAAACATTCGGCGGGATTCCGAAATATACGTGCTAGTAGACACGGCGCAGTGGGGGAAGAGTGACGGATTGCTTACCGGGGGGGGGGGAAGGAAAAAGGTTACCCCGATCGGCACGGGCAAGGGCTAAGAAATTGATAGCCTGGGGAAGCAGCCCTGTAAGTCAAGGAGGATAAAATTAGAGCAAACGGGGAACAAAAAAGGGTTCACCAGGGTTAGAAGCGGGCGCAGTGGGGCTCTTACCAGAATCAGGCGCTATTGAGGTGGGCTGCGCTTCACTGATTAAAATGCGCGGTACCAGGAGAAGACCTGCAGGGAAAACAGGTCATATAGAGATTACAGCGTGGTGGAGGGTCGGGAGGGAGATAGCCACACATCGCTAGACTTACCGGTTCAGTCGGTAGTGGAATCTGATTCCTGGTTTCCTCGCGGGGAGTGCTGGGGGAGGGAATTTGAAGGACTGGAAGGATTCTGATTGGCTGGTAGAAAATGGGTGTTACAGAATCCCGGGGCATAGAAATAGACAATGGTTTCAGTGCGACGGCCATATTGGAGTGGTAGGGTTCTGATTGGCTGGTAGAAACATGGGTGTTACAGAATCCTGGGGCATAGAAATAGACAAGGGTTTCAGTGCGGCGGCCATATTGGAGTGGTAGGGTTAGGAGAGGGAAAAGGAAGTGAAATAAAAGGTGGTGCATTGGTGCAAGTGATTATTACCCGGCGACAGTGAGCAAGAATTTTAAGGTTAATTCACAATAATTCTTAAAAGCATTACAGAAAACATTAAACAAAACGTCTGATCAAGCAGATCCACAAGGCAACAGAGAAGTCCAAAGCAGAGAACTTAGGAAGGGTCCTCAATTGTTCAGTGGGTTAGAGCTTAGAGGAGGGCAGTCCAATCCTCTTGACTCGTGTCTGGTTGCGGTTCTGTTCTAGAACCTCTAGGACACTACGTTAATTTCTTTCTAAAAGATTTTGTGCCCGAATCCAAGTGTTTCATTCGAGATAGCATGCACATGATCAACCTGATTGAAAACCATCCCTTCGATCATGAAAAGGAGACTTTATGTACCCTGGACGTAGAGTCTCTCTATACAAATATACCTCAGAGAGACTCGCTCCTAGTCATGGAAACAATACTTAACACTAGACCACTCCCACATATAGTACCCACTTTATTTATAATACAACTCCTTGAGATATGTCTTACCCAAAACTTCTTTATGTTTGACACCTAGTATTACCAGCAGGTCCGTGGCACATCCATGGGCGCAATTTTTGCTCCTACCCTAGCGATCCTATACATGGACTGGCTAAAATGTAACACAATTCTTACCGACAGTAACCCGTTCCATCTGGGCATTCTAACATGGAAACGGTATATTGACGATATTTTCCTCATTTGGGGTGGCTCGCCAGATGCTTTTCCGGCCCTCCTGCATTGGCTCAATAACAACTGTAATGGTCTTACATTCACCATTACCCATAGCAAAACCCATATCCCATTTCTTGATTTAACTATCCAACACAAGGATGGGTTACTCTACACATCCTTGTTTCGTAAACACACCGAGAGAAATACGCTACTTAGTTATGGTAGCTGTCATCCCAGGGCCCTGAGAGACAGTTTACCATACTCCCAATTCCTAAGACTTAGGAGAAACTGCTACCAAAAAGAAGACTATTTTGCTGACGCCAACATCCTCTCTACTAAACTAAGAACTAGGGGCTACCCAAGACGCTTAGTTAAAAACTCAATGAAAAGGGCTTGGTACTGCCCTCGAGAGACCCTATTGGAACCTAAACCCAAACAAACAACTGACAAAGTGGTCTGTGTCACTACCTTTTCCACTGTCTCCAACCGAGTCAAACAAAGTATTAAAAAAAAATGGCACATACTAAACTCTGGACTACTGCAGTGGGAATTCCCCCTATTTGCTTTCAAAAAAAGCAAAAACCTCAAGGACCAATTAGTTAGGGCAACCCTTCCATCCTCAACCACAGTGAACACCATGCTTAATGATCACTGGTCACTGTCACCTCTCCGAGGTCATTCTAAGTGTGGTTCTTGTGTTGTGTGTGATTTTTTCATTGACTGTAAGGAGTTTGTATTCAGAGATGTGAAGAATGAACTTAAGACCTTTACTAACTGCAATAGTTGTAACATTATCTATGCAATCTTTTGTCCTTGTGATTTAAATTACGTGGGACAAACCAAGCAAAAAATCAAACTGCGAATCTCCCAACATCGGAGCCGGATTAGAATTGGTACAGCAAATGCTCCCCTGGTCGAACATTTCTCCAACAAAGGTCATACGGAAAATGACATACGTTGGACTGTAATGAGCCAAGTGATCATACCACCAAGAGGTGGTGACATGACGCGGATGCTCAATAAGGAAGAGCTTAAATGGATAATAAAAACGGACAGTCTAAACACTGGACTCAACCTTCAAGAGGATTGGACTGCCCTCCTCTAAGTTCTAACCCACTGAACAATTGAGGACCCTTCCTAAGTTCTCTGCTTTGGACTTCTCTGTTGCCTTGTGGATCTGCTTGATCAGACGTTTTCTTTAATGTTTTCTGTAATGCTTTGAAGAATTATTGTGAATTAACCTTAAAATTCTTGCTCTCTGTCGCCGGGTAATAATCACTTGCACCAATGCACCACCTTTTATTTCACTTCCTTTTCCCTACCCTAACCCTACCACTCCAATATGGCCGCCGCACTGAAACCCTTGTCTATTTCTATGCCCCAGGATTCTGTAACACCCATGTTTCTACCAGCCAATCAGAACCCTACCACTCCAATATGGCCGTCGCACTGAAACCCTTGTCTATTTCTATGCCTCGGGATTCTGTAACACCCAAGTTTCTATCAGCCAATCAGAATCCTTCCAGTCCTTCAAATTCCCTCCCCCAGCACTCCCCTCGAGGAAACCAGGAAACAGATTCCACTACCGACTGAACCGGTAAGTATAGCGATGTGTGGCTCTCTCCCTCCCGACCCTCCACCACGCTGTACTCTCTAAATGACCTGTTTTCCCTGCAGGTCTTCTCCTGGTACCGCGCATTTTAATCAATGGAGCGCGGCCCACCTCTATAGCGCCCGATTCTGGTAAGAGCCCCACTGCGCCCGCTTCTAACCCTTGTGAACCCTTTTTTGTTCCCCGTTTGCTCTAATTTTGTCCTCCTTGACTTACAGGGCTGCTTCCCCAGGCTATCAATTTCTTAGCCCTTGCCCGTGCCAATCGGGGTAACCTTTTTCCTTCTCCCCCCAGTAAGCAATCCCTCGCTCTTCCCCCACTGCGCCGTGTCTACTAGCACGTATATTTCGGAATCCCGCTGAATGTTTAGTATAAATGTTCCTTGTAACACCGTATGCGTACTCCTCCACTGCGCCTTGAATCTCCATGCCGCATGCAGTCTAGTGTAATTATCACCTCATACTCGGACTTGCCCAACGTGAACCCACTGTACACACCACTCCGCTAAATCCGAATGATTCACCTTCTGCACAGTTTGCTTTTTAAACTATGTCATGAATGCGCCGCCAAAACTGCCGTTTTTTAAACTAAAGAGGTATCTCAAACACAGATGTACACTGCCTGGCCCCGCTCCCCCACTTATTTTAAATCACTCTCCCACCCTATCACTAGCATACGCGGTCTACACCCCGATCTGCAACTTCACAGAAAACAGGTTCACCATTCACACAAGTCACTTGGAAATATGCCAATAATATGCTTTAAATGTTCATAAATTAAATGTATATATACTTTCTCTTTCCCTCCCTTCTCTAGGCATTAGAGGCTTAAAATGTTAAAGGCAAATATAAATGTCCTGCTGATGGTCCCCATGACCAAGTAGTGGGACCGAAACGCCGTTGACTCATTGTACACCATATACAAATGCTTGATTTATATGTTATATGTAATGGTGTTTAACTGATATTTCTGTACACTCAATACTTTACAGAAATCGCTGCTTTTGCCTTGAAAAGCCCTGCTCTTTTCCTCTGTTTACCTTTTGTACTGATCTGACTGTGTTTGGGTACAGGCTTGTGCCCCACACTGGTGATTTGTTGAAGGTATTCCTGTGTATGAAATATTTCAATTTAGTAAAAAACTTGAAGACCTCTGTCCGGCTGGACATGTCGCCCCAAATATAGAACTGATTCAGTCTATATTCATTGCTTTGCATATAATTCTTTTGCATGGACCGTTGTTGTTTCACAAAATATGCTCCCCGAGGTCCGATGCTAATTCACTTGGGGCCCCTTGTTGTCCTTAACATACCATTGAAAACAATAGCATTTCTTGGGCTTCTAAGGGCCGGTAGAAGGCCAGTGCTCCAACAGCCAAATGTTTCCTCACAGCTGTTGCTGTGAACAAATGGCCTCATGGAGCCCAAGGGGATTTCAATCCCCTCGGGTACCCTGAGGCTTTTGTTTTTACAAATTAGAACATTCTGCCCTCTAGAGGCAGAATGTTCTAATAGCCTTAGAGCCCTCCTAGTGGGCTCTACCGGCAATTAAAGACCCACTCCCAAGTTAAAAGCCCTCGCCTTTGGCTCGGACCTTTAATGCTGAAGCAGACATTTAGTGGCCAGTAGAGCCCGCTACGGCAGGCTTTAAAACTATATGAGAATCAGTGATGTTGTTTTGCTATGTGTGGGATATGATCATTTATTGTTACATTTGATCTCGCTAAATTGGAGCCATTTCAAAACAGCCATATTGAATTCTAAATCACTTGCAAATGGTGGAAGGTCAACTCAAAAAGCTAATTAGCAACATTAGAATACACCAAACTGAGACTGACCATGTCTTCAGGTAAGGTTGAGAAAGAGTTAACTGTCCTGGATTAAGGAAGCAGGTAATCAAAATTCCCCCAAGAAGAGATGCAGATTAGGCTGCTTGGGCCTCATGGTTCATTCAAGAAGTTTTTGATGCCAAACTGAAATTAAACACCCTGAGAGCCCATGGCAGCTGTATTATAAAGTTTCTAGTAAAACTAAGTTGAAACAAGTTTTTAAAAATCATCTATGAAAATTAAAACCACATATTATTCCAATAAGGTCTGTGAAGCCTACAGTACTCAAAAAGTGATTTATAAAAATGAACCGCAAATTATATTTTGGAGGTAGAGTCCCTCAAAACAAAAAACACTTGCAGGAACTGTGTAATGTACTTTATTTTTTATTTAAATGATAAATTCAATCAAAAAAAGTCTTGAAAAAGCTTAATACTGTAACCAACTCCATTAAGAATGAAATGAATCAAGTTAGGCTTTTGTGCAGCTGGTTATGAGTTATTTTAAAGATAATGAGGACGGTGAAGTCAGTGTCTCTACTTGACCCTTGCCCTTTGGAAGTTATGGAAAGAATATGTGCCGGTGCTTTCTGGTGCTTAGCACCAACACTTAATTATCAGGGCCTGGTCTACACTAATCTGCTGCACGTCACATATTGCCTTGGTTAGATTGGCATATTTACCTCACTACTAGACTCAGAGGCGGTGCTGAGTCAGTGAGTGTTCTTCTCGTCTCCGGAGTGAGTCCTAGTGAAGTGTTGCAGCTGCTTTGTATGTAGATAACACACTGCTGACTGGTGAAGCCAGCTATTGCAGGTGCAAGCCGAGTACCTAACGTCATTCCGTCTTGGTTTTTTCAGCTGGCAGGAGACAAGCGTTTCCAAAGATACAATGCTCCCGTAACTGAGGTACTGCACGGAAATAAATTCCACTTGCTTTTCTAGCGAGACAGTGTATTCAAACGAATTATCTTCTTTATGATAAGAGTGGAGAGTGGCCCACAATTTACTCATTGGACAGCCTGCCAGTTGAATGTATCGCTTAAAAGACGTGTTGCAGATTTTCACTCCGAGGGATGCACTATTTGTCTCCAGTATTTTTTAGCACTGTAACACCAGTAACCATTTAAGAGAGGCTGTTCTGAGTGAACTGAAGGCTGACCTGTGAGATAAAGCAAAATATTGGCCCCCTGCAGTATTTGTTTATTATTGCAGTTTATGTAGCGCGAACTCGACCCGAAGGTATCGGAGCACTTTACATTTGTACCAATTGCATCGCAGATGGAAACGTTTATTTTTACACAGAGGGAAATTAGGTACATTACCCAGAATCACAGATTGTTTGAGCCTGACACCGAGACTCGACCCCCGTTCCTTAGCTTCAAAGTCTGACGCTCTAGACCCTAAGTTCTATATTTCACAGATATTCATCTCACACTCTCATTACACCCGAGGCTGACATCTCTCAAAAACTATATCACAGTTGTGCCACCTTGAAATTCTGTTCGGCTTTGCTCTTCTGCAACCATATCTTCCTGCAAGAGGAGAGTAGGGAGGGGGGACAGGTGAGCAGCTGCAGAGCATGGAGGTGGGGACAGGTGAGCAGCTGCAGGGCTCGGAGATGGGTACAGGTGAGCAGCTGCAGGGCACGGAGATGGGTACAGGTGAGCAGCTGCAGGGCACGTAGGTGGGGACAGGTGAGCAGCTGCAGGGCTCGGAGTTAGGGACAGGTGAGCAGCTGCAGGGCACGGAGTTGGGGACAGGTGAGCAGCTGCGGGGCTCGGAGGTGGGGACAGGTGAGCAGCTGCAGGGCTCGGAGATGGGGACAGGTGAGCAGCTGCAGGGCTCGGAGGTGGGGACAGGTGAGCAGCTGCAGGGCTCGGAGATGGGGACAGGTAAGCAGCTGCAGGGCTCGGAGGTGGGGACAGGTGAGCAGCTGCAGGGCTCGGTGGTGGGGACAGGTGAGCAGTTGCAGGGCACGGAGTTAAGGACAGGTGAGCAGCTGCAGGGCTCGAAGATGGGGACAGGTGAGCAGCTGCAGGGCACGGAGGTGGGGACAGGTGAGCAGCTGCAGGGCTCGGAGTTGGGGACAGGTGAGCAGCTGTAGGGCTCGAAGATGGGGACAGGTCAGCAGCTGCAGGGCACGGTCCTGCCGGCCCCTCATCAACCACATCTTATAATTCTTAGCGATAAGTGGAGGGGGCTCTTGGTAGGATTCTCTTTTTCATCGAGCCATGAGACTCAGCCTGAGCCAAGAGGAGATTCATATGCAGTACTGTGCATATGCTATATTTTTGGTAGCTCATAGTTCAGTGTTGCCAGCACACTGATTGGGTTGAATTTTGCTTCTGAGGGGGTAGAGGGTGGGCAGCAGCTTGTGCAGTTTTTCTAAAGATTGCCATGCCCAGCACACCCCCATCCCTCGAGGCATTCATGTCAGCCCGATGACGTGGTTGAGGGCAGGCAGTAGCAGCACCAGGCCCAGGCCCAATCATCAGTAAATAAAGGCAGGCAGTAACGGACGGTAAGTGAGTACTAAGCAGACGTGCCAATATGCCATGCCCATTGCCAAACAAATGCTGCTGTTTTCGGGATTGTGGTGCCAGGACGGTCATCACCGTGGTGGTAGCTCCAGCTCCACAAGATTTGATGAAGATAATGCACTGCCTGCCGGGCCTAGTAGCGACCGCCGCACAACGCCGTGCAGTACACATGTACGAAGAATGCAGTTCGTCTTGAAAAGGTACCTCAAAAATTGTAGACTACTTTTGATTCAATGAGTCTTATCGGAGAGAACAATATTCATCAAAAAAACTAGCAGCAGGGACTAAAGGTCACATACATTTAGTAGTAACTACTTCTTGACTTCCTCATAGTTTTTCAACAAAAGAGCCTTCCAGAATACGTTTGGCCTATTCTTGCATCGCTCCTCATATAACCATGATGATTATAAGTTAGGATGTTGTACGGCTTTCAGAAACTATGTATGGTGGTGGACAGTACATCATTCTGAGCTGCCAGCACATTGAAGCACGTGTATATGCACGGAAAGAATAATAAATAAATAAAACAAATAAACCAGTTGTAGGAGTGTGATGGTTAGTAGTTGTGTTTTTCTTATCATTAGCAGCATAGCAAGTGCAAGCTGCAGTGGCCTTATTACGAGAGCCCCAGCAATTATTATTTTACAAATTAAGCACTGGATTCCCAGTCACAATAGAACCTCTGCTATCAAACCTTAATGCCTCTTTTATAAGATGAAATTCCAGAAAATTATAAGAAAGCCATTATGATCCCACTTTTTAAAAAAAAACTATGTGATCACCCCCATACTCTGAAGAACGATTTTACAATCACCCTAATGCCATATCATGCCAAAGTTTTGGCATGTGGCACAACTAATGTGTAAATATCTACAAGGAACTTACTATTTACATCCTTATAAGCCTGTTTCCGCTCAGGCAACACTATAAAAACAATGATGAAATCCAGTCTAAAGTATCGGATACAAGCAGTTCAACTGTCCTCTTTCCTTACAGAAAGTGTGTCAGTCAAATATTGAGTCCGCAAGCTTGTATGTAATTCTCTCACTTGCTTAACATCCATGTTACACCCTTAATTTGAGAGATGGTGTCCTTTATAGAATTTCGCTGAAGGCTTGCCCATCTTGCTCCGTTTAGATGGAAACACTACCTTCCAAGAACATTTTCAAGACACCATGCATTTAACCTGCAGATGGGTGACAAAGAGTTGCTTAAAAATTAAAAGAAATAAAACAAAAGCAGTAATTATAAGCAAAAATACAGATCCGTGGACCCCGTGTTACTCTTCCTCCCAAATGCTCAGATATCAGCACAAATCCTGCGGTAATAGTGGACAACCATCTTTAAGTGAAACCACAAATAGATTCTAAGGTTGCTAAGTGCCATCTTTCTTTAGCGAACATCTAGAGAGTTTCTCTCCTACAGAGGCACTGAAAAGAATAATGGCCGCCAATATTGGTTACAGACTTCACTATGCGAATAAGACCAACATAGGATTTCCCAAGTATGATCAACACAGATTACAACAGGCACAAATAGCAGCAGGAAGGCTAAATTTTTCAGTCGGTAAGATAATAAGTGTCACTCCTCTCTTGAAATTATTGGCTGCCAGGAAAACACAGGGTCCAATTCAAAACCAGTGCTTGATATTTAAAGCCTTACATGGCATGATATGTACTGTTCTATGTTCTTCTTCACAAACTATTTAACTGTGCCTAGAATTTCTAAACATAGGCTCAGAGGTTGGAGTTTCTTGCTCATAACAGTAGCCACATGGAATTCTCTCCCTGCCTACCTGCATGCCTAAACTATTCAAATAGTAAGGTTTTAAAACATACCTGTTTACATGATCCTATCTTTGCTGACTCCTCGTTGTACATCTTGGCGAAATGCCTTTCCAACTCTGCTCATCACACCCTCCTTTTTCTTTAGCGTCAAGAAACCATTGGTAAACATGCGCTTTATTAGGTACTGATAACATACCACAACATAACCAAAGTCATGCAATGCCTCCCTATGTACCCCACTGTGACTTCAGACCTGAGATTTGAACTTCATGATTCAGCATGACTTCCAGCAACATGTTTCTTTATCAATACACTGGACATTTGAAGAATGCTTCTTATTCACAAAAGTGTGCACAGCAACCTACTCTTAATTTCCTCCCTTTTTAGGTCGAGTATTTGCGACCTCTTGTATATACTTTATTATATACGTATATGTGTATGTAATTTGTGGACTGTGGAGATCAGCCCTAGGACTTGTCTGCTTCTACTTAGGGATTTTTGTTTTGTTCAACTGCCTCTATTTAACTGTCTTGATAGAAAACTACCAGAAGAGGTCAGTAAAATATCAGAATTGCTTTCTCCTGATGAACTTTCTTTTCTATTAATTTTCTGGCAAGTGCCTCTATTTAGCTTTCTTGATAGAAAGCGACCATCAGATGTCAGTAAAATCCCAGAATCACTTTAGCATTTTCTAGTTTGCAGTCCATTGAAATCGTCTTCCATGAGCACCCGTAGACATTAATATTTTTTTCTAAACTTGTATTTTTAGTGATATGACTTCGGAAGGCCCTGATTATATATAAAAACAAAGTTTTAGACTACACAATTTCCTGCTGAAAGACAATATATCTCCAAGTGTTCCCATTCCTTGCATGTCAAGCAGTTTGGTGCTTACTTCCAACCTAACTACAGTACATGTTTCAGAACCCAGAGTAATTTGCTGCATAGCTAAATATATAAAAGGTCCTAAAGGCGAGACCAATTGCATTGCACATGCTTGTCGTGTTTCATTATCACAAAAGGACTAGACACCTCTACTATTATAGGCCGACAGAACTTTAAGCTGACATGCTGTGCAGGTGTGAGGTGCAGATACTTTTTGAGAATATCCTTCTAAGAGACACTACATATGCCTTAAAAAATAATGCGATTACTTTTGCTCCCATTCTGACTACTAGATGCAGGTTTTCTGACTCTGATTGTACCATGCGCTCTGCTAACCAGAACCAGGGTCTGTGCTCCTATTTAAAGTGCATGGTAATTAGGTATCACTACAAATGGTATTGACAAGCTCTATGTAAGTACCTTATATGTGGTAGGGCATGTGACTCACATTTGACTCACAATGACTCCATAGGCTAACATGGGAATAAGTTAATAAAGTGTAAATATTGAAAGAAAGGAACTATAATTAAGGGTGGGCTGTGAAATGTGCTCCGTCGGCGGAGGTCACTGAGATTTTGGCACTTCGCTTTGAGTACGTAGTTCGTAAGAAAAACTCATTACCCAATGCGTGGCGGAGTTTAACAGTGCCCTTAGTTAGCTTCCATGCCGGGTATTGTTTCAATGAGGATAGCATGGATCTTGGAAGCATTTCTAATACTGCAGTGGCACTGCCATTTAGTGGACGCCATTTACATTAAACTTAATCACATTCACCTATACTGTGGGAACTGGAAGGGAAGTTGAACAAGTTAAGGAGGAGAAAGAGGCATGAAATGCAACGCAGCTTTGTCATTTAAATTTGGCAGTCGACTGCTAAGAACAGTAGGATGCGCATTAGGTGGGTCCAATGGTCGAAGTTTCTGCACGGTTGCCACTTGTCCTTTGCGCAGTGCAACCACACAGGTCCATTGAGTACTGCCTGCTGCAGGAGAAAGGGACTGGCAGTCACTGCAGTTGAAAGCCAGAGCATCTTAAAGAGGTAGGGTAAAAAAAGAAACAGAGAAACATTCAGGGATTCATTGTCATCCCTGCACTGCTCCAGACACTCTTTAAAGAGATGTATTGCTGGAACTAACATGAGATCTCCTCGATGAATAGGATCGCAAGCTTAAACATTACTTTCCTTCCAGCCTATGATACTTGGCCCAATAACTGCCCTTGTGCTTCTCCATCAGGTCTTCGCCTAGATTGAAAGCAAAATGTTACAATTTGGTGGGCACTGGGAACTATGCACCAGGCTTCGTTCCATGCTTCATTTATATGTGATGCTGTGCCACATTGTACCCCTCTGTTCTCTCAGCCTGTATTTATGGAGGGGGGTCTAAGAAAACATTGCCCCATTTGTTCAAGGCAGGAACTGGAACACATTCAGCTCTGGCTTGATAGGGAGGAGGTTCTCATGTTTGTTATTGCCTCTTCACATACATTAGTCTGGGAAACAGTTCAGCAGTGCCACCTACTGACAAAACCTCCATCCAGGACTCACAAGAAAGCAGCATCATGCCTTCTGAGTTGTGGAGTAGTGCATCGGAGGTGATGATTGATCTCTGCTTTATCTGCTGAAGCCATTTGGCATATTTTCACAACTCGAGGTAAGCACTATACAGAAGGTCTGCAAGGTTATAAGCCTTAAATTAAATAATTGACTCATCTCATCTGCTGTACAAATAAGCTAATTAATGCCAAGGTATGGGCTATGCCCCCCTTTCTGCAGCAAAGTCAGCTCTTGCATGGTGTTTTGGTGTCTGGTGTTAAGGGGATACAAACTCCGGCACGTCAAATGAATTGGTTCACTAGCACGTTGATTCGTCTCACCAGTGATTCGTGGAGATGCTTCCTGAGCTGGCAGAAGCTTGACGCCATGGAGCCCGCATGGATTGCTGGTCCACGGCAATGTATAGCCTAATAGTAACCCATCAGAGATAGGCATCATCTCCCCTTTGACCCCCTGATTCTACAAACCCATTACCTGCCAATGGTCTGGGTACACCTGCAACTGCAAATACATGATATGCCATAGTGACACTGGTACTACTATACTGTAACATGTCATCATATACACATATATTGTTCTGCATCATTAGCAAGGCCACGACGAAGGTCCACATGAAAATATAGATTTAGTGAATTCAATGACGTTGTAAAAATGTACCAAGCAATAAGGCCAATGGCCAGTCCAAATAGCAGACACCTCTGTTGTGCCAGAAAACTTGCCACACAGTTCACTACCAGGGAAAACTCCCCAGGAGGATAGGGGCATCACATGGACACTCCAGCCACCGCTCAGGGGGATATGGGTGGGCAGGCGGAGGCTGTTCAATCCTTGGTAATGCTGAGCATTAGATTAGGAGGGCTGATTTGGGTAGTGGGATGGTTGGACCTGGGATGGGGAGGGCTAGCTTGGGTAGTGGGAGGGCTAGACCTGGGAGGGGATGGGGCTGGCTTGGCTAGTGGGAGGGCTGAACCTAAGAGGGGAGGGCTGGCTTGGGTAGAGAGTGGGAGGGTCTTTGTACAGTGAGGGCTACACTTATCACCCTGAAGATGACTGTGGGATGGACATAGAGGTGGCGTTGTTAGCCCCCTTTTTCAGAATGATGGGGATGTCTTTTTGGCTCTCTTTGATGATTTTGGTATGGGGTCGAGATGTGTGGCTCTCTCACCCTTCCTCTCCTGTTGGGAAGGGACATTTTCAGCAGTTCTGATGGTGCCACCATTCCGAAGGGGGTGGCTGTAAGTGGAAGGGAAAGGGATTGGTGTTAACCCAGCCCTCTAAACTCTGGAAGAGGGTAGCAGTGGCAGGTCAGAGGTCCAGGTCACACAGGGTAGGGGTTTTCAAAAATGAGGGAGGAGGTATTGTGATGGTTGTGGTTTTGGAGATAGAGGAAACTGAGGTCTGAGATGTGGATGCATGTTTTCTGTGGCTATGTCTTTGAGTGTCCTGGCATGGTGTTGTGAATGGTGTGTCTTGTGTGCTGGGTGTGGGTGTTGTGCAGGGTGTGGTGGGTATAGTGTGTTTGCTTTTCTTGGAGTGGTGTTGATGTGTGCTGCATGTGGATGTCTGGGTGCCTGTGTGCTCAGCTTTCCGTATGTATCTGGTCAGGTGGGGTAATTGGGAGGGTAGATGGGGAAGGGACTGGAGCAGGGATGGGAGGCTGACAGGAATGGATGGCTGCTGTAAGTGTCAAGGCCAGAGACTGGACAGATCTCTGCAGGCCTGCCATGTCTGAATGACTGCCCTCCAGCAATGAAACAACTTAGAACAACTTGTTGCCATGATCCCGGATGGCATTCAGGACTGCATTTTGATCCACAGAGATCTGATGCAGGATGTCTATGGCATCCACACTGAGTACAGCAGAGAATAAAGGGTTTAGGGATGTGATGCCTTGGGAGAAGGAGACTCTGCTATCTTAGGGGAGTGGGCCAAGATAACAGTTTGGAGAGCAGCATAGAGGGTGGAGACAGAACGTGGTTTGGGAAACCAAGATGTTGATGTTTTTCTTCCTTGGTCCATCACCACCATGGAGTCGCTGCTGGAGTGTGACATTGTGGAGGTAGATGTATGATCTGCCTCCACCAGGGCACTCCCATCCCGTACGGGGCACTGGTCCCCTCGGTGTCAGTCAATGCTTGGTGAACCCTCTTGACAGCTGCTTTCCCCACAGTGGCAGGTCCCTCTCCTTCCCTGCCCTCGGTTGATACTGTAACAGAAGGAGACATAGGTACAATACTATTGTCTTGCTACACATCTGAAAGCAAATCTATATTCAACTCTTTCCACATCAGTAAAGTCAATTACTTGTAGACAGATTGGCTGCATCACCACAACCTTTGCCATGAGAACAGGTTGTATTGACAAGTGACGTGTTAAGTCCAGCTACATGATGCTTTTGATAATGCCAACTCTTGCCTGTGCCAACATATACATCTCACATCCTATTATGTGTAGCAAGACCTACATACATCCTCTCAAATGAGGCCCATATCCAATGGTGTAGTGTTGCTCTAACATTACGATGAAAGGCCGAGAGACATGCAAAAATGTAATCTTGCATGCATACACTAATATAACTTTGTAGTGTAGAGCAACTACTCAGGATATGTGGCATTACACTCAGAAGGTATGATTGGCATAGAAGTGTACACCACCCTCAGCTTACCCCCCCCCCCCCCACTCACCAGGCTCACTTCTGTCCACTGCCAGATGATGCAATTGACAGATACAAATGAGAGAACTTAGCATGTGTCACAGGTAGTGTGGATAAACATGTACAAATCACCTTGTAATTGTGTAAACAAAGAACAAGGCATAGGCAATGGCAATCTTAGTCAAGGATGTTGCATGTAAGTAGACCTCATCCACAGAACATTTGTCAATGTCAGGACAACCCTTAAAGGACAGACGTCCTTGGAATGAGCACATCCATGAAGATGAGCATGGCCTCCACAAGGTCTGGTAATGTGCGGTCCAAACCATTGTCTGGTGTTTTGGATCCCCATGTTGTGATGACTGCTGATACACAGGGCACATCAATGGCTCAAGATATCACTCCCTGATGCATGTCAGCATCCCCAGCTTGACTGTGCACTGATGCACATGTCTATCCCACCTCAAAGCATACAGAGTAAGCTCTGGCACTCAGATTAACATTGGCTGACTCTATTGCAATGTATTATATTGTAATTGCATTTATATAGCTACCCCTGGTGAGGCGTGAACTTGCTTTTTCTGGGATAAGCATACCACAGAACCCTTAAGATATTAATGGGGAATTAGTTTTGTGAAAAATGTGATTTGCGTGATGGATATGTTAGTAAGTTGTTTGGATTGAGAAGGACAGAGGAGTGATAGAAGAAAGAAAATGTTTGCATTTATATAGCGCTTGCTACCCCTGATGGTGTGCTGAAGTGCTTTTTGATATAGGTAAAAGGGCGGTGAAGTACAGTACAACATTCTCAAAGATACCAAATTTTAACTTGCTCTGATCCCATCCAACCTTGTCACCCCTTAGGGGTGAACACATTCAGCCAATCCAGACACACTGCTCCATTTCATCAAGCTTACACTGTCTACCAATCACAAAGATGTATTGCTATGTACACAATTTACAAAATACATCACCTAATGCATACAGATGTTCTACCATCTACACCCTCAATCCAAGTGTGCAGCTGCTGTGATTGTGCCAGGAAAACATCTATTGTAGTGTTATGCTGCAGGTAGGCAACTCAAGATTGAACTGTGGGACTGTTATCTGTATCATTTTGCCATACAAACACATAGGACAAGGGAATATTCAGCCAACTTCTTTCACTCTGAGTGCTTAATTGGCCATGCCGCAAGCCACTGCCACAAACATGAGTCACAGTAGTCTGGGAGCCACACCGCATACACCAGGAAGACAAGTATACTGGGTTAGTTCAGACATTATTTTCCAAATGGGATCCGCAACTAAGGAAGGATTTGTTTGGGTGCCACTGCCTATTTTTATGCTACATAATATGGAGACAGTTGTATAAACCAGGCACCTCCTGCAATTCCTACTCAATAAAATTTCTGCACATTGCATCGCCCAGGAGTCATCTCAAAGCTTCCTGGGTTGATAATGGAAGTGATAAAGGTAGT
Organism: Lissotriton helveticus; assembly: GCF_964261635.1. Classification (NCBI taxonomy): domain Eukaryota; kingdom Metazoa; phylum Chordata; class Amphibia; order Caudata; family Salamandridae; genus Lissotriton; species Lissotriton helveticus. Next base: position 117,456,497 of record NC_136063.1, on the reverse strand, counting down.
CATTATTGCACAACGTTATACTCAGCAAAAATCTCATGCCCAATTAGCTGTTGTTGGGCCCTTAAATGCCCATCTAGCTCTGGCTGGGTCACCAACAGAATGCAGGCAATCAGTGGGGGGAGAGGGGTCATGATCGGGCGTGCCAACCTTTCACCACTTCAGGGGGCCAGCCCCACCTGCATCTCCGCAACATTCATGCTGAGGGGACAGATGTCCTTCCACCTCTTGTGGCAGTGTGGACTTTGCTGGTTTAAGAACCCCAGGGTCCACACGTTCTGGGCGCTAACCATTCACTGATGGACTTTGAGATGTAGGCATGGAAGCCATGTCAAAACAGATTGTCAGAGATATGTAGTAGACCCGTGTGTGCAAGTTATGAGGCAACTTGACACCTCTCACACACATGGATCCATGGACAGAATCATCGACATACCAACCATGTCACAGTCTATTCTCAACTAAAGATTAGAAATTCCAATGACAATGTCTTTGAGGATGAATATACAACCTGGTCATTACATACACATACTGACACTGCCCACTTACATCAGGTTGACCGAGTACATCATTGGTGGTACGTAATGTGATAGACCATGACAGAGAGTACACTGTTCAAAAATCCTTTCGGAAATTCTCACTGGGGCTGATTTACAAGCCTCTTGCACTGCCGGTAAGTCATTTTTTCCCATACAAAACGTGATGCACCAGCTGCGCAAGGGGCTTGTAAATAATCCCCACTGTGTCTGATAGTCACAACATCTTTACAGCCAGGCCCATTGCACTGAAGCACATGGTAAATAGGGCACAGTAAGGTACATGCCACAAAACACACTCACTAAATTGACATGGTAAGGGTTTGCTAGTGTTTAAATACGAGATAGTACTGTTTGTGGTCAAATAGGAGTGTTCACTACTCAGATGTCTACCTAGTCAGTTGGGAGATGTGGCCTTTCTACATTGTGCCTGCATAGGAAAGCCCTTTTGCCAAAAGGGACACTGAAACTGGGGTGCCATCACAACTCTGATCTTCATTTGGAATGTGAATGGGGAGGCAGTAGTTACACATGTGTTCCTCCCCAAAATATCCTACCAATAGAAGGATAACTCATATACACTGTACACGTCTCATATATGTAAGAGGTGAGATCAGCTGAAGCTATAAAATCCAAAAACAGGCCTTGACCACTTCGGCAAACAGTACTATCCTCCATTGTTTCTCTGTATCTGTCCTGTCTGCCTCATAGACATGTCCCATATCATTTATGATGACATTGTAAGGAAGATTGTGAATTTGAACCACCTCCCGGGAACTGGTGCACAAAGTGTAAATTGTTTAGTCATCAGTAGAACCATACAAAAGCCAAACCTCATTCTTTCTAACTCCTCATTGTATGCAGTAAGTATGGGCGCAAAATCCGCTCTGCTCGCGAAATGTGCGAATTTTCTGCAATTTCACGAACCGCGGATCTCGCGAAATTGCCGAAACATTTGCGAATTCGCGGGCGGATTTTTTTGGGGGGCCCCAGGAAGCACAGTTAAGGCAGGTGCTTGAGTTGAACCTAACTTTGCAACCATTTTAGAATGGCTCCGGCAAGCTGCTAGAGTGCTTGCTGGCGCCATTCTAAAATGGTTACAAAGTTAGCTTCAACTCGGGCACCTGCCTTAACTTTGTAAGAGCTTCCTGTGGGCAAAAAATGTAACCTCAACAGGAGGCCCTTACAGATATAAATACAGCAGCTGCCCGAGTTGAAGCTCAAATTCAGTAACATTTTAATCACCCCAAAACATTAGTGAGCACGGTCAAGGCTGGGCAAGTGTGCTTTAACCCCATATCTACTGCGAAAATTATCTGCAATACCCGAAGGAGGTCTTTGCATCCCTGAGTTTCTCAAGCGCAATCCCCAATCCTGTGACCAGGAGACTGCTTTCTCTTCACCTGCTGCCCTGCTCTCTTTCTGACCCTTTATACACAAGAGGCAAGTGAACGCGCATAAAAGACCCGCACCACACACTAGCGCTATCAAATGTCTTCCCGCCCTTTCCCAACTATGATGGACAGCTCACTCAAGGGACTTTGGCGCCTTTTGGCGCTGTGGCAAAGTTACAGGCACACATGGTCAGTGGAGACAAATCTTCTGGCCCTACGCAGCCGCAGTGTAGGAAAAGCACTATCATTTACCCAACGAAGTAGCACTCACTGGATTAGCCAGTAGTACTCCAGTTGAGTAGAGGTATTGCACAAAACTGTGCCATCTTTGTGGATAACTATGCAGGGCAGGATTCATTCTGGCACGAGGCTCCTGTCACAAAAATTAAACCTCAACAGGAAGCACTTACAGATATAAATAAAGCAGGTGCCCGAGTTGAAGCTCAAATTCAGTAACGTTTTAATCAGCCAAAAAGCATTAGTGAGCACGGTCGAGGCTGGGCAAGTGTGCTTTAACCCCATATCTGCTGTCGAAAATTAGCTATAATACCCGAGGGAGGTCTTTGCATCCCTGAGTATCTCGAGCGCAATCCCTGTTCCTGTGACCAGGAGGCTGTTTTCTCCTCACATGCTGCCCTGCTCGCTCTCTGACCCTTCATACACAAGAGGCATGTGAACACGCATAGAAGCCCCACATCACACACTAGCGGTATTAATCATCTTCCCGCCCTTTCCCAACTATGATGGACAGCTCACTCAAGGGACCTCGGCGCCTTTTGGTGCTGTGAGCAAAGTTACAGGCACACATGGTCAGTGGAGACAAATCTTCTGGCTCTACGCAGCTGCAGCTGTAGGAAAAGCACTATCATTTACCCAACGCGGTAGCACTTACTGGATTAGCCAGTAGTACTCCAGTTGAGTAGAGGTATTGCACAAAATGGTGGCATCTTCGTGGATAACTATGCAGGGCAGGATTCATTCTGGCAGGAGGTCCTGTCCCAAAAATTAAACCCCAGCAGGAAGCACTTACAGATATAAATAAAGCAGGTGCCCGAGTTGAAGCCCAAATTCAGTAACGTTTTAAATACCCCAAAACAGTAGTGAGCATGGTCGAGGCTGGGCAAGTGTGCTTTAACCCCATATCTGCCGTCGAACATTAGCTGTAATACCCGAGGGAGGTCTTTGCATCCCTGAGTTTCTCGAGCGCAATCCCAGTTCTTGTGACCAGGAGGCTGCTTTCTCCTCACCTGCTGCCCTGCTTGCTCTCTGACCCTTTATACACAAGAGGCATGTGAACATGCATAGAAGCCCCGCAACACACACTAGCGGTATCAAATGTCTTCCTGCCCTTTCCCAATCCGCACTATAATGGACAGCTCATTCAAGGGACCTCGGCGCATTTTGGCGCGGTGGCAAGTTACAGGCACACATGGTCAGTGGAGACAAATCTTCTGGCCCTTTACGCAGCTGCAGTGTAGGAAAAGCACTATACATTTATCCAACGAGGTAGCACTTACTGATTAGCCAGTAGAAAGTACTCCAGTTGAGTAGATGGAAATCGCAAAAAAATCCCAGATTTCACGGGAAAATCCGCAAATTCGCTGACATTTTGGGGAATTCGCGCAGCGCAGATCCACAAAATTCGCCCATACTTAGCATGCAGTTAGGGCTCATGGGAAAGAAGGCTTTGTGGGCCATTGCACAATAACCATGTAGTCATTAAGCAAAGTCAAAGTAGCTAACATGAATCAGAGCCATGCAGAGAGCAATATCTGAGGTAAAAGTGTCAAAGAGGGCTACACTCATTCCAATGGGGCCATCCTCTCCACAGACTTCAGAGCAACATATTTATTTTCATGTATGGGCCATGTAGTTGTCAAACAATCAATGCATAGGCTTCACTCTGAGGCACAAACTAGTCTAAAGTACCAGAAGCTAAGCATTCAAAAGAAGTGAAAATCTGTACATGTACAATTACCGGTACCACTGATGAACCACATAGCCGCCATTACTGTCCATGGACCTCATCCACCAGCAGATCCAGCTCCTCTCGGGTGAAGGGACAGGCCCTTAACTTCTCACTACGGACCATGAGTGCTCCAAGAGGTAACAGACACTAGCAGGTGATGGAGAGGTATGGCAGGCAGCAGTGTCTGTGGGCAAGTGATAAGCATTCCTAAATACTATCTATAGATAGGTCACATGACTAGACCATCATTGCCATTCATCCTTGTTGGTAGCATTGTGCAAATAGGGCCTTTAGCAGTTGCTACTGTGGTTGATTATGACTACTGCGAGTCTCAAACCGGTAAGCGGTGGCTGTGCCTGATGAATTGCAACAAATTGCAACCAAGATTACCGTCAGCCTTTTTACAATGGTGGGCGGATGAGTGGCTGTCGGAATGACTGATCGCCATCGGTCAGAATGATTCCGATTGCCTGGCGGACCTCTCTCCATCCCCAGAATGGAGGTGGCGCCTATCAGGAACTGCTGTGGGGATTGCAATATCCCTTTTCACTGGTTGTTTTGAAGCGGCAGAAATGTATTTGGTGGAACGTAGCAGGTCCCCCTGCCCTTTGGGGCAGGTACATGGCCCCTATGGTGCCCCCCAACATATCCCTGTACAATGTGGCAATATTGCAGGGATATGGAAACATCCTATTTTTTGTATTGAAGCAGTGGCTTCTGACCGCATCTCCGCTGCATTACAATAAATAGCAATGTGACGCAGTGGTGGCAGTTGCATTGGAATTTTGAGTGTGGGTTTGCTACCTTATAAGCAGTCCGTCCCCATTGCGAAATGATGCCATGCAGACTTAAATCCATTGTAATTTGGCCCTAACACTAAAAATATATTAACCCATAAAATTGATATTAGATTTTTAACATCGATATTGTTAACTTCGATATTACATTCTAAACTTATTTTTAATATTTTTACATCAATATTACCTACCTCGCTAAAATGTTGTCAATGTTCTCCAGTCGGTTTTGATGTCACTTGATATTTTCAACTCCCTATTCTGTATCTATACCTCTTTGGGATTCTCATCCTCATTTATAGCCCCTTTTTTTGGTCATCTCAGTGGTTGTCTTGGTATACCTTGTCTTGACCCAGTAGTTCGCCTTCTTACCCAATTTGGGGGGAGAAGTTGATCCTAAGGCTACAGATGCTGATGCAACTTTTCATTAAAGCAGTTACTTAATATTCCACCCAGGACTGACTCTGGGTTTTCTGAGACCCTCTGAATTTAATTCTGGACTCCTCAGTTGTGAGTCAAATTCTTCCAATCAGGGCGCCCTTCATGAGTTTATAAGACTCAGCATCTGCCCCAGTAAGGGTCAGGAGTTTGTCGTGGCACTTTCCAGTGAATAGTTCCTAAAATAAGTGCCTCCCAGTGGGTCTTTCTCACTATTCTAGCTACAAAAGCCCTCTCAACGGCTGTGGACCATTTGGTGATATCATCATCATCCTCAAATTTAGGGACAATCCTTTGGGGATTTTAGGATCATAAGATCTTTCTGTATCATTGTTGGTTAAATTGCTGCAACCATTGATGGGTCCTATGCCCATCTCTGCTCTTTTTTTTTGTAGAGCTAGGAGTCTAGTCTCTAACTCTAGTCTTTGAGTCAAACTTGCTAACTATTGTCCAGACCAGCATACCTCTTTAATGCCCTAAAATCTATCATCTAGAGGTGACCCTGAACATTGCCTCCTCAGATTCGAGGAAGAAAGAAGAAAGAAGAAAGAAGAAAGAACGAAGATCCATACTGACCCATGAAGGAGAAGGGGATACCATCTGTCTTGGCCCAGCCCTGCTGACCTGTCTCGTCCACGACCTGCCTACAGCAGGAACCCCGACAAGTCTAGCAGTAGACAACCCTTATAGCACAGAGCACCTGTTCTGCAACCTACCTACATACTTTGTCTCCCATGAGCACTAGATTTGCTCAAACAAAGACTCAACTCTAGAATCCTGATTCCGTCAACCCTTGTGATTGTGCACCACGAGGCCTACTGCCTGAGTACGAGTAGCCCATCACACCAAGGAGTTCTCCCCAACTTCTGTGAATACCGAAAGTATTAGAATTAGGATTTTTCTCAGTTTAGTAGTAGCAAATTTAGGACTGCTAACTTTAGCACTCCTAAATGCCTTCTGTGAATACCGAAAGTCTTAAAAGTAGGATTTTTTTCAATTTAGTAGTAGTAAAGGACTCCTAACTTGAAGACTCCTAAACTGAGAAAAATCCTAATCCTGAGAAAAATCCTGCTTCTATTATTGTCATTGTCATTTTATAGAGACTATATTCATCCGCAGTTTGGAGCTCTATACCATCGGGTGAGCAATACATGGCACAGTTCATTTTGCACAATATGTCTCTCCCAAGAAGATTTACAGGACTACTGTCACCTACAACGAATCTATGGATGTCTTTAAAGTTTCCAATTTCAATCTCAATTGGTTTTGTTAAGGACGTTTTTATCTGCTGATTTGCTACAACTACCACTTGGATGTGATCACCCGAGAGAGGACGATTTTGGATTTCCATTGATCTGACAGTAGAACGGGTATCACCTGTGTCCACTAGAAAAGTTACATCTACATCATTCACTTTCCCATTCACATACTGACCAGACTGATCTACCTCCAGAGTAGCACCAAGCACGCACTCTTCTTCCTTTCTCTGGCACCATCAGAAACTATCATCCGATTCACTCCCTTCCTCTTTCAGCCAATATTGCGGACTCACATCCACTCTATTATTTCTCCTTACCTGATCTCCTGAGCAGAATCCGGTCTCTGTACTGTACCTTTGTAGGTTTACATTGTGAGGAAGTGGAGGTTGTGGCACCGGACTCTGTGGATTAACTACCTGCTGCTGTGGCGACTGTTGCTGAATTATCTCACTCTGCACCTGTGGATTCAATAATGTATTATCGGGATACTGTTTTGTATTGACTGTGCCTAGGAGGAGCTGCTGGTATTTTCCTTACGGGACCCACTTGCTTTTCCCTGGACCCGCTTCGCGGGTCCCGCATCGCGGACCGAAGGAGTCTGCTTCTGGACTTGGGGCTGAGACGCTGTGGACGCTAGAGGCGAGGGCAGGACTTGCAGCAGGGCTGCGAGTGGTGCCGCAGGGACACCATCTCCCAGGAGTCCATGCCTGATCTAATCTGTTGCACCTGGTCCACTCTTCCTGCTTGCCCCGCCCCCGACCATGACCACGAGTGAAAAGCCCTGTGTCTGCTATCTTTGTGGGATACTGTTTTGTATTGACTGTGCCTAGGAGGAGCTGCTGTTATTTTCCTTACGGGACCCACTTGCTGCTCGCCGGACCCGCTTCGCGGGTCCCGCATCGCGGACCGAAGGAGTCTGCTTCTGGACTTGGTGCTGAGATGCTGTGGACGCTAGAGGCGAGGGCAGGACTTGCAGCAGGGCTGCGAGTGGTGCCGCAGGGACTCCATCTCCCAGGAGTCCCTGCCCGATCTAATCTGTTGTACCTGGTCCGCTCTCCCTGCCTGCCCCGCCCCCTGACCACTCTCTTCCCTTTATAGCAGGCATAGCTGACAGCTGCGCGGGAGCCCACGGGAGTGTCCCGGGAGAAGCCCAGGACAAGGGCGGGCCGTCTGTGGCCGTCAGGGGCTGCAGGAGGCTGGGCCGGGCCCACATCTGGTTCAGAACTACCATATATTGTTATGTCTTTGAAATAGTGAGTTGTTGCCCTTTTGAGATTTTCAACTGTTTGTGCTAAATGTTTATCTCATTGTCGGGTCTCCTTGTGCTGTGGTACATTGCGAATACGACTGACTCTACCATTGTTTGTTGGTTTAAACATGACTACGAGCTCACTATATCCTTTACCCTCCACGGTAGGGGCTACAATACTAGGGCCTCTAGATAAATATTTCCTCAGGGCTACCCGTGAGATAGACAGAGAAATTGCCCTAGCTGAGAGACGTGCTGAGCGCCGGTTATCCATTGAACTTCTTAAACATCCCCAAGAGAAGCGGTCGTCCTTGGGTTCCCCGGCGCCGGCCCTTTCCCCAGTATGTGCAATTGTCTCTGTCTTGGATGTTTGTCCACCCTTGGTGCAGCCATTGGCGGCTGCTTTGAGGTTTATCCCTAACAGGTTGGAGAGTACGGCAGACGCAGTTCCACCTATTGAAGTTGACGCTTCGACCTCGAGGTCTAGTAACGCCCCTGCCCTCAAGCCTATTTTTAACACCTCTCTTATGTCATGGAAAACTCCCTCCTCCACCAGAATTGGTATCGCAGGCAGTAGCTAGAGTGGTCCATACTAAAAGCAAAAGAATTGTTAGCCCGCGTAAAGGTTGTCATCCTAAACCCTACAAGAAAATTAGGAAACTTGGCACTAGGGTGGGTGTGATCCATAAGAGCCCTGGGGTGGGTGTAGGTAGCCCTCAGGCGGACACAGGGGGTGTGTCCTACGGCGTGTTATCAGCAAATCCACGCGCTGATCTGACCATAGATTCTGCCGAGCCCACACCTCTCGAGATCCCCTTGATCGCCCAAATAGAGAAACTGATGAAATCTCTATTGACTCCGGTCTTAGAGAGAGTCAAAGGGCTGGCGGAGCGGTTGGACAGTTTTGAGCAAGCGACCCTGGACAACTTCTTCAGCACAAAATCTCTTATCAAACTATATTCTAGAACTAGGGATGATGACTCAGGGGGGATTTGCTGCCCGGGCGACGTGTCACCCCACAGGATTTATCTAAAGCAACTGGAACAGCCAAAGAGGCGGCAGCTGTAGATGCTCATGCTGTACTTGCTGCCACCCCCAATGGGGGCGATCGGAACCCCGGGCTGGCCACAAAGAACATTATTAAACATCCAAATCCTCCAAGGGCTACCAATATTCATACCAAGAAGCCTGTGCGTTCCGAGGTTACTGGCAAAAAAGGCTCTGTTAATCCGAGAAATTTTGGCTCCGGCAAGGGACCTGAGCTACCCCAACCTAGAAGAATTAGTGTTATCCAGCCCAATGCGTTACCTCCCAAGGAGGCCCCTAGAATACCACTCATGAATTTACCTCCAGACTGTTACCTCTACGTTGCCATTCTTAGAAATGTACCACCCTTGAAGGCTGACCAGCTAGAATCCTATCAAATGCTAAAAAATAAAACCATGCATTGGTTGAGGTCAAATAGACCCCTTCCTAGGGAACTAGATGGTCTGATCCTGGGTGTTAGAAGGGTAGGGTGGGTGGGTCATGGGCATAAGCAGTTTAAGGGTGACTGTGTGGCGGTCAACTTTAATGATGTCAGGGTTGCCCAGACAATTTGCAATCAGTTTTCGGGGAATGGAGGTGCTGGCATTGGAGTAGTAGACTTGACCTACTTCTACCCGAGATCTGTTGGTAACCATTGTGGTATTAATTTGGATGGAAGTGGGAGTCGCAATTCCACCCTCCCCAGGAATGACTTCTTCCCCATGCCTCATCAGCCAGCTGCATGGCTAGGGTCATATGGGAGGTTACCAGGATATTGAAACAATGCTTTCCCCGGGGTGGTTCCCTCGCCGAGTCCGGGATTTATGTCGGAGTTTCATGTCTTAGATATCATCAATACCAGTCCGATACCCTCTCCAGTTGTATGTAGTCCCCAAGTACTGGATTATAATCTGGTTGTCGGGATCCAACAAGGAGTAAGTGTACTTCGGATACCCCCTGAGAGGGAGGGGGTCCCCAGCCCCGTACCTCGCAGCGAGCCCGCTTTGACGGATCCAGACATAAGGATTCTCAGCTGGAACGTTGCAGGTATCTTGAGGAAGTTGGCTGTACCCGAATGGAACACCCTTGTGGAAGGCTACTCTATTTGCATTTTTCAAGAAACTTAGGGAGCCTTGTCACAGGGTAGGTTATTCATCCTTTTTTATACTAGCAGTGTCACCCCTTTCGGGGAAGGGCCGCCCCTCAGGAGGCCTCCTTATATGGGTCGCCATTTCACTTGGCTGCCAAGTCACTCAGCAAGTGTCAAATTCACCAGATCTTCTGAGTATATCACTCAAGGGACCGAGGAGAGGGCTGACTTTGGACATCTTCAATATCTACGCCAGGGGTACGAAGGGAGGTTCGCACTCACCCATAGTATCAGAGTTGGAATCTTTACTTAGGACAGGCACTAATAGTTCTCATGTCCTGGTTGCAGGGGACTTAAACTGTACGTTTGAGCCCCTTGGACTGGAGGACACCTTGGGGACTGCTGATGAAGATATTAGGAGAGGAATACCAGTCCTAACTATACCTCCCATTAGGAGGTGGTCGCAAGTGGTGGTCCAAATTAACTCCCTAAATATGGAATTTGGCCTTAGGGCTGTCAATGGAAAGACGAGGTCAGATCGATCTGGAGCCCATACTTACAACAGGGTGGACCATACGTCCAGGATAGATTATATCCTCCTTGACGTGAAACTCTGGAGCTTCTTGCAGGATATGGAGGTACTCTCTTCAGTTGAGAGTGATCATAATCCTCTTTCTCTTACCCTCTGTCCTCTGTAGATTGGGAACCCAGGGGTGCTTACGTCTCACTTGGCGCCTGCCCATCAGGAAGTATTTCCTTCCAAGTGTGGTAGACGTTTGAAATGGAGTAAGCTTATCATGGATGAAGAGAAAGTGTTGGCTATTGCGGCACTCTTAGATACTGTTCAGTCTAAATTGGAATCGATGATTCCCCAGTCTGAGGTAGTCTCAGTGCTTTTTTGTGATACTACCAAGGCCCTGAGTGACCTCTTCATTCTCCCAAGCAAGGCCCCTCGAATTGGCAAGAGCAAGAACTTGTTGAATTCACCGGGATGGTACACTAAAAAATGCAGGGAGAAGAAAAATTCCCTGATTGGTGCGGTCAAAAGTAAATCTTTGACTGCCATAAGACTGGCAAGGAAAGAGTACTCTCAGACTACGTCTGCAGCTAAGAGAGAATGGGAGGATAGGTTCTGGGCGGATCTCATGAAAGCAAGCTCGGATAGGGACGCTAGAAGCTTCTGGAACCTCATAAGATCCAGGGATAGGCCAGTTAGCACCTTGATGACGTGTAACATCCCTTCCCAGAACTTGTTCAACCACTTTGCGAACCTCTATTCCTCTACCGAGCCATCTACCCACACCACCCTCTCTTTGGCTGTCTGTCCAGGGGGTTCTGAGTATGTTCCCTTTACTGCTAGAGAGGTGGAAGATGTAATTAAAACACTGGCGCCTTTGAAAGCAGCAGGGCCTGATGGGTTACCGGGCAACTTACTACGGGCAAATCCCAAGGAGTGGGGGAAGCTACTTGCATCTTTGTTAAACGCCATTAGTAAAGGTGCGCCCGTGCCCGAATGCTGGAAGGGGGCAGAGGTTGTCCCGATTTTCAAAAAGGGGTGTCGGGACGACCCTGCCAACTATAGGCCAATAAGTCTAATTGACTCATCCCAAAAAGTGGCAGGGAAGGTGATTCTGGGAAGGGTGCTCCAGTGGGTGGACGGGAAGGTGATTCTGGGAAGGGTGCTCCAGTGGGTGGACGACAATAACATCCTGTCGGACTGTCTGGTACTGGGACCATTGAACAGGCCTTCAGACTGGCTCTCTTATATTGGAAGGTGGTGGTGCTGGGCAAAGGCAGTCTTTACTTGGCCTTCATAGACCTTTAGACTGCCTTTGACCTGGTTCCCAGGGAGGAGTTGTGGAAGGTTCTGTCAGAACTGGGGTTGCCTGCGCATATTCTTTCTCTCCTTGTAAAACTACATGCTGGCAATTTTGCGCAGGTCCGCTGGGGCACGAAGGGTGAGAAAACCGACAGGATCCCTGTGGGAAGGGGTGTCCGCCAGGGATGCGTGTTATCCCCCCCCCCTGTTTTCCCTCTACGTAAAAGGTGTGGTTGAGCATTTGCTAAGAATCCCCTCTGACGCCCCATCCCTGGCGGACAAACGTATCCCAACACTGCTTTTTGCAGACAACACTCTTCTTATCTCAAAGTCTCCCATGGGTCTCCAGAGCCTCCTGAATAGTTTCCAGTTTTGTTTGTTGAGGGGATTGGTAATCAATACCGACAAAACCAAGTTTTTGATTATGAATCCCCCCAAGAAATTGGGGCGACCTCCGGCTCTGAATTCCGTCCCACTGGAGAGGGTATCCAAGTTTGACTACCTGGGTATCCGCCTTAATGATTCTCTTACCTGGAACCCGCATATCCATAAAATGCTCCTCGGTCACAAAAGGGTGGGAGGTGCTTTACTTAAGGAACAACGCTCCTCCACAAGCAAACCTATAGCCCCAGTAGTGGAAATATATAAAGCCAGAGGGGTCAGCGCTGCCCTATATGGGGCGGAGCTGTGGGGTACCTGCAGCCTGGATGTATTAGCAAAATCGGAGAGCAAATTTCTGAAAGACCTGATGGCTCTCCCATGGAGTACACCTACTGTACCAGTGCTACTAGATCTAGGCTGCAGATCAATCAAGGACCAAGCGCAACTCCGCCCCCTGCTTCTATGGGCCCGGCTGTGGCGGGTCCCTGAACTAGCCCCTTCTGCGGAAGCGCTATCAGAAGTTATGGCCATGGTAGGCTGGTCTAGGATTAAATGGTTGAGGGATGTTAAATGGTTACTAGCGGAGATAGGGATAGGAGAGTTATGGGCATTGAGAACAGCCCCACCCAAAGCTATGATCAAGAAGCTGTACTGGAACTGGGTTTCCTCCAAACTACATTCAGATCCACGTTATTGTAACTCTACTGTAGCTTTTGTGAGGATCAAAGATGTGGTGGCTTACGAACCCTATCTAGACATCATTTCCATCCCCTTTGTCCGTTCCCTGTATTTTAAGTTTAGAGTGGGGACTCTTCCAGTAGGTGAACTAGTTGCCCGCTGGAAATCGTCTTACCAATCTTCCCCGTTCTGCGCGCGTTGCCCCACCTGAGAAGAGTCGGTAGCCCACATTCTTTTTGAATGTCCGGATTACCATGCACCTAGGAGCCGCTGGCTAAAACCCTTATGTAGACTCTTAGGCACCCGCCAACACAAAGTGGCGCTGCGTATTTTAATGTCTGACACATCCACCTTGATTGTCTGTGCTGTGTCAAAATTCTTAAAGTGGTCATGGTTGATTTGTGTAAGAAGGCTTTCTTTGTCAATTTAATTCTGTTTTAACTGTCTTAAATATCTTTCTCCTGTCCTAAATTGTTTGTGTAAATAGATAAGATCGTTATAAATGCTGTGTTTTATATTTGTTGTACAAGCTTTTATGATATTTTTATATCGAAATAAAGCCTATCAATCAATCAATCAATAATGTATTATCTGAATTAACTCTTGGTGGATTCTTACACTCTTTCTTCCAATGCCCCAACCTGCCGCAATTATGACATAGAAATTTCTTTTTCAATTCTTCTATGTTTCCTACCAACTTTGGTTTTCCAGGATTTCCCTTTACTTTAGACTGATGTCCTTCTGTGCTTTTATTTTCTAACTGAGCAGCTTGATGTTCAGCAACTTTCACTTGTGCCCACATCACTTTTTCTTTGAGCTTTCTTTGTTTAACTTCAATTTCATCACTACAATACTTTGCATGTCTCAGAACCTCATCCACTGAACACGACTGCCATCCCATCAAATTATGCTTAATCATATCTCCTATTTCTGGTCTCAGTCAAAACACAAACCGATATAAAAAATGACTCATATCCTTTTCATTCAATTCCTCATAACCACTGTACTGTTTAATTACTAATAATAGCCTTTCATAAAATGCATGAACTGACTAATTAGCCTCTTGTATTGTTCTGTCTAATTTTACCCAGTCTGTCTCTTTCGGTGGTATTTTACTTTTCAAAAACACAATGACTTGATCATATTTCCGCATCACTTCAGGTCCAGGAGCACCTGTCCCCTTATCTCATGAATATTCTTGCTTTGGCCAATCCACTGCGATTTTACATTCTGACCATAAATCTGTTGGTATTACTATGTCAAATAGCCCATCTAAATCTTCCCATAGAACTTTTTATGCCTTTTACAAATCGATCTACTTGTCTATACCATTCTACCTGTTTCTCTCTCAATCGGGGAAAATCATTTGTAAATGATAATATATCCTGTCTGCTCCAAGGTACATGTACATATCCTCATCCAGGCATTTCCCTCATTGGAAGCTCTTTTACTACTTCTTTCCCTTCAATTACTGCAATGCCAATGTAGACTTATCACAACTTCCCTCTTTTTTTCTCAGACCATATCATTTTCCATTTGTCTATATCTCCCCATTTTCTCAGTAGCACAATTATCTCTTTTATTTAAGTAATTCTCCCTGTCGTATTCATATTGTCTATATCTTTGTCAGTAAAATCCACTCTATATGGTTTCTGCAAGCTTTGGTATTTAGTAAAATCTACATCCTTTCTAATTGCTAAGTTTTCAAATCTTTCGTGCATTTTTTTTGTTTTCATGTAATACTTTTACATGTAAAAGTGACTGCATCATACTGGTAATTTTTCAATTTATCTGTACCAATTGCTCCAATTATTAATTCTTCCATATCAACCTTTAATCTTGCAACATCTAACAATTTTGGCTCAGTCTCTTTTAGTTTTAAGGCTTTTGTCCAGCCAATTAACTCTTGCTCAGTTGGCCCTATTGGGGTTTGGGTTAAGTCTATCTTTCTACACTCTTCTTAGGGGTTACAGAATCTGATTCTGCTCCTATTGGGAATTTATACGGAAGACTCTGATTAAATGTCAAATCTGGTGATGTCATTTGGTTAGGGCATGCAATCCCTGACAAATCTGGATAAACCTTTTCATTACTTTCTGCAAACTCTGATTTAAAGGAATAGTTAAGGATGGCTCTTTTATTTTTGGATTTTCAAATACTGGAATCACTAGACCTATTGTTACCGGAAATGTTTTGAGTAAGCTCCTGTATCTTTTCTGCCAATTCATGTTTTGAATATATATACTCAGCAGTACTCTGTTGTGCTTCAACTTGTTGTTCTACTCTATTTTCATTATTCTCCATTTCATTTCCCTGTTTAGGTGTCCCTGTATATCTTGTTCCTGTTGTCGTAACATTTGGTTCATATCTCATTTCTACTCTTTCTGGAAGGTCTCTAAAATTTGAAAATCGTTTTGGGGTTTCTGACAATCTATCCTCTAACTATGGTGCACTTGTGTGGTGGTGAGCCTCAGCCAGGCCTACCAGTGCAAGGGATTCGCCCTTCCCTGCACAGAGTCCTCGGACCAATATGAAGAAGTTGGCACAGAAACTGGAATAGAAAATACAAGATTTATTAAACTTCATGAGGTGGAACTACATTCACACAACACCCTTTGGTAATGTTTGAAGAAGCACACTGAATGGAAGGAGCTGAGTCCTTTTATACCCACACAGGGGTACAAAATGCTGATTTTAGGTACATATAAGGTCATACAGAAAATGCACAGTCAACAAGTGGGTGGAGCTAACAGTTGCTAATTATGGTGAACACATCCTGACACTTACAGACTAACAGCAGCTGCATGGACAGCAGCAATCTCAACTGAGCATGTGCGAAGGTGGAGGATGCTAAATATAGTTCGTCTCTAGGCAGAATTCAAGAACAGTTAACAGAAAGGTAGGACAGAGCACATGGCGAGCACATGGTAGCACATGGCAAACAAAATGGCTGACAGAAATACAAAATGGATTCCACAAAACGGACAAGATAGTCTCTAAATACAAGATAGCTTCCGCTAATGCTAACCTAATTGCTGCCAAACAGACGACCATTATAGCATTAGCTGAAGACATTCGTTTATCTGGGGTAATCTAGATATACATCCTGTACATTGATGCTCATAATCTCAGTGATCTGTTTATTTAACATTTGTTGTGCTTTCATTTCTGTAATATTTATTTTGGCAGGTGTACAAGCAGTGATGCACAAGGAGCAAAGCATAGGACCACATTGTATACAAGTAGAGCATGTAAATAGTATCATCAGTAGTATACATAGATTAGTCAGTAGCTTCCAGCCCCAAGTAATAAAGAGTGTCTATATCCAGTTCTGCAATCTTATGCAGTTTAGAGATTGCATCATATACTGAAGGCGAGTGATCCGGAATAAAGACACAACAGCTGCTGCCAATGATGAGGCATGCATCACCTTCATTAGCCAGAATCACATCTAATACCATACGATTCTGGATTGCTACAATCCTCGCAAATTGCAGCTCCTCTGTAATGTTCCCAAGTGCCATAGCTGTTTGATTGGTGACAGCTTCCACAACACGAGTCAATCGCCTGATCTTTCTGCTATTCAATGTAGTACCCACAAAGAAGAACAAACCCAATTTGAAATCGACATATTGTTGCAAAGTGGTATCAGTCTGATCAACATCATCTGTACTTACTGTTCGTTTGTATCTGTTCTTGGAAATGTCGTTGTACAATTTTGAATCCTGGTGATATGATGGAGGGCCTAAGAACACAGGTGGTAACAAAAATGATAGGTAACATACTCCAGACCACCCAACAGGTAATTGATAATATCCTTTGTTATCGCACACAAAATAGGTAATATGTGAAGACGTAAAACTGCTGTTATTAGCACCTTCAATGGTTAGAATTACTGTACGCTCACTCCTTCCTACTGCAATTCTACCAACACTACTAATACATATATCTGCTGTAGCTCTTGTCACAGAAATTAAAAAAGGTCCAATGTTTTTAATGTTTCTAATATTCGTGAAGACATATGGTGTCGAAATATTATCAGGTTGATACTCTTCCCATTCCCATTTAGTCCCTTTAGCTTGAGGATAACCATCTTTATCTTGATAGCATACTTTATTCAGACGGAAGTTAATCCCACCTTCTGAAGGCTTTCCAGAACCAAACAAATGTGCATACCAAGCTTGACACAAACCATTATGGGAAAAAGGTAGAGGAATAAAAGGTGTTCCTCCTTTCTTTTGGTGCGCAGTTATTATCCCACACACCCAATAGTTGGTAGTATTCGTGGCATTATGTGTATGATGCAACATCTGGATTAATGTATTATTTAGGTACGTTTGTCGATACTTCTGCTCATGGTAGGGAAGCGTAAAGTAGAGATGTTCCACTGGTACTGGAATTGTAGCAATAAAATGCTGTGGAACAGGAGCTACTTTCTCAACAAACCAGGTGATTATTGCCATAACCACCAGAGCAACAACAAACCCTACAGCACAAATGATTCTTCTGTTATTCATTTTAGCAACAGTGATAATTGATCTTTCTAAAAACTCATTGAAACAATCGTTGGAGCTCTTATCCCTGGGCAGCCGTTGATTTCTTCACCACGGGCCAAGACGGGTATCACTACACTACGCAGGACTGGTCCCCCCCTTGCCACATCGGCTTTCCGTTTCACGAACCCAGGGCGGTAGCTCAACCAGTCTTTTTCAGAACTGCAGATTCTTTCCTCGGTCTCAAGTGGTATTGCGATGCTCCAGGAATCGTGTGGTCCAGGAAGATTTCCGCAGATTTGTCAGGTGAGATAGCTTTACCTTTGTCCGTCTCCAGAATCTCTCGATGGTCGGTCAATACAGCAGGTTCCACCAAGGCAGGTGACACACGTTTGCAGTGTGTGCTATGAACCAAGTTCTTCTTGTTCGTCACTCGAACTGCTGTCCTTGTTGCCAGGAGCACCTGCTCCGGTCCTCGTCACCTCGGCTCCAAGCTGTTCAATCTGTCGAAGACCTTGACCATCACATGGTCGACAGGACGGATTTCATGGCCCTCACCTGTAGATCTGTCAGGAAGCGCTTCTCGAACCTGTTGATGAATAGAGATCAAACTACCGGTTAACTGTGCCAAATAATCATTCATCAGAACACAAGGAACATCATGTGTGGGGCGTGGCTTAGGAACTCTCCAAAAGTTAATTGGCCTTCCAAATACAATTTCAAATGGGGTAAGTGAAGTACTGGGTTTTTCGGAACCCAGCGGTGCCAGGGACACACCCTAAGACTTCGGGTCCTTCCTGTTTCAGAAATTGTTCCTTTTATGCGTGCATCGCTGAAAGGCAGAAAACGAGGCACAGTCTCAGTCTCAGAGTCAGCTATACCCTCCTGGACCCACCGGTCGTACGGCAGAGGCAAAGGGACCCTCTTGCAGTGTATGCCGTGGATCCAGTTCTTTTTGCCTTCCACTCGCACGGCGGATCTCGTTGACAGCAGGACTAGGTGGGGGCCGGTCCAACGGGGCTGATCATTCTTTGTCCACTGGAAATTCTTCACCGAAACCCATGAGCAAGGATCTATGATGTGACCTGGATCTTCAGAAACTTGAGGCAGAGTATCGTGAACCTGTTGGTGTAAAACACGCAATGTAGCCGTCAATTCGTACAAATAGTCAAGCAGTACAGGGTGTTCGATTTCACTGAATTTTGTCGGACTTAGCACTCCCCATATGTTGGCCTGACGGCCAAACACAATTTCATAGGGACTAAGTCCCACCCTTGAATGCACAGTCATTCTGGTTGATAGGAGTGCTAAGGGCAGAGTGTCAGGCCACTTAAGACCAGAGCTCGCTTGGGTTTTGGCCAATTTTAGTTTTAATGTGCCATTGTAGCACTCTACTAGTCCAGCTGATTGGGGGTGATTTGCAGCGTGGAATTTCTGTTGGATGCCTAGCCCTTCACATACTTTCTTCATCACTCGTTCTACAAATTCACTCCCATTGTCACTCCAGACTATTCTCGGCATTTCAAATCTAGGGAAAAATTCTTTGACAAGGGCTTTAGCTGTGGACAAGGCAGTGTTGTCCTTTAAGGGATATGCTTCTACCCATCTCGAAAAGGCACAAACAACAATGAGTACGTATTTCAAATTGTTGCACCTTTCCATGTGAATGAAATCTAGTTGCAAAACCTCGAACGGGTACGTTGGAGGCGCAAAATGACCAGCTGGAGTCGGGGTTCCCCTACCAGGATTGTATTTCAAGCACACCATGCAATTCTTGACTACATTCTCTGCGCATTTTGGGATTCTAGCATTTTGCCATACTGGAGCCAACAACTTACAAATCCCTTTCACACTAATGTGAGCCATTCCATGGGCCATTGTAACCACTGCAAGCACATATGCATCGGGTAACAACCATCGCTGATGTTCTGACAATTCAACCCAACAACCATTTGCATCCAATTTACCCGTACTCTCTCTCCACACACTCAATTCTTTCTCTGTAGCTTCAGCTTGAATAGACTTCACACTCTCTATCCTGTCTTCTTCTGTTCTGAGAAAACAATCATGCTGTTCAGAAGCATCTGTCTCTGTTACAATTGGCAACAACGTAGCTGAATTCAACGTGTTGCATCTCTTTATGTGTACATGACTTGCTAAAAGTGTCAACTCATAACCTGACAATCGAGCACTAGTTAAGTGCTGTGTCTTGGCCCTATTTAACAACGTGTCCACTGCATGTGGGACCATCACAACCAATGTATTATTCATCACTAAACCAGCAGACTGCCAAATAGAAACAGCTGCTGCCGCTGTGGCTCTTAAGCAACTTGGCAATGCTTTAGCTACCGGGTCCAAAGTTGACGAAAAATACGCACATGGACGCTGTTTGTCTCAGAACAACTGTGTCAACACTGACAATGCACAACCTTCTTTCTCATGGACATACAGTGTAAAAGGCTTACTGTAGTCGGGGGTACCCAACATAGGACCCGAACATAATGCATTGCGCAATTCGGAAAAACTTTTCTGACACTCTTCAGACCATGGGAGGGGGTTCGGTGTATCTTTACAAGTTAATGCCACCAAAGGTTTGGCCAACAAAGAAAAATTCGGTATCCATTGCCTGCAGTAAGATGTAATGCCCAAGAAAGCACGCACTTCTCTCTGTGCCCTAGGCACACGCAATTTCGCTATTGCCTGAATTCTTTCTGGGGTCAGTTTCCTTCCCTCCTTCGATAAGAGATGACCTAAGTAGATAACTTCTTGACGACAATATTGCAATTTGGAAAGAGACACTTTGTGATGTAAATCAGACAAATGATGCAACAACGACAACGTGGCTTCTTTACAGATTTTCTCAGTATCTGCAGCAACAAGCAAATCATCAACGTACTGAATAAGTGTAGCGCCATCAGGTAAAACAATCGTATCAAGCTGTGTTTTTAAAGCTTGACTATATATTGATGGACTTTCACAGTAGCCCTGGGGAGCGCGTGGCTGAGAAGGGTCAGTAGCCTTCAAAACAGGCAGAACAGGACTATTGCAAACGTTGCCTCTTGTCTCTTCAATTACATCTTTTTCAATCAAATCATAAATGATCGCTAGCAACGCTTTTTCACCTTCACTAGATATTTTATATTGGGGAATTCGTGGCATTTTAACATTGGCTTTCAATGTCACAACATATGGCGGTATTTCCAAAAGACCCACATCATTAGGATCAGTAGCCCAAAGAATATCAGGAAGAAGCGACAACTCTGTCGGAAGTTTATCCTTTGACAAATACATTGGGGAGACCACTTTCTTACCTAGTGTAAGTTGCACTCCTGAAGGAGAACAATACAATGTCGCATACAATCTTTTCAACAGATCCAATCCTAACAAATTTTCACCACAACCTGTTGTCAGAATAAGGGGTGCTTCTAATTCACAAGGTCCAACAGAAAGGGACATAGGACTAGAAATCGGGTTCCTAACCGGGGCGCCAGAAAAACCTACTGAAACATTCATTTCGCCAGACAAAGGTGCGCCAGGGAGTTTAGAGTGCATAATGGAACTCTTTGTAGCACCAGTATCCAACAGAAAAGGCTCTGACACACCTGATGTAATCACCTCAACATAAGGTCCACTCTGATCTACTGGAACTGAAACAACTCCCTCTCTTTGTCTATGGCTGTCCTAGCAATCATTACCTTCCATATTCTCATCTTCTGCATAGTAGTCATCAGCATAGTACTGAGGCGTCCTATCAGACGCGTTATTCTGCTGATCAAAACTATTCATTGAGTTCTGTGGCGGAAAAGATCGCCCGTTCTGTAGGAAATTTCCACGTCCTCTACCTCTAGGCGCTTGTGGAGTACCTCGACCTCGTGCGCTAGAAACACCATTCATACGCTGTAATAAAGCAGGGCAGCTACTTTTAAAATGGCCCTCCTCTTTACAATATGCACACTGATTAGGGCCTACAGGAAAGCGTTGTTGAGGATATTCGGTCCTTTGCATGTTTCTCTGAAACTGCTGAGGCTGCTGATAGTTACTCTGACCACCACGAGGCGGGTACGCCTGCTGTAAAAGAACCTTTGTTTTTAACTCTTTCGTTTTCTTGTCTGCTCTATCTTTCTCATCTTTATCTCGATTTTCGTAATACTGGGCAGTAGCCAATATCTGTGCTGAAGAGGAAACGGCCCACAAACTTTCTGAATCTTTTAATTTTTTACACAACTCGGGAAGCAAATTATGCACGAACTTGTCAATGAACAACCGTTGACCACCTTCTGTACTCATATCTTGACCACTGTGGTCGATAAACGTTTCTTCGAACCTGGTGAAGAAGTCAGACACGGTCTCATCTTTCTTCTGCTTACACGCAGACAATTTGTCCCAATTCACCCGCATCGCAGGCATCAAAGTCTTCATGTAAGTAATTATCCTACCAGGGAGGTCTGCCACTAAAGGTTCAGGTTTAGCACCACCAACTTGTCTGCCATCAGCAGCAGCAATATTAACCCATGTATCACCTAACTCCTGATCATGATCCGCATGACGAATCGTTCCCCATAAAGGCTGTGGAACGACATTTCCAAATAACATGTCTATATCCGCTAAATTCATAATGCAAGACCCTGCAGTCTGTGACAATTCCTTGTAATACCCTGCAGGATTTTTACGGGGGTCAGGCAAAGTCTGCTTAAGGGCCAAAACTTCAGATCGCTTCCATGGAACATGTACCCAAACACGCTGAAAGTGAGGCTGAACAGGTGGATTAGCTGCTAGATCCCCTTCTTTCCAAACTGGGGGAACCTCTCTCATTGGATATTGTTTCCCTTTTCTTTTAACAGAAAGATCAGGCTCAAACAACTGTTAGGAAATAGCTTCGCTCCTAAACGATAACAATGTCGCAACTGCTTTCTTAACATCGGAACCCACAATTGTGCCCTTTGCAAACTCGAACCGTATACGACATAGCTCAGGCGGATTGGGCTCCAAATCATTTTCCTCTAAATCCTCACAAAGAAAAGTACACATTTTCTCAAAAACGTATCTCTGTTTTGGTGCTTCCCACTGATGGAAGACATCCATAACGGAATTTAGCTCATATCTTGTGGGGTCTGTAACCCATTTGTGTGCCAAATAATTCAATGTTTCCCGCTCTCCAGAGTCGGGCATTTGACTACGCAACTGTTTGTGTGTTGAAGCAGAGGTCATACTTCCTGCCCCAAAAAGAGGATACAGAAGACTAGCAACTGTATCAGTCATTCTCTGCCGAACAGAAGGAGAAGTCGACGAAAGAACAGGAGTAAAAGCAGAGTGAGGCAAGGCAGATGCAGATGCAGACGCAGTAACAGTAGGAATATCAGAAGAGGCAGTTGATGCAATAGGCAAAGTCGTAAGAAGTACAGAGAGCAGGTAGCAAAGTCAGCGGCCCTTGAGGAGGCTGAGCCGTAGCAGTAGGAGCCAGCTGAAGAGGAGCTGGCGGTTGTGGAAGAACCTGGGGCACAACAACCGGAGGTTGCACAACTAAAGGTTGCGGAGGTGCAGTAGCACTCTGCGCATAGGGGGGTGGCGAATTCAATAAGTGAGACATTAACGGATCTTTCTCAAGTTCTTTTGCTGTATCCTGCTGGAGAGGTGGCAAAACTGGATAGCATTTATCGATCGCCATTTTACGT
Organism: Lissotriton helveticus; assembly: GCF_964261635.1. Classification (NCBI taxonomy): domain Eukaryota; kingdom Metazoa; phylum Chordata; class Amphibia; order Caudata; family Salamandridae; genus Lissotriton; species Lissotriton helveticus. Next base: position 117,433,702 of record NC_136063.1, on the reverse strand, counting down.
TGCCTGTGCAACTGTTCACTCGCTTGTTCTTCCTCATCATGTTTATATTGCATAGCAGCTTGCATTATCGAAATACCCTTTTCTCTTTTATTCTTTTTAGCTAATTTAATTTCTTTCTGTTTGGCTTCCTTTCGCCATAGGCGGAAAGAGTCAAACATCGCCGGCCGGGCTTTCTTCTTAAAAAGTCTAACCTCTAGATTATCTAATATCTCTGTGTCAAAACTACCATATTGGGGCCATTTTAAAACACCATCCTTTTTGGTGTATCGAATCCATACTTCATTATATGTGATTGGACCTACGCCATGTTTCACATAGAGCTCATAGGTTGGAGTTCCAATCGGAGGAACCGCACACGAGTCTTCCAATCGGGAATCCCTATTATAACCAAGACAAAACAAGTTTCCAAGTCTGCTAAGACCAGGCATCTTCGCTCTCTAGTCTAGCTTCAAACTTCAAAGGATTATCGATTACGATAGTCTCGTGAATACACGAGTCCCTCGGCTTTGGTACTTGCAAGTTCCAAATCAAAGATCCCAAGGGGATACCCAAACTAAGAACAAAACTAAGGACTGGGAGACGCTCCACTTATACTTAACTGAGGTATCGATGACCTCACCAGAAGACTCGTCTATCGTTTCGCTCTACCAATCATCAAGGGTCCAAAACAGGGCGATAGTCAGGGCAGCAGTCCTTCGTAGCCGTCGGGAAGCGGGGAACCTCGCAGCAAAGACTTACGGACCACGTCGACATGCAGGGGTCGATGAAGTGGCGGCCTTCCTCCAGAATTTTCACACGAAGCTCCTCACGAACCTCTGGCTTGGACCGGTACCGCTGATATCGCCCCACGTTGGGCGGCAACTGAAGTACTGGGTTTTTCGGAACCCAGCAGTGCCAGGGACACACCCTAAGACTTTGGGTCCTTCCTGTTTCAGACTACAGAAACTCAGAGTCTTCTAGGTGAAGTCAAAGATCGCGTTTATTGGCTGCAACCAAGTAACAGGCGTCCTAGAAGTACAACACGGTGTATATTCTCAGGAGACTGCTCAATCTTACAAAGCCAGGCTTCTCTTTTTATACAAAATATTATGCTTCAGGCAAACATTCCTTATTTTACAGTTGACCATTCACATATTTTCAATACAAAGAAAAAGCAGAGTCATGATGACAAGCCCATATTTCAGTTTGTTCAGCCCACAATCAATTACCCGGCAAGGCCCAGTATTTTCATCAGATATCGACGAAACCCCAATAAAAACGGGCACCTCCTCCTCGTAAAGCAAGTCATCAAGAAAGAAACAGAGGCAGGTGTGTGTAAGATTAGGAAGGGTTTGTGTGCGATGAAGGGTTTATGGCATGTTGTGCCTTGATACTATCTCGACCGGCCACTGGGAGAGGAACTGACCGAACAGGTTTGGCCTTGGGCAGTGGAGTCAGCTTGCCCAGGTCGTGCAGGAGTCAGCGGCCTATGTAAAGGGCAATCACAAAATGGCTGCCATTCACAAATTGGAACCCGAGGGTTCTGGGCGAAAAACTCAGAATACAGGGTGATTTCGTCACTCGAATATGACGAAAATGCTTGTGCATAGTCCACTAGTCATTCTCGGCCTGCTGATATCAAATTCGTCATGATATGAATATGTTTATGACACAGGTCCAAAATTTTCAGTACCACAGAAGGCAAGACCGGGAATTTTGGCACTGATCTAATGGATAGCAATGCCAAGGGTAATGCATCTGGCCACTTCAAAGACGTGGAAACCAGTATTTTCGTCAACTTCAATTTCAAAGTAGCGTTGTACTTTTCCACTAATCCTGCTGATTGCGGGTGGAAGACTGCATTGAATTTCTGCTTGGGCCCTAATCCTTTCAGGACATGCTCAAAAACTTGACCAATAAAATGAGGTCGGTTGTCACTCCATAAAAGCTTACAAACACCATGTCTAAGTAAAAACTCCTTTAGAAGCACCTTCGCTGTGGTGAAAGCAGTATTATCCGTTGTAGGGTATGCCTCTATCCATTTACTGAAGGCGCATACCACCACTAGGATGTATTTCAGATTATTGGAGCATTCAAGTTGGATGTAACCCATCTGCAAAACTTCAAAAGGTGCGGTTGGTGTAGCAAACCCTCCTGGAGTCCGTGTCCCTTTACCAGGATTATACAGCCAACAGATCAAACAGGATTGCACTACTCTCTTAGCTGTGCTGGCAATTTCAGATTGCTCCCAAACTTGCATACGCAATTTAGTTATTGCTAAAACTCCAACATGTGCCAGCTCATGTGCCATTTGAACCATGTGTAGGCTGTAGGCAATTTCCATTTATCCATGTCTTTGTTGCGCCAACAACCCTCATCTTCCAATATTCCTTCTTTAGACCATTGCTCAAGTTCTTTCACAGAGGCAGATCTCCATATAGCCAATACTTCCTCTCTAGTGTCCTGCCAACGCTCAGCCTGTGATTTCACTACGTACATGGATGTAGTGCTTCGCTGCATCGCAGTCTCACGGGCTACGCGGTCTGCAAGGGCATTGCCTTGTCCTATTTTGTCAATGATTTTCTTGTGCGCGCTACACTTCATAATAGCAACTCTCTTTGGGTATGTAAGTGCAGTCAAGTTATTATGCACTAATTCCGTGTGCATTATCTGAAACCCGTGGGATGTAAGAGAGCCTCTTTCCCTCCAGAGTAGGCCAAAATCATGAACCACTCCAAAAGCTTAGCGGCTATCCCTGTAGATGTTAACACTCAAGTCAGTGCTAAGTTCACACGCTCCTGTCAAAGCTATTAGTTCAGCTGCTTGAGCCGACTTCTGTGGTATCTGAGCTGTTTCCACTACAGTCTCAAGTGTTGTGATTGCATATGCAGCTGAGGTTGTGCCATCTGTTAACTTCAAACAGGACCCATCAACCCACAGTTCCCCATCTACATCTGAAAGTGGCGTATCTTGCAAATCAACGCGACCCTTTGTCTGTTCCTCAGTAAGGACTATACAATGATGAGGCTCTTTGGATTGAGATTCATTCACAGGATATGGCAACAAAGTAAGTGGAATGAGTGTCGCACACCTCTTCAAGGTAATATGAGGTGCTAACAGTGTCAATTCATATCCTGTTAAGCGAGCACTCGTTAAGTGTTGTATCTTAGTCTGATTCAAAAGGGCATCTACTGCATGGGGTACTAACACCAACAGTTTGTGTGACAAAACTATCCCTTCACTCTGAAGTATGGACTCAGCTTGTCGCTGCAACTGAACGAAAGCACCCAGGCAATGCACGAGCAACAAGATCAAGAACTGAGGAAAAATATGCACAGGGTCGCTGCTTATCACCGTGTGTCTGTACTAACACTGACGATGCACACCCATCTTTCTCGTGTACATAGAGTGTAAAAGCATTCGAGGAATCAGGTGTGCCTAACACTGGTGCAGAGCATTGAGCTTGTCTTAACTGATGAAAAGCATTTTGGCATTCATCTGTCCAAGGAAGGGGGATCGGAGTGTTTTTAGTCAAAAGCGCTAGCAGGGGTTTAACAATGTGTGAAAAACCCAATATCCATTGCCTACAAAACGAAGTCAAACCAATGAAAGCACGGATATCTTTCAGTGTGGAAGGTACTGGTGTGTCTAAAATTGCTTGAATGCGATCCGGTGTCAGGGCACAGCCCTACTTAGACAGAAGGTGACCTAAGTAGGTTACCTTCAGTCTACAATATTGCAATTTCTTTTGTGATACTTTATGGTTATGTGTAGCAAGAAAAGAAAGTAAAGACTAAGTACATTTTTCACACTGCTCAGGCGTATCGGCTGCCAACAAGATGTCGTCAACATATTGTATGAGAGCCACTCCTTCAGGCAAAGTAAAGGAATCAAATTGTCGTTTTAAGGCTTGACTATAAATACTCGGACTCTCAGTGTACCCTTGAGGAAATCTACAAAATCTGTATGATCTATTATTCAAAGTAAAACCAAACAAATATCGGCTATCAGGATGAATAGGAATCGAGAAGAAAGCATTCTTCAAATCAATTACAGAAAATGTAGTTGCTGTTGGAGGGATGAGGGTAAGCAATGTCGTTATGTCAGAAACCACAGGGTATTGTGGTACTACAATCTTGTTAACTACTCTCAAATCAATGAGGAATCTGTAAATCTTAGTGTCAGTACCTTTTTTCAAAATGGGAAGAATCGGACTATTGCAAACATTGTAAATAACTTCTTCCATAACCCCTACTTTAATCAAATCATGTACAATGCGTGTGAGTGCTTCTTCTCCTTCTCGAGAAATTTTATACTGAGGCAGTCTTGGCAATGAAGCACCCTCCTTGACACTAATATTCACTGGCGGAATAACCATTTGCCCTACATCAGTGTCTGAAGTAGCCCACAAAGTACTAGGGAGTGAAGCTAATGCAATGACCTCTTTAACAATACAGGATCTCTCAATCACGGGGTAGTTGTCTTTCAAAATAACCCGTACTCCTTCCGGAGAACATCGTATCGTAGCCCTGAAATATTTGAGCATATAAAGACCCACAATATTATCTGGTGTGCTTAGAGAGAGCAAAAATGGACATGGAGCAGTAAACTTATCAACATGGAATGCAATTGGTTGTGACAGTGGGCTAAGGGAAGGTGTTCCATCAAAACCTATTGATGTAATAGTTAAGCCAGGCAGGGGAGCCGTAGGAACCAAGTTTTTAGACAAGGCGCTACGAGTAGCTCCTGTATCAACCAGAAACTGATCAGTAGAACCCAAAACATGTGCTGTAACATAGGGACCCTTCTGATGTACTGGAATTTCAATTGATTTCTTACCCCATCCTAGGCAATCCTAAGCATAAGCAGAATCTTGAAAATCAGACGGCACATAGTCGGACATTGATATTGGTTCCCTCTATCAAAGGTGTTAAACCCATCCTGTTCACATGTATTAGCATCAAACCTAGCACGATCATTCGTGCCTCCTCTAGGCCATGAATATCCTGAATGATTTCTCATTTGTCCCCGACCACGTGGACACTGCTGAGCACGCAGTACTGGACATCAGAAAGCCAATGTCCAAATTTCTTGCAGAACGCACACTGGTCAACAGACAAATTCGAATGAGTATAGGAAGGAAAGGACGAACCTTAAGAGCCACGCCCACCTCTATCATTACCTCTAGAAGGCGGACCATCCGCCTGAGCCAACAAAACCTTTGTTTTCAACTCATTAGTCTTTTTATCCTCATTACCCTTCGCTTCTAATTCCTGGCGTTCATAATACTGAGCCATAGTTAGGAGAGAAACCGAAGAAGAGGTAGTCCATGAACTTTCACTGGCCTTTAGGCGAGTAGCTATTCCTGGCAAAAGGATTGCGACACATTTATCAACTAACAGATGTCTACCCGTGTCATCTGTCAATGACTGGCCACTAAAATCATGGAATGCTTCTTCAAAGCGTGTGAAGAAGTCAGAAACTGATTCATCTGCCTTTTGCTTGCAAGACGCTAACACTGTCCAATCTCTCTTTTTAGGGGGAATAATCGTCTTTAACTTAACTAATATAGCTGCCGCAAGATTTAAAATTAACTGACACGGTTTCTGTGCATGCTCTCTATCTTCATCTAACTGCTCTAAATCTTTCCATAATGCTCCAAATGTCGCACGATCATCAACGTTACGCACAGTTCTCCATATATCAGTCGGTAATATTAGTCTAAAAAACAGATCAATATCAGGCAAAGTCATAGTACAAGAGCTAATAGCACCCTCAACTTCCTCATAAAAGGCTGCTGGATTCTTTCGCAGATCAGGTAATGCAGTTTTAAGAGCCATGACATCTGCTCTATTCCAAGGAGTATAAACCCAATTATAAATAAAATATCCCTTTGCATCTGTAGAAGTCTTATCATCACTTGTACCCATTCCTTTAGGAGGGACATAGAAAGGCGGGGCTTCCCGCATGGGTTTCACATTAATTACAACATTCTTATCTGTTTCAGGAGTAGAAGTTCATGCCAGGCTGATCTTGGATGTTGGTGCAGCTGTGTCTGCTGCCTTTTTCTCCTCTCGCAAATGGGCTGCTTCAACACGCAGTTTAACCAAGCGTCTGATTGTGTCTGCCACCTGGGGGAAGACAAAAAGACCTTCACGTAGTTGTTTACAATACTTTGCTACATCATCAGGCTCCATTTCTACTGAATATTTCCTGTACCGTTCAATAACTTCTGCAGCAAATGTGTCGGTAAAATATATTTGCTCCCTTTCCTGCCAATCTTTTATACTATCAAAAAGTTCAGAAGCAGTGGCAGTACTACGAACGGCTTTACGCACAGGAGATCTAATGTCAGACGCAAGCCCAGCAGATAATATCGAACAAGTTTCTCAAGCTTTGTCCTGGTCTGTAGGAGAGTCCTCATCCGACTCATAAGGAGCAGAAGGAAGAGTATACAGAGGTGGACAACGATCTCATAAGAGAGAATCATCTTGGGGTTTATTAAGAATAGGATAAAGAGGTCATCGAACAGGGTATTGGCCATTTACCTGTAAATGACGCTCTCTATCTTCCCTCTCTTTAATTTCTTTAATTTCCCTATTTTTTATTTCCAATGCTTTTGCATGAATGCTATTACGTTGTTCTCTTTCAATCAAGGCTTGCTCACACTTCATTCGCTCACGCACTTCTTTCTCCCAGATTTGTACACAATCAAACTTATCTTGCCTAGCCTTTCGCTTAAACATTCGTTGTTCCACATACTGAATCTTTTCACAAATCAAATGACCCATGCATAGGCCAACAAAACTTAGGATCTTTACGAGTATATTTATTCCATAACGTGCTGTACATTATAGAAGATATACCATACTTAATATGCATGTCCCTATTAGGCGTCCCCTCCGGGGGGGGGGGGCGCTTGTGCTTCATCGACTCTCAAACTGGTACCTCTACAAAAGCAACACATCCTACGAAGTGTGCTGAAAACAGGCATGCCAAAAATAGTCCAGAATATGCAGTATTAGAATCAAAGTAGCGCTTAAGGTACTCGTCGTACGTTACACCGTTCAAACAAATTCAAATAGAGAAAAATCTCCTCATTACCTGCCTATATAAATTGCAATTCATATATACATTACAAACAAATACTAATATTGGCCAATCCTTCAAATCAAAAGCCGCAGTAAGTGTTACTAAACTACCTTACTAATCCAAGGCATCAAAAACCAACAGCAAGTGCCGCAATCAAATGGTGTCCAGGTTCCAACTGCCAAGTTCTCAAATTGACCAAATGGTCACTGCATGGCAAATCACCAGAAGAGATCTCAGTCGAGGACCGGCACCACCTGGATGGTCAGATCAGAAAGAAAGGAAAAACGCCAAGGTTGCCAAGACTCCGGTCTCCTCAGACAGCGATCGTGTCCAAAGCGAGATTCCAATCCTTCGTCTCGACCACTCCTTCGGGCATCCGAGTCGTCGATGAGCCCCACGTTGGAAGCACCAATTTGTGGTGGTGAGCCTCAGCAAAGCCTACCAGTGCAAGGGATTCGCCCTTCTCTGCACAGAGTCCTCAGACCAATAAGAAGATGGTGGCACAGAAACTGGAATAGAATAAACATCATGAGGTGGAACTACATTCACACAACACCCTTCGGTAATGTATGAAGGAGCACACTGAATGGAAGGAGCTGACTCCTTTTATACCCACACAGGGGCTCAAATGAAGGCGGTACAAGTACAAAATGCTGGCTTTAGGTACATATAAGGTCATACAGAAAATGGGAGGAGCTAACAGTTGGTAATTCTGGTGAACACATCCTGACACTTACAGACTAATTCCAGCTGCATGGACAGCTGCAAGCTTAACTGAGCAAGTGCGAAGGTGGAAGATGCTAAATATAGTTCGTCTCTAGGCAGATTTCAAGAGCAGTTAACAGAAAGGTAGGACAGAGCACTTGGCAAGCACATGGTAGCACATGGCAAACAAAATGGCTGACAGAAATACAAAATGGATTCCACAAAACGGACAAGATAGTCTTTAAATGCAGGATGGCTTCCGCTAATGCTGACTTAATCGCTGCCAAATTACAACACTTGGAGTTGTACTTATAGAGTTTACTTGATAAGGCGGTGGTCTTCTATTTAGGAGTTCTCCCAATACTGCATCCTCAGATCCACAATCCTCATAACCTCCTTTCCTTCCTTCTATATTATTTTTCTTTTCTGTGCATTTTAGCCCTCTATCTTCATCTACCAATCTAACATATATATTCCATCACACATGTTTGCATTTCTCCATCTCTGCATTCTTGTCTTATGTGTCCCTTTCTAGAATCTACAACCTTTATTCACTGATCCTAAATAGTCTCCAAACCTGTCATATTCAAATTCATGCATTTCATCTTCCCACTCAGCCAAAGCCTCAAACTGTGTTGGTCTAGGTCTCGGTTCAAGCTTCATCATTGTTTCTCTCAGATTCCTCAATACCTCAAGACTAAAAAGATCCTTCTTCAGGAAAAGCTAATGCACCATAATTTTTAGTGTACCTCGCCCAATTCTCTAACCATATACATGTATGGTAGCCATATTTTGTCATCATATATGATGCTGGCGTTTTCAGCGGTGGAATTACTTTTCCCTCTTTGATTTCAATTGCTTTGTCTTTTTTGAAAGCGTTTTTCAGTTTTTGAAACCATGTAGGTTTCTCTTTCTACATTCCATAAATTAATCTCCTGGTTTTTAAAAGTCTGCGTACACTTCCGTAAACTTCTTCGTAACACCAGCCTATCGCAGTGCGGTTCACACTAACGCACCAATTAGAACAAGATACGTTTCAATAGTGCTCAACCAATTGCTTTGCTGCTTTTTCTAATGCACCAATCAGCCCTTACTCTATCTTGGTCACACTGACGAATCCATGCGCCACACTTTTGACGTCAGCCCTGCTCCAGCTTTTGAAGCTTCGACTGACCCCTCCTTTAAAAAATATCAAGAAGCCGTATTTACACTTTTATACAACTGAATCGGTTAGTAACCACATAAAACAACTCCATTCGTCTGTTTACTAAAACCAAAAGGATAGCTTTTCAATCACACCAGAATTGAGGGGTATATTACCAAGGGCCATTATCGCCGCTTTAGCGGGACTTTTTCCCGCTAAAGCGGCGATAATTTTATCGCTGTATTACCAAGCTGTCGCTAACACCAGTTGGCGACAGCTTGTAGACGAGAGCGGGCATTTTGGGGCCCGCTTTGCATGTCAGCGATAATTATCGCTAATGACATGCAAAGTGGGTGTGCCAAAATGTCTGCGACTGAAAACAGTCGCTGCAATCGCTATCACCTATTATCAACACAGGCGTAGTTTTGGAAATATTCGTGCTAAGCGCGAATATCTCCAAAAGCTAACGCCTGCCCATACCAGTTCTTAGCCATGTTATCCAATGAGAGGTGGATAACATGGCTAAGAGCATTGTCACGGTAATGCCTGAATATCGCTGTATTGACAGCGATATTCACGCATTTCGCCTGTTTTTTATTGCTTCTGAGATAAACCTTGCTAATAGCAAGGTATCTCAGCGATAAAAATAGGTGAAGAGCAGCGATAGCAATATTCCCGCAAAGCCAACTTAGCGATAATTATCGCTAGTTGTTGGTAATATGCCCCTGAGTTTTTCTGGTAGACAGCACTTACCTCTTTTATACCACAGAATTTTTCTTTTCGACGATAAGATAGCACTTCCCTCTACCTTACCCTTCTTCCAAGCTTGAGTTAAACATTATTACTCTTTCCGGGTAGAGTTTTAGCCAGAATACATAATGATCCCTATTCTCAGACCCAAGATTTCACAGGTTGCCCTCTCTATACATTCACCACTTTTACACGTAAGGTCCATAAACTTGTGATGTACGACGACACCACCTTGATATACGACGATACCACTACTTTTTGAAACAGACTATGCGATGTTTGACTTCACTTGCCACACTTCCTCTGCCTGCAGACAGAGATACCAGCTTCCCATACTATCCAGAAGCCTCTTTTAGACTACACATAAAGCTAATACGAACTCAACAGATGTTAGTCCAAAAATTCTGTACATCATAATCCTATATATTCTACTCTACACATCATATGTCCTAGTCAACCTATAGCAACCAATGCTCTGCTACCAAGTATTATTGGCGCAGCGCGGCTCCAAAAATTCTTCATAAATCACCACAAATAAAACTACGGAAGCTCTTACAACAACTTACACACTTGGGCCCATCACTCTAATCATTCATACACACATTTAATCCATTCCGAGGATTCAGTATGGGTTCAAAAAGGAAGTTGCGGTGCTATAGTGGAATGCCTAAACTATAGTTTATACATTATTTACAACTGCAGTTTAATTTCTAAGAACCATTGTTTTTATTTAAAATAAAGAAAACAATATCATCCCACTGTTTAAATTAGGATCTGCTAGTAAAAGATGACTGTAGGAAGTATCAAACCAGTGTAATTCTTTATTCATTAAATTTGTATTTTTCTCTAAATTTTCTAGCATAATCTCTATGTTTTAAAAAGGCTAAAAGAATAACTCAATTTGCAATAAAACCCTGAAAGGAAAAGGTTGAAATTTCAATAACATTCATTTATTAGCAAATGACAGCGAAAGGAAATAAGCAACGAAAATATTACCCAAATGGAGAGACGAAGACTTCAGTACAGAATGCAATAATCCCAAATTTAAAACCTCCCTGTCTCTCTCTCAGGATCTTGCAACCATTCAAAAGTTAAATCAAAAAGAAAAGTGTTCTAAGTCTCTGCGCCTCAAAGCAAAAATTGCGCAGACCGAAAGCATCTCGGGGTGCAAAAATCAGATTGGAAAGCAAGCTTTTTTTAATGTCCGAACCGTCCTTTTTTATACCCTTTTTCACTAATTTATCTATCTAAATTCGTAACTCTTACATTTTGTAATGTCTGTGATTGGTCAATTTAGAGTCGGATGAGCATAACCTCATCATTCCTTATTCAAATTTTCTGCAATGTCATCCTGTAACTGGGGTTTGTTTGTGTAAAGAATGACTTCTTCCGAAGTGTCCTTTAAATTGTTAGTTGACTTTTCTTTCCCATGGGTAAGATTATCGCCTCGTGGTCATCTTTGCCTTAGGCCCCATAAAATGGCCACGCTATCCTTGACCCACGCTGTTCAGTCACAGGCAGCCTGCATCTCCGTCTCTGGTGCATGCGTACTTCTGTCGCCATCTCGTATCTTCAGACAGACTCCATTTTCTTTTATTTCGTATACCCAATTAGGCCTCAATTTAGGAACTATCACAAAAACAAACACAAATAGATGTACGTTTGCGAAATAAAACCCTTTTTGTTTACCGCCCCCCTACTAATGATAACCCAGTTAGTATTTATCTGGCTCTAAGCAACAATTATGCATAATTTGACTTACCAATTTTCATGTTTTATGCCACAAGTAAAGAGACAAAAGCACATTCATGCAGGTTTTCTTTTAGTCCATAACATATGCGTACATTTTATTACACATTACTTGACAAATTAATTGTTTATTTGCTTATGCAATACATGTAAATTAGTATCCCAAGTGTATTGGAGTATGCATTTTAATCTAGGTTGGTTAATTTTCAAAACCACACGTTTTAGTACTTGTCAGTGTTATGGAGTGTTAATTTCACAAGGGGTACACAACATTTTGTTTTCCACCTTGCTCCATCACCCCCCTGACCGTGACCGGAGCTGGTAAGAAACCCCGACGCCAGAAGTCACCAATGCACCTAATGCCCCACAGCTTTTGGTGGCCCAACCAACAGTGTCCAGGCATCTCCCTAGATCCCACCTTACTGCTCCAGCCAGTGGTCAGCTTCAGGAAGCCTCTCTGTCCAAGCCTGCTGCATCTTTTCGAAACTGAATGTCTCAATTAGAAAGCACAGGGTCCCAGTGTCCATTTTACAACCTGCACCCAGGTGCCTGGTTGCCGCTGGTGGTGCAGCATCCTGTGCTTTTTGTTGCTCCCTGAATTGCTGACCTTAATCCCAGGAGCTTTGCACCCAAAACTGAGTGGCCTGCTGAACAGCAGTCTCTAACAGAAGTACGCCTTACCACCATTGACTAACATTGAACCCCTGCATTCTGCACCCAGCTACCCCAGTGCTGCTGGTGGTGCAACTTGCGTGCCCCTCTAGACCTTGGAGAATCTTGGTCCAAATTACCAACTCACCCTCGTACATTTTGTATTTACCTTTTGAAACCACTAACACTTTTTCCCATAGTAACCCACGTAAAGAGATTTTGGGACTAAAAAATGTCAGAGGTCATTACACCTTGTCCGCGTTCCTGACTGTCTATTTAGGATGCAAAAGAACACTGTTCAGTCACATTCCTACATTTTACTATGCAAGCATGCATTCCAGCCATAAACCATCTAATGCATGCTCCCATTGAGTCATTTACAACGTGACGCATCTGGGGAGATGCATCACATTGTAAAGCCCTGCACCACATGAAACCGGCGTTAGCTTTCATGTCGGCGATCCGGCGCAGGGACGCCTTGTAAAAGTGACGCAGTGAATTCTGCATGATTTCACTTAGTCACTTTTATGTCCATGCTGCAGCAAAACCCTCTGTCTGTTTGAAGCAGGCGTAAGGAGTGACGCAGCATGTTAGGCATAGGGTGCCCCCGAGCATTGCTGAAGCAGCGTCACACTTGGGACACAACTCCAGCAATGCGTTACTTTTCCGTCAACAGATGAGTCAGAATTTCTGATGCATTTGTCAATCCTTGCGCCATGGTGCCGTATTGTAAATACAGCACATCCATGATGATGCAAGGGTTTTGCATGGTGGCGCAGGACAAGTGATGCTTTTCTACATATGCGTCATTTTCTTGTAAATCTGCCCCTCTATTTCTAATATGGCTCTTATTTTATGTTTTTAGAAATACATTTAGTAAATGTATGCCCATTACTTTATATACATATTTCAAGATGTTACATCCTCCTTGTATGAGTAGATTAAATTGCATTAGATATATGCACTGAGGACGTAAACTTTTTGTTAGTTTAAAAGTAAACAGAGATCAAAGACTGTCCAAGGGGATTTGCACACCTTGCCTGTTTTCGGAGGAGCCGTGGACGCTGTTTGGGGCTGACAGCATAGAGGACGCTGCCTGGTTTTCAGCTGCGCCTCCACCAACACCTCGCAGCACCCGCTTTGCGGGTGCCGCTTTGAGTGCCTGGACGCCGGGAGGTGTTCCTGTTGTTGACTGGAGCACGGAGGGAGAGGGTGAGGGCTATCGAACGCCGCAGGGACTCAGTTGACCAGGAGTCCCTGCGAGACCACAACACCTGGTCTGCGTTGCTTGCTCGGCCCCGCTCACCGGTCATCACGCCTTGAAATTTGTCTGACTTTGCTATCCAAAGCGGGATTTGCACACCTTGCCTGTTTTCGGAGGAGCCGTGGACGCTGTTTGGGGCTGCCAGCATAGAGGACGCTGCCTGGTTTTCACCTGCACCTCCACCAACACCTCGCTGCACCCCCTTCGCAGGTGCTACTTCGAGTGCCCGGACGCCGGGAGGTGTTCCTGTTGTTGACTGGAGCACGGAGGGAGAGGGTGCGGGCTATCGAGCGCCGCAGGGACTCAGTTGACCAGGAGTCCCTGCGAGACCACAACACCTGGTCTGCGTTGCTTGCTCGGCCCCGCCCACTGGTCATCACGCCGCCTACATCATTGACACTGGTTCCTGCTGCGCAGGAGCACGCGGGAGCGCCGGGCTAAGCCCGGGCAAAGGGCGTGCCCTCTGAGGCCCTCAGAGACAGTAGGAGACCGGGCTGGGCCCCCCCTTATCGATGAGCATCCTATGATAAAGACTCCCTGCGTAACATTGTAGTAAGCTGGTTCATTCATAACATTCAACTTAGTTGTTAAAAATGTATATTTATTGACCTGCTTGAGATGACTTTGTTAGAGTGGTTTAAATAGGCCCCTACAGTGATTAGTGACCATCATGATGTCGTCTCCTCCTAAGGACAGGTCCTTATTGGCAGGAGGAGCTAATCGAGGTACACTTGACAACTATGTTATCAGGGTTGCCACAGGAACTGATAGGGAAATCGCTCTTGCAGAGCGACGGGCTGAGAGATGTCGCTCTATTGAACTTATCAAGAATAAGCGTTCATCCCTGGGCCCGCTACAGCTAGCTACTTCATTACTTCCCATTACTTATTGCGGAAGCGAGGGCTGTGAGGCATCCTTTAATGATTGTATCCTGCTACTCCTGCAAGACAGAACCCCTCCACTAGTTGTAACCAATGACTCAATCATAAATGACTCAGCTTCTCACTTTAACTTGACACCAAAGGTAGAAGTCCTGCCGGATACTCCACCACCACGCGTAGACCCTGTCCATAAATCAATGGAAACTCTCAAAACCCCCCGAGCCCAAGGCCCACCACCGAAAAAAAGTAGAAAGAGGGGGAGTGCTTTACAGAAACATAAATTTACTCATATTAACTTTGGGAACTCTAAAAGCTCTTCACCTAACGCACCTACAACTCTTCCAATAGTTATTCCGTCACACCTCCAAACAAAAGACTTATCCAGCACTGGTCTAAATGGTAGTATAGAACAATTAATGAGATCACTCATTTTGCCATTAGCAGAGAGGCTAAAAGGAATAGTCCACCAACTGGGGAATTTAGAACAGGCTATCGGGGAAATTAAAGGGGCAATTAAGGACTTATCAAAGTCAATACCAGCGCCCCTAACCCCTGTGTTACCCCCAACTACCATCGCCCAAAAAGGAACAAAAACTACTAATTTGGCTAAACCAAAACATCCGAAACCATTGCCCCCCAAAACAGCAGGGTTAAATCCCAAAAATAAAGAAAAGGAGGCACAGGAAGGTGGAAAATCGAATTTCCCAGGAAATGCCCCTAAACCTAATGGCCACGAAAACGCTGCTAGGATATTTCCACCTAAGAGGCACAGAGTAGAACTGCCTCCGGAAGCAGTTCCGTTTGTGGTGGTGCTTACAGGAGTGCCAGTTTTAGAGGAGGGTAGTAGAGAAGATCAGAATTGTCCACTACCACCAAACATAAATGGTGAAATTCTTCATGTCAGGCGTCTCCCCTCGTTGGGACAAAAAAAATCAAGGATATAATGGGTGACATCATTATAATAAACTTTAGAGATGATAGAGCAGTCAGACATATTGTAAATTGGTTCCCTCAAAATGGCAGTAATTTAATCACTGTACGCCATTTGACTTACTTTTAGCCCAGAGGTATAGTGGTTCCGGTACCTAATTTTAGGCACCCGCTTCACTATCAGAGTAATCATATTGGGCCCCTACCTCGACATCAGAACGCTGGTTTTGGGCCCCCATTTCAAATTCAGGAAGGTCGCCCTAGGCCACTCTTTCACCAACAGGTTGATCGCTCCATGCCCTTTTAAAACCGCTTCGCGGCTTTAACGGGCATGGAGGGAGTTGACTGACTTCTTTTTGGGGGCACAGCAGATGACGATGCTGCCAGTTTACAAAAGGTGTCTCCAATGATTATAGAACCAACCTATAATGGTAATGCATATGTCCGCCTCCCAAAGTATACAGGTTCTCAGGACATAGTGACTGACGACGTGGCTGCGGATGACGGGCAAACTGAATCCGCACAAGGCATAGGAATGGGAGGTAAAATAGGGGAGGCAGATGATGATGTAGTCAGAATAGTGTCCTGGAATATAGCCGGTTTGGCTTCTAAATTTAAAAATAAAGAATGGCGCCAATATATAAGCAGGTTCCATATAATTTGCTTTCAAGAAACATGGGTGGTTGACAATAGCTCCCTACATATCCAAGGTTATACATTTTTTTTTGTCCCCGCAAAGAAATCAGAATCAGGTAGGGCTATGGGAGGGTTGTCTTTATATGTAGATCTGAACCTCCATGCACATGGTCGACCTTAAACTGTAACTCACATGACATTCAAGAGGTACAGTTCAATGGTAAAGGGTTAAAACTGACCATGTTTAACGTTTATAATAATGTAGCAGGTGGAGGCTGTAATGCACTGATAAGCAAACTGGAGTGCAGATTGTGCCAGGATATTGTTGGGGGGATGGGGACTCATGCTCAAAACATTCTGGTTATGGGGGACTTTAACTGTCACCTCTGTCCGGCTCTCTTCCCAATAGACGTGGCCTGGTCGCGCTGTTCAGTGGATAACGGGGCTCATTTTGAGCACTCAGTGGAAGGTCATGCTTTAACCAAACTCTTGTATACCCATGACCTGGTTCATACCATTGATATGGTGTATATACCGCAGGATGGTACCCTCCCACCAACTTTTAAGGGTAGAGGATGTTCCTCATATATTGATTACATTTTAGTTTCTAGCTCTTTTAAAAATAGAATCGCTAGAGTTGGGATCGATTGGAACCCGTTTAGTGATCATAATCCTAAGATGTATTTTATCGGGCCTACCCCAGATGGAGAAAGCCCGATGCGATAATTGAGAGGGTCACTGATCAGGGCAGACACCTTAGGTGGTCCAAAATAGATGGAGAAAGGTTTTATAGATCTTTGATGGAGAGTGGGAAATCAGCTATCGAGGCGTGTTTAGATATGATAGTAGAAGGGCCGCAGTTACTTCTAGCATTCGAGCAGATTGCCGGTTTGGTAGATGGTCTGTTAAAAACTAGTGTCCCGGAAAAAAGAACTCGCTGTCATCCGCGCTGGTTTGATCGGGACTGTTCCAAGGCCCTGAGGGAGCTTACAAATAGCATAAAAAAGAGGCCAAGGGATGCCCTACAAGTTGCCTTAGGCAGGAAAAAATACAAGAGCGAGCTGATTAGGAGGAAATTAGTTCTACAATCAGAAGGATGGGCAGATCTAAGAGAGGCGGGGGAAAAGAGGAATATGTCAGAATTCTGGAGGTTTATTAATAGACCTACATTCCAGGACGACAAAGCCCCTGAAATAGGAACAAACATCACGCCTGACATGTGGATGACTCATTATAGGGGTCAATATAATCACGAAGTGGGAACATCTGACGAACAGATAGGGAATGTTGACCAGGGCCTGCCCGTAGTTTTCTCAATTAAGGAAATCAAGGTCGGGATTGAGGGCCTGACTAAAAATAAAGCCCCTGGCCCAGATGGTATCCCGCCAGATCTGTTCCTAAGCTAATGACTAGGGTTATAAACACAACAATTTGCTGTGGTTTACCGCCCTCCTGGTCAACGCTATTATTGTCCCTATTTTTAAAAAAGGCAACAGGGACGACCCCGAGTGCTATCGACCGATCTCACTGATCGCTGTATCTGCCAAAATCTTGGGCAGGTGGATACTAAACCGGTTGACTGAGTGGACAGAGGCAAACAATATTATCTCAGACACTCAGTACGGTTTTAGGATGGACCGGTCCACGAGCGACCAATGCTTGAACCTCTATATGTTGGCAGCCAAATATACCAAGGCTAGTAATGAATCTATTTATATGGGGTTCATGGATTTGGCAGCCGCCTTTGATCATGTAAATAGGGACAAGCTTTGGGACATGATGACCAGAATAGGGATTGAGGTCGGCCTTATCAACATTTTAGGAGAGCTGCATAGTAGTACTTCAGCACAAGTTAGGTACAACATGGAGGGCAGACGAACAGACTCCTTCCGTTGTAGAAGCTGGGTACGCCAAGGATGTATCTTGGCACCTTTCTTATTCTCACTTTACAATAATAACTTGGAGCAGTACCTTCTACAGTTGGGATCTGATTGCCCACGAGTAGGGTCGCGTCATGTTCCTGTGTTACTTTACGCAGATGATGCGGTCCTCCTCGCACATACACCAAAGAGTCTACAGATATTAATTGATGGTTTTGTATCTTTTATGGGCTCATTAGACCTGTCTGTTAATTTGGGTAAATCTTATGTGTTGTCAGCTGGCAACAAACCCTGCACTAAATGTACCTTCATGATAGGGAGTCATAAAATAGAGAAAGTTAAATTATTCTCGTATTTAGGCTTACTATGTGACGGGTCACTAAAATTTAATTGTTTGGTGGAAGAACGTTGCCGTAAGATGAATGTTACTAATGGCGCAATCGCAGGTTATGGGCGAAGGTTGGGGAGATGGTGCCCTGAACAGGTATTGAACCTGTATAACTCCATGTGTTGTTCTAAAGTCATTTATGGGGCAGAGGTATGGGGCTTTGTGAATATTTGTCAACTGCAATGGGAGGAGAACAAACATTTACGATCCATCCTGAAAGCCCCACAAAGTTTAGCTGCAGTAATTGCACACAGGGAGTTAGGGATACCCTATCTTGAGGATCTGGTGAAGGTCAGGCCAATTTTAGCTTGGCTAAAAATCTGGGTTAATCCAGAGGCGACCTTAAGCAGGGAAATCCTGAACGACTGCCTGGGTAGAGACGAATGGATGCGAATCCCGTGGCTCAGTTATGTTAAGACTGCACTAGAAACCCTGGGCTTCGGGAATCTCTTTGTTGACCCGGCAATGATTATCCCCCAGCATAAAATGATTGTAAAAAAAGCGTTCTTGGCACACAAAGTTATACGGAGAACAGAGTTAGAAATGGCTAAAATCACAGTGTGTGCGTATAACCTTGTTAAGATCACAGAGGGAATGGAGCCATATCTATACCTGATACACAATGCCCAGGACAGGTTTTTAATGTGCCGTTTTAGGCTCAATTTACTACCGTATTTATTGGCGTCACCATTAGGGTTTTCAACTACAATTGAGCAGAAGGGAACCTGCGGCTGCGACAATAGTTCTCCGCAGGATTCCCTTCATTTTGTTTTGTTATGTTCATTTTATTCAAAGCCTAGGCGTAGATTCTTGGTTGATATTCTAAAACAAGCTAATATGAAATGTGCCCAAGAGGCCTTGGTCTATCTACAACAAGCGACTGACCCTCTCACACTGTGTTGTATTATTAATTTCATCAAAGTTGCGGTTCGATTGAGGGCAACCAGTGGGGGGGGGACTGTAAGATTTTACTTAATGTCTACAAATGTCATTTTTATATTCAGTGACTTTGATTGTATTAATACTGGGATTCATATGCTAATTTAATTGTTTTAAAAAAAAAAAAAACTGTATGTTTGTGCTTTTATGGTGATTTTTAATCATCAAATAAAGAATCCTGAATTGAATTGAATTGACTGTCTAAGTACTTGGTAAAATATCAGGGTGTCCGTTTCACAATGCCCGGTGTCACGTTCCTTTCATGGTAACATTATCATTGTACATTGCAGTATTATCAGTTCTCATTTGCACATCAAGCAATTTATAGCCATCAGTGCATTTCTATAAGGACCACCTTTCCTTCCAAGAAAGTGGTGGGAATAGCCAGGAAAATAATGAAGTATTTCCATCTAAATGTTTGCTTGCGATGTCCAGATCTAATATAAATTTTTTGGTTTCCTATTTCTGGGTGACTCAGGTATTCCAACTACCAGCAAAGTAATAACCGTAAATATATCAAGTACGTACAGAATCCCAGTGCAGAGTTGAATTCTTTACATTACTGAATGTTATAGTTTTTAAATCTTTTGTTTAAATCAGTAAACAAAAATTAAAGTACCTGAATGCGGAATTATTAACTTTACTAATGAGGATTCTTTCTCCCTCAATACAGAAAGTTAATGCTCTACTTCTAATATGGTGTGATTGCTCTTACGATATGTATTTATGAATACATAAGTATATGTATGTCCTGAACTAAAAAATACATATTGCAGTACTTGACACCCTCTTTTTATACTTTAGCGCATATGATGTATGCATTGAAAATATCACAGTTTTTGTCAGTTAAAAAGTAAACAAAGATAAAAGACTGTCCAAGAACTTGGTAACATTTGTACGGTTCACAATGATCCTCACCACAAAGTTTTCAAGGTAACACTTTCATTGTTTATTGCAGTATCATCAGAGGCCCCGCGTCAGCTTTGCCTGTGGAAGTTCGAGACCTCTGAATGCATCGCTGAGTGTACCCTTTCGTGCCAGACTTGCCCGTGTGCTGGTATTGTGCCCTTCTAATTTTGTGTTTTTGATGATATTATGCCTTCTATTTTTGTGATTGTGCCTCTCCCACCTTGCTGCTTTGAGCTGTATCCAGCTGTGTGCCCATGACCAGTTCCTGCTTGCTGCTGCTGTCCCCAGGGCCCCACGCCACTGGTCTTCCTGCTCCTGCTGGTGAGCTGTGCTTCCCAGGCCTCCCCCTCCAATGTTTAACATCGGCCGCTGTGGACCTGCGCGCAGCAGGCTCTCCACTTCTACCACAAGTGACTATTTTTTTACCACTAAACACCTTCACTTCCAGGTCCAGACCAGCCTTATAACCTCACTTCACAACACCCTGACCTACAGAGCCCCCAGAACTTGAACTTTGTTCCCCAATACCATCAGTGACATCATCGCGCCCCACGCCATCGATTCTATGGACTACATACTCATCGGAGACCTGAACTTCCAACTCCTGGGACCCCAACTCTACCACCATCCTGGACAACCTGGCCAACATCAAACTGAAACATCTCATTACCATGCCTACCTACAAGGCAGGACACACGCTTGACCCCATCTTCACAGGACGTAACAACATCTACTTCAGCCATACTACCTAACCCCCATGGATGGACCACCACTGTGTACACTTCCACATCGACAAACCCACACTGCCTGAACCTGCACTGCGCCCTCCACAAAGGAACTGCAGCAAAGTCACTGAGAAACAGCGCAACTCCACCTTCAACTGCGATGCTCCACCACCTTGACCTATGCTAGCCTCACAGTCAAAGAACTCCACAGATTGATCTCCAACTGTGAAGACCAGCTTGCACCCCTACGTAACCCCAACAGACAGCACCTCAGGAAGTACTCCTGATTCACCACTGACTTCCAAGAATCCAGATTCACCTGCAGATGCCTTGAGAAGAACTGGAGAAACAGCAAATCCTCAGAAGACCACAAAACCTACAAGAATGCCATAACGGAGTACCACCATAGCATATTAGCCACCAAAAGGACCGTCATCCAAAAGAAGATCCTCACCAACTACAATTAACTCTTCAGTGTCATCCAGGAATTTACCAATCCCCCCAGCAAAACCACAGACATCACTTCTTCCAGGACCTCGGCAACAAGCTTGGATCCTCCCTCTGTTTGAAAATCAAGGGCCTCTATGACAACTTGAACGCCTGACTCCGAGACCACGTCCTAATCCAGCAATGCAAGCCAGCCAATCATCTCCTCTTGGACCCCAGTCACCACCGCCACCACCGAAGACACCACTTCAACCATGAAATGTAACCACTCAGGAGCCCCCACAGACCCCTGCCTACTGCACATCTTAAACAGAGCTGCCTCCGCCATCGCTACAGAACTACGACGCACCAACAACGCCACCTTCAAAACCGGCATCTTTGCCCACAGCAGATCCCACGGACCTCAAGAACAACTGACCCATCTCCCTCCTCCCCTTTGCGGTCAAATTCACAGAGAAGACCCTCAATGCCCAACTAACAAAATTCATAAATGAAAACTCCATCCTCGACCCCTCCCAATTTATAATTTGCAGCAACCACTGCACCAACACCGATTTACTCACTGCCACAAAAAACGTCCGCACCCTCCTCGCCCAAGGACACACCGCGGCCCTGATCCTACTCAACCTCTCTGCAGTGTTCAACAAACTCTCCCACCGTACACTTACTGCCTGACGCCACAATGCCGGTATACAGGGAACCGCCCATAACTGGATCCACTCCTTCCTCACCAAAGAATCAGATTGCCACATTTCTACTCTGAACCCACAGAAATCAACTGCAAAGTGACCAAATTGACTGTCGCTCAGCCCCCCCTCACCACCATCCTAGGATAGCAAAGACTCTGCATAGTATACTGCGCCAATGACATTCAGCTCATTGTCTCCCTTACCAAGGATCCCATCACCACCAGACTCAACTTCCGGGAAGGAATGAAGAAAGTTGCATCCTGGATGAGCAGCAGCTGTATGAAGCTCAACTTGGAGAAGAAAGAGTTCCTCGAAATCTGCATGGGACAATATCTGGTGGCCCACTGCTCTCGGCAGCACCCCCATAACTAAGACCACACCCAAAACCTTGGCATCGTACTTCTCTCCTCCCTCGCCATGACCCAACAGGACCCATAGCCTCCCGCTGCTTTAATACCCTCCTCATACTCCGAAAGACCTTCAAATGGATGTCCACAATCAAGCAAGATCTTCACATACACTCTCATAACTAGCAGACTAGACTACGGAAAGGCCCTCTAGACCAGAATAAAGAAGACTCTGCTCCACAAACTCTAGACCATACAGAACACTGCAGCCAGACTCATCCTCAGCATCCCCTAACAACGAATACACTACCTAACACCTTCACTGGCTCCCTTTGAGAAGAGAGTTACATTCAAGACACTCACCCACGCATACAAATGCCTCCACAACACCGAACCCCAATACCTCAACAACAGAATATCCTTCCACACACCCAAGATAAATCTCAGATTGGCTGATTTTGCCCTGCGCATCCCAAAGCCAGAACAGGTTGAAGAGCCTTCTCCTATATCACGGGCAATGCCTAGAACGAGCTCCAGATCGACATCAGATACGAACCCTCCCGGAACATCTTCAGGAAGACCTCAAGACCTGGCTCTTCAAATGAACAGTGCTGCTTTCCCCCTCTCCCCCCAAGTGCCATGAGACCCTCACGGGTGGGTAGCATGCTTAAAATCCCATGATTGACTGATTGATTGATTAAGCAATTTACAGACATTGGTGGGCCACATTTCCTTGCTAGAAGGGGTAGAAATAAATGGCAAAATAGTGAAATGTTTTAAACAAAATGTATTGCTTGTGATCTCCAGATCGAATATTAACATTTTGGTTTCCTCTTTCCGGGTGATCTAGTTCTTACAACTACCAGCAAAGTGGTAATGAATACAGCAAGTGAGTACAGCATCTCAGTCTGAAGAAACAGTTAAAGTTTTTCATTACGGAATGCAATATAATCTCATTATAGTTATGAATTTGTACAATTCCTTTATGTTTATGAAAAATCGAACTTCACCAAATCCTTGAGTATTTACTGAATGCCAAAAACAGTGGACTTTGAACTTTATTCCAAATCAAAGTTACCAAAAAAGCATTTCACTTTGTAGTTTTTTTCTCATATAAATCGTTGCAGGACTAAAGAGTGGAAATAGCTTTTAGGGGATTTTCAGTGTAGGAGCAAGCCAACCTTAAATTCTTGCAACCTAAATATATTTCCTTGGAATCTCCTATTAATATTACGTTTTTGGTTTCCTATTTCCGTATGATCTATTGTTTCAACTACCAGCAAAGTTGTGACCCTGAAAACAGGGAGCACTGCATTTTAGTGTGAATAAAGAGTTGAATACATTACATTACTGATTGCAATGTAATACTATTATTGCTTTGAAATTGCACAGTTCCTGTGGGACTTTGAAAAATTAAATACACCAAATCATTGGATATTTACTGAATGTCAAAAACAGTGGTTGTATGGAATCTGTACCATATTCCACATCAAAGTTTCCATAAATAGTATTCATTTTTGTACATTTTTTTTGCTGACATGTTTGCATGCCTAAACAGTGGTAATGGATTTTAGGGACTCATCCATGAAGGAACATGCCACCATTACATTCTTACATTATCATCTTATATATTCTAGGCACCCTAACAAGGCACACATAGGTTGACTATATATTTCAAAGTACAGTTGTTATCTATCAATGAGAATTATTTTGACCGATTCATATGCAGATTTAAAGGCAGCCAATGCCAGGCTGCACGTACAGGCATTTAGTCATGTTGTACTTGTCACCCTTGTGAATAGCAAAATATGTGTTTGTCTTCTCTGGTGGTATTTAACTTCCATGACATTGGTTTAATTCCTGCACCACTTACTACAATCTTACTGGGAAGTGAAAAAGGCCAATTGCAAATTTGCCAATTTTACCTTGTTTTAGATAGTCAATTCTCATGAACTGGGACCTGGTAAGCAGTGCACCAGAATTCAGAGTTCTATAACCTGAAATACTAGTCAATAACAAATGTGCCATCATGTTCATTCATTAAAGATCTCTAATCCAAAAATGTTAGTAAGCACTCCTTGTCAGATAGAACTACATGCATGTTAAATCATATCCACTTTGATTCAGCACTTGTTCTTTTTTGCAAAAATATACCCATGAATTATCACAGAAGAGATCCACCAGACACCTGGTCTGACACTCCACTTGAAACTTCCCCTTTCTACCCTTGACAATTTACTAGAAATTTCCTTTTTTCAAAATGGCAGGTTTATATACAATGTAGCTTCTCTTTTGGTCAAATTCGTCAACAGAGTTTGAAGTTACTGAATATAGAAATAATAGTTTTACTTAGCAGGATGTTTTCCACCTTAATACAGAGAGATAAAGCCTTTATTTCTAAAATGGTGGCATAGCTCTTACCATACATATTTATAAATACAGAAAGTAAATGTATGTCCATAACTTCATGTAAATTTTTCAAGATTTTACACCATCCTTTTATAAGTAGATTAAACAGAATATGCGATATGCACTGAAGATGTAAAAACTTTTTGTCAGTTCAAAAGTAAACAGAGATAAAGACTGTCCAAGAACTTGACAAAATATCACAGCGTTCAGTGCTCAGTGATCCTTGCCACATTCTTTTCATGGTAACACTATCTTTATTCATTGCAGTCTCATCGTTCTCATCTACACAATATGCAATTTACAGCCATGCGTGCATTTCATTAAGGACCAAATTTCCTTGCTATAAGGGGGTGGGAATATCTGGCAAATTCATTCTTTGTGATCTCCAGATCTAATTGCGTTGGGTATTAACCTGTCACCAACGTTGTTAATTTTCACATAAGGAAATTTATCAGGACTTAAATGATAAGATTATTTAGAAGGGAAACCTTTCGGGTAATTACCTCCCTTCTCTGATGCGGCAAGAGATGCCAAGATGTCATCATTAACCCCTTCGGCGCTGATGACAAAGCCAGCTCGTCATCCGAGATGGCTTTGTCACAAACAAGCCATTTTTTTTTTCAGCGCACAGCGGGAAAACGCGGTAGCGCTGTAGGGGTTAATCTAACTTGTGGAACGTGTAACTGCTGCTATTGAATATGTTGCAACTGCTGTCTTTGCCGCCTCATCGGCAAGACAATTGGCAACACTCCTACATGCTGGTCACTTACGACTAAGTATGGGCGAAATTTGCGAATTCGCGTTCTGCAAATTTGTGCGAAATCGAATTCGCAATCCGCAAAATTTGCGAATTCATGCGAATTTGTGGATTTTGTTTGTTTGCGGGGTGGTTTGCGTGTTCGCGGGGCTTTTTGCATGTTCGCGGGCCGCTTGCATGGCGAAGTTACCCATGCGGTCGTGTATGGGCACAGCACCCTTTGGTTCACCACTGCCACCCTCTGGTTCATCACTGCCACCCTCTGGTTAACCACTGCCACCCTCTGGTTCAGGACTGCGACTCTCTGGTTCACCCCTGCCACCCTCTGGTTCAGCACTGTCACCCTCTGGTTCACCACTGCCACCCTCTGGTTCACGGCTGCCACCCTCTGGTTCATCACAGCACCTCTGGTTCACCACTGCCAACCTCTGGTTAACCACTGTAACCCTCTGGTTCAGCACTGCCACCCTCTGGTTCACCACTGCCACTCTTTGGTTTATTACTGCCACCCTCTGGTTCAGCACTGCCACTCTCTGGTTCACCCCTGCCACCCTCTGGTTCAGCACTGTCACCCTCTGGTTCACGACTGCCACCCTCTGGTTCACGACTGCCGCCCTCTGGTTCATCACAGCACCTCTGGTTCACCACTGCCACCCTCTGGTTAACCACTGTCACCCTCTGGCTCAGCACTGCCACCCTCTGGTTCACCACTGCCACCCTCTGGTTCACCCCTGCCACCGTCTGGTTCACCACAGCCACCCTCTGGTTCATCACAGCACACTCTGGTTCACCGCTGCCACCCTCTGGTTCAGCACTGCCACCCTCTGGTTTACCACTGCCACCCTCTGGTTCACGACTGCCACCCTCTGGTTCATCACAGCACCTCTGGTTCACCACTGCCACCCTCTGGTTAACCACTGCCACCCTCTGGTTCAGCACTGTCACCCTCTGGTTCACCCCTGCCACCATCTGGTTCATAATTGCCACCCTCTGGTTCAACCATGCCACCCTCTGGTTCAGCACTGCCACCCTCTGGTTCAGCACTGTCACACTCTGGTTCACCCCTGCCACCCTCTGGTTCATCACTGTCACCCTCTGGTCCATCACTGCCACCCTCTGGTTCACCACTGCCACCCTCTACCAAGACCTTTTGTGATGCAGCGGCAGCACAAAAGATGCGCCATGGTGCTGGTTATTAACAACGTGACGCATCTGAGAGATGCGTCACGTTGTAAAGCCCTGCGCCATCAGGAGGCGTTCCGGCGCAGGGGAGGGCGTTCCTGCGCAGGAACGCCTCCTAAAAGTGGCTGAGTGAAATCTACAAGATTTCACTCAGTCACTTTTAGGGCAATGCTACGTCAAAACTCTGTGCCTGCTTGAAGCAGGCGCAAGGCTTGATGCAGCATCGGGGAGCTAGGGCTCCCCAGAGCATTGCTGGAGCTGCGTCGCAAGCGCGACCCAGCTCCAGCAATGCGCTGCTTTTACGGCACAGATGCGTGATGCATCTGTGCCGTTTTTGCCACATGGTGCACCGCATTGTACCGCATAGTAAATGCAGCGCACCATGGGTGGCGGAGCTGCGGTACACAATAACTGGCTCATCCCAGGGGATGCGCCAGTTATTGTAAATCTACCCCTATACATTTAGCCAACGAGGGAGCACTTACTGATTAGACAGTAGAAAGTAGTCTAGTTGAGTAGAGGTATTGCACAAAAAGGTGGCATCTTCGTGGACAAACACGCAGGGCGGGATTCATTCTGCCCCCTCTTAGACTCGTTTTTTGTGCCCTTCTGCCCTCTGTTAGACTCTTTTTTCCCTTGTTTTTCTGCCCTTCTGCCCTCTGTTAGACTCGTTTTTTCCTTGTTTTTCTGCCATTCTGCCCCCTGTTAGACTCGTTTTTTGTGCCCTTCTGCCCTCTGTTAGACTCATTTTTCCCTTGTTTTTCTGCCCTTCTGCCCTCTGTTAGACTCGTTTTTGTGCCCTTCTGCCCTCTGTTATTCCCTTGTTTTTGTGCCCTTCTGCCCTCTGTTAGACTCGTTTTTTGTGCCCTTCTGCCCTCTGTTAGACTCGTTTTTGTGCCTTTCTGCCCCGTTAGACCCGTTTTTTGTGCCCTTCTGCCCTCCGTTAGACTCGTTTTTCCCTTGTTTTTCTGCCCTTCTGTCCTCTGTTAGACTGGTTTTTTGTGCCCTTCTGCCCTCTGTTAGACTCGTTTTTCCCTTGTTTTTCTGCCCTTCTGCCCTTTGTTAGACTGCTTTTTGTGTCTTTCTGCCCTCTGCATCACCACATCATCACTCAGCGCTATCCCAGCATCACTCAGCACCACCACTTTATCACTCAGCACTACCACATTATCACTCAGCACCACCACAGCACCACTCAGCACCACCACAGCATCATAGTTTAGGTGTTAAGCTTTTGCCAAGACAGCGCAGAAGCAAACACAGGCGGCGAAGTCTGACAACGATGATCGCCCCTCTAGTCAGAAACAGACTTGGACTAAAAATAAAGAAAAAGGGGAAAAAGCAACAGAAACAGGGGTCCCGTTCCGCCTCACCGATACATGTGTCTACTGAGCGCACTTATGAATTGTGAAACCGCGCTACATTTAAGTCACCTGATCGTTTTCAGGTTCCTGATCTACGTTCTGCTCACTCTTAGTAGGATTCATCAGTCTCATCCACCGGTGGAGGAGACAGCGGCAAGGGGAGGGGTGCAAGAATTGGAGAAAGTAGGTTGTACCAAAACGTAAAGAGCTTGATAGGCTGGGCATAATCGGGAATGTAAGTATGCCTGAAATTTAAAAATCTCAGTAAAAAGTATCGTTGGAACTTACGTTTTGGGGATAGTCACTGTACGATCGTACCACTGTTAAATTCTTATATCTTCCTCTTTTTAATTCTATTCGCCCTAACATGTAGTTAACAAGGCACAGTTAGAGTGAATTATTGTTTCAAAGCAGGGTTCCTACCTGTAAATGAGATTTATTTTGATATATTCACATGGATGTTTAAAGCCAGCTGCAGTCAGGCTACACATGTAGGCCTGAAGCCATGTTTTATTTGTTTGCATAGTGATTAACGACATATGTGTTGGACTCCTCCTGTGATATTTATCTTCCATGTCACTAGTGTGTTTCCTGCACCATATACTGTGCTCTTTTTGAGAAGCTAAAAATATTAAAATTTGGGAATAGCTGATGTACCTATGTTTTAAGGAGTCAAACTGCATGAACTGAGATCTAATCAGCAGTGCCCCAGTGCGCAGAGAAAAAAGAACGAAAAAACAGTCAGCAGAAATAGGGGTTACCACTCAAAAATGAGGTATTTTTTATCAGTATGTTACAATTCTTTGTATAGCTTAGAATTAACATTGGGAGCCATAAGTAGGTAACTTATATTTACTGATTCCTAAATACCAAATTTTACCTATTCGTTATTTAGGATACGGTAAATGAGATGTAGGTAAAAAATCAGTAATATTTACAGATTCGGAAAAATTTGGAAAATGTGCACAGAATCGATATTTACCGAATCGGTATTTACCGAATCGGTATATACTGAATGGGTAAATACCGAATCGGAGATTAAAAAAACAAGTATGAGGAATCAACCAATCCTGTGCATCCACCCCACCCCGCAACCAGGAAGTGGCCAACCCCATGCAGGTGCAGAGAATCAGAACCTTCTGGAGAGCTGGGAGAGCTGGGAGTGCAGAGGAGAGCAACTGAGCCACTGGCTGAATGTTGATGAGGAGAACTGCAGGATGGCATCCAATGAATCTGAGAGGGAAGGAGCAGACAGGAAAAGGAAAATGAGGTTCAGTGCAAGTGAGCTTCGGGTCCTTGTGGAGGAGGTGCAGGTAGCAGAAGTAGTAAAAAGGAAGATCTGGCTCGCAATCCAGGCACAGGTGAATGCTATTGGGGTGAGCCCACGGGACATCGATGACCTCAAGAAAAGGTGGTATGACCTTCGGATCATCACCAAGAGGAAGCTGGCTGCACAGAGCAAACAGGCCAGTCTAACAGGGGGAGGAAGGAGCAGGGCACCTGCCCTCACTGACCTGGATCAGCTGGTTGAGTCAACCTTGGAGCCCGAGAATGTGTCTGGAATCGGGGATGCAGACAGCTCAGCCAGAGCTGCCACAAAACAAGGTAAGAAGCATGCGCAGCAATCCTCCCCCCTTCCCTATTCCCATTCCCCAATGTGGCGTTGTGACTGACACTCCAGTACAGGTTTTAGTATACACCAGCAATGCATTATGGGAGATGTAACACCCATCATGACAGTCATCACACTAAACAACAAGGCGTGCCACACACATCAGTCAGAAACAGCAAAGGACATTGAGATAGTGTGACAGGAATGTAATTTAATATTGAAATGCAGGGCTGCAGGACCACTGAGCTAATGTCCATATCTGTCCACTGGAGAGTCATCGCTCAGGACTGCGCAGGAGAAGGAGGGAATGGCAACCCGTAGGGGAAGAACAGAGGATGCAAGCACAAGTGGAGGTCACAGCACTCTACCACCACCGACATCAACACCACAGGCAGCTGCAACACCAGAGCCAGCATCGACACTGCTGATTGACTCACCACCACAGCAAGCCTCACAACAAGCCTCAGCAGCAGCAACATCACCTGTAGCAGTAGGGCCCAGGAGGCATGCTGTTGCCACTCTCCATGTCATGGATTCGTCCTCTGAGGACACAAGGGGGGGTGACACACTAACTTGTCCACTGGAGGAAACAAATGCTGGGCTGCAGTCCACCTCCAAGGGTGCGCAAACAGGTGCGAGACAACGCAGGACCCGGGAGCACAGCACAACTCGGCAGGGTGATGGCGTCTTCGGCGGGCTGGAGGCCAGTATAGTAAAAACGCAGCGCCTGCAGGGGAAGGCGATTTAGTCAGTACAGAGACAAATGCGGCACCTAAACCAGAACATGGTTAACATTGCCAGGGGCATCAGCTCTATGGCGGAGGGCTTCGAGTAGATGTCTGAGGGCATGCAGGACATGTCCCAGTCTGTGTTGGTGCTGTGTGACAAACTGGACGAGGACAGGGCAACAAGGCGCAGGGAGAGGCAGTATATGTAGCAGCACAGCAGGGCAGTGAACCACCTGGCATCTGCTACTTCCCTGCTCTGCAGGCGCTCCGTGGCAATGCAGGAGGGGCTTGTGCACTGCTGCACTGATGTCTCCAGGGGGATGGGGAAGGTGACATCCATACTGGAAGTGCTGCTGTCCACCCAGTCAGCCAATGCTGGTGCACTAGGTGTGAGTAATGAGACCATCAGCAGGAGCAGCATTATGCCCCTATAAGAGACACCCGGAAGAGCAGCAGGTGGCATGCTGCGGACCTGGCTCAGCAGACAGTGAGGATAGCTAGCTGCAGGCATCCAGCACTGTTGTGTGTGGGCGCAGACGTTTATACTGCCCACACATTTATGAACATATTTAGGGTGAAGTAACCCATGACTACCTATTAAGGTTGTCACCATTTGGAATGGCATGGTGTACCATTTGTTCATTGTCGTAGTGCCCAGTTATTAAACTAGGTCATGTTCATGCAACGCCTGGCTGTGTCTCCTTACTTACTTAAAAATAGTTGCGTGGGATCTCTGCCCGTCTCTGTCTCCCATCTGTTGCTGGCACCACTCCTGCTGTGTTGAGCTCAGGCTTTGCAAATTCATCATCATTATCCTCAATATCTGTTAATTCTACTACTGTTCCTTTCCTAGTGACAAGGTTGTGCAGCATTGCACAAGTTGCAATGATTTTACAGCAGATGAGGGGTGAGTACTAACGTGCGCCTCCGCTTTTGTGGAGGCAGCGGAACCTGCCCAAAGGTGTGCACCACAATGTTGTGTGTACATTTGTGTGCCACGTTGTAATGTCTCTCACTCGGGGTTGATAGGTTCAGGTAGATGAATGAGGATGAATGAGCGAACGGCATATGCGCTGTCGCCTTTGTGGAAAAGAGAGAGCCATTACTCACGTGCACAACAACACCTACATCTGCAATATCTATCAGGGCGTGTCACAGTGTTTTACCTAGCAGGTATCCTTCTCCAAATTCCCCCACTGCCAGGCATGTGTAGATCCCAATGTTCTGGAAGATGGAGGAGTCGTGGGTGCTTCCTGGGAATTTGGCCACGATGTCTGTGATTATGTTGACAGCATCACAGATTACCTGCACATTTATGGAGTGCGTGGACTTTCTGTTCCTGTAGATGTACTCAGTGGCTGCAGGTGGGCAGATTGGGATGTGTGTGCCATCAATACAGCCGATGGCATGTGGAAACTGTGCTATTTGGGAAAAGTCAGTCTTGGTCTTCAGCAGTTCCGCATGTGTGTCAGGAAAGCTGATGTAATGATGCATTCTCTGCATTATGGACTCCAGGAACTTCCTGAAGAAATGGTACAGGCAGCTCTGGGACACCCCACCTATCGCAGCTATCACCCCCTGGTAACTGCCAGATGCAAGAAGGTGTAGGCTACAGAGCACCTGTACATGTGGTGGTATAGGGGGCGCCCTTGGTGTTGGGTGCTCCAGGAGTGGGTGCAGGTCCCTTATCAAGTCCAGGATGGTGTGGGGATGTAGCCTGTACCTTTCATGGATCTCTGCCTCAGTAAGTTGGAAGAGTGGATCCGCTGTCTGTAGACATGCTTCTCCCATCTCCAGATCCTCTCTCCTGCTGCCTGTAGCCGTAGCCACCTTGCTATCACATAGAAATCCGCCATTCTGATCACACTGTTACATTTTGGGGCCTGTTTTATGGCCTACACCTGGTTACACCTGCTTTCAATCATTGGTAATTACCCACTCTTAAATACCGAATTTAATGAAATTCGGTATTTTCGGAATAACCAAATCTCTATTCTCATTTTTACCGTTTCTTATTTACCGATTTGGTAAATAAGGAATCGGTAAATCAAATTCGGTAATTTGGAATTTGGTAATGATGAATCGGTGTTTACAGATTCATAATTACAGAATCCTTACTTTTGGCCTCCTACATCTCAAATGAATAAATACCAGTCGGTAATGGCAAATATACCGAATTTCTGCCGCTACCGACCGGTATTAAGCTACCTACATATGGCCCTGGGTATTTGAGAAAAAAAGGACCAGTAGGAAGAGGCACAGTGAGTTTGTACAATGCCGTGAGGAAGACCTTGAGAGGTTGACATGTGTTGCCTCCTAATTGACGCTTCTAAGTAGCCCTTGATATTGTCATTAGGTCATCAACGCAGCACTATTGTTTTGTCCAAGTCTTAATCCATTGTTAAAATGCACACCACACTCTGCTGTGGTTGCTCACATTATGCTGTTTGCTATCCTCAAAACCTGTTCAATAATCATTGATATCCCAAAGTGCAAGATCGCAACTTTAAACCACAGTCCTCCAGGCAATATCCATAATTTTTACCCATAACTCATCTCTAATCCAAAAATATTAGTAGGCAGATAGAATTGTGATGAATTTTCACTCAGCACAAATTCTTTTTTGCGAAAATATATCCATGAAATATCACAAAATAAACCAACAAGCCACCTTGTCTAGCATCCTATTTAAACCTTCCCCTTCCACCCTGGAAACATTTCTAGAGATTTCCTGGTTTCAAAGTGGCAGTTTATTATACAGTTGTGCTGATTTCTTGTGCAAATTAGTAATCAGAGGTTAAAGTTGATGAACTTGGAAGCATTTGTTTTCTTAAGTAGCATTGATTTAATCTTAATTCAGAAAGGTACAGGCTCTATTTCCAACTTAGTTATCTACCGAGAAACATACACAAATCCAGAAGTCTGGTGCTTCATACACGGTGGTCCAAGAGGGGTTACGGTAAACCATGTATCAAAACCAACTCTCTCCGGTTAAGAAAAAAGTATTTCTGGTACACCCAGGGAAGCTTCAAAAGGTTAATCTTGCAAAATAATGCCTCACCAACGCGTTTCACTATTCAGCTTCATCGCAGTGTGATACAGACCTCCATATTGCCGTATTTATCCACCAGATCAGTGAAACTAAGAAAGGACATTGTAACAACACTATATTGCGAGTCTGTATCAGTGCCATATTGGAAGGTACTGTTGTTGATTATTTGTCACAGTATATATGCCACAATATTTCTTAAATCTCTGCTTTTGGTATAACAAAACAATTAGAAATGGCATTTACAGTAAATTTTATCTACTAATATTATGTTACCCAATCAGTAAATTATTTTAGAAATATACTTGGTGTTGTAAAAAAATGCCCTCTGATATCGCAAAACAGGAAAATAAGTACAACAATTACCTACAAAAATTGCCAATTATTGACAAACGCCTACCAATCTTAAATTAACATATATATTATACATTAGTTCATGTCTAATATCAAAAAGATAAGGGAGATGTCTCATTAATCTTTAATTACAATATTGAAACTGCAGTCCTGTTCAAGTGGGACATTCTATTCAATTCGTAATCATCATTACATTATTATGTCAGATCCAATACAGTCTTGCCCAAATAGTCATAGTATGTCTGATATCTCACACTTGGATTCAACAGGGCAGACTTGATGAAGTTTCCCTTTACGATGCTCCTAAACATTCCTGCCTCAATATTCTTTATGATCTTCTTACGTGTGCAAAAAAGACAACAACATCTCAATTACTCATCTTTATTACAATTATTTATAGTTAAATAAAAACAAAATTACAAAAACTGGAAGGATTAAGCTTCTTTATTCATTGGTTCCTGATATTTACTTTTTACAAGTGCACTGACATCTCTTCTCTTGAGTTTAGACCTACTGGGG
Organism: Lissotriton helveticus; assembly: GCF_964261635.1. Taxonomy (NCBI): domain Eukaryota; kingdom Metazoa; phylum Chordata; class Amphibia; order Caudata; family Salamandridae; genus Lissotriton; species Lissotriton helveticus. Next base: position 117,399,623 of record NC_136063.1, on the reverse strand, counting down.
TTAGTATATCAAAGTCAATAATAAACCTTGACTCCATTCTTCTTAATGGACACTCTCTATCACTCCCTCTCTCTTCTAATGTAATTACGTTTGAAACTACATATGATAGCAGTTTCTCATTTTGCCTATGCACAGTGTAAAAATTATGTGCAACAGGATACAGAGCATCATTTTTTCTGATTGCACCTAGGTATTCAAGTACCCTCTTTTGTGCACAATGAATAGTACTGCCTATTTAAAAAAATTGCCTCTAGGGCTAATCAGGCAGTAAACACAACTGTCAGTTTCACAGGTGAAATTCCCTGTAATCAAATATTCTCTTCTAGTGTTTGGGATTTCCAATTTAGTACAATCAGTGCTGTTGGAACATGCCTTCTACAGCATCTAAATCCATGACCCACATCTCTGTTGCCATCATCATTTTTAGTGGATACTGCATTGCAGCTTAGCTCATCTTTGAGCGATCTACACCTCCTAAAGGTGATCTGGGGTTTTACATGAACATATTTTTGCAAAATTGCATCTGTTCTTAAAATGTGCCAATTTTTGTTGAACCTTTTTCTGATTTTGTATGCTGTATTTGAAAATGTTGTTATAAATCTCACCTGACCTGATGCTTCCACCACTGCAGGGTTGTGTGCCGTAACTCTGATCTTTGCAAAGCATCCGCTTTAGCTATGGCTTGTTTTATTGTTTTACTGCTGTAGCCCCGTTCCTCAAAGCTTTTACTCATTACCAATTTTTCTTTGTTGTACTCATACTGTTTGGAACAATTCCATTTGGCCCTGATCATCTCCCCATAGGGAATTCTATGGATTAGGCTTGAAGGATATGCACTATTTGCATTTAGTAGACTATTGCCCGCAGTAAGCTTTCTGTGTAACTTCATAGCTTACACATTTCCCTGAATCTCTATTCCAACATGTAGGAATACAATTTTCTCCTTGCTTTTGTTTGAAGTGAAATATAAGTTAATCTCATTATCATTAAGAAACGCCACAAATTGGTCAGCAGACAGTTCATCTCCTCTCCAAATTAAAAAAATATCATCTATAAACCGAGTCCACATGACAATATTTTCTCAGAACATTTTCCAGCTCCGGACACCTGCTCCTCCCACCAGCCCATAAATAAATTATCATAGCTGGGGGCGAAGCAGGTGCCCATTGCTGTCCTTTGCGTCTGTCTATAGATGTTTTGGTCAAAGAGAAAAAAGTTCAACAGTACATCACCATTTCTAATAACATTTCAGTATATAATAATGAAGAAACTGGTTTTGCTCTTAAAAAATGTCTCAGAGCTTGGATCTCCAGGTCATTTTTAATGCAGGTATAGTGACTGGTTACACCCAGTGTAACCAGCAAAAAATTGTTTTCCCAGTTGATGCCCTCAGTCAGTGTTTGGAAGTGTGTTGTATCTTTTAGATGAGCAGGTAACATAAAAACGAACGGACATAGAAAGTAATCAATACATTTTGAATTAATTTCTTATCGTGATCCCATTGAGGAAACAATGGGCCTGCCGGGTGGCCTTTCCTCATCTTTGTCTAATTTGGGAAGCAGATACATAATGGGCAGACATGGATGTTTCCAATATAAACTACAACATTCCTCTAACTCAAGTAAATCTTGATCTTTACATTTAACCAACATTTCATTGTACCTTGAATAAGATGATTGTACCTCTGATATACTACTTAGCATATAATGTAGAGGATCGATCATTTAATTGGCAATGTCCTTCAATCAAGTAATCCACTTTCACCGAAACCACAACATTTCCACCTTTGTCTGAACATCTAATAACTATAACAGTATCATTTTTTAAACTTTCCATTTCTCTTAAATGTTCACCTGTTAAATTTCTCCCTGCTCTTCCATTTGTTTTATATCTCATTTTTTTCAGATCCGAAACCATACTTTTCTTAAACACTTCCAATGCATCACTATGTATGTTTGGTATAAATGTAGATTTGGGTTTAAAGTTACTCAAACCTAATGCATCCACAGGTATTTGTAATGTATCCAAATGTATTAATGGATCCTCATTAAGTACTGTGCTCTCATCCAGTTCTGCCATTGTATGTAACCACTCTATATCGTACATGCATAATGCCTCTGATAACTGATTAGGCCCTCGCTCACTTTTGGATGGAGCATGCAGGAGGAACCACTTTTTCAATTGAAATTTTCTCAAAATACTGAAAATGTCAATTCTAGTCTTTACATTGTCTAATTCATTCATTTCATTTCAAAACTTTATTCGGTTATTAAGACACAATAACCATAGAAGTACAATAAAAGAAAATCATGATTAAAAAGATTCTTACAATACAATCGATTACAGTACACAAAGGTTATTTCCACATAATTCAAATTACAATTCATTTTCGTGATTTAAAAACATTTTTAATGAATGAGGAAATAAATACGACACTCAAAATACTATCAAGCTGCTGTATGGCTAAAAAAACAGGGCGACAGCGATTAATTCCCATAGTCTTCAGAAGTGGAATAACCCAGGTTCGTCTAGGTACAGAATAAAATTTACAAAAGAATAATATATGTATATCAGTTTGTATTGACAATTCATCACAGGGAAATTTTATCAAAGTTTTTGACCAATCATTCGTTACTGGGAAACTAAATAACCAAAACAACAAGTTCAATCTAAAACGGATTAATAAGAACCTTTCATGGTCATTCATTGGTAGCTCAAATTAGGTTGTACATTTCTAGAAAACACAATTTGTTCGTGGGCTACTACAGTTATTTTCTTCATTTCAATCGTAGTTCTATTCTCTTGCAGATAAGTCATACACTTTTCTTTTAACGATTTTCTAGGAATGTTACATAAAGAAGATGGTTCTGTGAAATAATACCCCATACCCAATGCAGTGAGGAATTTCCTCACATAACACAGCCACCTAAGTTTGTCACTCTTCTCTAGCCCAACCGCATTGTTCATTATTTTGCGGTTTAGTTTACATTCGTCAACTGTCTGTGCCATAGTAGAATTGGTGCCGTTTTTATAGTGTCTTCCAAGTAAGGCTCCCCTAATTCTACATGACAAACATATGTTGAGACACTCTGTGGAACTGCTAGGAGGTATTTCATAAAGAGATTTTCAACGACCTGCAGTGAGCTCACATTGGCATGTCCCCATAAACCTGCGCCATATGTTGCAATCGCTACACAAGTAGCTTTATATATGGTTAGCATTTCTTTGATTGGTCTCTTCCCAATTTTACGGCTAACGTCCTTTAAAGCCATAATTGATTTGCAGAATAATAATCTCCTAGTACTAATAGTGGTATTACATAGGCCCTTGCAATCAATTAAAACTCCTAGGTAACAAAATGTTGGGGTAACATCAACAGGGATAGAGCCAATATAAAGTGCTCTTCTCCTATTTTTTTATCCCGATCCACAAGACATGGTGAAGGTCTTAGAACAATTAATACGCAAATCTAACCGTGTCATGAAATCGCAGAATGAGGTAACCAACATCTGCATAGCCTGTGGTGTTCTGGCCATAAGAACGGCATCATCGGCATATGGCAGGGTTGGTATTGGCCTTTCCCCAACCATTTGGAGGTCCCTACACTCATCAGTAATGTACTCTCCACATCGTTAATTTAGAGTGTGAAGAGGAATGGAGTGAGGTCACAGCCTTGGCGTACTCCTCTTTTAATTCCAAAGGATTCGGTGCATTCCCCATTTTTCCCAAATCTAACTTTTGCAGATGCTCCAGCATAAAGTTCCCGAAGAAGGTTTATGATGGAGCGATCTACACCCATGTTACCATAACCAGCCAAAGTTTACTGTTTGAGACGCAGTCGAATGCAGAAGTAAGGTCTACAAATGTTAAAAATATTCGACCCCCCTTGGCTTTGGTATACTTTTCAGTTAAAATATGCAAGTTCAGGCATTGCTCAATTGTCCCTAGCCATTTCCTGAAGCTATACTGTAAGTCGCTTATCATTTTATTCTCATCAGTCCATGTCTGGAGTCTGTTTAAAAGTACTCTTCCTAGGATCTTGACAGTGGAGTCCAATAGTGATATTGGGCGATAACACTTACAAACTATCTCGATCACCCTTTTTAAAAATTGGTACAATCAGAGATTGGCACCACGAAGAAAGTAAGCCCTCATGTAGAGTTGCATTAAAAAGGCGTGCAAGAATCGGGGCCCATAATTCCCTATTGTTTTTATACAGATCGACCGGAACCCCATCGGGGCCCGGTGCCTTCCCTCCCAGGGATGCATTAATACATTCATGAACCTCTGATACAGTAATTTCAGGGGATAAAACGATACAGGGGTAAATGGAAGCTTCCATCTGGGTATTCTCAGTCGCACCATCCTTATTATCATGTTCATCAGAGTACAATCCTACAAAGTATTCAACCCACTCTCTTTCTGATATTGCCACCTCTAGCGAGTCTGTTTTATTATAGTTTAAAAGAGGTGCATTTACAACTTTCCAAAATAATGCGGTATATTTGCTCTGTGAAGCCATGCACAAGGCCTCCCATGCCTCTTTTTTTAGGGCATTTTTCCTGCCTTTAAGAGTTTGCTTATAGATGTTCCTGCATTCTCTAATTAGACCACTATCTTTTATGGAAGCATGTAGTGCTTGCTTTAAGTTTGAATATGCCTTTGTGCATGCGGAATCAAACCACCTCTTTTCCACCCTACATCTACCTTTTGTATCAACCCATAACAGCTTCCTAATTTGTTCGACAATCACCAGGAAGTTCTTAATTACATCAGAGTCTGTGGTGTTTTCATCTGTACATGCATAAAATTGCGGCATCGTTCCCTCTAGCAATTTTTGCAGAAAATCTTCTGGGGCAATTTTAGTCCATTTTAAAGAATAGCCCTTTTTTCTACCCATAGAAATGTTGTCAACTATTGTTTTGGGCTTGGACTTACCACAGATTTCATTAATTTTCACTCTCAGGGTTAAACTTAAGGGAAAGTGATCACTAAGTGAAATATCAAGGATAGCAAAGTCCTGTATCATGCCCCCATGTCTAGCAGTCATGGTAATATAATCGATTACTGGATTTGCCCCGCTTCCATTGAAGGTAGGGAGAAAGGGGGCCTCGGGACTGATCAGACCATTCACAAAACCCAAATCATTCCCAATTATTATTTCGTTTAGGTGGTCCCCACACTTAGGGGCCGATTAGGATGGCGGACGGAAATGGGTACTGTCCGCCATGGTGGGGGAAATTTTACTCCCGGCAGCGCCGCGGAGAAACCGCGGTTGGGATTAGGATATTCATGTCACGAAACTCCGACCGCGGCGGACGGAACACAACCAACACCGTCCGCGGTGGACGGAACACAACCAAGTCCGTCCGCGGCGGACGGAGTCCAATGAACAACCACTGCCGCGGACGGAAATGACCGCGGAAAATAAAACATGTACCGCCATCCCTGAGAATACTCCGTGGCCGCAATTAGGATAAATCCGCCCGTACAACGGAACTCACAGCCATCCACGTCCGCGGCGGAAACAATGCAACGAGAACCACAGCATCAGGGCGGAAGGCCAACACGCACAACATCCCTAGCGCCTAACAAATGTATGAAAGTGCACCGCAAGTCCTAAGCAAACATACGAACATTGACAAGGCCCCCCCCCCCAGCACAAGCCACCATGACACGTCCCAATTATCCAATAATGCACACAAGTCAACACGCCCACCTACCACCTGACTGCCAACAACCATCGAGACACGACTATAAAAAGACACCCCCACACAACCACAATCCCTTGCACCACAGCATTGCTGCCAGCAAGAGGGCCATTCGAGACACTGCTAACTCACATAAAATCACATAGAAGACACCCACCCACCACCCTACCACACAAACACCCACCACACAAATCCTACACATCACACACCACACACCTGCACCTCCCAACTCACTCAACTCACACACTGAGCACCACACACCATGGCACCCAAAAAAAAACCCAAATTCACGGAGACAGAGTTGCGGGTAATGGTAGATGAAATTATCCGTGTGGAGCCCAACATCTTCGGGGCCCAAGTCCAGCAGACGACCGTGGCGCAAAAGAACCACATGTGGGACAGGATCGTCACTCGTGTGAATGCGTCGGGGACTGTGCCGAGGACCAAGCACGACATTCAGAGGCGGTGGCATGACCTTAAGACCAGGGTCAAGGGCATCCGAGCGAAAAACCACGCCAGAGCCAATCTTACTGGCGGTGGCACACCCCCGGAGCCCATACCCTACACCGATTGGGAGGAGAAGGTGCTGGTGATACTACACCCAGAGAGCCTAGACGGCCTTGACGAAGGAGAAGAGACTGGTGAGTACAAACCAAGCACCACGATCAGCACGACATGGTCAGGCTCACACAACTGAGAAGAAACATCCCCCACGCCCCAACCCATGCACGTCGGACACCAACACACTAACATGTCCATGGCTCCCAACAGGCCCCCATGTTCACGGGGAGGGTGGTGGTGGTGGTGGCGGTGGTGGAGGGTGGGGTGTGTGAGAGGCCCAAACTACAACTCCCAACAGGCCCCCATGTGCACGGGGAGGGTGGCGGTGGTGGTGGAGGGTGGGGTGTGTGAGAGGCCCAAACTACAACTCCCAACAGGCCCCCATGTGCACGGGGAGGGTGGCGGTGGTGGAGGGTGGGGTGTGTGAGAGGCCCAAACTACAACTCCCAACAGGCCCCCATGTGCACGGGGAGGGTGGCGGTGGTGGTGGAGGGTGGGGTGTGTGCGACAGGAAACAGAAATGTCTACAAATCAATGTAACCATGTACTGTCCACATTACTGACCTGCTCGATCTTGTCCCTCAGGTGATCGTCAACTGACTGGGGAAAGCAGTACCCGGCCGCCAGCCTCGCCTCCCACACCTACAGGACTCTCTGCCGACGACGACACAGGCAGCTCCGGGGCGGAGGATGGAGCGGGACCAAGCACGCAGCCAGGGCCATCTGGCTCACAGGGACTCCCGGGACCGACCAACGTCGCATGTGTGACTCCCGCGGCACCCGTCTCTGTGATCTGCACAGTCCCCACCACCACCAGTACCACCAGTACCACCAGTACCACCACTACCACCACTACCACGAGCACCACGACTCCTGCCGGTGCCACCCAGCATGACCCAGCGCGCAACGCTGGTCCAACGGCCCCACACACAAGCAGGGTGAGTGGGCCACAAACACAGGCAACGGGACAACTGCCAATCAGGCGACCCACACACCGCCGGTCAGAGGAGGGACAGCTACCCGAGCCAGTGGCACAGTCCCTACAAGCTCTTGCCAGGTGCCAGGCCTCATACGACCGGTCCCAGGCAAACGCTGATCGTGTTCACGAGGACTCAGTGGACAACACCAACAGCCTGCGCGAGATCTCTGGCATCCTTGGCCAGATGTTGGTGATCATGGGCCAGCAGGCAACGATGTGGAGGGAATGGGTTGCCCGGAACAACCCCCCCCCTCCTCCACCATGTGTGTCAGCGCCACCGCCACCGTCACCTCCGCCTCCCCCGTCGCCTCCGCCTCCGCCTCCATCGCCGCCACCACCACCTGAGCCCCTGGCGACGGATGTGGCCCATCACCAACCTGCCCTCCCAGCTGCCTCTGTACCACCTCCGAGACGGAGGGGGCGGCCGAGGCAGGAAGTTGCTGAGAGCAGTGTTGGAGCGCCAGGCACACGCTCCAAGAGGGGACGACCTTGACAATGCCACTGCCTGTGCCAGACATTCACCCTGCAAACCATCCTGTCCCACATAGACAATCATTGCCACTGGTCTGCTGGACTAGCCTGACACCCCCCAATGTGGTGTCAGCACGGACATTTCATCTGCCATTACCTACAACTCCAACTCCCTCCCTCCCACTTACTTGTATATATTCACCAGCACAAAAGCACAACCTGTCAATAAATTGCATTTACTCACACAATGATGTTTTGCCTCCATGTTTATTCACATGATTGCCATCAGATACAGACGTAAACAGGTACAGGGATCATAGTCGCACATGATCATGGCGCTGCGGGAGTGACCTAGAGAAAACCAGAGACAGCAAACACACGTCAGTAAAGAGATTCACACACATCACAACACAATGCACAGCAACATTACACAAACGACAACCATCACACAAGCATGGGATGGGAGCACACACATCATGGACACTCCTATGTCCAAAGACATGAAGACACACATGTGCAACCATCACAAACCACACCCAGCTGAATAACCCCATATCCACACAACACCAGAAAACATACATGAGGCATTGTCAACCGCCACTAGAGGTAGATACTCACATTCAAGGGAAGTAGCGATCAATGAGCTGGCGCCTCTGGTCCACACCTTCCTCCTCACCACTATCCTCATCAGTCGACATGGGTGGGATGGGAGGCCGAGGAACTCCTTCGTCTTCAGGGTCCAACAGCAGTTCAATGTCATTGCGTACTGCCAGGTTGTGGAGCATGCAGCAGGCAATCACGATCTTGCATACTTTTCCTGGTGAGTAAGGCAGTGCCCCTCCGGTCTTATCGAGGCACCGAAACCTAGACTTCAGCAGTCCAAAGGTACGTTCGATGACTCTCCGTGTCCTTCCATGTGCCTCATTGTACCGCATTTCACCCGCCGTCCTCGGATTACGTAGGGGACTGAGGAGCCAGGGCCGGTTTGGGTAAGCCGAGTCGCCTATGTAGGGGGATGACAGAGACAAACATCAGAACAAGATATGGTGGGTACCCCATGCAACACAGAGATCACAAGAGTCCCCACTGCACACTCACCAACAAGCCACGCTTGACCGGGTGGCAGATTTGCCATGAGTCGTGGGACATTGCTGGTTCGCATGATGTGGGCGTCATGTGCGGATCCAGGAAATCTTGCACACACATGGGAGATGATGTTGCTCGCCAGGCACACCACCTGCACGTTCAGCGAATGAAAGTGTTTCCGATTCCTGAACACTTGTTCGCGTGCCCGTGGTGGAATGAGCGCGATGTGCGTGCCATCAATTGAGCCCACAACGTGAGGTATGTGGCCCAGTGCATAGAAACCAGCTTTGACAGCTGGCAACTCTTCCGGACGTGGGAAATGTATGTACTCATCCTTGTACAGCATCATAGCTGTTAACACATCCCGAAGAACCGTGCTGAACATTGCCTGTGACATACCCCCGGCACCTCCAACTGTATACTGAAATGTGCCAGTAGCGAAGAAATGTAGTACCGCCATGACCTTTGCAGTGGGTGTAAACGAGCCAGGATACGTTCTACGTGGCTGCAGATGAGGAGCCAATTGAGCCACAAGCTCCAGCAACCGACGTCGATCCAGCCTGAATTTCCGAATCACCTCCTCGTCTACCATATCCTCCAGCTGAGTGTATGGGCGATGCACATTTGGAGCCCTCCTGTGTGGGAGAGAGATGTAACTTAGGTCAACGTACAAACGACGCATACGTGTACAACTCCATCACATGTGTACCTTACTGACATAACTCCAGTCGTCACCCTAATGTATCGTAGACACATCACAGACACTCATGCAACTGCATGCACACAAACGATAAGTTTACACACGCCATGTCATCAAGCACAAATGCCACCACCAATGATGATGTGCATACGGTAATGACATGCATGGTGACAGAACGTATAAATCACATACACGGAATGCATGTGTACCACCACCACTGTAGTCACCTCGACACAACAATAAACCGACAACAGATGCATGAATTGGCCACACAGCCGTGATGTACTGTGTAGTTGTGAAGATGTAACAACGTCTGTAGGGTCAAACCCGACGTCAACACGTACGAATGCACATCTGTTGGCCATTGTGTGCCGACCGATGTCCATTGTATGGACACACATGCTATATTGTATGACATATGACCTTTCACAATCACGCTCACATCCCTCATGACGCAACTGCACACAACACATCACGGTGCAGCGTCTGACAAGATCACATATTTGGCGCCGCCATGGCGGTGCTCAACTTCCGCTACTTCCCAAAGGCAGAATGCGGCCTGCGTCCCTCTTCCCATTGGCTGCATGTGCAGGGACCGTGACGGGCACACATCGGCAACCGCACGTGCAAGCTTCAGGCACGGATGCTTCAGTTGCAACAATGTACTATCACTGGCGCCTCCATGGCGGGGCACGTACACAGCGGGGGAGGTGCAGGCCTATACACCCTGCAGATGTACTCAATGGACATGCCAGTTCATGACCCCCCTTACAGTCACCTTGCATCATCCACCGTACACCGGCCGGAGCGGCCGGCCCATGAACAACCGCCGTGCACGGCCATGAACACAACCGCCATGGCCGTGCCCGGCCATGAACAACCGCCGTGCCCGGCCATGAACACAACCGCCATGGCCGTGCCCGGCCATGAACAACCGCCGTGCCCGGCCATGAACACAACCGCCATGGCCGTGCCCGGCCATGAACAACCGCCGGTCCCGGCCATGGCGGTTGTGTTCATGGCCGGGCACGGCGGATGTTCATGGGCCGGCCGCTCCGGCCGGTGTACGGTGGATGATGCAAGGTGACTGTAAGGGGGGTCATGAACTGGCATGTCCATTGAGTACATCTGCAGGGTGTATAGGCCTGCACCTCCCCCGCTGTGTACGTGCCCCGCCATGGAGGCGCCAGTGATAGTACATTGTTGCAACTGAAGCATCCGTGCCTGAAGCTTGCACGTGCGGTTGCCGATGTGTGCCCGTCACGGTCCCTGCACATGCAGCCAATGGGAAGAGGGACGCTGGCCGCATACGGCCAATCGCAAGTAGCGGAAGCTGTGCACCGCAACAACAGGGCCAGTCATTGGCCCATTTCACGATCACGCTCCCAGGGCTGACCAATTGCTGGCGACGTATGCCACTGACACGTGCTGAGGGCCCTATATATGTGTCTTGGCCAACATGAAACTTCCTACCCTGGGGACCAGTGCTGCCTGTGACCATCACCTCGACCTGCTGCTGCTGCTGAGCTGACCACCGACTGCTGCCTGTGACCATCACCTCGACCTGCTGCTGCTGCTGAGCTGACCACCGACTGCTGCTCTAGTGCCATACTCCGTGATCTTGCCATGTCGAGAGGCAAAGAGATCCGGTCTCGACCCTTCACCGCCGCGGAGCTTGATGTCCTCGTGGACGGTGTACTCCGCAACTATGGACGCCTCTACGGCGCACCGGGACGGGTGGTAAGTGCAGTGTGGGACATGTTGGTGTGCATGAGGGGGCCAAATGATCAGGCCTATTTATATCTTAGCTGTGTAGTGTGGGCTAGACATATGTTCCTGATTGTGCATGGCTGCTGACAGTAACGTCTTGCCCCTATGTGTGTGACAGGCCACCTGTCCACTGACTTAAACCCTTTTGTCTCCCATCATGGTAGGTCAAGCTGCACCTTCGCAAGGACCTGTGGAGGACCATAGCACGGGAAGTACGGGCATTGGGGGTGTGCAACAGACGACATACACACTGCCACAAACGCTGGGACGACATTTCCAGGCTGAGCAAGAATGTAGCGGAAGCAACACTGGGCCTGATTCCAAGGACGCCCCGTCTGGCCCGACGCTCCATGACCCCTCTCATGCACCGTATCATTGCAGTGACGCATCCTGAACTGGCCGAACGTCTGAGTGCCGATCAACAGCAAACTAGCGGTGAGCATACTGTCTGTGTAGGAAACTTGTGAGTGCTATGCATGTATTGGTGCACAGACACACCATTGAGTTCCGTGTTGCGTATGTATGCCTGTGATGGCATTTTGGTCCCATTGGGTGGTACTCATTTGACATCCAGGTCCGCCATGTTGACACGCCACTTGCTTAGTAGTTGAGTGTTAAAGCACATCCCCTAGTGGTCCATGTCCCCATGGCAGAAAATGTGAGGATGACTGGTAGGGGTGGGCCATGTGCAGGCTGAGGGCTCATGAACCTTTGTCTGCTATGTGATTTGGCTATCCTGTTCCTTCTGTACGTGAGTGTGCCCATGACTCACACATCTTTTCTGTGCATTTCAGCTTTGACAGAGGACACTCAGCCACAGACGGTGGAGAGTAGCCGAGGAAATGAGTCCGGCTCAGACTTCGCACACACGCAGACTGACACGGAGGAGGCCAGCGCCGGAGAGGGGGACAGGACCGTCCCTGAGGACTCGCATGTGGAGACACCATCGTCCTCCTCGTCGGACACTCTTGGTGAGCCTGCACTGTTGTCACAGACTGGGAGTGGGCACTCATCACCTTCTGTCGGAAGACAGCACACAGGGCCCACACTTCCGCCAACTGCACCATGTATTGTTCGTGGCCGAAGGAGTAGGGGGAGCAGAGTGGCGTTCGGTGCAGGCACCGCTGCCCCTGCCACGGTGAGCCAAAATGCACTGTGTGCTGAGGCCGTTGATCTGCTGCGACAGCTGTGTGTGGGTCAGACCAATATGACAAATGCTTTCCAGGATCATGATAGGAAGTTGGGGCAGGTGGTGGCATTCATGGAAGGGATGCATGGCGATCTTGCAGGTCTACACAGGACAGTGCAGTCATTGGCAAGCAGTGTGTCGTCTGCAATAGTACAGTCGAATGAACAGGGTGCTACTTCTGTTTCCCCATCTACACCGCTGGATGTCTCAGGGGGTAGTGATTATTCAGAGCAGGACTCAAATACAGGTTATTGCACTAGAAGCAGCGTCAGACAGCACGTCAGGGCACGCAGGGCACAGACCCCATCCCCTAGATCAGCTAAATCTGTTCACGTAGACGACGTCAGATGCACTGGAGTACACACACAGGATCCACAAGTGTTGTTGGGGGACATGCCTTCCGGAGCTACACAGGCATTCAACACGAAAGGTACTCCGAAGGCAAGGGATACTCACATGTCCATGGACTGTTCCTTGGACAAGGCCAGTCAGAAGACTAAGGCACCTACTAAGAGCAGGGAGACTCCCAAGAGCAGGCCCACAGCAGAGGTAAGGGACACTCCCAAGGACAGTGAGAAGACTAAGGCACCTACTAAGAGCAGGGAGACTCCCAAGAGCAGGCCCACATCAGTGGATAGGAACACTCCCAAGGACAGTGAGAAGACTAAGGCACCTACTGAGAGCAGGGAGACCCCCAAGAGCAGGCCCACATCAGTGGATAGGAACACTCCCAAGGACAGTGAGAAGACTAAGGCACCTACTGAGAGCAGGGAGACCCCCAAGAGCAGGCCCACAGCAGTGGATAGGAACACTCCCAAGGACAGTGAGAAGACTAAGGCACCTACTGAGAGCAGGGAGACCCCCAAGAGCAGGCCCACAGCAGTGGATAGGAACACTCCCAAGGACAGTGAGAAGACTAAGGCACCTACTAAGAGCAGGGAGACTCCCAAGAGCAGGCCCACAGCAGTGGATAGGAACACTCCCAAGGACAGTGAGAAGACTAAGGCACCTACTAAGAGCAGGGAGACTCCCAAGAGCAGGCCCACAGCAGTGGATAGGAACACTCCCAAGGGCAGCGACACACACAGGGAGCAGGTGTCTGCTGGAGGCAGGTGCACCACAGACGACAAGTCTGCTGGCAGGAACAGGGCGGCGAGCAGGGCACAGGCTACATCCAGAGACAACACTCCACCTAAGGATAAGGCACATCCTACGGACAAGGCATCTAGCATGGACAATGGCGCAATCAAGGACAGGCATACTTCACCCCTGGCTGCACTGAGGCTGATGTTTTCTACTAAACGCCAAACTGATGTCTCCGCGGCGGAGTCCCCCCATACCTCCACTCCCATCCAGGCCAGTCAGAAGCAGAGGAGGGTGTCCCCTGTTGTTGCATCCCCCATTACACATCATTCCGAGTCCAGGCGGCAGGCACAGAGCAAACGACAAGCAGGCTCCAGCACGTCCCCCGAAACCAGATCCCCGGCAGCAGTTGCTCCACCTATACTGGGTGGTGATTCTTTGGAGTCCCCACCACTTGGCAGTCCTGTCCTGTCCAGGGTGCACTCACACCTCCCTAAGAAACGCAGACACACACCATTGACACCTGCAAACCCCGATTTGGCTCTAGGTGAGCTATCCCCAGCTCCCAGGCCCACCCTGCCTCCTGGCCCATACAGCCCTGTGGCTCATCATTTCAGTTGTCCCAGTGGCGCCGGTGCAGTTGACTCTCATGTATCAGATGGTGGCACAGTGTCAGTTGTGCCCTCTCCTGTTGCAGGTCCTGGCAGTGTATCTGGGTCTATGGCTCACGTGTCAGTTAGAAGATCTGTGGCTGTGTTGCACACTCCTGTTTCTGGTGCTGGCAGTCTGTCTGGGTCAGTGGCTCACGTGTCAGTGACTACATCTGTGGCTGTGTCTCACACTCCTGTTGCTGGTGCTGCCAGTGTGTCTGGGTCCGTGGCCCATGTGTGTGTCACTCGGGCTGTGGCTGTGTCTCACACTCCTGTTGCTGGTGCTGCCAGTGTGTCTGGGTCCGTGGCCCATGTGTGTGTCACTCGGGCTGTGGCTGTGTCTCACACTCCTGTTGCTGGTGCTGCCAGTGTGTCCGAGGCAGGTAGTTCACGCAGTCCCCCCTGATTCTGTGATGTGACGTGCTGTACACTTCACTCAAATGTTAATTCACATGGTGTGTCCATTGAGAACTGCGTGGCACTCTTGTGGTCCCTGTGACGGGTTGGTAGGGACACGTAGTTGTGCTGCCTCTGATGTACCTGCTCTGTAATGCACAATGCCCTGTTGATGCTCTGATACTGGCCTCTCGTTACCTGCCTCTGATGTACCTGCTCTGTAATGCACAATGCCCTGTTGATGCTCTGATACTGCATGCTGCCCTCTCGTTACCTGCCTCTGATGTACCTGCTCTGTTGGCCACACTGCCCTGTTGCTGTTCTGATACTGCATTCTGCCCTCTCATGTGCTGCCAGTGATGTGACTGTTCTGTGCAATGGACTGTTGATGCACTTGGCCCCTCTCACGTGCTGCCTCTGATGGAGCTGTTCTGTGCAATGGACTGTTGATGCACTTGGCCCCTCTCACGTGCTGCCTCTGATGGAGCTGTTCTGTGCAATGGACTGTTGATGCACTTGGCCCCTCTCACGTGCTGCCTCTGATGGAGCTGTTCTGTGCAATGGACTGTTGATGCACTTGGCCCCTCTCACGTGCTGCCTCTGATGGAGCTGTTCTGTGCAATGGACTGTTGATGCACTTAGCCCCTCTCACGTGCTGCCTCTGATGTACCTGCTCTGTACTCTACAATGCCCTGTTGATGCTCTGATACTGCATACTGCCCTCTCGTTACCTGCCTATGATGTACCTGCTCTGTACTCTACAATGCCCTGTTGATGCTCTGATACTGCATACTGGCCTCTCGTTACCTGCCTCTGATGTACCTGCTCTGTAATGCACAATGCCCTGTTGATGCTCTGATACTGGCCTCTCGTTACCTGCCTCTGATGTACCTGCTCTGTAATGCACAATGCCCTGTTGATGCTCTGATACTGCATGCTGCCCTCTCGTTACCTGCTATGTTGTACCTGCTCTGGTGCCCACTTTGCCCATGTTCACGCATACACTGTGATTTGACCCCTATTATTTGACAATAAAGGTAGTCTATCAAGTCTCGTGGTCTGTCGTTGTCATTCCTGCTTGCGTCCTGCTAATGTGTATTCGTATATGCTTCTCATCAGTGGTTTCGGTAACATGACACTCCCCCTCCCTACGTCACGTCCCTTGCTGGTATTCCCCTCCAGACAGCCAATGGTTTGTACCTTACCTGCGTCGTCGTCCATAGTAGGCCATGACTAGGACGTGGTGGATCGCGAAGAGCATCGGGAAAGCGTGTAGCGCCGGGTCCATGGTGGTGGTCAGCTTGCGGTGGGTATCTCGGCTGTGTCACCTATGTTCGCTGTGGGGATTCCGCCGTGTTAAGACAGGTTGTTTTTCCGCAGCGGTTTTATGTGTGTTTTCCGCCATCTTGATTTGGGGGACGGTCTTCGACGTCAGTGCGTACGGCGGAGCGTTTGGATGTGTTCCGTCCGCCGCGTGGTCGTGTGTAGTTGGCCGGCGGAGCGTGTTTTTCCGTCGCGGACGGAAATTTGACACGTTTTCCTATCCTGATATGGCGGACGGAGTATCCGCGGCAGGCGGACACGGAAAAGGCTTTTTCCGCCTACTCCAGGGCCGCGGTGGCTCTTCCGTCCGCCATCCTGATCGACCCCTAAGTGTGATCAAAGTGACTGAACATAATATCTTTATCAAGATTTACTCCTTTAAAGCCAGCTGCAGTCAGGATGAACATGTAGGCCTGACACCAAGATTTACTTGTCACCCTAGTGAATAGCGAAATATGTGTTTCACTCCTCCTGAGATATTTAACTTCCATGTCACTGGTGTCTTTCGTGTACCATATACTGTGATCTTACTGGTAAGTTAACAATATTCAAATTTGGGAATAGCCAATGTAACTATGTTTTAGGGAGTCAAAGCGCATGTACTGAGATTCAGTCAGCAGTGACCTAGTGCACAGAGTAAAAAAAAACAGAATTACCGGTCAGCAAAAATTGAGGTTACCACTCAAAAAGAGCTATTTCTAACAGTATGTTACAATTCATTGTATGTAATACAAAGTAACAGCTTTTGCATCGAGAACACTTAAGGATCCTGAGCGGAACTAATCCACTATAGAGAAGGAAATCATTTTAAATTCATTCTATGGAGAGTCCTGTTTACCGTAAGAACTGATCATAAACCTCTATTGCCCATGTTCTGCCCTAAATGCATCAAGAAATCTACCCCCTACATCTCTAAGTGGGTGTTGGGTCTACAAGGTTTTATCTATAACATGATAAATGTCCCAGGTGACAGGAACCAGGTTGCAGAATGTTTGTCTAGACTTCCTATTGATGTTGAAGATTCCTACACTAATTCCTCTGATTACGCAATTCTCTCCATAGACATTCAGGCTATCAGTAAAGATGAATGGGAGAAATGTGCACAGGACAACAACACCCTATCGTCCCTTAAGGTCATCATTAGTGATGGGTGGCCTAGAATCTCAAGGAAGTTCCTGAGGATCTTAGAACTTTCTGGATTGTAAAGGATGAATTGTTTATCATTGATAACTACATACGCAGGTGCAACAAGATCATATCACTTGAAAGGCATGTACGAGCCTATTGAAGATACATATTCCTTTTTAAAAAAAATATTTTTATTAAGTTTTATATTTCCTAACAATAATAAATCAAACAATTTTACATATAGCACAGACACTCGTCCAAAGTAAGTAAATAGCAGAAACAAAAAAACAATCAATGTTTTCAGTATGAAGGGATTAACATAAATACAGAATTCAGAATTCCAGTTTTTACACATTCTCCTTCCACCTAATAATAGGTTCCCAAATACTTTTCCCAAGAATTCTACCTTTCTTCCCCTTCCTATCATATTTCCCTTTTCCAAATTATACACAGAAAGCAACCGAGCCAACCACTGATGAAAAGTTGGGGCAGCCTTATCCAACCATATCGTTGCCACTGAAATTCGCAGAACTGACATGGCCATAAATAAAAAGTAATGTAATGTACATTGGACATCGCCCCCGCTTACCCCAAGGATAATCCTAGCTGGTGTAAGAGTAACGTTAATTCATACAATTTTGTCCAAAAAGGATTCAATAGCCCTATGTAGTGAATGGAGTTGCTGACAGGATGCAAAGATGTGGATTCTATCGCATCAGCGCTATTACACCGGGGACACATAGTACCTGTAGTACTCCCACACTGAGCTATCCTAGCAGGTGTATGATACAGGAAATACATTGTTTTGGATATGAGGCATCACCCCCCCGCAGCCCACGCATGTACTGGAGAGCTGCTGCCCAATAATACATCCAGAAATCAGGAATCGCCCATCCTCCCCTGTCCCTGGAGAGAGTCATGAAACAAAGGGCTCTCCTGGTCTTTCCTTGCGCCCAGATAAATCTATTAATTAAGTGTTCTAATGCAACAAACCCTTTGCCCTCAAATATCAACTGGATTGTCCTGAATAGATAAAGGAACTTGGGTGAAAATATCATTTTCACAACATTGGCGCGCCCTACCAAGTAAAGATGTAGATTATTCATTCTATCAAGATCCTTCTTAACTTTATCAATTACCGGTTCAATATTTCTATTGACGATCTTATCTAAGTCAGCTGATATGCTAATCCCCAAATACACAGCAAAGTTGACCACCCGTATATCGTCACATACTACCTGACTATTCATAATACTCTGTTTCTTAGGGCCGTTTAATGCATAGCCAGAAATTCAGCCAAATAGCGCAGCCTCCCTTTCCACTTCCAGTATAGCGCTAGTAGGGGAAGGAGTCACTCTCGCCAAGTTTTCCGCATAGGCCAGTGTTTTAAAGCTTTAGCCCTAAATCCTAATAGGTAAGATCTTCTCATTTGCTTCCAATTTGGGGATTAGCGGGTCGAAATACACTGCAAATAACAGGGGCGAACATGGGCACCCTTGTCAAGTGCCACATTTAATCTGCACCTCCGAGGTATACCCTCCAATAATTCTGAGTCGGGCCATGGGAGATTGATAGAGTGCCTGGATTGCCTTAATAAACCCCTCCCCAATACCACACTGAGTCAGGGCCGTCCAAAGAAAGTCCCAGGAGACCCGATCGAATGCTTTTTCTGCATCCAGAAACAACCGCCATGGGATCTCCTGAGACTTCCACGGCATCAAAGGGAGTGATAACCTCTCCCTGGGATGAAACCATGTTGGGTAGAATTGACCAACTGTCCTATAATCTTATATAGAGTGAGAGCCATTGCCTTGAGGTAAATCTTGGCTTCCGAATTCATAAGGGTTATGGGTCCATAAGACCCAGGTTCCAAAGGGGGTTTGCCTTTTTTGGTATCACCATGATATCAGCGCCTGCCCACAACTTTGGGACAGACTTTCCTAGTTGGGCCTGCAGGATTGTATCGACCAGATCGAAGCAAATTGTCGCTCGAAATGTTTTATAAAATTCGATGGGGATCTGGTCGGGCCCAGCAGCTTTAGGTGCTGCAAAAATTTACTCAGGAGTCAAGGGGACGTCTAGTGCCTCCCTGTCTCCTTTGGAAAGAAAAGGGCCAGAGATATCCCTGAGATACTGTTGAATATCTAAGAGGTCCCCTGAGTGCTCCTCACTATATGTTCTGGCATAAAACTGTCTAAAAACCTCCCTGACCCCCTCGGAGTCCAGAGCTATTCCTCCCTTACCATCCGATATTTCTTTAATTTCTCCAGAGACTGATCTCTGTCTTGTATTGACCACAAGTATAAGTTCCACGTGCTTGCTTAATATGTGGCATTGTTCCCTTTTTGTTAAATAAGTCGCAGCTGCCTTGATAACGATACTTTCATTCACCTCTGCTTTGGCACATACAATTTTTAGGAGTATTTGATCCAGAGAGGCCACGGAGAGGATTGCCAAATGTAATTCTTCCTCTGCATCCGAGACTGCTTTAAACAAATTTTTAGCTCTAGTCCTCTCTTGTTTTTGTTTATGAATACTGTAGCTTTGTGTCCCCCCACGAATACCAGCCTTAAAAGCGTCCCAGCTTATTCCTGAAGAAGTATTACCTTGACTAATCTCATAGAAAGCTACTATCCAGTCATTCATATGCTTAAAATAGCCATCATGCTTAATTAACCCTCTTTCATAAGTCCGTACCCGCTCTCACCTGTCATTTTTAATATTAAAACCAGAGGATTATGGTCAGAGACAATCCGAGGAAGTTTCTCAATCTGACTTCTTACCAGTAGAGAGTTTGATATGAAAAAATAATCCAGCCTGACACAGACCGAGCGGAATAGTAAGTGGTGCCATTATCAAGTGGGTTCAAACGTGCCCACCTATCTACTAAAGAATTATGGCGTGCCAGACTAACTATTGCACAACATGTTTTTTTTGGGGGGCTTGATAATGTTGACCATGGTCTGTACCTAGGCCCCAAACCCCATTTATGTTAAAATCGGCCCACAGTCTAACCGGCTAGGGCCAAGAAGCCAACTCTAAATCTAAAAATTCAAAGATACCCGGGTCATCCTCTATTGATCCATATACTGATCCTTTGGGAACTATTTCATCATTAATTATACACTTCTAAAGGACCCATCTACCCCATTGATCTTCCCTTTTTCTTTTAACTTTGACATCCCTTCTTTTGGACAATATGGCCACCCCTCCGATCTAAGTCCCCTGTTTTGAAAGAGCAAGCAAAAAAAATCCCAGCTATTCCATTAAATAACCCCTTATCCCTTCTACATGTGTCTCTTGGAGACAAACAAGATCAAGCCGCATTGATCTCAGGGTAGCCACGACACGCTTCCTTTTCAGATGGTCATTCACGTTGATAGATGCAACCATTACATTCATTAAACTACATCAAATACCTGTCCCCACCAATTAACCAACCCATGACTACATGTTTTCCTTGTCCCTTCTGAAAATGTTTTCATTCTTTTACTAACACACCTTCTGTGACTGCCCACCCATCTCAGACGTCGTGCTGTGCTGTGCCATGTGAACCACCACCCTGCACCCAGCCCCACCCCCAGTTAAAACCACCCCTCCAAAAGCCCCCACAGCTTAAACAGCAGCAGTCGCAACTTCTCCCCTCCTCGTGCTTCCACCCTCTATGTCCTTAATGCCAGATATTCCTTGGGGAGATCCCTTCCACATACGGCATACCTCCGGAGAAGACAAATAAACTCTCCTTATCCTCCCTTCTGCTTCTTTAATTCAGCCAGATACTGTTGAGCCTTAATCTCAGAATGAAAACATTCTAACGTGCCCTTTAACAATAATCTTGAGCCATGCTGGGTACAATAAGTAAGCCTCATGTCTGAGGCTCTGAAGAGGAGCAATTAGCTGTCTCAGCCTCCAGCGTCTTTCCACAGTAACGTGGCAAAAACCGGGGCAGGCAAAGAATGTAACCCTGTCGAACGTGCGGAGAGGGCCAAATAACACACCAACTCCCCAAAGCTATTCATGCCTCTAGAGACACCATAGAGAACAAAATTACAGAAATAAGACTGGAAGTCTCCCTTCTGCGTCAAGATATGCGCAATAAAGTGGAAGGATTGACCAAAATGGATACCTACGTCTTAGAAGTATAAAAGACTCAACACATAAACTAAATTCCAATGTCAAAGGCTTGAAGGTCATTGTGAGAGAGGTAGCATGGAAAGCGGAGGATGCGGAAAATTGAGCCTGCAGAAACAACCTCCTCGTCATCGGATTCCAAGAGGGATAGGAGGGCTCTGACCCAGTGGTGTTTGTGATGTCATGGTTATGTGACTCCCTCCCGGCGGTGACGTTTTCATCCTGTTTTATCATCAAAGAGGCAAATAGGATGCCCAATGCAAGACTGCCGTCTGGTGCTCCTCCATAACCACTAATTGTGAAATAATTAACCTACCAAGATCGAGACTCAGTACTTAGAGAGGCATGGCACAGAGGGAAACTCAAGCCTGCTAACGCAAAGATAATGATTTTTCCGACTAATCTAGAGAAGTACAGAACATGAGGTACACATTTAACTTACTGAAATTCAAGCTGAGATCTATGCAGATCCAATATATGTTTCTTTTCCCAGTGAAGCTCAAGGTTATCTTCCAAGGCACCTCACAATTTTTTTAAACCCTGGAAGAAGCATGAGCCTGGAAAGAGGAGCGCCCATGGTATGACGGTAAACGAGGACCAGCTTGTCACAATCTAAAGACGTAACCCCTCAATGGGAGCCCCGAACACAGAGAATAAGAAGGACCTGCCTACTTTAACGTGGACACAAGTCGCCTGTTGAGATCCTTCTGAAAGAAACCCATTACAGGGCTGAGATACGCATGGCTCTGGATGAAGACTTGTCCCAAACTCAAGCCAGGGGAAGACAATGCAATCAGGGGGCAAACATCCACAACGAACTATCGGATAAGAAATCCCTGGTGGACACGAACTGCGACCACCCACTCCTCAAGAATATCACTTGCACGGAAGATCAAGATGCGTAGACACAAAATGTGGAGAGTACGCTCCAACAGCAGGCTAAGAGTGGCAAGAAAGGCTGAAACATGGGAAGGCCAAAGGCAGACAAACTGCAGAACTGCTACAGAATCCCCCAGACTTGATTTTGCTCAGTGCGCTCTGAGTGGAATACTTTTGTTGAAGCTTAAATCCTTCATTCTTTTGGTTAGAATTTAGCGGGTTGGAGGGCAGGGGTAGGACTACAGACCTCTCAAACTGAACTTATGCCAAGTTGTCATGTTGACAGTTCAGCGAATAGGTGTAGGTAATGGGAGAGAGTGGGGTGGAGGGGTTAGGTTTAGGGGTCAAAAGCTTTATAATGTAATCATTTAGTAAGTTTCTAATACAGCCAGTGGCAGGAGATTTAAGGTCCACAGACAGGAACAGAGGAAAAAAGGACTTCAGACAGACCTACCCATGCATTCAATGAAAATAATGGGATACACACAATGAGTGACGACACATACTCAGCATTTTCATAGAATGTTATTGGACTCTGTAGAAAGATCAAGAGGGGATTAGTTACCAGATACATCAAGAGACTTAAACCTGACATTGTCTTTTTACAGGAAACCAACTTGCTGGGGTACACACTGTGACTTCATTGGAAGAGGGACTTACACATGCCTGGCCCACGCAGAGTTTTCTGAAAGGGTGCAAAGTGGCACCATACTAATAAAAAAATCCCCCCCCTTTCACAACTAAAATCTGGACAGACCCCAATGGGACCTTTGTTGCTGTCCTGGAGTCCTGGGGACGACGTGTACTCACATTAATTTGTGTTTACGTCCCGCGACAACTGCATTCCTAATCCCTTGATTCAATTGCTTAAATACTAATACGCTCAGGCCCATCCACACACATCCCTGTCCCCACTAGCTGGCAGAGTTAGTGAGGCTGCTATGACTGACTGACCTCTGGAGACAACAACACCTACTAGACCGCACTTATTCTATTTTTCCTGAACCACATAGTCCTTTCTAGACTAAACTACTTCTTTGCCCGGTAGGTGAAATTTGAACGGTGGGTAAGATGGAATACCTAGCAAGTGGCATTTCAGACCACTCGCCATTGTGGTTGACAGTAGGGAGTGGGGGGAATAGGCAACAATCAGATTGGAGACTGAATGCCTGGGAGCTTCACAACAAAGCAGTAATGGGAGTCATTAGAACAGAAACTGAGCTATTCTTCCAAGAGAATAAGGGCTCTGTAGCTTCAAAAGGAACCCTCAGGGAGGCATACAAGACGGTGCTTCGGGGTAGAGTGTATGATGAAACCCACCAAATAGAAACCCTAGACTATAAACTCTCAGAATTAGAGAGAAACATTACCCCAGATACAGAGGCTGCCCTGTTGAAACAGCCAGTAGTCACACTTAGAGAGATCTGTGTCCTCACCGAACGAGAGGTGCTGACCCAAATTCAAAATACAGAGCATAGACTCAACAAGACAGGTGACAGAGCAAGGAGACTCCTAGCCTAGTTGGGCAGAAGGAAAAGAGAGATGAGCTGGGTGACCCAGATACACGAAACAGATGAACGACGCACGTCCGCACACTCCATAGTGGGAGCTTTTGCACACTACTGCACGGAGCTGTTAGAGGCTAGACCACTTGCAGACAACATGCAAATAATAAATTATCTTAGCAATATAGACATGCCTCCCCTGCAGCAGAAAGATAAGGAAGCCTTAGAGGCAGATACTACCCTAAAGTGCAAGACAGTAGAAATAAACAAAAATCGGGGAACACTCTAGTGCCACACAGTGTGCCAGTGTTTTTTTTATGCAAAATGTTAGCCTGGCAGCCACTCACTTACTTAATATGTTCCAGGCGGCATTGGAAGAGGGGGAGTTGCCACTGGATTTTTGTCAAGCCTCAGCGTTGTTTATACCAAACCCAGGTAAGCAACCAGAGGGTTGCGGCTCCTACCTCCCAATATCATTGCCAAACACTGAAGCCAAGATTTTGGCCTCTATTTTAGCGTCCCGACTCTTGACTGTTATCACATCATTGGTATACAGTGACCATTCGGGCTTTATGCCTGCACATGCCACGTGCCTCAATCTCCGCCGACTTGCCAACTGGCTAGACACAGTGAAGGACAGACCTATCCTGTATATCTTTCTGTCTATAGATGCGAAAAAGGCCTTTGGCAGTGTTCATTGGCTGTTCATGAGACACGTCCTAGTAAAATTTGGATTTGGTCAAGGATTCATGGCTTGGGTTGAACTATTGTATACTAACCCCAGGGCAAGGATAAACATCATTGTAGTAAGGTCAGCTGGCTTCCCCATTCTGAGGGGAACTTGACAAGGCTGCCCCTTGTCACCCCTGTTCTTTTGATTGGTCTTGAAGCCGTTGGCATGCTGTGTCAGGACCCACCCAGAATTAAGGGGTGTCCGGGATATCGGAGACTTACTTGATGATGGATGGATTTCTCTATGTGCGGATGAGATTCTGCTCTACATGACTATCCCAGATACGACGCTCCCCCATGATACTACACCTGGTCAAATAATATAGCAGCCAAGTAGGATATAATATCAATTGGGGGACGTTGAGTCTTTACCCCATGGGAGGCTCCAAAGAAATACACTCTCTACCAGAGCAACTGAGCATTACGAAAGAGTATATTTGCATCAAAATGGAATTGGTTGGAATCTCCCAATCTAATAATAACTTTTGGATTTCTTGTTTACTGTGTGATCTAGTTCCTATTACTAGCAAAGTGATAACCCTGAAGAAACCAAGTAAGTCCTGCCTCACCCTGGTATTAAGACTTGAAAGCAATATGATACAGAATGCAAAAGAATAATCTAGCACTAAATATCTCTGATTGTCCTAAAGTATTTTAAAAATAATCGTTTCACAATTGTGCTTTTCATAACCTCTCTTGTATGGTTACAGATACCCCAGTGGGACCAGTGAGATGATGTTAGAGTACATTAGAAATTCCTACTTAAAATGATTGCATGTAGAGCATTACTCCAATACTTTTCAGAGTTTTTATTGTCAACTGCAGCTTTGCACCCTTTTTTGTGATAAAGCACCAAAACATCCTTGCTCAGAGCATGTGCTTTGAAAAACAGTACATCTTCCTGCTCTGCTGTTTGTTTTTTTCATTACCAGAAAAAGAATGAAAGGGGCTGATACCTCTACCAAAACCTCCTGACAGAATATTAAACTGACATGCTATGCAGGTGTGAGGTGGATATACTTTTTGAGAACTTCCTTCTAAGAGACACACTAGATTTGCCACACATCTAATACGATGACTCTGATAAAACTGCAACGTGTGTGAAGTTAGGGATTTTGAGAAACAAGGATCTGCTCGATTTTTTCTCACATTTTGACTACTAGATTCTGGTTTTCCTGACTCTGATTGGTCACTGGGCTCTGCTGACCCAGCCCAGGGAGTGTGCTCCGATTAAAATTGCATGATAATTAGGTATAACTACAATTATTTGCTGACATCCTCTTTGAAAGTCCCAAGGAAGTGGTAAGGCATGTTGGTCTAGAGGCCTGGTCAATTTAATGTACTTAGGTATGCATTACTGTTGTGCATGTTGACATTTTCGAGGCTGCTTTTAATCTAAAATTATATGCAAATATGACTATTCAATTAAAGGAACTAACCAAGTTTCAAAATACCTTGGTTGTATATATAAGTCACATGTAAGGTCCCCTCTAGGTCCCCCAGTGGTAAAGTGCCATGTAACTATGAGAAAAGATATGATAAAATAAGTTGTATGTGCCCTGGGAAGGGAAAAAATGCCAATTTCATTGTATGCCAATGAGTCGCAATGACTCAATAGGCTAAAGTAGGAAAATGTTATTAAAGTGTAACTATTAAAAGAAAGGAGCTATAATGAAGCTTCAAAGTATTGCAATGTATTCTACCTTTCACAGAAAATACGTTATGGAATATTTCTTTTCAGTAGGCCAAAATCTAGCCTTCTAGGGGCTGTTTTCTGGTTTGCCAGGCTGACCCAAACTGTCTTAATGAGTTGTGTAGAGGCCTGCATTGAGACAAAGAATTTCCTGTAAGATGACAACTGCAAACTGCAGAGCATTAGGCAGGAAGGGTTGTACGGGCATAACTAATATTCAAAAATAAAAATGACAGCCTCACCCCTAAATCCTGCTCCTCCAGTCAAATAGGAGCCACACAAATTTGATTAGTGAGGGGGTTGGAAGGGGAGTGTTAGGAAACCATAGTCTCACCAGTGGGTTGGATTTGCCAGATACAACTGTTCTGGAGAGAGTTTCTCCATTTTGGATACTAGAAGAATAGTAATTTCTGGGTCAAGAATATGCCACACTTTAGATGAAGTGATCATATTCCACCTCGTGGTACCCTGCATCACATTGGTAAGTGTGCCCCGCTGCTTTTAAACCCAGAAATGTGAATAAATATGGGAGTGTTGTCCAGTAACTCAAATCTGCTGCCTAAAATAAAAAAGAGAAAAAATTACTGGCCTGCTTGGATCCTCAGCTGTACTCAAAGGATTGCATTCTGAAGAACTGCACCTGCTGCACATTCTGGTACTGCAGCACTAATTCATCCATAGATCCAGATGAGTTCTTAATATTAGTAGGTGAGGTGACACCTTTGTTGTAACCACCATCCAGGGGTTTGGCTGACTTCTGAATATGCGCTGATCAATATGTAAGGCGGAGGCTGGATACTCAGTGGGGAATGTGCGTAGGTAACTGAAAAGATACCTCTTACTCAGCTAAAAGAAACACGTTCTGTAAGCAGCTACTCCTATGACTGAAATGGAGGCAGTTTGGCTTCTATTAGCCCTGGTTTCAAGTGCTATACTTCCCCATGCCCAAATTTAAACAAAACTATAGATTTGCAGGCTTCACCCTTGTACAATTGAGTTTCAGAAGTTCCCTCAGCCCTCTCTACCTGCCCTTCATATGAGAGGATGATATGCACACCTTATACCTGGACTTTTTGCCAAAAGCCCAAGCCATTATTTCTTTTCTGAGAGCCGTTTCACATCTCATCGAGAGGAAATCCTGATGGGAATGGCAGCAAAAGCCCACACAGTGTTTTCCCCAGGGGTGCAAGGTGTCACCATATTAATTAAGAAATCTCCCCCTTACACACAACTAAAATCTGGACAGACCCCAATGGCAGCTTTGTTGCTGTCCAGGAGTACTGGGGACAAGGTGAACTCACATTAATTTGTGTTTACTCCCTGCTACAACTGCAATCCCAAACCCTTGATACATTTGCTAAAATACTACTAGACTCAGGCTCATCCACACACATCACTGGAGGTGATTTCAGATGTAGTTGATTCTAACCTTGAATGCACACACATTGCCGCAGGAACTGGTGTTTCCACCCCGCAGGCGGAGTTTGTGAGGCTGCTAAGACTGACTGATCTCTGGAGACAAAAACACCTAGTAGACCGCACTTATTCCTATTTTTCCTGAGCAACATGGAATGCCTAGCAAGGGTCATTTCAGGCCAATCACCATTGTGGCTGACAGTAGGGGGTGGAGGGAAAAGGCAGCGATCAGACTGGAGACTGAATGCCTAGAAGCTTCACAACAAAACAGTATTGGGAGGCATTAGAACATAAATTGAGCTACTCTTACAAGAGAATAAGGGCTCACTAGCATTACATGTCACCCTCTGGGAGGTCTTCAAGACGATGCTTAGGTGTGGAGTTCATGATGCCATAGCGCATAAGCGCAGGGAAAAAACCCACCAAATGGAAAGCCTAGAAAAAAAGCTCTTGATATTAGAGAGAAACATTACCCCAGATACAGAGGCCATCCTTTTGAACCAGCCAGTAGTCACACTTAGGAAGATCCGTGCCCAAACCGAACAACAGGTGCAGACCCAAATTCAGAATGCACAACATAGACTCTACAAGACAGGAGATAGAGATGGGAGACTCCTAGACTGGTTGTGCAGAAGGAAAAGTGAGATGAGCTGGGTGACCCAGATACACGAAACGGATGAACGACGCACATCCGCACACGGAGCTGTTAGAGGCGTGACAACTGATAGACGACATGCAGATAATAGATTATCTTAGCAATATAGATATGCCTCCCCTGCGGCTAGAAGATAAGGAAGCCTTAGAGGCAGATATTACCCTAAAGTGCAAGATGCTATAAATAAACAAAAATATGGAAAACTCCAGGTGCCATTGGAATTTTTTTAAGCAAAATGCTAGCCTGGTAGCCACTCACTTACTTAATATGTTCCGTAGGAAGAGGGGGAGTTGCCAATGGATCTACGTCAAGCCTCAGTCTTGGTTATACCAAACCCAGGTATGCAACCAGAGGGTTGCGGCTCCTACCTCCCAATATCATTATCAAACACTGAAACCAAGATTTTGGCCTCCATTTTAGTGACACGAATCTTGAACATAATCACATCATTGGTATACCGCGACCAATCGGGCTTTATACCTGCACATGCCACGTGCCTCAATCTCCGCCGACTTGCCAACTGGCTAGACACAGTGAAGGACAGACCTATCCTGCATATCGTTCTGTCTTTAGACATGAAAAAGGCCTTTGACACTATTCATTGGCCGTTCATGAGACAAGTCCTAGTAAAATTTGGATTTGGTCAAGGATTCATGGCTTGGGTTGAACTATTGCATACTAACCCCAGGGCAAGAATAAAGGTCAATGTAGTAAGCTCAGCTGGCTTCCCCATTCTGAGGGGAACCTGACAGGGCAGCCCCTTGTCACCCCTTCTCTTTCCATTGGTCTTGAAGCCGCTGGCATGCCGGGTCAGGACCCACTGAGAATTACGGGGTTTCCGGGATATTGGAGGCTAACTTGGTGATGGACGGATTTCTCTATATGGGGATGACATTCTGCTGTACATGACTAACCTAGATACGACGCTCCCCCTGGTACTACACCTGGTCAAATGATATAGCAACAATGTAGGATATAATATCAACTGGTGGAAGTTGAGTCTTTACCCCATGGGAGGTTCCAAAGAAATACACTCTCTAGCAGAAAATCTGAACATTACGAAAGAGTATATTTGCATTGAAATGTAATTGGTTGGAATCTCCCGATCTAATAATAACTTTTGGATTTCTTCTTTACTGTGTGATCTAGTTCCTACTACTAGAAAAGTGATAACCCTGAAGAAACCAAGTGAGTACTGCATCACCGTGTTAATAAGACTTGAAAGCATTATGATACACAATGCAAAAGAATAATATAGCACAAAATGTCTCTGATTGTCCTGAAACATTTAAAAAAAAATCTTTTCACAATTGTGCTTTTCATAACCTCTCTTGTATGGTTACAGTTGCCCCGGTTGGCCCAGTCAGACAATGTCAAGAGTACATTAGAAATTCCTATTTAAAATGATTGCATGTAAAGTATTATTCCAATACTTTTCAGAGTTTTTATTGTCTACTGCTGGTTTTTACCTTTTTTTGTGATAAAGCACCAAAACATCCGTACTCAGAGCATGTGAATAAAAAAATACATCATCCTTCTCTGCCCTTTGTTTGTTTCATTACCACAAAAATAATGAAAGGGGCAGATACCTCTACCATAACTTCCTGACAGAACTTTAAACTGACATGCTGTGCAGGTGTGTGGTGCAGATAATTTTTGAGAACTTCCTTTACAAGAGAAAAGCATGCAATGTCTTTCATAGATTTTGACACACTACATATGCCACAAATCTAATATGATGACTTGGATTACACTGCAACGTGTGTGAAGTTATGGATTGCAAGAATAAAGTATCAGTTAGATTTGTACTCCCATTTTGACTATTAGATGCTGTTTTTCTGACTCTGATTGTACACTGGGCTCTGTAGTCCAGGCCAAGGGAGTGAGCTCTGATTAAAAGTGCATGGTAATTAGGTATAACTACAATTCTTACTGACATCCTCTCTGTAAGTCCCCATGAAGTGGTAGGGCATTTAGGTCCAGAGGCCTAGTCGATTTAATATACTTAGGTATGCATTACTGTTGTACATGCTGTCATTTTCAAGGCTGCTTTTAATCTTAAATTATATGCAAATATGACTATTTAATTAAAAGTACTAACAAAGTTTCAAAATACCTTGGTTGTATATATGTCACATGTAAGGTTCCCCCTAAGTCCCCCAGTGGTAGAGTGCCTTGTAACTATGAGGAAAGATATGATAAACGAAGTTGTATGTGCCCTGGTAAGGTAAAAAAAAATGGCAATTTCATTTTTTGCCAATGAGTCACAATTACTCCATAGGCTAACATAGTAAAATGTTATTAACGTGTATCCATTGAAAGAAAGGAGCTATAATGATGCTTCATAGTATTGAAATGTATTCTAACTTTCACAGAAAATACGTTATGGGGTTTTCCTTTTCAGTAAGCTAAAATCCAGCCTTCCAGGGGCTTTTTCCTGGTTTGCCAGGCTGAGCCAAGCTGTCTTAATGAGTTGTGTAGTGACCCGCATTGAGACAAAGAATTTCCTATGAGAGGAGAACTGCAAGCTGAAGAGCTTAATGCAGGAAGGGGATGTTGGGGCAAAACTAATCTTCAAAAATAAAAATGACAGCCTTAGGGAGATCCGTGCCCTAACCAAACGAGAGGTGCGGACCCAAATTCAGAATGCACAACATAGACTCTACAAGGCAGGAGATAGAGCAGGGAGATTCCTCGCCTGGTTGTGCAGAAGGAAAAGAGAGATGAACTGGGTGACCCAGATACACGAAACGGATGAATGACGCACGCCCGCACACTCCATAGTGGGTGCTTTTACACACTACTACACAGAGCTGTTAGAGGCGTGACAACTGACAGACGGAATACAAATAATAGATTATTTTAGCAATATAGATATGCCTTCCCTGTGGCTAGGAGATAAGAAAACCTTAGAGGCAGATATTACCCTAAAATGCAAGATGCTATAAATAAACAAAAATCGGGGAAAACTCCAGGTGCCATTGGAATTTTTTAAGCAAAATGCTAGCCTTGTAGCCACTCACTTACTTAATATGTTCAGGCGGCATAGGAAGAGGGGGCGTTTCCAATGGATCTATGTTAAGCCTCAGTGTTAGGTATAGCAAAGTCAGGTAAACACCCAGAGCGCTGAGACTCCTACCTCCCAATATCATTATCAAACACTGAAACCAAGATTTTGGCCTCCATTTTAGTGACACAAAATTTGAACATTATCACATCATTGGTATACCGCGACCAATCGGGCTTTATACCTGCACATGCCATGTGCCTCAATCTCCGCCGACTTGCCAACTGGCTAGACACAGTGAAGGACAGACCTATCCTGCATATCCTTTTGTCTTTAGAAACGAAAAAGGCCTTTGACACTATTCATTGGCCGTTCATGAGACAAGTCCTAGTAAAATTTGGATTTGGTCAAGGATTCATGGCTTGTGTTGAACTATTGCATACTAACCCCAGGGCAAGAATAAAGGTCAATGTAGTAAGCTCAGCTGGCTTCCCCATTCTGAGGGGAACCTGACAGGGCTGCCCCTTGTCACCCCTTCTCTTTCCATTGGTCTTGAAGCCGCTGGCATGCCGGGTCAGGACCCACCGAGAATTAAGGGGTTTCCGGGATATCGGAGGCTAACTTGGTGATGGACGGATTTCTCTATGTGGGGATGACATTCTGCTGTACATGACTAACCTAGATACGACGCTCCCCCTGATACTACACCTGGTCAAATGATATAGCAACAATGTAGGATATAATATCAACTGGTGGAAGCTGAGTCTTTACCCCATGGGAGGTTCCAAAGAAATACACTCTCTAGCAGAAAACCTGAACATTACGAAAGAGTATATTTGCATTGAAATGTAATTGGTTGGAATCTCCCGATCTAATAATAACTTTTGGATTTCTTCTCTACTGTGTGATCTAGTTCCTACTACTAGCAAAGTGATAACCCTGAAGAAACCAAGTAAGTACTGCATTACCGTGTTAATAAGACTTGAAAGCATTATGATACAGAATGCAAAAGAATAATATAGCACGAAATGTCTCTGATTGTCCTGAAATATTTTAAAAACAATCCTTTCACAATTGTGCTTTTCATAACCTCTCTTGTATGGTTACAGTTGCCCCGGTTGGCCCAGTCAGATGATGTTAAGAGTACATTAGAAATTCCTATTTAAAATGATTGCATGTAAAGTATTATTCCAATACTTTTTAGAGTTTTTATCGTCAACAGCTGCTTTTTACCTTTTTTTGTGATAAAGCACCAAAACATCCTTACTCAGAGCATGTGCATAAAAAAATACATCATCCTTCTCTGCCCTTTGTTTGTTTCATTACCACAAAAATAATGATATGGGCAGATACCGCTACCATAACTTCCTGACAGAACTTTAAACTGACATGCTGTGCAGGTGTGTGGTGCAGATCATTTTTGAGAACTTCCTTTACAAGAGAAAAGCATGCAATGTCTTTCATAGATTTTGACACATTACATATGCCACAAATCTAATATGATGACTTGGATTACACTGCAACATGTGTGAATTTATGGATTGCAAGAATAAAGTATCAGTTAGATTTGTACTCCCATTTTGACTATTAGATGCTGTTTTTCTGACTCTGATTGTACACTGGGCTCTGCAGTCCAGGCCAAGGGAGTGAGCTCTGATTAAAAGTGCATGGTAATTAGGTATAACTACAATTCTTACTGACATCCTCTCTGTAAGTCCCCAGGAAGTGGTAGGGCATTTAGGTCCAGAGGCCTAGTCGATTTAATATACTTAGGTATGCATTACTGTTGTACATGCGGTCATTTTCAAGGCTGCTTTTAATCTTAAATTATATGCAAATATGACTATTTAATTAAAAGTACTAACAAAGTTTCAAAATACCTTGGTTGTATATATGTCACATGTAAGGTTCCCCCTAGGTCTCCCAGTGGTAGAGTGCTTTGTAACTATGAGGAAAGATATGATAAACGAAGTTGTATGTGCCCTGGTAAGGTAAAAAAAAAATGGCAATTTCATTTTTTGCCAATGAGTCACAATTACTCCATAGGCTAACATAGTAAAATGTCATTACCGTGTATCCATTGAAAGAAAGGAGCTATAATGATGCTTCATAGTATTGAAATGTATTCTAACTTTCACAGAAAATACGTTATTGGATTTTCCTTTTCAGTAAGCTAAAATCCAGCCTTCCAGGGGCTTTTTCCTGGTTTGCCAGGCTGAGCCAAGCTGTCTTAATGAGTTGTGTAGTGACCTGCATTGAGACAAAGAATTTCCTATGAGAGGAGAACTGCAAGCTGAAGAGCTTAATGCAGGAAGGGGATGTTGGGGCAAAACTAATCTTCAAAAATAAAAATGACAGCCTTAGGGAGATCCGTGCCCTAACCAAACGAGAGGGGCGGACCCAAATTCAGAATGCACAACATAGACTCTACAAGGCAGGAGATAGAGCAGGGAGACTCCTCGCCTGGTTGTGCAGAAGGAAAAGAGAGATGAACTGGGTGACCCGGATAAACGAAACGGATGAATGACGCACGCCCGCACACTCCATAGTGGGTGCTTTGCACACTACTACACGGAGCTGTTAGAGGCGTGACAACTGACAGACGGAATGCAAATAATAGATTATTTTAGCAATATAGATATGCCTCCCCTGCGGCTAGAAGATAAGGAAGCCTTAGAGTCAGATATTACCCTAAAGTGCAAGATGCTATAAATAAACAAAAATCGGGGAAAACTCCAGGTGCCATTGGAATTCTTTAAGCAAAATGCTAGCCTTGTAGCCATTCACTTACTTAATATGTTCAGGCGGCATAGGAAGAGGGGGAGTTTCCAATGGATCTATGTCAAGCCTCAGTGTTGGTTATACCAAACTCAGGTAAACACCCAGAGCGCTGAGGCCCCTACCTCCCAATATCATTATCAAACACTGGAACCAAGATTTTGGCCTCCATTTTAGTGACACAAAATTTGAACATTATCACATCATTGGTATACCGCGACCAATCGGGCTTTTTACCTGCACATACCACGTGCCTCAATCTCCGCCGACTTGCCAACTGGCTAGACACAGTGGAGGACAGACCTATCCTGCATATACTTCTGTCTTTAAACACCAAAAAGGCCTTTGACACTATTCATGGCCGTTCAGGAGACACGTCCTAGTAAAATTTGGATTTGGTCAAGGATTCATGGCTTGGGTTGAAATATTGCATACTAACCCCAGGGCAAGAACAAAGGTCAATGTAGTAAGCTCAGCTGGCTTCCCCGTTCTTTGGGGAACCTGACAGGGCTGCCCCTTGTCACCCCTGCTCTTTTCATTGGTCTTGAAGCGGCTGGCATGCCGGTTCAGGACCCACCCAGAATTAACGAGTTTCCAGGATATCGGAGGCTAACTTGTTGATCGACGGATTTCTCTATATGCGGATGACATTCTGCTCTACATGACTAACCCAGATACGACGCTCCCCCTGATACTAAACCTGGTCAAATCATATAGCAACAATGTAGGATATAATATCAACTGGTGGAAGTTGAGTCTTTATCCCATGGGAGGTTCCAAAGAAATACACTCTCTAGCAGTAAACCTGAACATTACGAAAGAGTATATCGAAATGTAATTGGTTGGAATGTCCTGGTCTAATTATAACTTTTGGATTTCTTCTTTACTGTGTGATCTAGTTCCTACTACTAGCAAAGTGATAACCCTGAAAAAACCAAGTAAGTACTGCATCACCATATTAATAAGACTTCAAAGCATTATGATACCGCATGCAAAAGAATAATATAGAACAACATGTCTCTGATTGTCCTGAAGTATTTTAAAAACAATCCTTTCACAATTGTGCTTTTCATAACCTGGGTGGGCCCAGTCAGATGATGTTAAGAGTACATTAGAAATTCCTACTTAAAATGATTGCATGTAGAGCATTACTCCAATACTTTTCAGAGTTGTTATCGCCAACTGCTGCTTTGTACCTTTTTATGTGATAAAGCACCAAAACATCCTTACTTCCTTTACCAGAAAACGAATGAAAGGGGCAGATACCTCTACCATAACATCCTGACAAAATACTAAAGTGACATGCTGTGCAGGTGTGAGGTGGATATACATTTTGAGAACTTCCTTCTAAGCATGCAATGTCTTTCATAGATTTTGACACGCTACATATGCCACAAATCTAATAGGATGACTCGGACAAAACTGCAACGTGTGCGAAGTTAGGGATTTTGAGAAACAAGGAGCTGTTCGATTTTTACTCCCATTTTGACTACTAGATGCTGGTTTTCTGACTATGATTGTACACTAGGCTCTGCTGACCAGGCCCAGGGAGTGTGCTCCGAGTAAAAGTGTATGGTAATTAGCTATAACTACAAATCTTACTGACATCCTCTCTGTAAGTCCCCAGGAAGTGGTAGGGCTTGTAGGTCTAGAGGCCTAGTTGATTTAATGTACTGAGGTATGCAGTGTTGTTGTGCATGCTGTACTTTTCGAGGCTGTTTTTAATTTTAAATTATGTGCAAATATGACTATTCAAATAAAAGTACTAAACCAGTTTCAAAATACCTTGGTTGTATATATAAGTCACATGTAAGGTCCCCCCTAGATCCCCCAGTGTTAAAGTGCCTTGTAACTATGAGGAAAGATATGATAAAAGAAGTTGTATGTGTCCTGGAAAGGGAATAACATGCCAATTTAATTTTTTGCCAATGAGTTGCAATGACTTCATAGGTTAACATCGGAAAATGTTATTAAAGTGTAACTATTGAAAGAAAGGAGCTATATTGATGCTTCGAAGTATTGAAATTTATTCTAACTTTCACAGAAAATACGTGGATCACTGACATAACCTCGACAGACCGAATATGGAGTGGACAAAATATCGATGACAAATTATCGACAACAAAATTATCGATTGCCTATACTTAAACAACAAACCACAAAAATATCGAAACCACAATATCGACTAAAAAAAACAACGACTACAACAATATCGACTAACAACAATATCGACTTCTAAAACATCGATAATCACATATTTAAATGAAAAACAGTCAAAATATCGAATACAAAAATATAGATAGCAAAGTGATCGATTTTTTAAAATATCGACAATCACTTTATTTATTAAAATTGAGTCATACTAATCATAATTATTCAAATATTGTTTATATAAATTTATAAAATATATTATATATTTTCCTAACATTTATAACACACAATAAATACAAACATACATTTTATAATACATAAACAATGTTTTGAACGACTAAACATTTATTACTGCAAATTATATATATTTCTCCACTTTACAAAAATAAAAATAACATTACCTATACTAAATAAGGCCTTACACATTACAAAAACGTTAATTGGCGTCACCCATATAAGGAAAGCAATTAGCATAACAGATAAAAAAATTCAAATCCACAAATAAAAACAGACTATCAATTTAAACAACCAATCCTATTTCTGAAACAATTAGACTAATACTATATAAACAAGATTACAACTAACTAAAAATGCAGGCTACATCTCCTAACTAAAGGAAGACGAAACTCTGCAGGATTTCTGAAAGAAAACTGATTGACTGCAACATAAAGACAGCTACACCTATCTAAAGTAAGTACTACTACATTATTAGCCATCCAAAATGTAACTCTCAAACCTCACACCTATGTTTAAAAGCCAAATACCTAAAATGTGTTTTTTTTTTACTACTTATCCTACAGACAAAAAGAAAATACAGAAGACCTACACAACACCTGGACATCAAAAGTTTAATATAAATAAGTAAGTATATAATTGAAATGTAAATTAGACATTTAATAGATAGGTAACTAAATAGAAAGTAGCTAAAACACCTCTATCACAATATCATAAATAGTAATAAAATATTTGTACACATTTTCTCTACTTCCACAGGTACAAAAAGATATACACAGAAAATAACAGTTTAAAGAACATCAACACCTGAAAAGAACTACTTGAATTCATCAAAAGAATTACAGGTAAATTAAAAATGTATTAAACTGTATTATTAGAATACAACATTATTATTTCTAAAATTGTAATGACATTCTCTTTTAATTACCTCCTAGAAATACAATACTATCATGACTGAAGGAGCTAAATTCATTTATTCACAAAAAGGGAAAATGCTTCTTTGTTACATGGGATATGTCTACACTCAAGAGAAACAAAAAGATTTGAAAGTGTTTTGGAAGTGTACGAAATATTATGCCAACAAATGTTATGGTAGAGCTATAACTCAGGAAACTACTGTTACTTATACTAAAGAACATAATCACCCACCCAATGTAACAGAAATAGAGATTAGACAAATGCTAGATTCCCTTAAAGAAGCTAGTACTAGAACAGATCAACCAACAACTGCTATTCTGAAACACCATTTAAGTGTACTTCCCCAACATGCTTCTAGCCAATTACCATCTATCGAATCCCTTAAAAGAACTGTAGCTAGACAAAAAGGAGCAACATGCACTACTCCTCCCACACCAAAAACTTTTGAAGAAGTGCAAATTCCCCCTGAACTCTCTGTAACTCACAATAAAGATAATTTTATACTCTATGACAACAAATCTAAAGATAAAAGAATTATAGTGTTTGCCACAGCAAACAACATGACTAAACTTACCCAATGCCAAACTTGGATGATGGACGGTACTTTTTCTGTATGCCCCAAACCTTTTTATCAATTATACACCATCCATGGTCATTTCCAAAATGCAAATATTCCATTCCTTTATGCTCTTCTACCAAACAAACAGCAAGCTACCTATCAAGAAATACTAACTGAAGTCATTCAACATACTAACAACTATTTTCCACAAAAAATTATCATTGACTTTGAAAAAGCAATGATAAACAGCATCCTTAAAACATACCCACACACAGCAATACAAGGTTGTTATTACCATTTTAATCAATGTATCTGGCGACATCTACAAAAATCAACCTTGAGTATCCAATACGCCACTGATAGCACATTTGCTTATCAAATAAAAAAACTCATCGCCCTAGCCTATGTTCCACTAACAGATGTAACTGAGCACTATAACTTATTAATAGACAGCCCCTACTATAAAAGAAACGAAGAAAGACTAAGCCCTATGCTTGACTACTTCGAAGACACATGGGTAGGAAGGCTACACAGATCAGGCCATAGAAGACAACCCAAATACCAAATAGCTTGGTGGAATGTCTACCTTAGCACACTAAATAAGGAAGCTAAAACAAACAATGCAGTTGAAGGATGGCACAATGCCTTCCAAGCAACTACAGGCCGAGGAACGCCTACCCTTCACAAATTAATACAATCCTTACAAAAAGAACAGAGTTACCAGGAGCTCCGAATGGAGCAATCAGTAACTTTGATCGGGCCTAAACTCACCAAAGAAAGTAAAAAAATGTATAACACACTCCAAAGTCAAGTTACCCTCTATCCAACTAGCAAAGGACTAGAATATCTATCAATGATTGCCAAAACTATTCTTTAAAACATTACATAACTATACACATTAAATTAAGCATTTTTTTTCTAAAATCCTTGATTTTAACATGTAACAATTTGCAATTAAATTATCAAATACATAATATTAACATATATAAAATGTATTTAGATAATGTATTTACAAAATGTTACATACAACGTAATTAAAGCAAAATTTAAAACAGTTTACCCACCCATAAAATTATTAGAAAATACTTACATTTCTGTTGCAGCTTCAAACGTAATCCAATTCCAAACAATCAATACGACACCATTGCAAAAACCCATACAATCCATGGAAGCCAAAACAAAAATGCTAAAATACAAGCAAATCCATAGCGACTCCTTTCCAATGTAATAGACACGAGATACGATAGAAAACCCGAAAAAAATAATGTTGAAAAAAAAACGCTCCAGGATAACTTGAAATCCCTAAAAATTGTGTTAAAAAATACGAGTATATAATACTCGTCACACAACTCTGATCGAAAAAGAAGGACCTCCTCAAAAACAGTAAAACGCGACGATAACCTGGAAAAAACAAAATACATACCCACCCACACAAAAACACCCATACATATATAAATACACATATTTGTACACCAAACATATTATCTTAGTAACATTTAAACATATTACCTCACCTCACACACCTACAACAAAAACGCGGTAAAAATCAAATATCGTACACTCTACCTAACACTGAACACACAATCTTCTCTTAATAACCCTATCTACATAAACCTAAACACGCCACACATACACTAACAATAACTTCATTAACTTGTAAAATACAATTAAAACAAACTTACCCTCTCTAACGCGAAGCAGCATCCAATCGCGATCTGTTGAAGCACCAAATAAGCCTTTGTAACATTACGCGGTTAAAAAGTAGTCCCTGTATACAGCAAAATCCTCTTTAATTTCTATATTCCAACACTTAAAAAAATACACTGAGTATTATATTAAGTGTAAATAATTATTTAATTAGTAGAAAATTATTTCTTAAATATACATTCCTTTCAAAAAATTATTCAACTGTTATATGATACTTGAAATAATATTTGATGATTTATATATACATTTTGAAAATAATCTATATGTAAAAAAAATTGTATCTATTACTTTGTTACAAATAATTTGTTTATAAAAATAGCAAATATTAGTTGAAACATTATGTATGTATATAAAAATGTATTTTTGTGTTTATCTATGTAAAAATTAATATTATAAATATTTTCAATATTCATAATATTAATTAGAAAAATATATGATTTCTTTGTAAAAAAACAAAAATGTAACTGTTATAAAAGAAATGTACATATTTATCTATGACAATATATTCAATGTGTATGTGAATAAAATAATTGTTATTAAATGAAAAGTACATATTACCAATTTGTTTCTTTACCTATTTAAATTACAATATATGTTAATAAACATAAAATAATGTTAATATCATTTATGTGTGAAAAACATATATATGCACTTCATATATTTTTTTGGATAATAAAAACTGTTTAGTTAAAAATTTCAATTGAAATTAAAAATAAGTCTCTACTTACAATTTATTTATTAAATGTAAATAAACAGTTTTTCATTTATTGCATTTAACCCTGTGTATGTTTCCTTCTTTATTATTGTATATAAATATAAATTGCATATGAAATATTCTATATAAAAATGCATTTTAAAATTTAATCTTAGTAAAAGTGTATTAATCTTTTAAGTACTACAATAACAATAATTATAATTAAAACACAATTTTTGTATGTACTGTAAAAACTTTATTATAGTATCCTACCAATAATAATTTTTTATATAAAAAAAGTTTTCTTATTTCCACTGCACCAATTATAAACTTACAAAACCATACTACACATTAAAACCATACAAATTACAATTCCCATTTCACCAATTGTAAAGTCATGGAAGGTGCTGGACACTGAACCCATACTAATTACTAATTCCACTCCAATTGGTGCAACAGTAGGGAAAGTCAATACTTCATATATTAATAAATAAATAACAAAATATTATCAATATAATTTTGTCAACAAATGATTAACTATTTAATTTAACATAATAATTAATATATCCAAATTACTAAATACCTATCGTTATTTCTATTACTTACCTATTAATACTAATTTACAACTAATTACCAATAATTATTTTGATAATAAAAAATTAAATGTAAAATGTTTTCTATTAAATACAATAAAATAAAAGATGTATGACGTTTGAACACATACTTTTACAACGCATACCTTTACAACAAATTATTTACAACGCAAATAGCATTACAGCGCATTTATTTACAACGAATGTTTTTACAAAGCAAATACCTTTACAACGCATAGCATTACAACATAAGTATTTATAATTATATAATATATTATTTAATGTAAATTAATAGAAAATAATTTAATAAAATGAAATAAAATGTAATTAATTTAATGAAAATGTAAATTGACCTTATTTTTACCCTTTACCCCTCTACCCTAAAACCCCAAACTGACCCTGAACCCTAAAAACACCCCTTTACCCACAAACTGAAAACTGACCCTGAACCCAAAAAATACCCCTTTACCCACAAAATGAAAACTGACCCTGAACTCTAAAAATACCCCTTTACCCAAAAACTAAAAACTGACCCAGAACCCTAAAAATACCCCTTTACCCACAAAATGAAAACTGACCCTGAACCCTAACAATACCCCTTTATCAAGAAACTGAAAACTGACCCTCAACCCTAAAAATACCCCTTTACCCACAAACTGAAAACTGACCCTGAACCCTAAAAATACCCCTTTACCCACAAAATGAAAGCTGACCCTGAACTCTAAAAATACCCCTTTACCCAAAAACTAAAAACTTATCCATAACCCTAAAAATACCCCTTTACCCACAAACTGAAAACTGACCCAGAACCCTAAAAATACCCCTTTAGCAAGAAACTGAAAACTGACCCTCAACCCTAAAAATACCCCTTTACCCACAAACTGAAAACTGACCCTGAACCCTAAAAATACCCCTTTAGCGAGAAACTGAAAACTGACCCTCAACCCAAAAAATACCCCTTTACCCACAAACTGAAAACTGACCTTGAACCCTAGAAATACCCCTTTACCCAAAAACTGAAAACTGACCCTGAACCCTAAAAATACCCCTTTACCCACAAACTGAAAACTGACCCTGAACCCTATAAATACCCCTTTACCCACAAACTAAAAACTGACCATGAACCCAAAAAATACCCCTTTAGCGAAAAACTTAAAACTGACCCTCAGCCCTTAAAATACCCCTTTACCCACAAACTGAAAACTGACCCTGAACCATAAAAATACCCCTTTACCCACAAAAAGAAAACTGACCCTGAACCCTAAAAATACCCCTTTACCCAAAAACAGAAAACTGACCCTGAACCCTAAAAATGCCCCTTTACCCACTAACTGAAAACTGACCCTGAACCCTAAAAATACCCCTTTACCCACAAACTGAAAACTGACCCTGAACCCTGAAAATACCCCTTTAGCCAACAATTCAAAGCTATAAGATTTTAAATATAATTATATACCTACCAACACTTACGTTGTAATGGTATGCGTAGTAAAAATACCTGCAAACTAAAAACATTTGATCTAAATACATGCGTTGCTATGGTTTTAGCGTTGTAAAAGTTTAATTGTAAAGGTATTGAATTTTAAACATTGTGTGCTAAACTTTGTATACCTTAAGTAAATATTATTTTTTCCTTATTTATTATTATATTACTTCCCACTCTATTCCCATATAAACAGACAACCCACTACAGAAAAGTAAATAATTAATGTAACATAATTAGCTAATAATCAATTAGATAAAATAATTTCCCAATTATATTTTAATTAATGAACAATACTTTTTAAATTAACATTAAATTAAATATTACTACCAATTAATAATTTTACATATTTAATTGATTATATTTAAATTACTTCCCACCCTATTCCCCTATAAACTCACAACCCCCTACATCACATACATTATTTAAAATAACATAATTAGCAATTACTCAATACAATTATATTAATTACCAATGTAAATTTATATAATTTCAATACATTATTTGATTGACAATAATTAAATTATTACTACCAATTAATAATTTAAGCTTTTGTAAATAATTATAATAAAAATACTATTCCCCTTTAAACCCACAACCCACTACATGACATAAAATGTATAAATTCACATAATTAGCTATTAATAAATTAAATTATTTACCAATTAAATTTTATATGATTTAAATATATGATTTAAGTAACAATTATTTTAATTTAACTACCAATTAAGGAAATTACATATTTAATTATTTAAAATGTAATTACTTCGCACCCTATTCCCCTATAAACCCACAACCCGCTACATGACATAAAATATTTACTTTTTCATTATTAGCAATTATTCAATTAAATTAAATTAATTACCAATTAAATTATATATAATTAACATATTTTAATTAATTTACAATTAATTTAATATTAATACCAATTAATTAATTTACATATTTAATTATTTATAATTAATTTACTTCTCACCCTATTCCCCTATAAACCCACAACCCGCTACATAACATACATTTTTTGAATGAGCATAATTAGCAATTAATGTATTTAATTTAATTAATTACCAAATAAATATTATATATTACAAAAATTTTTTTAATTAACAATTAATTAAATATTAATACCAATTAATACATTTACATATTTAATTAATTATATTTAAAATACTTCCCACCCTATTCCCCTAAAAACCCACTACCCGCTCCTAGAAATTATTATAGTATTTGAATTATTTATTAAAATTATTAATTATTTTTTAAATTATTTCTATATAAATAAATAAATAAATAACATATATTTTAACAATAAATGTATTTATAAAACATACAGTGTACATTTAACTATTAGATATTATTTATATCCATATTATTTGTCGATATCATGACAGTCTATATCATGACTGTCGATAACACAACTTTCGATATTTTTTAACTACTTAAAATGTCGATATTTTTTACTAACGATATTACATACTCGATATTTTATCTATCGATATTTTTTAACATACATAACAATCGATAAAAAACACTTCGATATTACTTACCTCGATATTAATGCCATTTCGATATTCTGGAGTCGATATTATGTCCATTCGAAATAAAATACTCGATATTTAGACTGCACACCAAAATACGTTATTGGATTTTCCTTTTCAGTAAGCCAAAATCCAGCCTTCCAGGGGCTCCCTCCTGGTTTGCCAGGCTGAACAAAGCTGTCTTAATGAGTTGTGTAGTGGCCTGCATTGAGACAAAGAATTTCCTGTGACAGGAGAAATGCAAGCTGCAGAGCATTAGGCAGGAAGGGTTGTAGGGGCAAAAGTAATCTTCAAAAATATAAATGACAGCCTCACCCCTAAATCATTCACGCCCAGTCAAATAGGAGCCCCACAAAATTGATTAGTAAGGGGACTGGAAGGGGAGAGTTAGGAAGCCATAGTCTCACCAGTGGGTTGGCTTAGCCAGATCCAACTGTTCTGGAGAGAGTTTCTCTATTTTGTATATTAGAAGTATATTGATTTCTGGGTCAAGAATATGCCACACTTTAGAGGAAGTGATCATATTCCACCTTGTGGTACCCTGCATCACATTGGTAGGTGTGCCCTGCTGCTTTTAAACCCAGAACTGTGAATACATTTGGGAGCGTTGTCCAGCAACTCAAATCTGCTGCCTAAAACAAAAAAAGAGAAAAAGGACTGGCTTGCTTGGACCCTGATCTGTACCCAAAGCATTGCATTCTGAAGAGCTGCACCTGCTGCACATTCTGGTACTTCAGCACTCATTCATCCATAGATCCAGATGTGTTTTTAATAATAGTAGATGAGGTGACACCTTTGTTGTAACCACCAGCCAAAAGGTTGGGTGACTTCTGA
The DNA here is from genome assembly GCF_964261635.1 of Lissotriton helveticus. Classification (NCBI taxonomy): domain Eukaryota; kingdom Metazoa; phylum Chordata; class Amphibia; order Caudata; family Salamandridae; genus Lissotriton; species Lissotriton helveticus. The sequence continues at coordinate 117,355,069 of NC_136063.1, read as the reverse complement.
ATACGCGCTGACCAATGTGTAAGGCGGATGCTGGATAACCAGTCAGGAATGTGCCTAGGGAACTGAACAGATACCTCTTGCTCAACTAAAACAAGCACATTCTGTAAGCAGCTCCTCCTATGACTGAAATGGAGGCAGTTTGGCTACTAATTGCCCTGGTTTCAAGTACTATATTTCATCATGATCAAATTGAAAATAACCATAGATTTTCAGGCTTTCCCCTTGTAAAATTGAGTTGCATGATTTGCATACTTTATACCTTGACTTTTTGCCAAAATGCCCAAGCCATTATTATTTTTCTGAGAGTCGTTTCACATCTCATTGATAGGAAAGCCTGATGGGGATGGCTCGACTGGATACTCAAATGCTAATTAGTTCACTGGAGTTTCAAGCATGTAAAGTGGAAGTTTTGACCCAGTACCTTTCCTGTTTTTTTTTGTAAAATCCAACTTCACCAATTCAATGGATATTTACTGACTTGTGTTTTTTTCTTCTCATAGAAATCACTGCAGTCCTAAACCATGGAACTAGCATTTTGGGGATTGTTACTGTAGGATAATACCACCGTTAAATTCTTATATCTTCCTCTTGTTTAATTATATTTGCGCTGACAGGTAGTTAACACGGCATACTTAGAGTTAATTAATGTTTCAAAGCAGAGTTCCTACCTATCAATGAGGTATATTTTGGTGTATTCCCATGGATGGTTAAAGCCACCTGCAGTCAGGCTACACACGTAGGCCTGAAGCCATGTTTTACTTGTTAGCCTAGTGATTAGCAACATATCTGTTTCACTCCTCCTGTGATATTTAACTTCAATGTCACTGGTAGATCCTGCACCATATACTGTGCTCTTTCTGAGAAGCTAACAATATTCAAATTTGGAAAAGCTGATGTGACTATGTTTTAGGGAGTCAAACTGCACGAACTGAGATCCATTCAGCAGTGCCCCAGTGCGCAGAGTAAAAAAAAGGAAATAAAAGTCATCAAAAATAGGGGTTACCACCCAGTAGGAAGAGGCACAGTGAGTTTGTATAAGGCTGTGAGGAAGACCTTGAGAGTTAAAATGTGTTGCCTCCTAATTGCCGCTTCTAAGTAGCCCTTCATATTGTCATTAGCTCATCAACTCTGCACCATTTTTTTGTCCAAGTCTTTATCCATTGCTAAGATGCACACCATACTCTGCTGTGGTTGACCACATTATACTGTTTGCTATCCTTATGATAGCCAGAAACTGGTCCTAGGATGCTTCATTCCGGTCCAGGGAAGACATGGCTTCGCAGTTCGGGCTAGACTGTTCCCATGGGGCACAGTGTCAAGGCTGATTTGCATATGGCCATGTCTAAACTGAGGTGGTGTGGTGAGCAAAATAACAATGGATTAAACCTAGATCTGTGATGGGGTGAATGTTTTGCCAATGTGCAACATTCCGTCCATCATCTGGTGTGTTTTTTCTGTTCGCCCTATGTGGGAAGCATATGCCCAGACGTGGGTCCTAGGCTCACTATTCCACTGGAGTCAAGCTATCCTGGCTGATGATGGCTGATAGCCAGAAACCGGTCCTAGTATGCTTGATTCCGGTCCAGGGAACACATGGCTTGGCAGTTCATGCTGGACTGTTCCCTTGAGGCACAGGGTAAAGGCTGATTTGCCTATGTCCATGTCTGAACTGGGGTGGCGTGGTGAGCAAATTAACAATGGATTAAACCCAGATCTGTGACTGGGGGTGAATGTTTTGCTAATATGCAACATTCCGTCCATCATCTTGTGTGTTTTACAATATAAACTACAACATTCCTCCCACTCAAATAAACCTTGATCTTTCCAGTTACCCAACATTTCATTGCACCTTGAATAAGATGACTGTACCTCTGATTTATTACTTAGCATATAACATAGAGGAACAATCATTTAATTGGCGATGTCCTTCACTCAAGTAGTCCACTTTCACCCAAACCACAACATTTCCACCTTTGTCTGAACATCTAATAACTATAGAGGTATAATTTTTCAAACTTTCGATTGCTCTTCAATGTTCATCTGTTAAATTTTTCCTTGCGCTTCCATTTCTTTTATATCTCATTTTTTCAGATCCGAAACCACACTTTTCTCAAACACTTCCAATGCACTATGTATGTTTGGTATAAATGTAGATTTGTGTTTAACGTTAATGAATCCCAATGTATCCACAGGTATTTGTAATGTACAAATGGACCCCTGGGGGACTCTTCAGGTGGTAGGTGTAGGGTTGGAGAGGAAAGGGCGTAGCCTGACCCGCTGCATTCTGACGGAGAGAAAGGAGCAGATCCAGTTGAGGGCCTTGTCTTGGATCCCTGCATTGTGGAGTCTGCATATTAGTGTACGGTGCAGGACTGTGTCGAACGCCGCTCAGAGATCGAGGAGGATGAGGGCTGCTGTTTCTCCTTTGTCCAGTAGGGTGCGTATGTCGGCTGTTGCAGCGAGGAGGGCGGTTTCCGTACTGTGTTTTTTTGAGAACTCGGATAGGGAGGATGCTGTGCTCTTCGATGGATGTGGCGAGTTGGCTGTTGATGGCTTTCTCGATGAATTTTGCTGAGAATGGAAGCAGGGATATGGTTCTGTAGTTTCTGAGGTTGGTTCAAGAGGGGGTTGACCTCAGCTTGTTTCTAGTCGTGGTGGAATGTGGCGGTTGCCAAGTAGCAGTTGTGTTGTGGCAGAGCATGGGTGCAATGGTGTCGGAGTCTCTGTTGAAAATATGGTGAAAGCAGGGGTCAGTGGGGGCCCCGGAGTGGATTGACTTCATCGTCTTTAGTGTGTCTTGGGTTGTGAGGGCTGTCCAGTTGTTGATCGCTGGATTCAGGCTGTCAGGGGTGGTTGGTGAGGGTACAGTGTGTTGGTTGTGGATGCTCTTGATTTTCTGGTATAAAAAGGTGGTAAGTTTGTCGCAGAAGTCTTGTGAGGGAGGGATGTCGGTGGATTCGCTGGTGAGTTGGGCGAACTCCTTGACGATGTTGAAGAGTTCTTTGCTGTGAGTGGAGATTCTGTCTCCAATTGCTTTTTTCCTTAATTTTCTGATGAGTTGCTGGTGGGCGTTGGTGGCGGCTCTGAAGTTGTTGTAGGCTTCTGTAGATTTGGTTTTCCTCCAGGCCTTTTTCGGGGCAGTGGCAAGTACGTCTGGACTCTCAAAGTGCGGTGGTAAATCATCTGGCTTTCTTGGCATGGGTGTTGTTGTTTTTCTTGAAGGGGGCTATGATGTTGGCACTGTCAGAGATCCGCCTGTGCAGTGTTTGGGATGCGGTGTTGGGATTGTCGTTTTCCGTGAAGGTTGGGGTGGAGTTGCTGAGTGATGAGGTTAGCTGGTCGTTGGTGATTCTGGTCCAGTTTCTTTGTGGGAGCAGGTGCAGGTATCTGTGGATGGTGGGTGTTCTTGGGTGAAGTGAACGCATCAATGTTCAGTTCATGGGAGTTCAGTGGTGTGGCTGAAGGTGATGGAGTTACCTGTTGTGGAGAGGGGGTCAAGGGTGTGTTCTGCTGAGTGCATGGGTTCAGTCACAATCTGGTGGAGTCCAATGTTGTAGGGGTTGTCCAGGAGGGATGTGGTGCTGGGGTCCAGATGGTTGTCGAGGTGGAAGGTGAGGTCTCCCAGTAGGGTGCAGTAGGTGGATGCGATGGCATGCAGGGAGATGATTTCCGTGATGGAGTTGGTGAAAAGTCTGCAGGGTCTAGGGGGTCGGTAGATGAAGGTTCTTCAGAGGGTAGTGGTAGGGCTGGCCAGTATCTTGAGTTGAAGGTGTTCTATCGGGTCTGTGGGCTCGTCAGGGAGTGTGCTCAGAAGGAGGTTGGATTTGTGGATAATGATGATTCCTCCTCTCGGGCAGATGGGGCGGGCATTCCTGGAGATCTTGTATCCTTTGGGAATGGCAATGGTGATGTCCGGTCCTGTGGTCGTGTTGGGCCATGTTTCGTGAATAACGCTACATCTGGCTTGGTGCTGTCGAGCAGGTCCCAGATTTCGGTGGCATGTTTGTGGAGGGATCGGACGTTTTGGAGGATGCATTGCAGGGTCTTCAGTTGGGTTGTGGTCTTGCAGGCGGGTTGCGCGGGTCCGTGGTCTAAGCAGTGCTGCAGGTGTGCCGGCACAGGTGACAGCTGAAGCTTCCATGGGTGTCGACTGGTGTTGCTAGCTTGTTTGCGTCCTGGGTTGAGAGAGTGGATGCCACTGGGTCATATCGTTAACTTTGAAGAGGTCCAGGGTGGCGCTGGTTGTGGTCGGGTCACAGATGGCGCAGATGGGCTTGCCTTTGGCACGCCTTTGGCGTGCCAGCAGCTGCCATTAAGTAGGGGTCGGGGAGGGTTGGACAGCGGGGAGGCGGGAGCAGGGAGGGGAGCTGGATTGGGCTGGTCGAGTTGGTCATGCTGGGTGGGAGAGGCCACGTGGCAGCAGCGGCTGGGAAAAGCAGACAGAAACGGCAAAAGAGAGGAAAGAGTGGAAATGAGGTAGTGAAAGGAGCAAGACAAGTGGGGAAAGAAACAGAAGGAGAGTAGGAGGGGAAGATTAAATCAGTGAAAAACGAGTTCAAATGGAGGAAAGACAGAGGGGAGTAAAAGAGGGAGATTGAAATCAGTAAAAAAACTAGAGATAACGGAGGAAAGACACAGAGGTAGAGTAAAAAGAGGCAATTGAAATCCGTGAAAAACAAGTGAAAACGGAGATAAAGACCAGAGCGAGAGAAAGGCGACGGAGGTCCACTGGACTACCAGGGATTAGGCGCAGGTAAAACCTGCGGGTGGAGGAGGTCCTCGAACACCAGCACTCAAGAGTGCAGGACTTGGGGAAAGGCCCCACTTGATGGTGGAACTGCGAGGGGGATAGCAATTTCACTGACAATGAGTCAGTGGTTTTGCTCACCTGTCCCCGCTGCGGCCACCATAAAGTAGGGGTCGGGAAGGGATGTAAAATGTAAATTGATACTTGTATAGCGCACTACTCACCCGCAAGGGTCTCAAGGCGCTTGTACGAATACCGCTGTGGAACCCATCCTGGCTTTCCCTGTGAGGTGTCCACTCCTGGGCACCCCCAAGGTGGAGGCCAGGCATCCCTAGCGTTGTGGGGGCCGTTGTGGAGATTAAGCAAGCTATTGCCCAGAGTTGCAGAGTGGGACTCCATGATTGGAATAGGCACCGAGGCGAGAATTATCAGGTCCGTGGAATTTTTGAGCCCAAGACCCGCTGAGGCTGGGAATTGAACCCTGGTTCCGGGCTAGAGCTCTGCAGCAGGGTCTGCCGCTCTAACCATTGAGCCACACTTCTCCACAGATGGACAGCTGGGAGGCGGGAGCGGGGAGGGGAGGTGGATTGGGCTGGTTTCTTTGGTCAAGCTGGGGGGCGGGAGGGGCCGCGGGGGCAGCAGCAGCAGTGAAAAACAGGAGAGGCAAAAGAGAGGAAAGAATGAAAATGAGGCAGTGAAATATGCAAGAAAAGTGGGGGAAAGACAGAGAAGGAGAGTGAGAGGGGAAGATTTAATCAGTGAAAAACGAGTGAAAAGGGAGGAAAGACACAGAGGGGTAGTGAAGGGGGAGATTGAAATCAGTAAGAAAACAAGTGAAAACGGAGGAGAGACACTGAGGGGGAGTGGAAAGGGGAGATTCAAACCAGTAAAAAAAACAAGAGATAACAGAGGAAAGACACAGAAGGAGAGTATAAGGGGGAGATTGAAATCAGTGAAAAACAAGTGGAAACAGAGAGAAAGAGCAGAGCGAGAGAAAGGTGACAGAGGTCCATTGGACCACCAGGGATAAGGCGCAGGTAAATATATCACACAAAATTGGGGATCAAAGCATATATACCCGCACCAGTCTTGTGATCCCTTTATTTTAAACAGAAAGTAAGGTGCAAAAGTGCTTGAGACACAATCCCCTAGGTCCCAATAGTGTGACACCAGAATTACCCTACCTGGTCTCCCCAATACCATACAACAGAAAAACCGCCGAGCACACTTATAAGTATCAAATGTGTAAAATTTATTTTTCTTTAACAAGTGTTTTTTTAAACCACCAGTTGCTAAAAATGCTTTTAAAAGAAAAATGAATAAAGGCTGAAGTGCAATAATACATAATCACATCGACTCTTTTTTGGGAAAACAGTTTTGTCTTAAACCTACTCTATTGTGTGTTTTACACATTTGATACTTATACGTGTGCGGGCTGCTTTTCTGTTATGAGGCTCCGGTAAAATCTGCGGGTAGGGGAGTGCCTCGAACACCAGCACTCGAGAGTGCAGGGGCTCGGGGGAAGGCCTCACTTGATGGTGGAGCTTCGAGGGGGGGAGAGCAATTTCACTGACAATGAGTCAGTGGTCTTGCTTCCTTGTAAAATTAAGTTACAGAAGTTCCTCAGCCCTCTCTACCTGCCCTTCCTGAGAAAGCACGATTTGCATACCTTATACCTGAACTTCATGCCAAAATGCCAAAGCCATTATTTCTGTTTAAGTTCTCATTAAGAGGAAAGCCTGATGGGGATGGCATCAACTGCATAGGCTAATTATAATTAGCTCACCGGAGTTGAAAGCAGGCAAAATGTAAGTTTTGAAATGGTACCTTTCCTTTTTGTTTCTGTAAAATCCAACTTCACCAATTCAATGGATATTTACTGAATATCAAAAACAGTGGTTGAATTGTACCTTATTCCAAATCAAAGCTACCAAAAATGGTATTTAATGTTGTATTTTAATTCTCTAAAAATCACTGCAGTCTTAAATCATGGAGCTAGCTTTTAGGGACAAGTCACTGTAGAATCATGCCACCTTTAAATTCTTACAACTTCCTTTTAAAAAAATTATTTGCACCCTAACATCTAGTTAACAAGGCAATGTGTGAAACAAAGGCAAAAGCAGCCACTCAAGATAAATGTCCTGACCATCACAAAAGAGACTTAAGGAGTGAATATGTTTATGTTCAACACACATATGCAATCCTTATAACATGACCACCATAAATTTTAAGCATAAAACACAATTGTGAATCTTGCTAGTGGTAGTAGGCCCACTCATGTGGTCATTCGTTCACTAGTATGCACACTATGGACACATCTTAATCTAACTCCCTTCTATTTGAGAGAAAGCATCCTTACGCGGTGCACAATATCAAGATTATGTACATAAACAAATAAAAGAACACTTTTTAGCAGCACTGTTAGCTGATGTCAAGTGGCTGAAACCCAATGTCTAATGGTATTGTGCTTTTGGTACTAATCAAGGTGTAAGACTGCACCACAGGCCAGTGTTGTGAATCATATTTGATCCAACCATGCTCACTCCCACTCGCACACACTCAATCCGCACCACTATGTGGTATGACAGGTATCAGCCAGTCTGTATGACACGCTCTTACATACACATACTCACTCAGCACCCTAATGCGGTGCCCCTGGAACCTAGCAGGAATATGGATCACCTTCTGTAGACAACGTGGCCCAATCCTCTCTCCACCTTCACCCTCACCCCTATTTGTCTATACCCACGAATGGGAGATAACTAGTCCTGCCTACCTGACACTGGGCTGCATGTGGCCAAAGTTAAACTTAGTCTGGGTCTCTCAGGAAGCAGGTGGAAATATTTAACAGCTTTAATTAGGAGGTAGACTTAAGTAAAGGAGAAGTTAGCAGCAGAACAAGTTCACCCACAGGTCTCAAACACAAAGGATGCATGCAGTCTCTTGACCCACTTCCTAACTGTCTCAGAAGTATTTCTTCATCCCAGTCAATCTGTCTTTCTACTACCAGTACCGTGATGCCTTCAGTAGGGGTCAGGTGTGGAAAGGCAGGTTGGTCCATCATGATGAGTGTCGACAAGTGAACAACCTATGAATAGGAAGTAATACATTATTCCCCAGAGGTAGGAGTAGGCACCCCGATCGGTATATGATGATCCAGGTCGTACCCAGGCAATCTGGCCACAGCCACGGGTGCGCCTTTTGCGTGAAGGGATGTGTTGAAAATTCTCACCTCCCAGGTCAGGAGTCACAATAAATAGTGCATGCCATATTGGGTTGCACCAGGCAATTCTGATCACACTCAGCTAAGAATTGAAAATCTGTACCTCTTTGAATATGAGGCACAACGTCCAGTGCAAGTTGACACAGATTGCACCACACCAGTCTGGTCACGCACAAATATGTGCAAGTTCATCAGAGACACATAAATTGGTATGAGGCACTACTGTGGGTACACCTCCACCTCCAAGGGTTGCAGCCTGTGAATTGGACACTGCAAGCAATGTTTAACATACTCTTAATGTCACCCATAGCTAGGTTAATACCTGCAGTGTTCTTCTCAAAGCATGCAATCCATTTCTATGCTCCATCCAGGAAAGACAGTAGCTTTGTTCTTACTTTTTCTTTGTCCTTCTGGGATCATGACACATACAAAACCCAGCCAAATCATTCTGCTGCAGTGGGCACATTCTCAACCTGGATGGAGCTATGAGTTTATCCTCAACAAAGCAGCCCCCCCTTGCGAGGCATTGCTCCATGTAGGGAAAGTTCCAGTTGGGATTTCCGCCTTCATGTCCGATGCAATCCTCAGTTACTGCCATGTCCTCGGGCTAAGACGGACCTTTCCTAGGCAAAAACCTGTCACATGGGCCCCTCTCCTCAGTCCAGTCTGCTAACAGGGTGCGAAATGTATAAACAAAACTCTTGTCTTTTGCTATTATTTCCCTGGGGGTAAGTCTATTTTTGCCATGCACACGTGTGCAGCACTGCGTATCCACTTTTGTCAAAACAGGAATGGTTTGTTTGTTTAAACTGTTCAGCCCAAAGAACAGTTACAGGCATGAGCCTTTGAGGACTATTCATTTACATCGGGTTTACGTGCATCTTATATGCAGTTTTACGGTAAGTAATAAAAGTTTCTGGCATCCCATATATAGTGAGGAATGTTCGTTACAGTCTTAGGGGCATATTTACAAGCCCCTTGCAACATCTTTACAACACTGTTGTTTCACTTCTGGGATGCATAAGCGTCGTAAACAATGCGCCACTATGCAACATATTTACAATGTGAGGCACCTATAGAGAAGGGTCACGTTGTAAAGCCTTGCGCTACATTATACCTACATCAGGTATAATGTCTTCAGGGTGGTCGTTCCAACGTAGGAAAGCCTTGCAGTGAAATCTACTAGATTTTACGGAGTCACTTTTATGAAGCCACTGCATCAAAACCTTACACCTGCTTGAAGCGGGCGTAAGGAGTGACGCAACATGTTAGTGTTAGATCTGGGGGTCTTTAGTTGGAAATGATATTCACATTTGTCCAAATAGGAAGCCTTACTTCTAAGTCAGGATAAAGGGGTAACACTCCTTAATAACTCCTGCTCATCCCCTTGGTAGCTTGGCACGAGCAGACAGGCTTATCTCGGAGGCAGTGTGTTAAGCATTTGGGAATATACAGAGTGATACAGTGAAAACACTACGGATGGAAACAGGTTTTTAAGAAAAAAAGACTAAAACACAAGACCACAAACGACAAAAATTCACAATTCTACACTTAAGATTGCTTCAAGATGATAAAACGTTGCTTAGTTCCAGTTGATGATAAATGCGACAAAGTTCTCAACAAAGTACCTGGATGCATAACGCAAAGTAAACAACATGCTTGCAAAAGGTTAGATGCATCAGTTCCGTGATCCGGGGGAGATGATGCTTCGTACCTAATGTTTGCGCAGAGTAGGAGATGCGTCGTGATCCTTACCGGTACGGAGGTGATGCGTAGATTCTTGGCCTGAGGCCCGTTGCGATGCGCAAAATGGCGCCTCGATGCAATGCGATGATCTGGTTGCGATGCGAGAAGATGGTGCCCTTGATGCGGCGTTGCGATGACGATGCGATGACGCCCTGACAGCTTTGAGACAACTCTGTACTTTGGAGCCGCGACAGGCCCTGCTACACTCTTTTCCAGTGATGCGATGGGGACTCTCACAATGGCGTCACGCTTCTCCGGTTATGCGACAGCAGATAGCTTCGATGAACACACGCTTCCAGGGAGATGGGGCGAAAGCTCGCTTCTCCGGCGATGAGACAATTTCAGCTGCGGCGCTACACGCTTCTTCTCGATGCGTCGCGCTTCCAGCTCCCAGCGGCACCCAAGTGTCTGGATTCAGAATTCTCAGCAAGGAAATTCAGTGAGGAGCTGGAGGTGAAGTCTTTTGTCCCTGAGACTTCAGCAGAAGGCAAGCACAGTTCAAGCCCTTGGAGAATATTCTGTAGATGAAAGTCCTTACAAAGTTCCTTCTCCTTTCTCTTGGCAATAAAGCAACCACTTCAGGCCAACTCAGCAAACAGCACACTGGCAGAGGGGCAGTACAACTCCTGCAACTTCCTTGGTTCTTCTCCTTGGCAGAAAGGTTTCTTGTCCAGAAGTGATCTAATTTCTTGGGATCAGGGTCCCAATATTTATAGCCCAAAATCCTTTGTTCTCTGTAAGGCAGAGAGGCCTCTACCTAGTCCATACCAGTTCCTGAGCACTTTGTTTACATGACTCTCTTCTTTCTTTCACTGTGCAGGACAGAGACATCAGCCACCCCACAGAAGGTTGAGCCAGCACAAGGAATGTAACATACTGCTCTGGAGCACTCTGTTGACATGATTCCTCCTCTCCTTTCACAGTGCAGGGCAGAGACAACAGACAAGCCACAGGAGGTGGAGCAGTATTGTAGAGGGAAGGCCCAGCCCAATTCAGGCCCCCGGTGCAACTCCTCCCTCCCATCTAGATGCAGATCTCTCTATTCACGACTGGGCTGCCCTAGCCTGTCTCCTGAAATCCCCCAGCCCTGTCACTCACAAACCCAGACAAGGAATATACAACCTAGCAGAGGCAGGTCTGGACAGTTAGGCAAGAAAATACCCATTTTCTAAAAGTGGTATTTTCGAACACAGAATATTAAAACAAACTTTACTAAAAGATGTATTTTATTATTCTGAGTTCAAGCACATTAAATTTGAATTTCTACCATGTTCCCTGAGTCAGTTAGGATCATAAGAACAGAGGAGGCATTCCGTCAAAATGGAAGGTAGACTCATGGCAATTATGCCAGGTCTAACAGTTAGGAATAGACATTACTAACCATTCCTGGAGTTGCGTCGTGCTTGCGATGCGCTTCCTATATGTCAGAAGATGCATCACGCATCATGCATATTTCCATCCTTGAGCATGTTGTGCTGCATTGTAAATGTGGCACATCTATGGTGGCGCAAGGCTATTTTTCTGTGACGCAAAATAACTGGTGCAGCTCTGCTAATATGCAGAAAAGCATCAGTTATTGTAAATCTGTCCCTTGGAGTCATAAAATAATGGTCAAATGGTTACAGCATGTGGGTCTCAACCTTGCTTGGACAGTGTGGCCAGTGGTGAATGTGTCCAGATTTATGGCATGGGGAGCAAGTAATACACAACCTAGCAGAGGCCGGTCTGGACGGTTAGGCAAGAAAATACCCATTTTCTAAAAGTGGTATTTTCAAACACAGAATATTAAAACCAACTTTACTAAAAGATGTATTTTATTATTCTGAGTTTAGGCCCATTAAATTCGAATAACTACAATGTTCCCTGAGTCAGTTAGGATTATAAGAACAGAGGAGGCAATCCGTCAAAATGGAAGGGAGACTCACGCCAATGATGCCGGGTCTAACACTTAGGAATAGGCATTCCCAACAATTCCTGGAGTTGCGTCGTGCTTGCGATGCGCTTCCTATATGTCAGGAGATGCATCACGCATCGTGCATATTTCCATCCTTGAGCATGTTGTGCTGCATTGTAAATGTGGCACATCTATGGTGGCCCAATGCTATTTTTCTGTGACGCAAAATAACTGGTTCAGATCTGCTAATATGCAGAGATGCATCAATTATTGTAAATCTGTCCCTTGGAGTCATAAAATATTGGTCAAATGGTTTCAGCATGTGGGTCTCAACCTTGCTTGGACAGTGTGGTCAGTGGTGAATGTGTCCAGATTTCTGGCATGGGGAGCATGCGATTTCATCTGACCACTTCACCATCCAAATTTCTGCTTCATTATTCTGATGTTTTGTGCAAAGTGGTCAGATGGTCATTCGAGGAGTAGGTCTCTTGCATCTTTTGATGCGACCTAGAAATACAAGAGGTCAGACATCTGAGCCTAAGTCCAAACTGGTTCTAGGAGCATCTCCTTATCTGACTGAAGTGGAAGCAGGCTACAATTAGCCCTGGTTTTCAAGTACTATACTTCCTCATACCCAAATTGACAATTAACTATATATTTGAAGGCTTCACTCTGGTAAAATTAAGTTACATATGTTTCTCGGCACTCTCCAGCTGCCCTTCCAGAGAGAGGATGATTTGCATATCTCATATTGGGATTGTTGCCAAAAGACACAAGCCAATATTTCTGTTCTGAGAGCAGTTTCACATCTAAGCGATAGGAAAACACTAATAGAGAGGGCAGCGACTGGATAGGATAATGCTAATTAGCTCACTAGATTTTCAAGCAGGCAGAGAGTAAGTTTTGAAAAGGTAGATTTCCTGTGTGTTTTTGAAAAATGTAACTTAATCAATTCAATGGATATTTACTATCAAAAACAGTGGTTGAATGAACGCTGTACCTTATTCCAAATCAAAGTTACCAAAAATGTTATTTAATATTGTAGTTTCTTTCTCATACAAATCACTGCAATCCTAAATCATGGAACTGGCTTTTAGGGGCTAGTCACAGTAGGATCATGCCACCCTTAAATTCTTACATCTTTTAAACTCTAGGTGCCCTAACATGTAATTAACAAGGCACGCTTATGGTGAATTAATATTTCTGAGTTTTACTTGTCTACCTAGTGAATAGCAACATATGTGTTTCACTTCTCCTGTGATATTTAACTTCCATTTCACTAGTGTATTTCCTGCACCATAACCTGTGATTTTACTGAGAGGTTAAAAATATTTGGGATTAGCCGATTTAACTATGTTTAAGGAGTCATAGTGCATGCACTGAGATCCAGTCAGCAGTTCCCCAGTGCGCAGAGTTAAAAATCATGAAATACCAGTCTGCAAAAATAGTGGTTACCACTTCTCCTGAGAAGGTCTGTGACAGCTAGGAAGTCGTGCAACTTTCTCTTTACGGACACTTTGTGAATTGGAGGCAAGTAGGGTAGCTAATATTCCATTGTTACCATGCGTAATAGATGACGAGGTCTAGTGTTTTTGTAACTTTTTGCATGGTTCCTTTGATGATGCTAGTAAAATGAGGTTGAAAATTAAATTATGATTAACGTGATACGTTAAGAATGTGTTTTGTTAAAAATGTGAGGAGAAGTTGTTGGCACTAACTTAAAAAGGAGGCCTTGAGTCAAGAAAAATGGCTCCTTTGATTGGTGACTTGAAAAGAAAATTCCCAATTACAGAGTGCAATGTGTTGCTGGTGGTTCATGACCCCGGTGCATCGACACCTGCTTCACTAGTGCAAGCTGTGCCCCTAGTCGTTGGTCATGTGATAAAGACAATGCTAGTATTTAGTTATGTTTGCAGCTATAGTTTATTGCCAGGAATTAAGCTGTAGCACGGGTACTGTAAAAAAAAAATGGCCAGCTGAATGTCTTCACTCAGTCTCTGACTGGTGGCAGTAAAACATATAGTCACTTGTTCCCAAGGGGATGCTCTCCACAGTGTGTGCCTTACATCTTTATTGGATGCTGTGACTAGCCTTGCGTCAGAAGCCGAAAGCAACAGTTTTTAGTGGTGTTGGGGGGTCTCCGGTCCAGCAACTTGAGCCATGGGAATGGGCCACTGACCCACTTGTCATATTTGATTTAGGGACTTTTGCAGCGTGGCTCTGCCATTGAGCAGTTCTTCACGTGTTGCCTGTGAAGAACCGGGTTATTTAAGACCCAGCGGCGCCATGGGAAACGCCCTAGTCTCCGGGTCCACCTGTCTTAGAGTACAGAGACACGCGTACTTCCTGGTGACGTCAAAGATCAATTTTATTAGCTGCAGCCTGTAACAGAGATCTTAGAAGTACAACACGGTGTATGTTCTCAGGAGACTGCTCGCTCACAAAAAACAGTCAACCCTTTTTATACCAAATATTATGCTTCAAACAAATATCCCAAATTTACAGTTGGCCACTCACATGTTTTCACAGAAAGGAAAAAGGCAGGATCATGATGACAAGTCCATTTTTCAGTTTGTCCAGCCCATAATCAACTATTGGTCAAACCCAACATTCTTGATCAGACAGGTCGATCGAACCAACCATAAAACCGGGCACATCCCCATCGTAAACAGATCATAAAGAAAAGAGTAGAGACAGGTGTGAGCAAGATAAAACATAGTTATGAGCAATAAAAGGGTTTGATGGTGTTTTGTGTCTCGATCCGTAATCTCGATCAGCTACCGGGGAAGGGACTGGTTAAACCAGTTTGGCTTCAGGCAAGAGGGTCGCTCGTTCAGGTCATTCAGAAGGCAGCTAAAGTGTACGTGTGTTTGGAGACTCGTTCGGCCACTGTCACCGGCCTATGTGAGGGCAACCACAAAATGGCTGCCGTACGCAAAATGGAACCCGAGGGTTCAGAACGGACTCCCTGATTTCATGGTGATCTCGTCACTCGAATAGGACGAAAATACTCACACATCTTGCACTCGCTATATTCGGTCTGCTGATACCAAAATCGTCATGATACGACGACTTTTATAACAAGGTTCAGAACATCAATACCTCAGACCCTCCTTTTGCCCTTACATAGGCAATAACCTAAACCCATGTCAGTCTGAGTCCAGGTCTATACTCATCAGATCATCAAGATGTTGCTGTAGCATCATCCTATTGCTTAGCACGTCTCTTGATAGGGGTTTTCTTACACACGATGTAACACAGAGACCACATATAGCGGGAGTACACTGTACACAAAGACAGAGCAGGAAAAGGATAGTTAAGATCACCCCAATTACCATCTGAGTCTTCCATCCCCACGTGGATAACAGTTCCCAGAACCATCCCATCAACGACCAATCTCCTTTATCCATGTGTATAGATTCGGAGATTTTATGCAGTTTGGAAATGGCCTGGTACACTGTCGGAGCATTGTCTGGAATGAAAACACAGCAACTTGATTGGATCACTTTACATACCCCACCTCGATCTGCAAGTATGACATCTAACGCAACTCTGTTCTGGAGAGTCATAAGACGATCCGACTGAAGCTCAGCAGTCAAGTTACAAAGGGCACCGGCAGTTTCAACTACGGTGGACTTAACCACTCTCGTCAGTTGTCGTATGTTACTGCTGTTCACCATAGGTCCCCAAAACGGCAGAAAACCCTTCAAGAAATCTCCCAACTCTTGTCCTGCAGTATCTTCCTTACTGAAGACACCTCTGACTACTCTTGTCTTGTGGTAATCTGCCGCGGCCGTGTAGGTGGAAGGCAACAGGAACAAGACAAAACATGCGCCCGAGAAATCAGGGGGCAGCCATGTGTATGCTCTATCATAACAGATGAAATAGGTACCCTTAGCTGCTAGGAACGATGGGGAAGTCTGGGACGAAATAACATACGTCTCAGTGCAGATACTACTCCCTAACTGAGCTCTCGGATTCTTGCCATTACCTTGCAGACAAAGATGACCCTGATGGGGTACAATCCAAATCGGAGAGGATCTTTTCGTTTTCTGGTTCTTACTCAGACTAGCTCCGTATCCGGTCACGTTCCATCCAATATACGCTAGTGTCTCATCTCTCGGGATAGTCTCATAGGAACTAGCTCCTTTAACCATATCGACTATTGCCTTAACTAGAGCACTATTCTTTGGATTATCCTTCACAGAACGTAGGGGGTGGACTTCGCGAGCGTAGATGAACATCGTTCAGTACGCCCATACAGAACCATTGTAGCTAAATAGCAGGACTAGATAAGGAATACCTTTATCAGTAGTATGAGGCATAAGACCACACACCCAGCAGTTAGTCATGTTCACTACTAATTGGTGTTGGTGCAGAAACTTAACGAAAGAGTTATTAACAAACTCCAATCTTCTAACGGTCTCATGTTCAGGCAGGGGGTGAAAAGAATGCGAAGAAACAGTAGAAGAAGGTATGAGTTGTGTAGTGGATGCAAACGTCACTTGAAAAGAGAATATAACGTATCCCATTAAAAACATCATTAAGCTAAGCAACATGAAAACGCACAATATTAAAAAACATTTTCTACTCATTATTTCACATATTTTGGCTCTAAAGTTTGTTTCTTCAACAGGTCTCTCCATCTTGAAAAACTCCATCCTCTAACCTTGCCGCTCGCGGAGGTAGGGTGTTCCGTGCTAAGGAATGCGTCTGTCAGTCCAGGGAACGCCCTAGGACCAACCAGAACCGTCGACCTTGTGTCTTCGGCTTGCACTCCAAAGACTTGGCGCCGCGACCCTACAGCTGAACCCGGATGGCGGTTCGAAAAACAAAAATCGGTCAAAACAGTTTCTCAGATGGGAGAGCTGATCTTTCAAAAATAGTAAAGAAAAGGATTTTTATTTTATTAGTCCCATGACTCTTGGTCGCAGATTATAACGGTTTTTGCTGGGCTTTGTGTGGTTCCAGAATAAGAGTTCAGGTTCGGTGGTGTCCAGCCGCACTGGTGGTGGCACGGCTTCTTCCAAAAGATCGTCACTTTCACACTCAGAACTTGTCCCAATTAAACGTGCATCGCTCAAAGGCAGAAAACGAGGCACAGTTTCGGTCTCAGAATCAGGAATGCCCTCCTGGACCCACCGGTCGTACGGTAGAGGCAGAGGGACCCTCTTACAATGTACGCCGTGGATCCAGTTTTTCTTCCCTTGCACTCGTACTGCAGTTCTCGTAGATAAAAGCACCAAGTATGGACCGGTCCAGCAGGGCTGATCGTTCTTTGTCCGTTGGAAGTTCTTGATCAGCACCCACGATCCGGGATTGATTGCATGCCCTGGATCTTCAGAAGCCTGAGGCAGTGTATCATGAACCTGTTGGTGTAAGACACGCAATTTAGCCGTCAAATCATGCAGATAGTCAAGCAATACAGGGTGTTCAATCTCGCTAAATTTCTTCGGCCTCGGTACTCCCCATATGTTTTCCGGGCGACCAAAAATTATTTCATACAGACTAAGTCCCACTCGGGAATGCACAGTCATCCTAGTCGACAAGAGTACTAACGGCAAAGCATCAGGCCATTTAAGACCAGAGCTCGCTTGTATCTTGGCCAGCTTCAATTTGAGGGTGCCATTATAGCACTCCACTAGACCAGCTGATTGGGGGTGATTTGCAGCGTGGAATTTTTGGCGGATTCCTAACCCTTCACACACTCTCTTCATCACTTGACCCACAAATTCACTCCCATTATCACTCCAGACCATACTCGGCAAACCATACCTAGGGAAAAACTCCTTGACAAGTGCTTTAGCTGTGGACAAGGCAGTATTATCTTTTAGGGGGTATGCTTCTACCCATCTTGAGAAGGCACAAACAACAACGAGTACGTATTTTAGGTTGTTGCATCTCTCCCTGTGGATGAAATCTAGCTGCAAAACCTCGAACGGATACGTCGGAGGCGCAAAATGACCAGCTGGAGTTGGAGTTCCCTTACCAGGATTGTATTTCAGGCAAACCATACAATTCTTGACCACATTCTCTGCACACTTAGGAATTCCAGTATTTTGCCATACTGGAGCCAACAACTTACAGATCTATTTCACACTGATATGAGCCATTCCATGCGCCATTGTAACCACAGCAAGCACGTACGCATCGGGTAACAACCATCGCTGATGCTCTGACAACTCAACCCAGCAACTATTCGTATCCAATTTACCCGTACTCTCTCTCCATACGCTCAACTCTTTCTCTGTAGCTTCAGCTTGGATAGACTTCACACTTTCTATCGTATCCTCACACATTCCAACATCACCAATCCATCTTTCAGGGCCCGCAACATACATTCGACTCATCACATCCCTCGCTGTTTCTTTCGCAACTTCGTCAGCGAACGCATTACCGCGAACAACGTCGTCAGTAACCTTCTTATGTGCACTGCATTTCACAATCGCAACTTGCAACGGCAAGGTAAGTGATTCAAGAAGCTCATTCACCAACTGAGCATTCTGAATCGTCGTTCCATGAGACGTGAGGAACCTACGTTCCTTCCACAAGCGTCCAAAGCTATGAGCCACACCAAAGGCATACTGGCTGTCGGTATATATGGTCACTCTCTTTCCTTTCGATAACACACACGCTCTCGTAAGTGCAATCAACTCAGCTGCTTGAGCTGAATTATGTGGGATACGTGCAGCTTCAACAATCGTCTGTAAAGTCGTGACAGCATATGCCGCAGTCGCATCACCATTTGATAGTTTGAAGCATGAACCATCCACCCATAAGGTACCATCACACTTCTCAAGAGGAGTGTCCCTAAGATCCACTCTCTCTTTCGTTTACTCCTCTGTCGTGAGAAAGCAATCATACTGTTCAGAAACATCTGTCTCTGCTACAATTGGCAACAACGTAGCTGGATTCAACGTATTTCATCTCTTTATGTGCACATGACTCGCTAAGAGTGTCAACTCATAACCTGACAATCGAGCACTAGTTAAGTGCTGTGTCTTAGTCCTATTTAACAAGGTATCCACTGCATGTGGAACCATTACAATCAACATATTATTCATCACTAACCCAGCAGACTGTCGAATAGAAACAGCTGCTGCCGCTGTGGCTCTCAAACAACTCGGCAACGCTCTAGCTACCGGATCCAAGGTCGACGAGAAATACGCGCATGGACATTGCTTGTCCCCAAAAGACTGTGTCAACACTGACAACGCGCATCCCTCTCTCTCGTGGACATAAAGCGTAAAAGGCTTACTATAGTCGGGAGTACCCAACACGGGAGCCGAACACAATGCATCGCGTAATTCAGAAAAACTTTTCTGACAGTCGTCAGACCACGGGAGGGGATTCGGTGTATCTTTACAAGTCATTGCCACCAGAGGTTTGGCCAGCAAAGAAAAATTCGGTATCCATTGTCTGCAATATGATGTAATACCCAAGAAAGCACGTACTTCTCTTTGTGTAGTAGGCACACTCATTTTCGCAATTGCTTGAATTCGTTCTGGAGTCAGTGTTCTTCCTTCCTTCGATAAGAGATGACCTAAGTAGGTCACTTCTTGTCGACAATACTGCAACTTCGAAAGAGACACTTTGTGATGGAAATCAGACAAATAACGCAACAACAGCCAGGTAGCTTCCTTACAAATCTCCTCAGTATCGGCAGCGACTAATAAATCGTCGACGTACTGGAGAAGAGCAGCACCATTAGGTAAAGCAATCGTATCAAGCTGTGTTTTTAAAGCCTGACTATAGATAGAAGGACTCTCGCAATAGCCTTGAGGAGCTCTCTTAAACCGGAAGCTTTGGCCTCCTGAAGAGAAGCCAAAGATATCCCTACTCTCCTCGGCAATCGGGAGGCTGAAGAAAGCATTCTTCAAATCAATCACCGAAAACCAAGTGGCTGAAGCTGGAATCATGGTCAGTAAGGCAGTAATGTCTGGAACAACAGGAAATTGCGGACCTACAATCTTATTCACCTCGCGAAGATCGATCACAAACCTATATACAGGTGGTTGTGATGAATCAGTCCTTTTTATAACAGGCAAAACCGGACTATTGCACACATTACCTCTCGTTTCTTCAATTACATCTTTCTCAATCAGGTCATGAATGATCGCTAGCAACGCTCTTTCACCTTCACTAGAGATCTTGTATTGGGGGATACGTGGCATTTTAACATTTGCTTTCAACGTCACAACATATGGCGGTATCTCCAACAGACCCACATCATTAGGACCAGTAGCCCAAAGAATATCAGGAAGAGAAGATAATTCTGTCGGAGGTTTATCCTTTGACAAATACATCGGGGAGACCACCTTCTTACCTAATGTAAGTTGTACTCCCGAAGGAGAGCAATACAGTGTTGCGTACAATCTTTTCAACAGATCCAGTCCCAACAAGTTCTCACCACAACCTGTCGTCAGAATAAGGGGTGCTTCGAATTCGCAAGGTCCAACAGAAAGAGATATAGGACTAGAAATCGGGTTCCTAACCGGGGCGCCAGAAAAACCTACTGAAACATTCATCTCGCCAGACAAAGGTGCGCCAGGGAGTTTAGAGTGCATAATAGAACTCTTTGTAGCACCAGTATCCAACAGAAAAGGCTCTGACACACCTGATGTAATCACCTCAACATAAGGTCCACTTTGATCTACTGGAACTGAAACGACTCCCTCTCTTTGTCTATGGCTGTCCTACCAATCATTACCTTCCATATTCCCACCTTCGACATAGTAGGCGTCAGCATAGTACTGAGTCGTCCTACCAGACGTGTGATTCTGCTGATCAAAACTATTCATTGAATTTTGTGGCGGAAAGGGACGTGCGTTCTGGGGGAACCCTCCACGTCCTCTACATCTAGGAGCTTGTGGAACATTCCCACCTCTTACGCTAGTAACACCATTCATACGCTGCGACAAAACAGGGCAACTACTCTTAAAATGGCCCTCTTCTTTGCAATATGCACACTGATTAGGGCCTACAGGAAAACGCGGCTGAGAAGGCTCGAACCTTTGCGAGTTTCTCTGAAACTGCGGAGGCTGCTGATAATCATGCTGGTTACTACGGGGCGGATACGCTTGCTGTAAAAAAAACCTTCATCTTTAGCTCTTTAGTCTTTTTGTCTGCCCTATCCTTCGCATCCTTATCCCTATTTTCATAGTATTGCGCAGTAGCCAATATCTGTGCCGATGAGGAAACAGCCCGCGAACTCTCGGAATCCTTCAACTTGGTACATAACTCGGGAAGCAGATTATGCACGAACTTATCAACAAACAACCGTTGACCACCTTCAGTACTCATGTCTTGACCACTGTGGTCAATAAATGTTTCTTCAAACCTAGTGAAGAAATCGGACACAGTTTCATCTTTCTTTTGCTTACATGCAGACAATTTGTCCCAGTTTACTCGCATAGCAGGCATTAAAGTCTTCATGTAAGTAACGATCCTACCAGGAAGTTCTGCAACTACAGGCTCTGGTTTAGCACCACCAACTTGTCGCGCATCCGCAGCACTAATATTGACCCAGGTATCACCTAACTCCTGCGCATGGTCCGTATGCCGAATCAAACCCCATAAAGGTTGTGGAACCACATTTCCAAACAACATCTCTATATCAGCTAGATTCATGACACATGAGTCTGCAGTCTGTGATAATTCTTTATAGTACCCTGCGGGATTTTTACGGGGGTCAGGCAAAGTCTGCTTAAGAGCCAAAACCTCAGCTCGCTTCCACGGAACATGGACCCAAACACGTTGAAAATGTGCTGGCACAGCTGGGGGGTTATTATTCGCACCAGCGGGTACTTCTTCCTTCCATACCAGAGGATCCTCTCTCATTGGATATTGTCACACTTTTCTCCTAACAGAAGGATCAGGCTCAAACAAGGACTGAGAAGGAAACTAGTTCCTAAACGAGAGTAGCGTCGCTACCGCTCTTTCAACGTCGAGACCCACAATCGTGCCTTTTGCAAACTCGAACCGTACACGGCACAACTCAGGCGGAGTTTGTCCCCGATCACCATCTTCCAATTCTTCATAAAGAAAATCACACATTCTGTCAAAAACGTACCTCTGCTTCGGTGCTTCCCATTGGCGGAAGACATCCATAACAGACTCTAACTCATATCTTTTAGGGTCAGTAACCCATTTATGCGCCAAATGATCCAATACTCCCTTCTCTCTAGAATCAGGCAGCTGGCTACGCAACTGTTTACACTCTGAAATGGGGGTTGTGCTCAATGACCCAAAGAAAGGAGAAAAGAGACTAGTAACAGTATCCGTCATTCTCTGTCGGACAGAAGGAGAAGTTGACAGAACAGGAGATAGAGCGGACTGAGTAAGAGCCAATGTAGGAGCAGTAGCAGAAGGGGCAGTGAGAACAGGCGAAAAAGTCGTAGGAATTAGAGACGGAGCAGGTAGCAAAGTCGGCGGCCCTTGAGAAGGCTGCGCCAGAGGAGTAGGAGCCAACTGAAGAGGAGCTGGCAGCAAGAGGCAAAGCAGCCAAAGGTTGCTGCGCAACTAAAGGTTGCGGAGGTGCTGTAGCACTCTGCGCATAAGGGGGTGGCGAGCTCAACAAATGTGACATTAAAGGGTCTTTCTCAAGCTCCTTCGCTGCATCTTGCTGAGGAAGCGGCAAAACTGGATAGCATTTATCGATCGCCATTTTACGTTGCCTGTGCAACTGCTCACTCGCTTGTTCTACTTCGTTATCTTTATACTGCATTGCAGCTTGCATTATCGAGATACCCCTTTCTCTTTTATTTTTCTTTGCTAATTTAATTTCTTTCTGTTTGGCTTCCTTTCGCCATAGGCGGAAAGAGTCAAACATCGCCGGCCGGGCTTTCTTCTTAAAAAGTCTAACCTCTAGATTGTCTAAAATTTCCGTGTCAAAACTACCATATCGGGGCCATTGTAGGACACCGTCCTTTTTCGTGTAACGAATCCATACTTCGTCATATGTGATGGGGCCCACGCCATGTTTCACATAGAGCTCATAGGTTGGAATTCCAATCGGAGGAACCGGACACGAGTCCTCCAATCGGAAATCCCTATTTCGACCACAACAAAATATTCTTCCAAGTCTGCTAAGACCAGGCATCTTCGCTCACTAGTCTAGCTTCAAACTTCAAGGGAATATCGAATACGATAGTCTCGTGAATACACAAGTCCCTCGGCTTTGGTACTTGCAAGTCCCAAATCAAAGATCACGAGTTCCAAATCAAAGATCCCAAGGGATACCCAAAAACTAAACTAAGGACTGGGAGACGCTCCACTCATACTTAACTGAGGTATCGATGTCGGCACCAAGAGACCCGTCTATCATCTCGCTTTACAAATCATCGAAGGCTCCAAGACAGGGCGACAGTCTGGGCAGCAGTCCTTCGTAGCCGTCGGAAAGCGGGGAACCTCGCAGCAAAGACTTTCGGACCACGACGACATACAGGGGTCGATGAAGTGGCTGGCCTTCCTCCAGAATTTTCACACGAAGCTCCTCACGAACCTCAGGCTTGGACCGGTACCGCTGAAGTCGCACTACGTTGGGCGCCAAATGAAGAACGGGGTTATTTAAGACCCAGCGGCACCAGGGGAAACCCCCTAGTCTCCGGGTCCACCTGTCTTAGAGTACAGAGACACGGGTACTTCCTGGTGACGTCAAAGATCAATTTTATTAGCTGCAGCCCATAACAAAGATCCTAGAAGTACAACACGGTGTATGTTCTCAGGAGACTGCTCGCTCACAAAAACCAGTCATCCCTTTTTATACCAAATATTATGCTTCAGGCAAATATCCCTAATTTACAGTTGGCCACTCACATGTTTTCACAGAAAGGAAAAAGGCAGGATCATGATGACAAGTCCATTTTTCAGTTTGTCCAGCCCATAATCAACTATTGGTCAAACCCAACATTCTTGATCAGACAGGTCGATCGAACCCACCATAAAACCGGGCACATCCCCATCGTAAACGGATCATAAAGAAAAGAGTAGAGACAGGTGTGAGCAAGTTAAGACATAGTTATGCGCAATTAAAGGGTTTGATGGTGTTTTGTGTCTCGATCCGTAATCTCGATCAGCTACCGGGGAAGGGACTGGTTAAACCAGTTTGGCTTCAGGCAAGAGGGTCGCTCGTTCAGGTCATTCAGAAGGCAGTTAAAGTGTACGTGTGTTTGGAGACTCGTTCGGCCACTGTCACCGGCCTATGTGAGGGCAACCACAAAATGGCTGCCGTACGCAAAATGGAACCCGAGGGTTCAGAACGGACTCCCTGATTTCATGGTGATCTCGTCACTCGAATAGGACGAAAATACTCACACATCTTGCACTCGCTATATTCGGTCTGCTGATACCAAAATCATCATGATACGACGACTTTTATAACAAGGTTCAGAACATCAATACCTCACCTGCCACAGTGGAGCTGTTTTTACACATTTGGCTATGCTTTTTTTATTGCAGTATTTCTCGAGATCAAAATAGCCCTAGGGGCAGATTTACAAGCCCATTGCTCCACTTTGCGTCATTTTCTCGTGTTAAAGTGATGCAAAAGTGGCGCAAGGGGCTTGTAAATCTGCGCCCTAGTGTTTTGTTCTGGTTTGAGTCAGACAACATTTCCCTCATTGAACATCACCTCCTCCAGAATTCACGCTCTGCTCCAACCTGCATGCTCTTATCCAAAGCATGAGCACATTCCACAAATTTAGTTATGAGTTGAGAAATAGTCATCAGCATTCTGATTCTTCAATGACAGCCCGCAGCGCTAAACTGATCCCTGTTCATTTATATGCATTACTACTATACATAAGTTCTCCGTTGAAACTACAATCAACAACACCACATTGTAAAATTAGACTGGATTTCAACTTAACTTTGCTTGCTACTCGGTACATCAGTACAGCCCTCAATTACCTCATTGCTTGTGTGAACTCTCCCATTGTGTTCTGAAAAGGCTTATTTCTTGCTGAACTGAAACAAAAATAAGTTGGAGGCGTGGGCCCAAATGTAAATAAGATTTTCAACTTTATAAAAGAATACATCCTTCCATCTTTAGATCTATTGACTTTGTTGAGCACGCCCTCACATCAAACTCAGATAAGGAACTCCTTGTTGGACCATAATCGAAACACAGATTTGTTGCCCTTTCAAAATACATAAACTCTGAGTTATCATTTGATTCTTGTGTGTTTAGAGCTCAAGTATGTCTAACATGCTTTAAAACCACAAATAAAAAAGAAATACTTAAGATTCAGGTTTTTCTACATCTCATTACTACAGAGGTTTGACGGATCATTGACATCTCGAGGAGCTGAACATCAGTATTATAGATTCTGTGGGTGTAAGGAAAAACACTAGAGCATATAATTTGTCTCTGCCCAAAACTATTTCATCTACACAGGAAGTATTTATGTGACTCTTTTAATTCTGCTGATGTCTGAGCGACTGATGAGGCCATAAGAACCTGTTTTGCTCTACATACTGATGCCTTTGTATCCAAGTTTATCAAATTTTGGGATTTAGTTTTAACCAGATAAATTAATCTGTAATGTAATGTAAGTAAGCTTTTATAGAGCGCAGCTATCACTCCAAGGAGCATCTTGGCGCTGTAACCCCTAACCTAGGATGGAAATAGGCCGGAAAATCTGCTCACACATCAGTCCCATCTTCACCTGTATCCTTATGTTTATACCAGAGTCATACATGCTGTATCCGGGAGGTTGAAGATCCAAGTCTTCAGGGCCTTTCTAAATTGGTTCTCAAAGGGGATTTGTCACAAATTGGGTGAAAGCTTATTCCAAGCCCTGGCACCCAGTACCTGAACTTGGGGATCAGCAGCAGGTTCATGTTAGAGGACCTGAGGGTACGAGATGGTACATAACGTCTGAACCGGGTTAGAAAATACTTGGGTCCTTGCTGGTGGTATGCTCTGAAAGTGATGACCAAGATTTTGAACAATACACGTTTGTGGATAGGCAGCCTGTGCAAGGTCCTAAGCGCAGCCGAGGCAGATGACCTCCTTGGCCAGTTCAGGACCAGACGGGCGGCAGCGTTCTGGACCATCTGTAGCCTATGCAGGACTGATCTATTTAATCCTGCATATAGGCTGTTACAGTAGTCCAGACGAGATGTTATAAGCGCTACCGCCACCGTCTTCCTGGCTGCCAGTGGAAGAAAATCAAAGAATGTTCTGAGTCCTCTGATGATACTGAAACAGGACCCTGCCACAGCCCCTGCTTGGTGCCTATATGATAATGCTTCGTCAAACCTAATCCCCAAGATGCGGGCCATATTGATAGTGTTTGGGGGGATCTCCGCGTCTAGCGGCCACCATATTCTGGGGGAAAAAGGGTTTTGAGGCCCGAATGGTAGAATTACGTTTTTTCCCGTGTTACATTTGAGATGATTTTTCCTCATCCAATCAAAGGTGGCGGTGAGGCAATCTCTAAGATTTTCCTCTGCCTTCACCGTTTCACCATCTAGTACTAGGATGAGCTGAGTATCATCAGCATACGATATGGTGCTGATGTGGAAAGATGTAATCAGCTCGATCAGGGGGGTCATGTACAAATTGAACAGTACAGACACCCCTGTTGGCATTGCTTTTTCTTCGGAGCAATACTCTCCCAGCACCGTGACTTGCCTCCTATGGCTGAGGAAATTCTTTAGCCAATCAAGCACAGTCCCTGCTACCCCTGATGTTGCTAGGCGGCCGATCAGTACGGAGTGTGACACCGAATCGAAGGCCGCCGCTAGATCAAGTAGAATAAGGACAGCCGTCTTCCCTTGATCCATGGCAGTCCTCAAAGTCTCTACAGTGTACAGAAGGGCAGATTCCGTAGAGTGCGACGCCCTAAACCCAGATTGATTAAGGTGCAGAATATCCTCATCCTCTAAAAACTTTGTCAGTTGTTTATTCACGGCTGAGTCAGATTTTAGGATGTTTCTATTTTAACCCCAGCTGAGCCTTGGGTATTTTGTAATCATTGTTTTGATCTTCTCTATCATTTCTTACTGTCCCATTATTGTAACTGTTTTATTTATAAACAATAAACGTTATTTCATTCATTAATTTACTCACTCCAGAAATCTGTGTTAGATCTCATGGTCAAATATTTGAATCTTGGTGTGTTCACTCTGCCTTTCATCCTTCCTAGGTCAATACATGTGTGTACACATGCAACAAGCCTGGAGCCTCTTATCTTAGTTCTTAAGAAGTGGATCTTATTTCAAAAGGTGGACTGGTGATAAGCACTCCCAATCCATTCTAAAAGTGGCTGATACTCTAGTAGTGAGACTCAATCACACCCAAGGTATGCACACAAGGACGTCCAAATAGGAACACATCCAGGAGGATTGAATGGAATGAACACATTCCTCACAGTCACAATAATAATAGAAACAGAACTATAAGATCTAAATACAATACAATTAATGTTAAAATAATGTCAGGGTGGTACAACCTTTAACTTATGTGTAATAGTGCATGCAATAACTCACAGGTAATTCTAATACAATCAATACAACTTTAATTATCAGTATTGTTCAATGTGTAGTAATAAGGACTCGCTGGTAAGTTATAGTTCAATGAGGTGTGCAAAAAGGTAGCATAAAGTCTCATCGGGTATTGTAGGGCAGCTGGTTGGTCAACATCAACAACCCCAAATAGAAGCTTACTTCTAGATTCTCCCCTATTGGTTTTGGAGGTAATGCATGCACATGTTTGTCAGGTAGTGTGAATGCAATTAAACTATTCAGGTTTTGCTTCAGCTCCCTTCCACTCCAGACTGACCATTTTGGTGGAATAGGTTTTTATCTACCCCCTAGCCATTGGCCATTGGCCACCTCAGCCTCTCCCACTCGAAGAGCAGGAATAATGGTGAAGCTGTAGTCTGGAGGAGGTGTCCCCACCCGCATCATAATCTGGCAGTCGGACCTCTAGGTATGAGGGCGGGGGGCCACCAAAAAGCAATGGCAGTTCTAAGACTGCTATGGTCGTAATCAGGTCTTTAGAGTTAGATAGCTGTCTTACTCACTCAACCTGCAGACAGCTGCAAAGGCTTGCAGACATAATCATGAATAATCAACCTAGAGCCTCTTACCCCAGCTGTGCAATAGAAGATGGAAGAACACATTTTAATATACAGGTGGGGACAGGTGAGCAGCTGCAGGGCTTGAAGATGGGGACAGGTGAGCAGCTGCAGGGCTCGGAGGTGGGGACAGGTGAGCATCTGCAGGGCTCGGAGTTGGGGACAGGTGAGCAGCTGCAGGGCTCGGAGGTGGGGACAGGTGAGCAGCTGCAGGGCTCGGAGGTGGGGACAGGTGAGCAGCTGCAGGGCACGGAGTTGGGGACAGGTGAGCAGCTGCAGGGCTCGAAGATGGGGACAGGTGAGCAGCTGCAGGGCTCGGAATTGGGGACAGGTGAGCAGCTGCAGGGCTCGAAGATGGGGACAGGTCAGAAGCTGAAGGGCACGGTCCCGCCGGCCCCTTATCAACCACATCTTATAATTCTTAGCGATAAGTGGAGGGGGCTCTTGGTAGGATTCTCTTTTTCATCGAGCCATGAGACTCAGCCTGAGCCAATAGGAGATTCATATGCAGTACTGTGCATATGCTATGTTTTTGGCGGCCCGTAGTTCAGTGTTGCCAGCACACTGATTGGGTTGAATTTTGGTTCTGAGGGGGTAGAGGGTGGGCGGCAGCTTGTGCAGTTTTTTTAAAGATTGCCACGCCCAGCACACCCCATCCCTCGAGGCATTCATGTCAGCCCGATGACGTGGTTGAGGGCAGGCAGTAGCAGCACCAGGCCCAGGCCCAATCATCAGTAAATAAAGGCAGGCAGTAACGGACGGTAAGCAAGTACTAAGTAGTAGTAGGTGCGCAGATGTGCCAATATGCCATGCCCATTGCCAAACGAATGCTGCTGTTTTCGGGATTGTGGTGCCAGGGCGGTCATCACCGTGGTGGTAGCTCCAGCTCCACAAGATTTGATGAAGATAATGCATTGCCTGCCGGGCCTAGTAGCGACCGCCGGACAACGCCGTGCAGTACAAATGTGCAAAGAATGCAGTTCATCTTCAAAAGGTGCCTCAAAAAAATTGTAGACTACTTTTGATTCAACGAGTCTTATCGGAGAGAACAATATTCATCAAAAAAACTAGCAGCAGGAACTAAAGGTCACATACATTTAGTAGTAACTACTTCTTGACTTCCTCATAGTTTTTCAAGAAAAGAGCCTTCCAGAATGCGTTTGGCCTATTCTTGCATCGCTGCTCATATAATCATGATGATTATAAGTTAGGATGTTGTACGGCTTTCAGAAACTATGTATGGTGGTGGACTGCACATCATTCTGAGCTGCCAGCACATTGAAGCAGGTGTATATGCACGGAAAGAATAATAAATAAATAAAACACATAAACCAGCCTGCGACGGTTGTAGGAGTGTGATGGTTAGTAGTTGTGTTTTTCTTATCATTAGCAACATGGCAAGTGCAAGCTGCAGTGGCCTTATTATGAGAACCCCAGCAATTATTATTTTACAAATTAAGCACTGGATCCCCAGTCACAATGGAACCTCTGCTATCAAACCTTAATGCCTCTTTTATAAGGTGAAATTCCAGAAAATTATAAGAAAGCCATTATGATCCCACTTTTTAAAAAAAACCTATGTGATCACCCCCATACTCTGAAGAACGATTTTACAATCACCCTAATGCCATATCATGCCAAAGTTTTGGCATGTGGCACAACTAATGTGTAAATATCTACAAGGAACTTACTATTTACATCCTTATAAGCCGGTTTCCGCTGAGCCAACACTATAAAAACAATGATGAAATCCAGTCTAAAGTATCGGATACAAGCAGTTCAACTGTCCTCTTTCCTAACAGAAAGTGTGTCAGTCAAATGTTGAGTCCGCAAGCTTGAATGTAATTCTCTCACTTGCTTAACATCCATGTTACACCCTTAATTTGAGAGATGGTGTCCTTTATAGAATTTCGCTGAAGGCTTGAGCATCTTGCTCCGTTTAGATGGAAACACTACCTTCCATTTTCAAGACACCATGCGTTTTACCTGCAGATGGGTGACAAATACTTGCTTAAAAATTAAAAGAAATAAAATAAAAGCAGTAATTATAAGCAAAAATACAGATCCGTGCACCCCGTGTTACTCGTCCTCCCAAATGCTCAGATATCAGCACAAATCCTGTGGTAATAGTGGACAACCATCTTTAAGTGAAACCACAAATAGATTCTAAGGTTGCTAAGTGCCATCTTTCTTTAGCGAACATCTAGAGAGTTTCTCTCCTACATTTCTGTAGAGGCACTGAAAAGAATAATGGCGGCCAATATTGGTTCCAGACTTCACTATGCGAATAAGAACAACCTAGGATATCCCAAGTATGATCAACACTGATTACAACAGGCACAAACAGCAGCAGGAAGGCTACATTTTTCAGTCGGTAAGATAATAAGTGTCACTCCTCTCTTGAAATTATTGGCTGCCAGGAAAACACAGGGCCCAATTCAAAACCAGTGCTTGGTATTTAAAGCCTATATGTACCCGATCTATGTTCTTCTTCACAAACTATTTAACTATGCCTAGAATTTCTAAACATAGGCTCAGAGGTTGGAGTTTCTTGCTCATAACAGCAGCCAAATGGATTTGTTTTCCTGCCTACCTCCATGCCTAAACTATTCAAATAGTTTAGAAAGGATTTAAAACATGCCTGTTTACATGATCCTATCTTTGCTGACTCCTGGTTCTGCATCTCATCTTGGCGAAATGCCTTTCCAACTCTGCTCATCACACCCTCCTTTTTCTTAAGCACCAAGAAACCATTGGTAAACATTTGCTTTTTTAGGTACTGATAACATAACACAACATAACCCAAGTCATGCAATGCCTCCCTTTGTACCTCACTGTGACTTCAGACCTGAGATTTGAACTTCATGATTCAGCATGACTTCCAGCAACATGTTCCTTTATCATTATACTGGACATTTGAAGAATGCTTCTTATTAACAAAAGTGTGCACAGCAACCTACTCTTACTTTCCTCCCTTTTTAGGTCGAGTATTTGCGACCTCTTGTATATACTTTATTATATACGTATATGTGTATGTAATTTGTGGGCTGTGGAGATCAGCCCTAGGACTTGTCTGCTTCCACTTAGGGATTTGTTTTTGTTCAACTGCCTCTGTTTAACTGTCTTGACAGAAAACTACCAGAAGAAGTCAGTAAAATATCAGAATTGCTTTCTCCTGATGGACTTTCTTTTCTTTTAATTTTCTGGCAAGTGCCTCTATTTAGCTATCTTGATAGAAAGCGACCATCAGATGTCAGTAAAATCCCAGAATCACTTTAGCATTTTCTAGTTTGCAGTCCATAGAAATTGTCTTCCATGAGCACCCGTAGACATTAATATTTTTTTCTAAACTTGTATTTTTAGTGATATGACTTTGGAAGGCCCTGATTATATATAAAAACAAAGGGGCATATTATCAAGGGGGTTTATCTAGTAGGAGATAGCGACCATCTTGCGCCCCGCTTTGCATGTCAGTGATATTTATCACTAATGACATGTAAAGTGGGCGTGCCAAGATGTTAGCGACTGGAAACAGTCGCTAACATCGCTATCTCCTATTACCAACTTATGGAGATATTCGCGCTAAGCGCGAATATCTCCAAAAGCTAACACCTGCCCTGAGCAGTTCTTAGCCATGTTATCCAATGGGAGGTGGATAACATGGCTAAGAGCATTAGCTTGGTAAAGCATGAATATCGCTTACTTTTCAGTGATATTCATGCATGCGGGCGATTTTTATCGCATTTGCGATAAACCTTGGTAATACCAAGGTTTATTTGCGATAAAAATCGCCGCAGCTCAGCGGTAAATTTTTGTCTCTAACCAAGCAATAGCGATAATTATCGCTATTGCTTGGTAATATGCCCCAAAGTTTTAGACTACACAATTTCCTGCTGAAAGGCAATATCTCTCCAAGTGTTCCCATTCCTTGCATGTCAAGCAGTTTGGTGCTTACTTTCCCCCCAAGCACAGTACATGTTTCAGCACCCAGAGTAATTTGCTGCGTAGCTAAATATATAAAAGGTCCTAAAGGCGAGACCAATTGCATTGCACATGCTTGTCATGTTTCATTATCACAAAAGGACTAGACACCTCTACTATTATAGGCCGACAGAACTTTAAGCTGACATGCTGTGCAGGTGTGAGGTGCAGATACTTTTTGAGAATATCCTTCTAAGAGACACTACATATGCCTTCAAAAATAATGCGATTACTTTTGCTCCCATTCTGACTACTAGATGCAGGTTTTCTGACTCTGATTGTACTATGCGCTCTGCTAAACAGAACCAGGGTCTGTGCTCTTATTTAAAGTGCATGGTAATTAGGTATAACTACAAATGTTACTGACAAGCTCTATGTAAGTACCTTATATGTGGTAGGTCATGTGACTCACATTTGACTCACAATGACTCCATAGGCTAACATGGGAATAAGTTATTAAAGTGTAAATATTGAAAGAAAGGAATTATAATTAAGGGTGGGCTGTGAAATCTGCTCCGTCGGCGGAGGTCACTGAGATTTTGGCACTTCGCTTTGAGTATGTAGTTCGTAAGAAAAAATCATCACCCGACGCGTGGCGGAGTTTAACAGTGCCCTTATTTAGCTTCCATGCCGGGTATTGTTTCAATGAGGATAGCATGGATCTTGGAAGCATTTTTAATACTGCAGTGGCACTGCCATTTAGTGGAAGCCATTTACATTAAACTTAATCACATTCACCTGTACTGTAGGAACTGGAAGGGAAGTTGAACAAGTTAAGGAGGAGAAAGAGGCATGAAATGCAACGCAGCCTTGTCATTTAAATTTGGCAGTCGACTGCTAAGAACAGTAGGATGCGCATCAGGTGGGTCCAATGGTCGAAGTAGCCCTGCACGGTTGCCACTTGTCCTTTGCGCAGTGCAACCACACAGGCCCATTGAGTACTTCCTGCTGCAGGAGAAAGTGACTGGCAGTCACTGCAGTTGAAAGCCAGAGCATCTTAAAGAGGTAGGGTAAAAAAGAAACAGAGAAACATTCAGGGATTCATTGTCATCCCTGCACTGCTCCAGACACTCTTTAAAGCGATGTATTGCTGGAACTAACATGAGATCTCCTCGATGAATAGGATCGCAAGCTTAAACATTACTTTCCTTCCAGCCTATGATACTTGGCCCAATAACTGCCCTTGTGCTCCTCCATCAGGTCTTCGCCTAGATTGAAAGTAAAATGTTACAATTTGGTGGGCACTGGGAACTATGCACCAGGCTTCGTTCCGTGCTTCATTTATACGGGATGCTGTGCCACATTGTACCCCTCTGTTCTCTCAGCCTGTATTTATGGAGGGGGGGCTAAGAAAACATTGCCCCATTTGTTCAAGGCAGGAACTGGAACACATTCAGCTCTGGCTTGAGAGGGAGGAGGTTCTCATGTTTTTTATTGCCTCTTCTCATACATTAGTCTGGGAAACAGTTCAGCAGTGCCACATACTGACAAAACCTCCATCCCGGACTCACAAGAAAGCAGCATCATGCCTTCTGAGTTGTGGGGTAGTGCATCGGAGGTGATGATTGATCTCAGCTTTCTCTGCTGAAGCCATTTGGCATATTTTCACAACTCGAGGTAAGCGCTATACAGAAGGTCTGCAAGGTTATAAGCCTTAAATTAAATAATTGACTCATCTCATCTGCTGTACAAATAAGCTAAATAATGCCAAGGTATGGGCTATGCCCCCCTTTATGCAGCAAAGCCAGCTCTTGCATGGTGTTTTGGTGTCTGGTGCTAAGGGGATACAAACTCCGGTACGTCAAATGAATTGGTTCACTAGCACGTTGATTCGACTCACCAGTAATTCGTGGAGATGCTTCCTGAGCTGGCAGAAGCTTGACACCATGGAGCCCGGATGGATTGCTGGTCCAAGGCAATGTATAGCCTAATAGTAACCCATCAGAGATAGGCATCATCTCCCCTTTGACCCCCTGACTCTACAAACCCATTACCTGCCAGAGGTCTGGGTACACCTGCAACTGCAAATACATGATATGCCATAGTGACACTGGTACTACTATACTGTAACATGTCATCATATACACATATATTGTTCTGCATCATTAGCAAGGCCACCACGAAGGTCCACATGAAAATATAGATTTAGTGAATGCAATGACGTTGTAAAAATGTACCAAGCAATAAGGCCAATGGCCAGTCCAAATAGCAGACACCTCTGTTGTGCCAGAAAACTTGCCACACAGTTCACTGCCAGGGAAAACTCCCCAGGAAAATAGTGGCATCACATGGACACTCCAGCCACCGCTCAGGGGGATATGGGTGGGCAGGCGGAGGCTGGTCAATCCTTGGTATGGCTGGGCATTAGATTAGGAGGGCTGATTTGGGTAATGGGATGGTTGGACCTGGGATGGGGAGGGCTAGCTTGGGTAGTGGGAGGGCTAGACCTGGGAGGGGATGGGGCTGGCTTGGCTAGTGGGAGGGCTGGACCTTGGAGGGGAGGGCTGGCTTGGGTAGAGAGTGGGCTGGTCTTTGTATAGTGAGGGCTACACTTATAACCCTGAAGGTGACTCTGGGATGGACATAGAGGTGGGGTTGTTAGCCCCCTTTTTCAGAATGATGCGGATGTCTTTTTGGTTCTCTTTGATGATTTTGGTATGGGATCAAGATGTGTGGCTCTCTCACCCTTCCTCTCCTGTTGGGAAGGGACGTTTTCAGCAGTTATGATGGTGCCACCATTCTTAGGTGGGTGGCTGTAAGTAGAAGTGAAAGGGATTGGTGTTAACCCAGCCCTCTAAACTCTGGAAGAGGGTAGCAGTGGCAGGTCGGAGGTCCAGGTCACACAGGGTAGGGGTTTTCGAAAAATAAGGGAGGAGGTGTTGTGATGGTTGTGGTTTTGGAGATAGAGGAAACTGAGGTCTGAGATGTGGATGCATGTTTTCTGTGGCTGTGTCTTTGAGTGTCCTGGCATGGTGTTGTGAGTGGTGTGTCTTGTGTGCTGGGTGTGGGTGTTGTGCAGGGTGTGGTGTGTATAGTGTGTTTGCTTTTCTTGGAGTGGTGTTGATGTGCTGCATGTGGATGTCCGGGTGCCTGTGTGTTCAGCTTTCCGTATTTATCTGGTCAGGTGGGGTAATTGGGAGGGTAGATGGGGAAGGGACTGGAGCAAGGATGGGAGGCTGACAGGTATGGATGGCTGCTGTAAGTGTCAAGGCCAGAGACTGGACAGATCTCTGCAGGCCTGCCATGTCTGAATGACTGCCCTCCAGCAATGAAACAACTTAGAACAACTTGTAGCCATGATCCCGGATGGCATACAGGACTGCATTTTGATCCACAGAGATCTGATGCAGGATGTCTATGGCCTCCACACTGAGTGCAGCAGGGAATAAAGGGTTTAGGGATGTGATGCCTTGGGAGAAGGAGACTCTGCTGTCTTAGGGGAGTGGGCCAAGATAACAGTTTGGAAAGCAGCATAGAGGGTGGAGACAGAACGTGGTTTGGGAAACCAAGATGTTGATGTTTTACTTCCTTGGTCCATCACCACCATGGAGTCGCTGCTGGAGTGTGACATTGTGGAGGTAGATGTATGATCTGTCTCCACCAGGGCACTCCCATCCCGTACGAGGCACTGGTCCCCTCGGTGTCAGTCAATGCTTGGTGAACCCTCTTGACAGCTGCTTTCCCAACAGTGGCAGGCCCCTCTCCTTCCCTGCCCTCGGTTGATACTGTAACAGAAGGAGACATAGGTACAATACTATTGTCTTGCTACACATGTGAAAGCAAATCTATATTCAACTCTTTCCACATCAGTAAAGTCAATTACTTGTAGACAGAGTGGTTGCATCACCACAACCTTTGCCATGAGAACAGGTTGTATTGACACGTGACGTGTTAAGTCCAGCTACATGATGCTTTTGATAATGCCAACTCTTGCCTGTGCCAACATATACATCTCACATCCTATTATGTGTAGCAAGACCTACATATATCTTCTCAAATGAGGCCCATATCCAATGGTGTAGTGTTGCTCTAACATTACGATGAAAGGCCGAGAGACATGCAAATATGTAATCTTGCATGCATACACTAATATGACTTTGTAGTGTAGAGCAACTACTCGGGATATGTGGCATTACACTCAGAAGGCATGATTGGCATGGAAGTGTACACCACCCTCAGCTTACCCCCCCCCCACTGACCAGGCTCACTTCTGTCCACTGCCAGATGATGCAATTGACAGATACAAATGATAGAACTTAGTATGTGTCACAGGTAGTGTGGATAAACATGTACAAATCACCTTGTAATTGTGTAAACAAAGAACAAGGCATAGGCAATGGCAATCTTAGTCAAGGATGTTGCATGTAAGCAGACCTCATCCACAGAACATTTGTCAATGTCAGGACAACCCTTAAAGGACAGAAGTCCTTGGAATGAGCACATCCATGAAGATGAGCGTGGCCTCCACAAGGTCTGGTAATGTGCAGTCCAAACCATTGTCTGGTGTTTTGCATCCCCTTGTTGTGATGACTGCTAATACACAGGGCACATCAATGGCTCAAGATATCACTCCCTGGTGTATGTCAGCAGCCACAGCTTGAATGTGCACTGATGCACATGTCTACCCCACCTCAAAGCATACAGAGTAAGCTCTGGCACTCAGATTAACATTGGCTGACTCTATTGCAATGTATTATATTGTAATTGCATTTATATAGCTACCCCTGGTGAGGCATGAACTTGCTTTTTGTCTGGGATGAGCACACTACAGAACCCTTAAAATATTAACCCCTTCGCTGCTAGGCCTTTTTCCCTCCTCTGCTAAGCCTTTTTTTGGCGATTTGGGGTAGTGCGCGCTTAGGCCCCTGTAACTTTTTGACCACATAAGGTATCCAAGCCAAATTTGAGTCCTTTTCTTCCAACATTATGTGGATTCTAAAGGTGCCCAGGGTTTGTTGATTCCCTTGGAGGGGTCCCAGAAATTAAGCAAAATACAGTGAAATGTTAGTTTTTTTCAGAAAAATTCAAAATGGGCTGCAAATGAAAGCCTCTGGGTTTTTCCCTGCAAATGTTATCAAAAAGTGTTTGTGGGGCTGAAATCTCCATTTCCTCAGCTTTTAGTGAATGACAGTCTTTTGTCAGAGAACCAACATTTTTCACACAGTTTTGGCATTTTTCTGGGACATAGCCTATTTTTGCTATTTTTAGAGCTTTCAACCTCCTTCCAGTTAATGGTAGAAATGAGTTTGAAAGCAATATTGGATCCTGGACAGCTATACATTTTCGAAAAGTAGACAAAATTCTGAATTCAGAAAGGGGTCATTTGTCGAAATCCATGAAGGTTTCTTTATAGAAACTAACAGTTAAATATTGGAATAATTGAAAATTTGTTGAAAAAAACAGCCTTTTTTGCTCAACGTTTTCACCTATGCCTTCTTGTAATTTTGACAGCTCTTGAAAAGCAATATACCGTTACATTCATTTGACCTTTCTGGTTGTGGGGATATATAGGACTTGTAGTTTCACCAAGAGCCCGACGAACCCAGAGCCAAAAACTGAGCAGCATCTTGCAATGGTATTTTATTATTTACTGGGTATAGAGCACTTATTCTTGGAAAATGTATACATGGAAAAATCGGTATGAAAGACACCTATGTATTTCTGAATTGGGTACAAATTATAGAGTTTAGAAACAGTATATATTTGCGCATTTTCAAAATTGGGAATACTCATACTAGCATGAGAATTATTGGTCGTTTTTCAAAAAGATTTTTTTTTCACACAATGCCTTTCATTGGGAAGGGAGAAATGCATAAAAACTCAATAGGTAATAACAGTTGATTTACAAATCTGAATTGCCCTAAGTCTCCCGATAAAAACGGTACCTCACTTGTGTGGGTCGGCCTTTTGCCTGCGTCAGGAAATGGCGCAAAATGCAACGTGGTCACACCTCAATTTTGCAGTTAAAAATTGACCCTTTTATGGCAAAGTGCCTAGCTGTAGTTTTTGCACCCTAGCTCTGCCGGCACCTAGAGAAACCTAGCAAAGCTATACATTTTTGAAAATTAAACACCCATGGGAATTCAGGATGGGGTGACTCGACTGCCTCCCATAAGGTTCTGTTACCCAGAATCCTTTGCAAATCTAAACAATTGACAAAAAAAAGCATTTTCCTCACATTTCTGTGGTGGAAAGTTCTGGAATCTGCGTGGATCAACAAATTTCCACCCACCCAGCGTTTCCCCAGGTCTCCCCAAAAAAATGGTACCACACTTTCCTGGCTCTGCCTAGTGCCTGCGACAGGAAACAGCGCAAAACGCAACGTGGTTGCACCTCAATTTTGCAGTGAAAACGTGCCCTTTTTTGGCAAAGAGCCTACCTTTTGTTTTTGAACCCTAGCTCTGCTGGCACCTAGGGAAACCTAGAAAACCTATACATTACTGAAAACTAGACACCCAGGGGAATTTAGGATGGGGTGACTCGACTGCCTCCCACCAGGTTCTGTTACCCAGAATCCCTTGCAAAGCTAATAAATTGACAAAAAAAACACATTTTCCTCACATTTCTGTGGTGGAAAGTTCTGGAATCTGCGTGGATCAACAAATTTCTACCCACCCAGCGTTCCCCCAGGTCTCCCGAAAAAAATGGTACCTCACTTGCCTGGGTTTGCCTAGTGCCTGCGACAGAAAACAGTGCAAAACGCAACATGGTCGCACCGCAATTTCGCAGTGAAAATGTGCCCTTTTTTGGCAAAGAGCTTACCTTTCGTTTTTGAACCCTAGCTCTGCCGGCACCTAGGGTAACCTAGCAAACCTATACATTTTTGAAAACTAGACACTGAGGGGAATCCAGAATAGGGTGACTCGACTGCCTACCACCAGGTTCTGTTGCCCAGAATCCCTTGCAACTCTAAGAAATTGACAAACAAATGCATTTTCCTCAAATTTCTGTGGTGGAAAGTTCTGGAATCTGCGTGGATCAACAAATTTCCACCCACCCAGCGTTTCCCCAGGTCTCCCGAAAAAAATGGTACCTCACTTGCCTGTGTCTGCCTAGTGCCTGCGACAGGAAACAGCGCAAAACATAACATGTTTGCACCTCAATTTTGCAGTGAAATCGTGCCCTTTTTTGGCAAAGAGCCTACCTTTGGTTTTTGAACCTTAGCTCTGCCGGCACCTAGGGAAACCTAGCAAACCTATACATTTTTTAAAACTAGACACCCAGGGGAATTTAGGATGGGGTGACTCGACTGCCTCCCACCAGGTTCTGTTACCCAGAATCCCTTGCAAAGCTAAAAAATTGACCAAAAAAACACATTTTCCTCACATTTCTGTGGTGGAAAGTCCTGGAATCTGCGTGGATCAACAAAGTTCTACCCACCCAGCGTTCCCCCAGGTCTCCCGAAAAAAATGGTACCTCACTTGCCTGGGTCTGCCTAGTGCCTGCGACAGAAAACAGCGCAAAACGCAACATGGTCGCACCGCAATTTCGCAGTGAAAATGTGCCCTTTTTTGGCAAAGAGCCTACCTTTCGTTTTTGAACCCTAGCTCTGCCGGCACCTAGGGAAACCTAGCAAACCTATACATTTTTAACAACTAGACACCCAGGGGAAATCAGAATGGGGTGACTCGACTGCCTACCACCAGGTTCTGTTGCCCAGAATCCCTTGCAACGCTAAGAAATTGACAAAAAAATGCATTTTCCTCAAATTTCTGTGGTGGAAAGTTCTGGAATCTGCGTGGATCAACAAATTTCCACCCACCGAGCGTTTCCCCAGGTCTCCCAAAAAAAAATGGTACCTCACTTGCCTGTGTCTGCCTAGTGCCTGCGACAGAAAACAGAGCAAAACGCAACATGTTTGCACCTCAATTTTGCAGTGAAATCGTGCCCTTTTTTGGCAAAGAGCCTACCTTTAGTTTTTGAACCTTAGCTCTGCCGGCACCTAGGGAAACCTAGCAAACCTATACATTTTTGAAAACTAGACACCCAGGGGTATTCAGGATGGGGTGACTCAACTGCCTACCACCAGGTTCTGTTATCCAGAATCCATTGCAAAGCTAAGAAATTGACAAAAAAAACGCATTTTCCTCACATTTCTGTGGTGGAAAGTTCTGGAATCTGCGTGGATAAACACATTTCCACCCACACAGGGTTCCCCTGGGTCTCCTAAAACAAATGGCACCTCACTTGCCTGGGTCTGCCTAGTGCCTGCGACAGGAAACAGCGCAAACGCAATGTGGTCGCAACTCAATTTCTCAGTGAAATCGTGCCCTTGTTTGGCAAAGAGCCTACCTTTTGTTTTTGAACCCTAGCTCTG
This sequence comes from Lissotriton helveticus, assembly GCF_964261635.1. Taxonomy (NCBI): domain Eukaryota; kingdom Metazoa; phylum Chordata; class Amphibia; order Caudata; family Salamandridae; genus Lissotriton; species Lissotriton helveticus. Next base: position 117,315,076 of record NC_136063.1, on the reverse strand, counting down.
CCTGCACCTAGGGAAACCTAGCAAACCTATACATTTTTGTAAACTAGACTCCCAGGGGAATTCAGGATGAGGTGACTCGACTACCTCCCACCAGGTTCTGTTACCCAGAATCCCTTGCAAAGCTAAAAAATGGTGAAAAAAATGCATTTTCCACACATTTCTGTGGTGGAAAGTTCTGGAATCTGCGTGGATCAACAAATTTCCACCCACCCAGCCGTCCCTCAGGTCTCCCGAAAAAAATGGTACCTCACTTGCGTGGGTGGCTCAAGGACCCGCAACAGGCAAGGGCCCCAAACCTAATGAGGCAACATCAAAATAACCTATCACTAACCAACCTGGATTTGCAAGGGGGTTCCCATGAGTTTTTGGTCCGGGGCTCAGCCGCCATCTAGGAAAACCTACCAAACACACACATTTCTACAATTTAGACACCCGGGGGCTTCCAAGGAACTATGGCTTTGGTGGATACCCCAACGTTCTCTTACCCAGAATCCCTTGCCAACCTCATTTGTTGCTGAAAAAAATCATTTTTTTCACACATTTTTGTGTGGGAATGCGAGGCACCACTGGGCTCACACAAATTTCCTCCCACCCAGTGTCCCCCCAGGTCTCCCGATAAAAATGATACCTCACTTGCGTGGGTGGCTCAAGGACCCGCGATAGGCAAGGGCCCTAAACCTAAGGAGGCGACATCAAAATAACCTATCACTAAACAACCGTGTTTTGCAAGGGGGTTTCCATGAGTTTTTGGCCCAGGGCTCGGCGGCTATCTAGGGAAACCTACCTAACCCACACAATTCTGGAAACTAGACACCCGGGGGAGTCCAGCGAGGTATGGCATGCGTGGGTCCCCCAACGTTTACCTACCCAGAATTCCCTGCAAACCTTAAAATTACGTTTAAAAAACACTTTTTCATACATTTTTGCGTGGGATCGCCGTGCCGGCACAAATGTCCTACAGCCCAGTGTTCCCCTTGTTCTCCCGAGTAAAATGATACCTCACTTGTGTGGGTGCCCCAAAGCAGAACAGGCTAAAAATGATTTTTAAAAAATTGTAGTGTTTGGGATTGACAAATTAAGCACCTCACCTTAGTCACAGGCCTTTGGCCCACCCATACAAATGCATCTGGCCACTTCAAAGACAAGGAAACCAGAATTTTCGCCAACTTCAATTTCAAAGTAGCGTTGTACCTTTCCACTAATCCTGCTGATTGCGGGTGGAAGACTGCATTGAATTTCTGCTTGGTCCCTAATTCTTTCAGGACATGCTCAACAACTTGACCAATAACATGAGGTCCGTTGTCACTCCATAAAAGCTTACAAACACCATATCTAGGTAAAAACTCCTTTAGAAGCACCTTCGCTGTGGTGAAAGCAGTATTATCCTTTGTAGGGTATGCCTCTATCAATTTACTGAAGGCACATACCACCACTAGGATGTATTTCAGATTATTGCAGCGTTCAAGTTGGATGTAACCCATCTGCAAAACTTCAAAAGGTGCAGTTTGTGTAGCAAACCCTCCTGGAGTCTGTGTCCCTTTACCAGGATTATACTGCCAACAGATCAAACAGGATTGCACTACTCTCCTAGCTGAGTTGGCAATTTCAGAATGCTCCCAAACTTGCGTAAGCAATTTAGTTATTGCTAGAACTCCAACATGTGCCAGCTCATGTGCCATTTGAACCATGTGTAGGCTGTAGGCAATTTCCATATATCCATGTCTTTATTGCGCCAACAATCCTCATCGTCCAATATTCCTTCTTTAGACCATTGCTCAAGTTCTTTCACAGAGGCAGATCCCTGTATATCCAATACTTCCTCTCTAGCATCCTGCCAACGCTCAGCTTGTGATTTCACTACGTACATGGATGTAGTGCTTCGCTGCATCGCAGTCTCACGGGCTACGCGGTCTGCAAGGGCATTGCCTTGTCCTATTTTGTCAATGATTTTCTTGTGCGCGCTACACTTCATAATAGCAACTCTCTTTGGGTATGTAAGTGCAGTCAAGTGATTATGCACTAATTCTCCGTGCATTATCTGAATCCCGTGGGATGTAAGAGAGCCTCTTTCCTTCCAGAGTAGGCCAAAATCATGTACCACTCCAAAAGCTTAGCGGCTATCCGTGTAGATGTTAACACACAAATCAGTGCTAAGTTCACACGCGTGTGTCAAAGCTATTAGTTCAGCTGCTTGAGCCGACTTCTGTGGTATCCGAGCTGTTTCCACTACTTTCTCAAGTGTCGTGATTGCATATGCAACTGATGTTGTGCCATCTGGTAACTTCAAACAGGACCCATCAACCCACGGTTCCCCATCTACATCTGAAAGTGGCTTATCTTGCAAATCGACACGACCCGTTGTCTGTTCCTCAGTAAGGACTATACAATCATGAGGCTCTTTGGATTGAGATTCAGTCACAGGATATGGCAACAAAGTAAGTGGAATGAGTGTCGCACACCTCTTCAAGGTAATATTAGGTGCTAACAGGGTCAATTCATATCCTGTTAAGAGAGCACTAGTTAAGTGTTGTGTCTTAGTCTGATTCAAAAGGGCAACTACTGCATGGGGTACTAACACCAACAGTTTGCGTGACAAAACTATCCCTTCACTCTGACGTATGGACTCAGCTTGTCGCTGCAACTGAACGAAAGCACCCAGGCAATGCACGAGCAACAAGATCAAGAACTGCAGAAAAATATGCACAGAGTCGCTGCTTATCACAGTGTGTCTGTACTAAAACTGTCGATGCACACCCATCTTTCTCGTGTACATAGAGTGTAAAAGCATTCGTGTAATCAGATGTGCCTAACACTGGTGCAGAGCATAGAGCTTTTCTTAACTGATGAAAAGCATTTTGGCATTCCTCTGCCAAGGAAGGGGGATCGGAGTGTTTTTAGTCAAAAGCGCTAGCAGGGGTTTAGCAATGTGTGAAAAACCCAATATCCATTGCCTACAAAATGAAGTCAAACCAATGAAAGCACGGACATCTTTCTGTGTGGAAGGTACTGGTGTGTCTAAAATTGCTTGAATGCGATCCGGTGTCAGGGCACGGCCCTACTTAGACAGAAGGTGACCTAAGTAGGTTACCTTCGGTCTACAATATTGCAATTTCTTTTGTGATAATTTATGGTTGTGTGTAGCAAGAAAAGAAAGTAAAGACAAAGTACATATTTCACACTGCTCAGGCGTATCGGCTGCCAACATGATATTGTCAACATATTGTATGAGAGCCACTCCTTCATACAAAGTAAAGGAATCAAATTGTCGTTTTAAGGCTTGACTATAAATACTCTGACTCTCAGTGTACCCTTGAGGAACTCTACAAAATCTGTATGATCTATCATTCATAGTGAGTGAAACCGAACAAATATCGGCTATCAGGATGAATAGGAATCGAGAAGAAAGCATTCTTCAAATCAATTACAGAAAATGTAGTTGCTGTTGGAGGGATGAGGGTAAGCAATATCGTTATGTCAGAAACCACAGGGTATTGTGGTACTACAATCTTGTTAACTTCTCTCAAATCAATGACGAATCTGTAAACCTTAGTGTCAGTACCTTTTTTCAAAATGGGAAGCATCGGACTATTGCAAACACTGTAAAGAACTTCTTCCATAACCCCTACTTTAATCAAATCATGTACAATGCGTGTGAGTGCTTCTTCTCCTTCTCGAGAAATTTTATACTGAGGCAGTCTTGGCAATGAAGCACCCTCCTTGACACTAATATGCACTGACGGAATAACCATTTGCCCTACATCAGTGTCTGAAGTAGCCCACAAAGCACTAGGGAGTGAAGCTAATGCAATGTCCTCTTTAACAATACAGGATCTCTCAATCACGGGTTAGTTGTCATTCAAAATAACCCGTACTCCTTCCGGATGACATCGTATCGTAGCCCTGAAATATTTGAGCATATCAAGACCCACAATATTATCTGGTGTGCTTAGAGAGAGCAAAAATGGACATGGAGCAGTAAACTTATATACATGGAATGCAAGTGGTTGTGACAGTGGGCTAAGGTAAGGTGTTCCATCAAAACCTATTGATGTAATAGTTAAGCCAGACAGGGGAGCCCTAGGAACCAAGTTTTTAGACAAGGCACTACGAGTAGCTCCTGTATCAACCAGAAACTGATCAGTAGACCCCAAAACATGTGCTGTAACATAGGGACCCCTCTGATCTACTGGAAATTCAATTGATTTCTTACCCCATCCTAGCAATCCTAGGCATAAGCAGAATCCTGAAAATCAGACGGCACATAGTCGGACATTTGATCTTGGTTCCTTCTATCAAAACTTTTAACCCCATCCTGTTCACGTGTATTAGCATCAAACCTAGCACGATCATTCGTGCTTCCTCTAGGCCATGAATATCCTGAACGATTTCTCATTTGTCCCCGACCTCGTGGACACTGCTGAGCACGCAGTACTCGACATCAGAAAGCCAATGTCCAAATTTCTTGCAGAACGCACACTGGCAACAGACAAATTCGAACGAGTATAGATAGGAAAGGACGAAGCGTAAGAGCCACGTCCACCTCTATCATCACCTCTAGAAGGTGGACCATCCGCCTGAACCAACATAACCTTTGTTTTCAACTCTTTAGTCTTTTTATCCTCATTGCCCTTCGCTTTTAATTCCTGGCGTTCATAATACTGAGCCATAGTTAGGAGAGAAACCAAAGAAGAGGTAGTCCATGAACTTTCACTGGCCTTTAGGCGAGTAGCTATTCCTGGCGAAAGGATTGCGACACATTTATCAACTAACAGATGTCAACCCGTGTCATCTGTCAATGACTGGCCACTAAAATCATGGAATGCTTCCTCAAAGCGTGTGAAGAAATCAGAAACTGATTCATCTGCCTTTTGCTTGCAAGACGCTAACACTGTCCAATCTATCTTTTTAGGGGGAATAATCGTCTTTAACTAAACTAATATAGCTGCCGCAAGATTTAAAATTAACTGACACGGTTTCTGTGCAGGCTCTCTATCTTCATCTAACTGCTCTAAATGTTTCCATAATGCTCCAAATGTCGCACGATCATCAACTGTACGCACAGTTCTCCATATATCAGTCGGTAATATTAGTCCAAAAAACAGATCAATATCAGGCAAAGTCATAGTACAAGAGCTAATAGCACCCACAACTTCCTCATAAAAGGCTGCTGGATTCTTTCGCAGATCAGGTAATGTAGTTTTAAGAGCCATGACATCTGCTCTATTCCAAGGAGTATAAACCCAATTATAAATAAAATATCCCTTTGCATCTGTAGAAATCCTACCATCACTTGTACCCATTCCTTTAGGAGGAACATATAAAGGCGCGGCTTCCCGTATGGGTTTCACATTAATTACAACATTCTTATTTGTTTCAGGAGTAGAAGTTCGTGCCATGCTGATCTTGGATGTTGGTGCAGCTGTGTCTGCTGCCTTTTTCTCCTCTCGCAAACGGGCTGCTTCAACACACAATTTAACCAAGAGTCTGATTGTGTCAGCCACCTGGGGGAAGACAAAAAGAGCTTCACGTAGTTGTTTACAATAATTTGCTACATCATCGGGCTCCATTTCTACCGAATATTTCCTGTACCGTTCAATAACTTCTGCAGCAAATGTGTCGGTAAAATATATTTGCTCCCTTTCCTGCCAATCTTTTATACTATCAAAAAGTTCAGAAGCAGTGTCAGTACTACGAACGGCTTTATGCGCAGGAGATCTAATGTCAGACGCACGCCCAGCAGATAATATCGAACAAGTTTCTCAAGCTTTGTCCTGGTCTGTAGGAGAGTCCTCATCCGACTCATAAGGAGCAGAAGGAAGAGTATACAGAGGTGGACAATGATCTCATAAGAGAGAATCATCTTGGAGTTTATTAAGAATAGGATAAAGAGGTCATCGAACAGGGTATTGGCCATTTACCTGTAAATTACGCTCCCTATCTTCCCTCTCTTTAATTTCTTTCATATCCCTATTTTTTATTTCCAATGCTTTGTTCAGTCACATTCCTACATTTTACTATGCAAGAATGCATTCCAGCCATAAACCATCTAATGCATGCTCCCATAGTGAAATGGAGAAAGGGGTCATTTACAACGTGACGCATCTGGGGAGATGCATCACATTGTAAAGCCCTGCACCACATGAAACCTGCGTTAGTTTTCATGTTGGCGATCCGGCGCAGGAACGCCTTGTAAAAGTGACGCAGTGAATTCTGCATGATTTCACTTAGTCACTTTTATGTCCATGCTGCAGCAAAACCCCTCTGTCTGTTTGAAGCAGGCGTAAGGAGTGACGCTGCATGTTAGGCATAGGGTGCCCCTGAGCATTGCTGAAGCAGCGTCACACTTGGGACACAACTCCAGCAATGCGTCACGTTTCCGTCCAGCAGATAATATCGAACAAGTTTCTCAAGCTTTGTTCCGGTCTGTAGGAGAGTCCTCATCCGACTCATAAGGAGCAGAAGGAAGAGTATACAGAGGTGGACAACGATCTCATAAGAGAGAATCATCGTGGAGTTTATTAAGAATAGGATAAAGAGGTCATCGAACAGGGTATTGGCCATTTACCTGTAAATTACGCTCCCTATCTTCCCTCTCTTTAATTTCTTTCATATCCCTATTTTTTATTTCCAATGCTTTTGCATGAATGCTATTACGTTGTTCTTTTTCAATCAAGGCTTGCTCACGCTTCATTCGCTCACGCACTTCTTTCTCCCAGATTCGTACACAGTCAAACTTATCTTGCCTAGCCTTTCGCTTAAACATTCGTTGTTCCACATACTGAATCTTTCACAAATCAAATGACCCATGCATAGGCCAACACAACTTAGGATCTTTATGAGTATATTTATTCCATAACGTGCTGTACATTATAGAAGAAATACCATACTTAATATGCATGTCCCTATTAGGCGTCCCCTCCGGGGGGGCCGCTTGTGCTTCATCGAGTCTCAAACTGGTACCTCTACAAAAGCAACACATCCTACGAAGTGTGCTGGAATCAGGCATGCCAAAAATAGTCCAGAATATGCAGTATTACAATCAAAGTAGGCCGCACACTTCCGTAAACTTCTTCGTAACACCAGCCTATCGCAGCCCGGTTCACACTAACGCACCAAATAGAACAAGATACGTTTCAATAGTGCTCAACCAATTGCTTTGCTGCTTTTTCTGATGCACCAAGCAGCCCTTACTCTGTCTTGGTCACACTGACCAATCCATGAGCGACACTTTTGACGTCAGCCCTGCTCCGGCTTTTGCAGCTTTGACTGACCCCTCCTTTACAAAAACTATCAAGAAGCCGTATTTACACTTTTATACAACTGAATCGGTTAGTAACCACATAAAACAACTCCATTCGTCTGTTTACTAAAACCAAAAGGATAGCTTTTCAATCACACTAGAATTGAGGGGCATATTACCAAGGGCCATTATCGCCGGTTTAGCAGGACTTTTTCCAGCTAAAGCGGCGCTAATTTTATCGCCGTATTACCAAGATGTCTCCAACACCAGTTAGCGACAGCTTGTAGGCGAGAGCTGGCATTTTGGGGACTGCATTGCATGTCAGCGATAATTATCGCTAATGACATGCAAAGTGGGTGTGACAAAATGTCAGCGACTGAAAACAGTCGCTGCAATCGCTATCACCTATGATCAACATAGGTGTAGTTTTGGAAATATTCGCGCTAAGCACAAATATCTCCAAAAGCTAACGCCTGCCCTGACCAGTTCTTAGCCATGTTATCCAATGAGAGGTGGATAACATGGCTAAGAGCATTGTCACGGTAATGCCTGAATATCGCTGTATTGACAGCGATATTCACGCATTTTGCCTGTTTTTTATTGCTTCTGAGATAAACCTTGCTAATAGCAAGGTATCTCAGCGATAAAAACAGGTGTAGGGCGGCAATAGCAATATTCCCGCTAAGCCAACTTAGCGATAATTATCGCTAGTTGTTGGTAATACGCCCCTGAGTTTTTCTGGTAGACAGCAGTTACCTCTTCTATACCACAGAATTTTACTTTTTGCCGATAAGATAGCTCTTCCATCTACCTTACCCGTCTTCCAAGCTTGGGTTAAACATTATTACTCTTTCCGGGTAGACTTCTAGCCAGAATAGGCAATGATCCCTATTCTCAGACCCAAGATTTCACAGGTTGCCCTCGCTATACATTCACCACTTTTACACGTAAGGTCCCTAAACTTGTGATGTACGACGACACCACCGTGATATACAACGATACCACTACTTTTTGAAACATACTATGTGATGTGTGGCTTCACTTGCCACACTTCCTCTGCCTGCAGACAGAGATACCAGCTTCCCATACTATCCAGAAGCCTCTTTTAGACTACACATTAAGCAAATACTAACTCAACAGATGTTAGTCCAAAAATTCTGTACATCATAATCCTATATATTCTACTCTACAATTCATAAGTACTAGTCAACCTATTGCAACCAATGCACTGCTACCAAGTATTACCAAGCGCGGCTCCAAGAATTCTTCATAAATCACCACAAATAGAACCACGGAAGCTCTTACAACAACTTACACATTTCGGCCATTCACTCTAATCATTCATACACACATTTAATCCATTCCGAGGATTCAGTATGGGTTCAAAAAGGAAGTTGCGGTGCTATAGTGGAATGCCTAAACTATAGTTTATACATTATTTACAACTGCAGTTTAATTTATAAGAACCATGGTTTTTATTTAAAATAAAGAAAACAATATCATCCCGCTATTTAAATTCGGATCTGCTAGTAAAAGTTGACTGTAGGAAGTATCAAACCAGTTTAATTCTTCATTTATTAAAGTTTTATTTTTCTCTAAATTTCAAGTTTTCTAGCATAATCTCTATGTTTTAAAAAGGCTAAAAGAATAACTCAATTTGCAATAAAACCTGAAAGGAAAAGGTTGAAATTTCAATAACATTCATTTATTGGCAAATTTGAGCGAAAGGAAATAAGCAACGAAAATATTTCCCAAATGGAGAGACGAAGGCATCAGTACAGAATGCAATAATCCCAAATGTAAAACCTCCCTGTCTCTCTCTCTCTCAGGATGTTGCACTCATTCAAAAGTTAAATCAAAAAGAAAAATGTTCTAAGTCTCTGCGCCTCAAAGCAAAAATTGCGCAGACCGACAGCATCTCGGGGTGCAAAAATCAGATTTGAAAGCAAGCATTTTTTAATGTCAAAACCGTCCTTTTTTATACCCTTTTTCACTAACTTATCTATCTAAATTGGTAACTCTTAAATTTTGTAATGTCTGTGATTGGTCAATTTGGAGTCGGATGAGCATAACCTCATCATTCCTTATTCAAATTTTCTGCAATGCCATCCTCACTTGCTGTAACTGGGGTTTGTTTGTGTAAAGAATGACTTCTTCCAAAGTGTCCTTTAAATTGTTAGTTGACTTTTCTTTCCCACGGGTAAGATTATCGCCTTGTGGTGATCTTTGCCTTAGGCCCCATAAAATGGCCACGCTATCCTTGACCCACGCTGTTCAGTTACAGGCAGCCTGCATCTCCGTCTCTGGTGCATGCGTACTTCTGTCGCCATCTCGTATTTTCAGACAGACTCCATTTTCTTTTATTTCGTATACCCATTTAGGCCTCAATTTAGGAACTATCACGAACACAAACACAAATAGATGTACGTTTGCGAAATAAAACCCTTTTTGTTTACCGCCCCCCTACTAATGATAACCCAGTTATTATTTATTTGGATAATTTGACGTACCAATTTTCATGTTTTATGCCACAAGTAAAGAGACAAAAGCACATTCATGCAGGTTTTCTTTTAGTCCATAACATATGCGTACATTTTATTACACAATACTTGACAAATTAATTGTTTATTTGCTTATGCAATACATGCAAATTAGTATCCCAAGTGTATTGGAGTATGTATTTTACTCAATGTTGGTTAATTTTCAAAACCACACATTTTAGTACTTGTCAGTGTTATGGAGTGTTAATTTCACAAGGGGTACACACAATTTTGTTTTCCACCTTGCTCCATCACCCCCTTGACCGTGACCGGAGCTGGTAAGAAACCCTGACGCCAGAAGTCACCAATGCACATAATGCCCCACAGGTTTTGGTGGCCCAACCAGCAGTGTCCAGGCATCTCCCTAGATCCCACCTTACTGCTCCAGCCAGTGGTCAGCTTCAGGAAGCCTCTCTTTCCAAGCCTGCTGCATCTTTTCGAAACTGATGGTCTCAATTGGAAAGCACAGGGTCCCAGTGTCATTTTACAACCTGCACCCAGGTGCCTGGTTGCCGCTGGTGGTGCAGCATCCTGTGCTTTTTGTTGCTCCCTGAATTGCTGACCTTAATCCCAGGAGCTTTGCACCCACAACTGAGTGGCCTGCTGAACAGCAGTCTCTAACAGAAGTACGCCTTACCACCATTGACTAACACTGAACCCCTGCATTCTGCACCCAGCTACCCCAGTGCTGCTGGCGGTGCAACTTGCGTGCCCCTCTAGACCTTGGAGAATCTTGGTCCTAATGACCAACACACCCTCATACATCTTGTACTTACCTTTTGAAACCACTAACACTTTTTCCCATGGTAACCCACGTAAAGAGATTTTGGGACTAAAAAAATGTCAGAGAAGGTCATTACACCTTGTCCGCGTTCCTGACTGTCTCTTTAGGATGCAAAAGAACACTGTTCAGTCACATTCCTACATTTTACTATGCAAGAATGCATTCCAGCCATAAACCATCTAATGCATGCTCCCATAGTGAAATGGAGAAAGGGGTCATTTACAACGTGACGCATCTGGGGAGATGCATCATGTTAAAATTGGGGGTCTCTGGTTGGCGCAAGTAGGTACTTGTGACAAGCAGGGACCCTCTCCTCTAAGTCAGGGCAAAGGATGACCCTTCAGAATTACCCTTGCTCACCCTCTAGGTGCGTGGCGTGAGCAGCCAAGGCGATTCTCCAGGCGTTAGTCAGTTAAGCATTTGTAGACACACACACAGTAAAATGTACCAATCCCCCCACAAATGGACACCAGGCTGTGAGTATATAAAAATACGCTTCTTTATGAAAAATATATATATCTCTTAGGTCAGACTTATCACAAGATCAAATAACGGTTCTGTATGCCCACAGGTTGTAAATAGACAAGCTCTCTTTTAGTTATAGTTCAAAAATGCACTGTTCTTCTCTTAAGTTGTATTCCACAATGTTCTCTTGATTCTTTGTTTGTTTCTGCACTCGGGTGCGCTTTAGACGGGTGAAATCCCGACGTCCTGCCAAGTCTCACGCTTCCCGCGTGAGACGCGATCGGCCCGGCCGGGTCTCTGACAGCTGATGGCCCTCCTGGTCTGCGGGACCCCCTCGGGGGGGAAGCACCGACCTCAGAGCTGTCCAGGTGGAGGGGAGGCCCACGGACCCAGCGCAGCCCCAGTCACTCGGTCAGGGGCTCTGGGTGCAGCCTCGTCTCCCCGACAGTGAAAGGATTCCAGCGGGAGGGGCTGGAGCGCTCTTCTCAGCGCGGAGCTGCAGGCAGGCACACAGAGCGGCGCGAGTCAGCGGAACAGGGGCGGCTCGCACCGCGGGTGATATTCACAATTCCTGGGCCCTTGCAGGCAGGCTGGCAACCCCAAAATCAAGGGTAGAAACAAACGTTGCGGGCCCCGAGCCCGTTGACGGTCTCGGTGGCGGCTTTCCTCCGGGGACAAAGGCGAGGTGCCCAGCGGCTCAGGCAGAGCGAGGCTGGCACCCGAGGCGTCCGTCCAGGTCGGAGGTCTGTCCCCTGGGTCTGTTTGCGTCCGGTGGGGATTTCTGGCGGGAGGGTGAGGCACAGCAGCGGGCCCTCTTAGGCGGTCGACACAGCGATCCCCTCAGCGGGGGAAGAGCGGCTCAACGGAGCGGAGCTCTTCCTCGGCGGGGACGAGGAGACACAGTCGGTCACGGCCTCAGGGAGGGGCTGGGGGGCACCACAGCAGTGAGCCTTCCAGGCGGTCAACACAGCGATCTCCTCAGCGGGGGGAGAGCGGCTCAACGGAGCGGAGCTCTTCCTCGGCGGGGACGAGGAGACACAGTCGGTCACGGCCTCAGAGAGGGGCTGGGGGGCACCAAAGTCACAGCTCCGGCAGTAGTAGATATCCCGGTTAATTACCGGCAGACGAGCAGAGGCAGGTTGAGCCAGATGGTCCTGTGGCTCAGGTCAGGGGGCAAGCTCAGTCAAGCCCTTGGAGAATGTTTAAGCACAAAGCAGCAAAGTCTTTTCTCATCAAGTCTTTTCCTCTCCTTTCTCAGCAAGGCAAGCAGCAGGCCAGTTCTCCCAGCGTCTCTTCTCCTTCTAGTCGGGCAGAGGTCCTTCGTGGTGAAACAGGATTCTAATTTACAAGGAGCAGGGCTCCTACTTTTATACACAGTTTCTTTTGTTCTCACTGGCCAGGGGGGCCTCTGCATAACTGCTTCAGTCTCTGAGTACTTGTTGTGGGTACTTATGACTTCTGTATTCAGTGTGAGGGCAGGCACATCAGCCGCTCCCCAGGGGGGCGGAGCCGGCATTGAGAGGGCAGGAGTGGCCTGAGTACTTTGTTGACAAGCTTCGGTCCTTCCTGGGCCAGGTGCAGGCTGAGTCATCAGTCGCTCCCCAGGAGGGCGGAGCCAGCATTGTGGAGGCAGAGCACAGCCTGATGCATCATTCAGGGGAAACTCCCACCACCCATTAAGGGGTCCTCCTGCTAATCACTACCTGTCAACTCCCAGCCCTGTCACTCACACACACCAGACAGTCAGATCCACATCCAAGCAGAGGCGGGCTGAAATGGTTAGGCAAGCAAATGCTAACTTTCTAAAAGTAGCATTTGCAAACACAGGATATTAAAATAAACTTTACTAAAAGAAGTATTTTATTATTCTGAGTTCAGGCATACTAAACATGAATTTCTACCATGTTCCCTGAGCCTGCTGGGATTATAGAGTGTAATAATTCCAGCAGCCCATCTGGCCTAGAAGGGAACTGGTAGCCTTACAATAGTGAAAAACGAATTTGGCAGTAATTCACTATTAGAACATGCCACACACATCAGGGCATGTTCTACCTTACACTTACAATGCACCCTGCCCTCAGGCCTACCATAGGGGTGACTAATATGAAGTTAAGGGAAGGTTTAGGGGCTGGCAAGTGTGTGCACTTGCCCAGCCAGGGTGACAGTACCAGACTGCACGCAGGTTCTGCAATGGCAGACCCTAGACACATTTTAAGGCTGCTTCTGTGGGTGGCGCAACCAGCGCTGCAGGCCCACTAGTAGTATTGGCATTCACAAGCCCTGGCACTCCTGGTGCACTTTACTGGGGACTGACAGTAAATCCAATGAACCAATCAGGTATATCAATCACATGTACACTTTACAGTAGGGAGCACTTGCACTGCGGCACGGGTTGGCCGTGGCGCAGTGCCCTGAGTAGCGGACACCAGCAAAAACATCTGAGGCACAACAGCAAAAAGTGGAAGGGAAACTCACGCCAAGGTGCCAGGTCTAACACGTGTCCCCTCCAGCTGAAATGTGGGGGGAACTACCCTTCCCCAGGGAGTTCCACATCACTAAGGCGGAAAAACCTGGACAGACCGTCAGCGTTGGCGTGATCTGTGCCAGGGCGGTGTTCCACCGTAAAGTCCATACCCTGTAGGGAGATGGACCACCTCAACAGTTTTGGGTTCTCACCCCTCATTTGCATCAACCATCTGAGGGGCCTGTGGTCTGTCTGAACCCGGAAGTGAGACCCAAACAAGTAGGGTCTTAGCTTCTTCAGTGCCCAGACCACAGCAAATGCTTCACGCTCTATTGCACTCCACCTACTTTCCCGGGGAAGTAACCTCCTACTGATGAAGGCTACAGGGTGGTCCCAGCCCTCCTCAGTCATCTGTGAGAGAACAGCCCCTACACCATGCTCTGAAGCGTCTGTTTGCACTATGAATTCCTTGGAGAAATCAGGAGCCAGGAGCACGGGTGCCGTGCACATGGCAGTCTTCAGGGTGTCAAAAGCCTTCTGACAGGTGTCAGTCCAAATCACATTCCTGGGCTGCTTCTTAGAAGTCAGCTCTGTCAAGGGGGTCACAATAGTGCCATAGCCCTTGACAAACCTCCTGTAATACCCAGTGAGCCCCAGGAAGGCTCTCACTGCAGTCTGGGTCTTGGGGGGTTCCCAAGCCAGGATGGTCTCAATTTTGGGTTGCAAGGGTGCCACCTTGCCACTCCCCACTTGGTGTCCCAAGTACACCACGGAACCCTGCCCAATCTGGCACTTGCTCGCCTTGATTGTGAGGCCTGCCTTGCGCAGGGCCATCAACACTTCCCAGAGGTGCCGCAGGTGTTCTGGCCAGGTGCCACTGAACACTGCGATGTCATCCAGGTAGGCGGCACTGAACTCATCCAGCCCAACCAACACCTGGTTGACCAACCTCTGAAAGGTGGCAGGGGCATTCTTCATCCCAAATGGCATAACCCGGAACTGGAAATGCCCATCTGGTGTGGAGAATGCGGACCTCTCCTTTGCCCCATCGGTCAAGGCGATCTGCCAGTACCCAGACGTTAAATCAAACGTGCTGAGGAACCGGGCAGCCCCTAGCCGATCAATGAGCTCATCAGCTCTGGGGATAGGGTGCGCGTCAGTCTTGGTGACTGAATTGAGTCCTCTGTAGTCCACACAGAACCGGAGTTCAGGTGTGGCTCCCGGCGCAGCAGCCTTTGGGACCAAGACCACGGGGCTGGACCAAGGACTGCTGGAAGACTCAACCACCCTAAGAGCAAGCATCTTGGAGACCTCCTCCTTGATGCAGGCCCGGACCCTGTCAGTTACCCTGTAAGCCTTATGCTTCACAGGTAAGCTGTCTCCTGTGTCCACATCATGGACGCACCAATCTGTGACACTAGGAACCAGGGAGAACAGGTCTGGAAACTGCCCCAGCAACTGGCGGCAGTCTTCCTGTTGCTCAGGGGTCAGGGTGGGTGAGAGGTTAACTCCATCCACTGACCCATCTTTCTCACAGGCCACTAAGAGGTCAGGAAGAGGCTCAGACTCCTCTTCCATTCCATCATCAGTGGCCAACAGCATGCCCACTTCGGACCTTTTCAAGTGGGGCTTGAGGCGGTTGACATGTAAGACCCTTAAAGGATTCCTGGGCGTCTTCATGTCCACCAAGTATGTCACTGAGCTCTTGCGCTCCACAACCTCAAATGGGCCTGTCCACTTATCCTGAAGTGCACAGGGTTCCACTGGGGCCAAGACATACACCTCTTGTCCAGGCTGAAGCTCTACCAGAGTGGCATTCTGGTCGTACCACCGCTTCATCTCCTCCTGGCTAGCTTCCAGATTTGCCTCAGCAAGTTGTCTGAAGCGCCTGGTTTGGTTTCTGAAGGCCAGCATGTAGCTATATACATTCTGGGGAGGTTTCCTGGGAGATTGCTCCCAGCCTTCCTTTACCAAACTCAGTGGTCCTCTCACGGGGTGACCATACAGCAGCTCAAAGGGGCTGAACCCTAGAGACTTCTGTGGCACCTCGCGGTATGCAAAGAGCAGGCATGGTAAGAGGACGTCCCACTTACGCCTCATTGGACCTTCCAGGCCCATGATCATGCCCTTTAGGGTTCGGTTGAATCTTTCAACCAACCCATTTCCTTGGGGATGGTAAGGTGTGGTGAACTTGTAGGTCACACCACACTCTTGCCAAAGGGACTTCATATACTTGGATATGAAGTTGGTCCCCCTGTCGCTCACCACCTCTAGAGGGAACCCCACTCTGGAGAAAATTCCCATTAGTGCACGCCCCACCACGGGGGCCGTCACTGTCCTCAGAGGGATGGCTTCAGGGTACCGGGTGGCATGATCCACCAAGACCAGGATGAACCTGTTGCCCATGGCTGTCTTGGGGTCCAGAGGCCCAACAATGTCAATACCCACTCGTTGGAATGGAGTACTGACCACAGGGAATGGTTGGAGTGGAGCCTTGTTCTTCCCTCCACTCTTCCCACTTGCCTGGCAAGTTGGACAGGTCCTACAATGAGCATCTGAGCTCTTGTGCATTTGGGGCCAGTAAAAGTGGGTGACAAGCCTGTCATAGGTCTTGTCCATCCCCAAATGTCCTGCTAACGGCACATCATGAGCCAGTCCCAGTAGGAAGGCTCTGAACTTCTGGGGTACCACCAGCACACGGGCTGACCCAGGTTCAGCAGTCTTAGGCTCGGAATACAGGAGGTCATTCTCCCAGTACACATAATGTGTTTTGGCCTGAACACCATTGGCCTGGTCTGCAGCCTGCTGCCGCATACCCACGAGAGAAGGGCATTCTTTCTGCTCCTTGCAGAATTCCTCCCTGGAGGGGCCTCCTTCTTGCTGCCAATGGGTCAGCTCAGGCAGGTCCCCCAGTTCAGCAATCTGTTCCCCTGTAGGCTCCAGGGCATCCCCCTCAAGGTCTGCTTCCTCCTGGACCGTGGGAACAGCAGGGGCCGGTTTCCCGCGCCCCCTGCGCCTTCTCCCTAAGGCCGGTTCCTGGGCCTCTCCTTCAGGTCCCAGGACTTCTTGATCACCCCTACTGGCTGCCATTGACCGGGTGGTCACGCACGCCCAGTCAGGTAGACCCACCATCCTCAGGTGAGTCGTTTTCTCCACCTTTTCCCAAGGGGAGTCCTCCAAGTCATTCCCTAGCAAACAGTCAACAGGCATGGTTTTCCTCACACAGACCTGCAGAGTACCAGAGACCCCCCCCCACTCGAAGGGAACTTGAGCCATCGGACACTGACTCTCTGAATTGTCAGCGTTGACAACCCTACAGTAGGCATGGGGTACAACCTGCTCTTGAGACACCAGGTGCTGCCTCACTGCAGTCACACTGGCTCCTGTATCTCTAAGAGCCTCAGCTTTCTTACCATTGATGGTAACCACCTGCCCATATTTTTTAGTGTTAGAGGGCAGGTAGTTTGTAGGGACCATCTCACTGTCTCCTAGTGAGACTAGGGTCATCTGAACAGGATCTCCACCCCCCGGGACCATCACTTCTTCTCCTAAGTGAACACTGGTCACTTGTCGGGGCGGAGCACCAGTGGGTGCTGGTTTTCCAAACAGGCGACACTTGGGGTCACTGGCTATGTGCCCCGGGTCACCACATTTGTAACAATTGAAGGGCCCCTTTGGAACAGGTCTACCTGTCGGGGCCCCATTCTGCTTTGGGGGTGGGGGAGGCTGAGAACCCTTCTGCTGGTTCCCTTGGGGATTACTTTGGGGGCCTTTAGGGAACCCTTTCTGTTTACCCCTGTCCCCCCCACTCTTCTGCTGGGGACCCTGCCCACCCTTGGCGGAGTCTCCCACTGGACCCTTGTGGACCCTGGTGCTGAGCCAGCGGTCCGCCTCCTCAGCAAGCTTCCTCGGGTTGGACAGCTTGCTATCAATCAGGTGCTGGCGTAACTCAGGAAAACAGTTATCAGACAAGTGCTCCCATGCAATTAAATCAAAGAGACTTTGAAAATCATTCACCTTGTTACCCTTCACCCAACCATCCAGGGCTCTGCAAAAAAAATTCACATACTCCACATACGTAGTCCCAGGACGCTTTGCACACCCCCTGAACCTCTGTCTATATAATTCAGGGGTAAGCCCATACCTGGTCATTAAGGCCTCCTTCATGTGGGGATAAGAAATCTGTTCTGCAGTGGGCAAATCTAGCAGGGTGTCCCGCCCTTCGCTAAGGAACCTTCCCCACAACCCCGCTCCCCAATCTTTCTCAGGGACCCGGTGGGAGGACATGGCTACCTCATATGCCCTAAACCACTGTCCTATGTCATCCCCCCTAAAGAATTCTTTAACTATATCTTTGGGGATGTACACCTTGGACTCTACCTGCACCGGCGTTGTGCTGCCACCAGAAGGAGCTGTTCCCAAACCTCTTTGATCCAACTCCTTCATTCTCAGGTCATGGTCCAGCTGGCGTTGCTGTGCCTCCATGGCCAATCTTTGCTTGTCCATTTCCAGTTTTTGTTTTTCCATTTCCATTTGCCCAGCTAATCTTGCCATCTCCATTGCATGTGCCCTGTCTGCGGCCCTGTCTGCCAGCTCCTCTGGTGACAGGCCTCTGGGGGGCTCTCCAGCGCCATCTGGTGGAATGATATCCACCGGGGTCTGTGGATCTCTTGACTCCCTCCAGGCTCTCAGCGCCGCCACGAGTTGGGTCTTGTTGCTCAATCCACCTTTGGCAATTCTGCATTTTGTGCAGAGATCTTTCAGCTGGTCATTGGTTAAGCTCCTCAAGGCTCCCTCTCTCCAATCTATGTCATCGGCTCCAGAGAAGGTAGAGAGCGCTCTTCCGGCAGGAAGTGAGCCAGGCATGGCTTCAGCAATGGCAGATGTCTCAACAAAATTTAGCAAAAAGGAACTGGAAACCTGTGGCTGCGTTATAGATCTGCTCTCCCTATGTGGTGATCAGTAATTCACTGTATGTAAACTACAAATGCAAATTCGCAAATCCTCACCGCTGCGACCAATGTTAGAATTGGGGGTCTCTGGTTGGCGCAAGTAGGTACTTGTGACAAGCAGGGACCCTCTCCTCTAAGTCAGGGCAAAGGATGACCCTTCAGAATTACCCTTGCTCACCCTCTAGGTGCGTGGCGTGAGCAGCCAAGGCGATTCTCCAGGCGTTAGTCAGTTAAGCATTTGTAGACACACACACAGTAAAATGTACCAATCCCCCCACAAATGGACACCAGGCTGTGAGTATATAAAAATACGCTTCTTTATGAAAAATATATATATCTCTTAGGTCAGACTTATCACAAGATCAAATAACGGTTCTGTATGCCCACAGGTTGTAAATAGACAAGCTCTCTTTTAGTTATAGTTCAAAAATGCACTGTTCTTCTCTTAAGTTGTATTCCACAATGTTCTCTTGATTCTTTGTTTGTTTCTGCACTCGGGTGCGCTTTAGACGGGTGAAATCCCGACGTCCTGCCAAGTCTCACGCTTCCCGCGTGAGACGCGATCGGCCCGGCCGGGTCTCTGACAGCTGATGGCCCTCCTGGTCTGCGGGACCCCCTCGGGGGGGAAGCACCGACCTCAGAGCTGTCCAGGTGGAGGGGAGGCCCCCGGACCCAGCGCAGCCCCAGTCACTCGGTCAGGGGCTCTGGGTGCAGCCTCGTCTCCCCGACAGTGAAAGGATTCCAGCGGGAGGGGCTGGAGCGCTCTTCTCAGCGCGGAGCTGCAGGCAGGCACACAGAGCGGCGCGAGTCAGCGGAACAGGGGCGGCTCGCACCGCGGGTGATATTCACAATTCCTGGGCCCTTGCAGGCAGGCTGGCAACCCCAAAATCAAGGGTAGAAACAAACGTTGCGGGCCCCGAGCCCGTTGACGGTCTCGGTGGCGGCTTTCCTCCGGGGACAAAGGCGAGGTGCCCAGCGGCTCAGGCAGAGCGAGGCTGGCACCCGAGGCGTCCGTCCAGGTCGGAGGTCTGTCCCCTGGGTCTGTTTGCGTCCGGTGGGGATTTCTGGCGGGAGGGTGAGGCACAGCAGCGGGCCCTCTTAGGCGGTCGACACAGCGATCCCCTCAGCGGGGGAAGAGCGGCTCAACGGAGCGGAGCTCTTCCTCGGCGGGGACGAGGAGACACAGTCGGTCACGGCCTCAGGGAGGGGCTGGGGGGCACCACAGCAGTGAGCCTTCCAGGCGGTCAACACAGCGATCTCCTCAGCGGGGGGAGAGCGGCTCAACGGAGCGGAGCTCTTCCTCGGCGGGGACGAGGAGACACAGTCGGTCACGGCCTCAGAGAGGGGCTGGGGGGCACCAAAGTCACAGCTCCGGCAGTAGTAGATATCCCGGTTAATTACCGGCAGACGAGCAGAGGCAGGTTGAGCCAGATGGTCCTGTGGCTCAGGTCAGGGGGCAAGCTCAGTCAAGCCCTTGGAGAATGTTTAAGCACTGATGGAGCGAGATAGAAAACAAAATTTTGTTTAAACTCGCAAAGTCACATTTCCATAACATGAATAAAATTATTAATGATTTGTGATATGTCGTGCTAATACAACCTAGATTAAACTTTACACGTGGGGGGACTAACATGTGTGCTCATAAACGTGCATAAATGTTGCATCTTTTTGTTCGTGCAAAATAATAAAATAATTTATTGTTTTCGTTTTTGTCATTACTAACTGCTGCATATTTAAAATAAGCATGTGCTTGTTTTGCTTTTTCTTGTCTGTGTGATGTCATTTCTACTATTCTAGGTGCATATGGGTCTCATTGAAAAACGGAGACTGGTAAATATAAACGCTGCTTTATTTGTTTGCAATGGCTAGGTAACATATTAATTAATCGGGTGGGTTAATTAATTAGTAAACCATGGGGTGGATACAGAATATACTTTATTTCTTACATTAATACTTTTCTTGTGTTTGTTTTATACTAGAAATCATAAGTTGCCTGCTTTTGAGGCCTAGCTATTTGAGCCGCAAAATGAGAGTTGAACTATAATTCTGCAGAAAGTCACGAGACGCCCATTCTGAATTAAAACGTTTATTGAAGATGCATTCACAAAGCAAAAACTGATGAGCTGACATCATTCTGCCGGACATGGCCAAGGTCGAAAGTGAACTTTTTGTCAGTCCTTAACTTGGCATCCGCGGAAGTTGCACTGTAAGACTATGGAAGCTGCGAGGATGACTTAAAACAAAGTTGCAATCGCAGGAAGCCTCTGGCTTCACGTGGAGGAGACAATGGTCTTTGTAAGACATGATTTTGTGGAACTTTTTAAGAATCGGGTGACATGTCACTTGTCACTCTCAGCCAATGGGACGTCGAGTATTTCTGAAAACTTTCCTTTGCTAGTTTAGTTAGCGTAGAAAGGTATAAAAAGTCATGCCCTTAGGGTTGGGCTGGCTGCTGCTTTCTGACTTTCCGATGAGGGTGATGTGCTGCTGGACTTTGCGTGGAGCACGTAAGAATCCTCAAAGATCTTTACTTTAATTTCTGTCTATTTAGCTCAGTTAGGGAAATAGGTTTTAAAAATGCTAAACTTTATATAATTTCTTTAAACTGATTCAATTGCTTAAATTGTATTTTTCCATATTTCTTACTATCATGCTTGCTTTATTGCAAATAAAATTTCATTTATAAAACTTACAACTTATATACCATAATCTAGAAAATAAAATCTTACTTTTGACAAACAAGCTGGTCTTGGTTATTTAGAAGTATAGGTTACCTTTAGCTAGATCACGTCGCCTATGGTGGTCGTTTAAATGGTTGGGTTTTATTCTAATGACAATATTCTTTCTGCAAATGTATAAATATGTTTATAGTTTGTAAATAATGTGTATATAGATTTATTTGACCACCTGATTCAGTAGGCCCAAAAATATATCAGGTTCATAAATGGGTCCATGTATAGTTTAGAATTTTGTTTATAGGTTATGAAATTGGGTAGCGTAGTTTATGATATATTTTCTATAGCCCGCTGGATCAATTATCTGGTAGCAGAGGATGGTTGCTAAGCGGTAACCAAGGTAACATGTTGGTTGCTAAGGATTGCGTCATGGTATGCAAATAGGATTAATGTTTTAACACTCGTTAAGTTCGTTTTTCGTGCCTATCTGTAAGCTATACCGGTATAGATTGTGTGGCGAGAAATTAGTCACGCAAGCCATCTGTTCGTTTGTAGTGATATCGCCGAGTATCACAAGAGGTATCGCCATGTACCATAGTGTTGTCGCCGAGCAGCACAGTTTTAGGGCTAGGTCTGATTCTTGTATAGTGAGAATTTTCTAAGAAATCAAAGCAGCATGAGAATAGGGACAAAGCGCCTTCCATAAAACTCACTGTGATGAGAGTATTAGTTATATCCGAGCTTGAGTGAAGGGTAAAATTTAACGTCGGTGCATGATTATCTATAAACAGGTTAGAGTCCTGTACGGGTACATGTTTCATATCTATAAACAGGTGAGAGCCCTGTACGGATAACGTCGTTATTTTGCTAACGGTGCATGATTTCTATAAACAGGTGAGAGTCCTGTACGGATTTCGTGTGTGTTTGAATTTAGGGAATTTTCCGTGTAAAAGTGTGAGTTTGAATTGTATTTTATGTTCAAGTGGAACTCTTAGAACTTTCACTTCGCGGTGGGTTCAGAGCAAAGCGAGTTCATAATTATACTTGCTTGAAGGGTGGGGTAAGGTTACTCTACTGACAATTGAATATTATCCTTAGTGTGAATAGCGCCGTCTATTCCGAAGTGTGGATACTTGAATGTATGTAAACTATCCTAATTAGTGAAACGAACAGATGTTGTCTTTATAAGTCATTGTTAAGAATTAATTTACAATGAAAAGTGTTCTTAAAATGGCGCTGTGAAAAGATTTTGTGAAGGAGGGGTAAGCGCCAGGAGTGAGAAGCGAGAAACCGCAGCTGCTGTGTACGTCACAGAGCCGCGCTGGGATTGGGTGACCTACGTCACAAGCTGTATTCTGATTGGCTCCTGAGTCTCTGACGGCCTGTGAGCTGATTGGTCCTTAGGAAAATCTCCAAAATTATTGGTTGAGCAGGAAACTGACGTAGCTCAACTGCCATTGGCTTGTTGGTGTGTTTCGCGCACGGATTGGTTGTTTGCAGAACATCCCGGAAATATTTTACGAACGATTTTGTGAATTAAATTTAACTTTTAAAAATGAGTTATCATTTTAAACATGTTGAGAAAAAGACAACATTATTTCAGAAATTTAAGAATTTATTTTCACCTGACAAGAAAATCGAAACGCGAGGTGGTAAACTACTTCATAAGTATAAAACACCTGCAGCGTACATGGAAGGTGAATACGGATATCATACTGTCTTATGGTTCGACAGTTGGAAACGTTATACTAAAAACGATGGTGTTTTGGCTTGGCCTGATGATGGTTCATTTAATGTAAGAGTTTTAAGAAACTTACGAGAGAAAATGAATGCTCTTGTTCCAAAACCGAGACCAACTCAATTTGAAGCTTTAGTTGAGTGGGAAGATGAGATGTATCAGTTACAAAGAGAAGCTAGTGGAATTAAAAGACCTTCTAAAAATCCATCATGGAAAAGAGAAACTCATGAAGATAGATTACGAATGTGGAGACAGGGAAACATGAGTGAAGGATTGTATTTAATTCATGAAATGGTAATGGGTTCTCCTACAGGAAAATCTATGGAAAGTGAATCTGAGGATGCAGTTATGGAAGAAATATATACAACTGCTAGAAAGAAACAGCCTAATCAGCCTTCGAGACCTCCTAGATCATGGTCTACTCCGGTGGTTTCTACTGAAACTTCACCGAGTGCACCTCCAATTAATGAAGCTCCTAAACTTTATCCAAATAATTGTGAAATCACTGAAACTCCTAGAAGATCAGAATTTGAGAATGCTCGAAATGAGGGTAGACATTTTTCAATGACTCCAAGAGCAAGGGAACCTCCAAAAGATTATACAAGAGAGACAAGAAATGTTGAGGATGATGATTATAATGAATACTTAAGGTCTAAAGAAGAATTAATCAAAAGAATGACAAAAGGCATGGAAGCTGTCACAGTTCCAGTAACAATAGGTCCTGTTCAGCCTGTATTTGATCAAAGAAACACAAACAAAACTGGATTAACTATTCCTTTAAATACAGAAATTCAAAAGCCTGCTGAAAAATTTTATTCAGATTTGACAGAATTAAACACTTCTAGATCGAGAATGCCTGATTTAACCTTTAATGAGGATTTATCTCCAAAAACACCAATGGGTGCTATGTCAGATGTAGGAAGTCCTGAAGTCAGGGTAACTACACCAAAGCTTGATGTGGCCAAATTAAAAGCAAATATTGAAGAATTAATAATTGGAACAATTGGCCCAGATAGTTTAAATTACTATCGGGATGATGAACTATTATTCATTTGCAAAAGTATTCAATGGAAAACGAAAAATAAATATGATCAATTAGAGGATCTAGCTGCAGAACTTGAAATCGATGTGAGTAAACAAAAGAATTTTGCAAAACATTACAGATTAGATTTCTCAGAAAGCGACATTGAGAGTTTGAACTCAATGGGAAGAATAGTTCACATTAAAGATTTGATTGTCTATATCAAAAAGCTAGGAGAACTGAACAAATGGAGAGTGAAATGGACTAAAAGGAAGGAAGATGAAAGATTAGAAAGAATGTCAAAACAATTTCCAATGAGAGAAGTTGCAGGTGGAGGATATGTTCATGTCCCATGGTCGAGACAAGACATTCTGTTATTCACAAATGATTTTCCTAAATTAAGAGAGAAACCTGTTGAGTGGTACAGGCAAGTCGATAGATTTATCAAAGTGTCAAAAGTTCTGTGGATTGATTTGGATGGATTTTTTGACATTGTTGTTCCATCTGATCTTTGGACAGAATGTAAAATATCTATTAGTTGGCCAAAAACAGAACCTGAGCGAATCAAAGAAACAGGTGCCCCAAATCCACTCGTAATGGATTTTTACGAGAAAGTAATTGTTTGGATGAAAAACAAAATTCCACCCAAAGAAGTTGATTGGGTTAAAATAGAAAGAACAGAGCAGGAAACAAAAGAATCAGTTCATTCTTTTTATGAAAGACTACTGTTAATCTTTAAACAATACAGTGGTTATGAAAAATTAGATGAGAAAGACATGAGTCATTTTATCTATAGATTTGTTTATGGACTAAAGCCTGAAATTGGAGAAATGATCAGAACTAGTATTGTCGGATGGCAAGCACTATCTATTGATGATATTCTGAGAAAGGCAAAATATTGTAGCGATGAATTAGAAGTAAAACAGAAGAAGCTGAAGGAGAAAGCCATGTGGGCACAGGTAAAAGTGGCTGAGCAACAGATTGCCAGCATGGGAAATAAGAACACTAATTTTGTTCAAACTGGAAATACGAACCAGATACAAGGAAAGTTTAAAGGTAATAATTTCCAAAAGAAATTTAGCCCAAAGATAGAAGAGCTGAAACAAAGATTACCTTGTTTTAATTGTGGCGAAATTGGACATTGGAGGGACGAGTGTCCTCATCCTCCTAGAAATTTAAAGAATCCCTTATTGAATCCACAGATGCAGAATGGTGTTAACGTGCAGCAACAGCTACAGATGCAACAGGGGTTAAATGAATTTAATATTCAGCGACAATTACAACAACAGCAACAACGACAGGTGAATAATCGTCAGGACCAGTTGCCACAACCACCTTTTCCGAATTGTGGGGGAGTTCAAAAATATAATCCAAACGTGGGATTTCAGGGATGTGAACAGGTAATAAAACCACAAAAACAGCAAAAGCAGCAAAGGGTTCAAATGCAAAATGCTTCACAACAGTTTTTATTGACAGAAAGCCAAGACAGTGATTCTGATGATTATTGCTGACGGTGCCCGAGAGAGGAGGAAGAGTGTGTTGTTGGAGCCACTCTTGAGGTTGACCAGTCTGGTCCTTATGTAAGCGGGAAAGTTAATGATGTAGACATCACTTTTCTAGTGGACACTGGTGCTACCCGTTCTACTGTTAGATCAGTGGAAATTGAAAACCTACCTCTCTCTGGGGATACCATCCAAGTTGTCGGAGTAAGTAATCAGCAAATTAAAACAGACTTAACTGATCCAGTACCAGTTGAAATTGGAAATTACAGAGACAAACACAGATTTGTGGTTTGTAATAGTAGTCCAGTAAATCTATTAGGTAGAGACATCCTATGTAAAATGAATTGCAGAATATATTGTTCTCCTGAAGGAGTTGAATTACAAACAATGGAGGAAGATGGTTTGTACAGAATGACAATGATGATGATGGAAGCAGAAGAAACAAAATTGTTTCCTGCATTTGAAGAAAAAGATTTACCTGAAGAGCTAAAAGAAACAGTGAAATCTGAAATATGGGATTTTACTGGGAATGAGATGGGTCTGATGAAAAACGTAGATCCTGTTAAAATTGCATTGAAGCAGGGAATAGAATTTCCAAACACTCCACAGTATAAAATGAAAACGGAGACAATTGAAGGTATTACACCTGTAATTGAAAAATTAATCAAGCAAGGTGTATTGGAAGAAATGAAGAGTAGCTCTTGTAATTCACCAATTATGGGAGTTAAAAAGGCTAACGGAACATTTAGGATCGTACAAGATTTAAGAAAAGTTAATCAAATTGTTATTCCATGTTGTCCTGTGGTTCCAAATCCAGCAGTGATTCTATTTCAGATTCCATATGATGCTGAATGGTACACAGTCATTGACCTTTGCAATGCATTCTTTACTGTTCCTCTACACCCAGACAGTTATGAAATCTTTGCTTTCAGATTCCAAGGTAAGACCCTTGGATGGACAAGAATCCCTCAGGGCTATACAGAAAGTCCTTCAATCTTTAACGAACTGTTAAAAAGATCATTAGAAGATTTAGACTTACCAGGTAGGTCTACGTTGGTGCAGTATATTGATGATTTGTTAATAGCTGCTAAGACAAGAGAAAATTGTGTAACAGACACAATAATTCTGTTAAATCGCCTTGCAGAAGAAGGACATAAAGTGTCCCCAGCAAAACTACAGTTTTGCAAACAGGAAGTGAAATATCTTGGTCACAGAATTGCGAAAGGAAAAAGACAAGTAACAATAGAGAGAATAAAAATGATTCAAGCAATGTTACCGCCAAGAACACAAAGACAGGTCAGAATGTTCCTGGGAATGGTAGGTTACTGTCGACAATGGATAAGTGGATTTTCAGTAATTGCGAAACCACTACAAAGACTGACCAAATCAGATGTAAAAGATCCAATTATTCTCAATGATGTTGAGATGGAATCTTTTGAAAACTTGAAAAAGAGCTTATGCCAAGCTCCTGCTTTGGGTATGCCAAATTATGAGAAAGATTTTGAACTGTATTGCAGTGAAAGAGAAGGATGTGCATTATCTGTGTTAATTCAGAGACATGGAAACCTAAAGAAACCTATTGCATACTTCTCTGCAGTTCTTGATCCAATTGCAAAAGCATTACCAGGTTGTTTAAAAGCAGTTGCAGCTACAAGTATCAGTCTTGAACAAAGTGAAGGAATCATTATGGGATTTCCTGTAAAAGTTTTTGTGCCTCATTCAGTTGAAATATTACTGACAAGAGGTAAGACTCAACATTTAACAAGTAGCAGATTGACAAAGTATGAGAAAATCATACTGGGAGCAGATAATGTTTCGATTTCAAGATGTTTGAATCTGAATCCTTCTACATTACTGCCTGATTCTGAAATTGTTGATGACATCGAGACAGAACATGAATGTTTAGATGTCATGGAATTCTGCACAAAACCAAGAAAAGACATCAAAGACAGACCTTTGCCTGAATCGGATTTTGTCTACTTTGTAGATGGCTCATGCTTAAGATCCGAAGGTGGTGTCTTGAAAGCTTCATACTCAGTTTGTACAGTCGAAAACATTAAAGAAGCATCATGTCTTGAAGGAGTTCGTTCAGCACAAGTGGCTGAATTGATTGCTTTAATTCGTGCATGTGAAATATCAAAAGATATAAGAGTTACCATCATTACTGATAGTCAGTATGGGTACGGAGTTGTGCATGATTATGGACAACTCTGGTCACAGAGAGGATACATGACATCAACAGGGTCACCAATTAAAAATGCAGTTTTCATTAGAAGATTAATTGAAGCAATACAATTGCCAAAAGAAATTGCCATAGTCAAGTGTGCAGCGCACACTAGAGGAACTGATTATATTTCCAAGGGAAATGCCTTCGCAGATGAAACAGCAAAGTACTGCGCAAGGAAAAATTATTCTTACAATCGGAATAGAAGTACAGAAACTGATTCAAATTCATTAATGCTAACAACTGTTGTAGAAACATGGAATGAGATTAGAGATTTACAAAACGAAGCAGATGATGAAGAAAAAGATCAGTGGTTAAGATCAGATTGTAGACAACGTGATGAAGATGGAGTGTGGGTTTACAAAGATGGCAGAGTAGTTTTACCAAATTGCATGATTTCTGACATGGCCAGATTATATCATGGTCCTGCACATTTAGGAAGAGATTCTATGGTCAGACTGTTTAAAGAAACATGGTTCAATACCAAATTTAGGACCATTGCAGAATCTTTTTGTCAAAGGTGTTTGTCATGCCAACAAATGAATCCAAACAGAAAATCAGTGGTGGGGACAGGAATAATTGGTCGAGAGGGTGGTCCCTTTACCAGGTTACAAATAGATTTCATTGAAATGCCATTACACAACTGTTTGAAATATGTACTTGTAATTGTATGCTTGTTCTCAAGGTGGGTAGAGGCTTTTCCTACACGACATTGTGATTCAATTACAGTAGCAAAACTAATGCTCAGAGAAATCATCCCAAGGTACGGTTTTCCAGTCACTATTGAGAGTGATGGAGGAAGTCATTTTGATAATAAACTATTGAAGTTAATTTGCGAAGCTATGAGTATTGAGCAGAAAATACACTGTGCATACAGACCAGAGGCATCAGGTGTAGTTGAACAAATAAATGGAACTATCAAAAACAGAATTGGAAAAATGTGTCTAGAGACAGGAGTTAAGTGGACTGATGCTCTTCCACTTGTTTTGATGTCAATAAGAAGTACACCAGATAAAAAGACAGGTTTGAGTCCTCATGAAATTTTGATGGGAAGAGTTATGAGGCAAGCTTTTGTACCTGTAGGTAAACTGTTGAGCATAAATGACAGTGCAATTTTGGATTACTGTAAAAGGTTATCTGATATGGTAACTTCTGTGTCTAATCAGGTGGGAACTGAAGCACAATCAAATGACAAAGTTTTGACACATGATCTGAGACCTGGAGACTGGGTCAGAACGAAAGTACATCGGAGGAGGAATTGTCTATCTCCTAGATGGCAGAAACCTAGGCAGGTAATCTTGATCACTACTAATGCTGTAAAGTGCAGAGGATTGAAGCGCTGGATTCATCCAAGTCATACTATTCCAATACCAACTCCTGAGAATTCTGATGTTGAAAGTGATACCACAGATGACTCTGATTCTGAAGCGGAAGACAGAACAGAAGGTGAAGTAATTCCAGATTCTGAAGATCGACAAGAAAGTCGACATCTGGAAACTGTGCCAGTGAATGGAAATCTGACAAGAAAAGACTTAGAAATAATTGAAATAGATTCTGAAGGTGAAGAGAATCTGCTAAAAGGAAAGATAACTGAGGATTCGGTTGTCTATATTGAAGACAGAGAAGCTGAACCAAAAGAAGTTTCAGACCAGGAGAGTATCGAAAGGCAGAGAACAAGCTCTGAAGTAAGGAACAAAAATCCGAAATCTGGGAAGCTAGAGGTAATTGAGGAAGAGGAAGAGAATGAATTACCGAGTACCAGTGATGGAAGACAAAGTGAAGTTCCTGAAGGAGTGAAATTGCCGAATAGAGAAGTTCCTGAGTCAATTGAAATTTCAGACTACGAAACTGAGGAAAGTGACGTGGAAGGTGGAAGTGAAAGCAGAAAGAAAAGGACTTGGAAATCTGAATCGAATAATTCTGAACCGAAGAAAAAGTACGTGAGAAAAGCAGACTACTGGCCTGGTGGAAGATTGAGAGTGAGATTGATTAAAAAGCCAATAGAACAAGTTGAAGAAATCAGTAGTCAAAAGAGTCCTGGAAAAGAGGTTGGAGTTGGAAGGAAAATAGAAGTGATATCAAGAAAAGGGAAGAGAATAATTAGACCAAACCAGAAATACAAGTCTCCTGAGTGGACTTACTTAGTAATTCCACCTGTTATAGACATATATGATAGTAGTGAAGAAGAAAACGAAATCCAAGAAATTAGTGACAATGATTGAAGTACAAATTTATTAAATTGGCATAAGGCTGAAGAAATCCTGTTAGTTGACACAAGGTCGAAGAAAACTGTCTAATAGAAGAAAACTTATGTATGACATAAGGTCGAAGAAATCTTGTTTAGGGTTATAAAAGAAAAATATATTTTAAAAGGGGGGTGTATATAAATTTTAAAATTTATTTTTATTTTTGAGGCTAAAACTAACCTAAAAATGCCTTACATTAAGGAGAGCACTTCAAAATGCTCTGTTTTTAAAAGATGCTGTAAGATGACTCTGGTGTGTCTGCTCATTTTAGTTCTGCTCTGGTTGGTACTAGCTGTGATTATACCTTTAGAAATGAATAGAGAATTACACAAAGTTAACTTAACAAGCAAAGCTCTAGTTAGCCAAACTAAACATAGTGCATCTGCTAAAGTAATTGATCATCAGCCTAACATTCATCAAGATAAATCAATAGGTGATTTTTCAAGCAATACTTTCACAAAGCTTTTGAGTGAATATGTAAAGGTAATGGATGCAAAGGATTGTTATGTATGCGTTAAGTTACCCGCTTCTGTTTCTGAGGGAGTAACATATAATATGCTTCCTCTCACTTATGCTGTTACATGTAGTGTATTAACTAGTTTATTTTATCAAACTGGTCGTTTAGAATATTACTATTCAAATTATGATGAGATTTTTGCTAATGTCAAGATTGATAATGCTTTAAATAAGCATAAGAAAGCTAAACAATTGAGAGAATATTTCCTTGTTACTAACGAACTCACTTATGAGTATGCTTACAAGAATAATCTAACATGTAAATTAAGTGCTGAAGGGAAGAAATTTCTGAATATGGTTGAGGAGAGAAGAGCAATTTATAAGAGAAATGAATTAGTCAAGCAGACTAAGTCATCGTTCTGGCAAAAAGAGGATGAGAAACTAAGTGGCAAAATGCTTGAAAATATTGCAATTCACATAGACAAACCTGTTAGTGGAAAGCTTTGCATTAGAAGAGATAACACACTTTTTGATAATTATTTTGTAGGTGCAAGCAACTGTGAAGATACTTATCAGATTTTGGGAGGTTGGGGATTTAAAGGTGGAAAAGATCCTATCTTTCCTGGAATTTATTTTGTTTGTGGTGATAAAGCCTACTACAACCTTCCAGACCATTGGTATGGAACTTGTTATGTGGGAATTGTTTTTCCTAAAGTGTTTCATGTTGACAGAGATTCAGAAGGATTATTTAAAATCCATAATTATGTAAATAGAGCTAAAAGAGAAACTTTTACTGAAGTTCTGGGAGATATTTTCCAAGCTGTAATACCTTTTGTTGGTATAACCCTAAATGCAGGGAGAATCAGAAAATTGTCCACTATAGTTGATAGATTATCAACTGACACTGCTGATGGGTTTCAATTAGTGAATGTTGAAGTTATTGCAATTAGATCCATGGTAATTCAAGACCGTCTTGCTTTAGACATACTCCTAGCAAAAGAGGGAGGAGTCTGTGGCATTTTACATGTCCAACATTGCTGTACATATATACCGGATGAAAGTAAAAATATTGAAATGTATATTAAGAATATTACACAAATGCATTCTGAAATAATTCCTTTAGAAGAAGAAGATTTTACTGGGAAACTTTCAAATAGGTTTCAAGCTATTAAAAACTGGTTTCATAATATCGGAAGTTCAATTCTTGGCAAGATTCTGGCACCTTTGATTATAACTATATTCATTTTTATTTTGACTAAAGTAGGTTGTCTGTTGCATAAAAGAAAGAAGCATTTAAGAGAAAAGAAGAGAATTTATAAACTCAGAAAAGAAGAGGAAAGGGAGATTGAATTGCAGGAGTTACATAGAGAGCGTCATGTTAATTGTAAAGATTATGCTGAAACAGACTTTTAGGTTTACTAATACAATGAATTTGAATCGATTTCTTATAAATTTAATTTTACCAAAATTTTGAGTGCTGGTGTGGTGATTTGTTAATCACCAGATGAGGGAGTTGATGGAGCGAGATAGAAAACAAAATTTTGTTTAAACTCGCAAAGTCACATTTCCATAACATGAATAAAATTATTAATGATTTGTGATATGTCGTGCTAATACAACCTAGATTAAACTTTACACGTGGGGGGACTAACATGTGTGCTCATAAACGTGCATAAATGTTGCATCTTTTTGTTCGTGCAAAATAATAAAATAATTTATTGTTTTCGTTTTTGTCATTACTAACTGCTGCATATTTAAAATAAGCATGTGCTTGTTTTGCTTTTTCTTGTCTGTGTGATGTCATTTCTACTATTCTAGGTGCATATGGGTCTCATTGAAAAACGGAGACTGGTAAATATAAACGCTGCTTTATTTGTTTGCAATGGCTAGGTAACATATTAATTAATCGGGTGGGTTAATTAATTAGTAAACCATGGGGTGGATACAGAATATACTTTATTTCTTACATTAATACTTTTCTTGTGTTTGTTTTATACTAGAAATCATAAGTTGCCTGCTTTTGAGGCCTAGCTATTTGAGCCGCAAAATGAGAGTTGAACTATAATTCTGCAGAAAGTCACGAGACGCCCATTCTGAATTAAAACGTTTATTGAAGATGCATTCACAAAGCAAAAACTGATGAGCTGACATCATTCTGCCGGACATGGCCAAGGTCGAAAGTGAACTTTTTGTCAGTCCTTAACTTGGCATCCGCGGAAGTTGCACTGTAAGACTATGGAAGCTGCGAGGATGACTTAAAACAAAGTTGCAATCGCAGGAAGCCTCTGGCTTCACGTGGAGGAGACAATGGTCTTTGTAAGACATGATTTTGTGGAACTTTTTAAGAATCGGGTGACATGTCACTTGTCACTCTCAGCCAATGGGACGTCGAGTATTTCTGAAAACTTTCCTTTGCTAGTTTAGTTAGCGTAGAAAGGTATAAAAAGTCATGCCCTTAGGGTTGGGCTGGCTGCTGCTTTCTGACTTTCCGATGAGGGTGATGTGCTGCTGGACTTTGCGTGGAGCACGTAAGAATCCTCAAAGATCTTTACTTTAATTTCTGTCTATTTAGCTCAGTTAGGGAAATAGGTTTTAAAAATGCTAAACTTTATATAATTTCTTTAAACTGATTCAATTGCTTAAATTGTATTTTTCCATATTTCTTACTATCATGCTTGCTTTATTGCAAATAAAATTTCATTTATAAAACTTACAACTTATATACCATAATCTAGAAAATAAAATCTTACTTTTGACAAACAAGCTGGTCTTGGTTATTTAGAAGTATAGGTTACCTTTAGCTAGATCACGTCGCCTATGGTGGTCGTTTAAATGGTTGGGTTTTATTCTAATGACAATATTCTTTCTGCAAATGTATAAATATGTTTATAGTTTGTAAATAATGTGTATATAGATTTATTTGACCACCTGATTCAGTAGGCCCAAAAATATATCAGGTTCATAAATGGGTCCATGTATAGTTTAGAATTTTGTTTATAGGTTATGAAATTGGGTAGCGTAGTTTATGATATATTTTCTTAAGCACAAAGCAGCAAAGTCTTTTCTCATCAAGTCTTTTCCTCTCCTTTCTCAGCAAGGCAAGCAGCAGGCCAGTTCTCCCAGCGTCTCTTCTCCTTCTAGTCGGGCAGAGGTCCTTCGTGGTGAAACAGGATTCTAATTTACAAGGAGCAGGGCTCCTACTTTTATACACAGTTTCTTTTGTTCTCACTGGCCAGGGGGGCCTCTGCATAACTGCTTCAGTCTCTGAGTACTTGTTGTGGGTACTTATGACTTCTGTATTCAGTGTGAGGGCAGGCACATCAGCCGCTCCCCAGGGGGGCGGAGCCGGCATTGAGAGGGCAGGAGTGGCCTGAGTACTTTGTTGACAAGCTTCGGTCCTTCCTGGGCCAGGTGCAGGCTGAGTCATCAGTGGCTCCCCAGGAGGGCGGAGCCAGCATTGTGGAGGCAGAGCACAGCCTGATGCATCATTCAGGGGAAACTCCCACCACCCATTAAGGGGTCCTCCTGCTAATCACTACCTGTCAACTCCCAGCCCTGTCACTCACACACACCAGACAGTCAGATCCACATCCAAGCAGAGGCGGGCTGAAATGGTTAGGCAAGCAAATGCTAACTTTCTAAAAGTAGCATTTGCAAACACAGGATATTAAAATAAACTTTACTAAAAGAAGTATTTTATTATTCTGAGTTCAGGCATACTAAACATGAATTTCTACCATGTTCCCTGAGCCTGCTGGGATTATAGAGTGTAATAATTCCAGCAGCCCATCTGGCCTAGAAGGGAACTGGTAGCCTTACAATAGTGAAAAACGAATTTGGCAGTAATTCACTATTAGAACATGCCACACACATCAGGGCATGTTCTACCTTACACTTACAATGCACCCTGCCCTCAGGCCTACCATAGGGGTGACTAATATGAAGTTAAGGGAAGGTTTAGGGGCTGGCAAGTGTGTGCACTTGCCCAGCCAGGGTGACAGTACCAGACTGCACGCAGGTTCTGCAATGGCAGACCCTAGACACATTTTAAGGCTGCTTCTGTGGGTGGCGCAACCAGCGCTGCAGGCCCACTAGCAGTATTGGCATTCACAAGCCCTGGCACTCCTGGTGCACTTTACTGGGGACTGACAGTAAATCCAATGAACCAATCAGGTATATCAATCACATGTACACTTTACAGTAGGGAGCACTTGCACTGCGGCACGGGTTGGCCGTGGCGCAGTGCCCTGAGTAGCGGACACCAGCAAAAACATCTGAGGCACAACAGCAAAAAGTGGAAGGGAAACTCACGCCAAGGTGCCAGGTCTAACACATCACATTGTAAAGCCCTGCACCACATGAAACCTGCGTTAGTTTTCATGTTGGCGATCCGGCACAGGAACGCCTTGTAAAAGTGACGCAGTGAATTCTGCATGATTTCACTTAGTCACTTTTATGTCCATGCTGCAGCAAAACCCCTCTGTCTGTTTAAAGCAGGCGTAAGGAGTGACGCTGCATGTTAGGCATAGGGTGCCCCTGAGCATTGCTGAAGCAGCATCACACTTGGGACACAACTCCAGCAATGCGTCACGTTTCCGTCCACAGATGAGTCAGAATTTCTGATGCATTTGTCAATCCTTGCGCCATGGTGCCGTATTGTAAATACAGCACATCCATAGTGATGCAAGGGTTTTGCATGGTGGCGCAGGACAAGTGACGCATCTCTGCAAATCTGCCCCTCTATTTCTAATATGGCTCTTATTTTATGTTTTTAGAAATACATTTAGTAAATGAATGCCCATTACTTTATATACATATTTCAAGATGTTACATCCTCCTTGTATGAGTAGATTAAATTGCATTAGATATATGCACTGAGGACGTCAAACTTTTTGTTAGTTTAAAAGTAAACAGAGATCAAAGACTGTCCAAGTACTTGGTTAAATATCAGAGTGTCCGTTTCACAATGACCGTTGTCACGTTCCTTTCATGGTAACACTATCATTGTACATTGCAGTATTATCAGTTCTCATTTGCACCTCAAGCAATTTATAGCCATCAGTGCATTTCTATAAGAACCACCTTTCCTTCCAAGAAAGTGGTGGGAATAGCCAGGAAAATAATGAAGTATTTCCATCTAAATGTTTGCTTGCGATCTCCAGATCTAATATAAACTTTTTGGTTTCCTATTTCTGGGTGACTCAGGTATTCCAACTACTAGCAAAGTGATAACCGTAAATATAACAAGTACGTACAGAATCCCAGTGCAGAGTTGAATTCTTTACATTACTGAATGTTATAGTTTTTAAATCTTTTGTTCAAATCAGTAAACAAAAATTAAAATACCTGAATGCGGAATTATTAATTTTACTAATGAGGATTCTTTCTCCCTTAATACAGAAAGTTAATGCTCTACTTCCAATATGGTGTGATTGCTCTTACGATATGTATTTATGAATACATAAGTATATGTATGTCCATAACTAAAAAATACATATTGCAGTACTTGACACCCTCTTTTTATGAGTATACTTTATTGCATATGATGTATGCATTGAAAATATCACAGTTTTTGTCAGTTAAAAAGTAAACAAAGATAAAAGACTGTCCAAGAACTTGGTAAAATCTGTACGGTTCACAATGATCCTCACCACAAATGTTTCAAGGTAACACTTTCATTGTTCATTGCAGTATCATCAGAGGCCCCGCGTCAGCTTTGCCTGTGGAAGTTCGAGACCTCTGAATGCATCGCTGAGTGTACCCTTTCGTGCCGAACTTGCCCGTGTGATGGTATTGTGCCCTTCCAAATTTGTGTTTTTGATGATATTATGCCTTCTATTTTTGTGATTGTGCCTCTCCAAGCTTGCTGCTTTGAGCTGTATCCAGCTGTGTGCCCATGCCCAGTTCCTGCTTGCTGCTGCTGTCCCCAGAGCCCCTCGCCACTGGTCTTCCTGCTCCTGCTGGTGAGCTGTGCTTCCCGCCCTCCCCCTCCAATGTTTAACGTCGTCCGCTGTGTACCTGCGCGCAGCAGGCTCTCCACTTCTACCAAAATTGACTATTTTTTTACCACCGAACACCTTCACTTCCAGGTCCCGACCAGCCCTGTAACCACACTTCACAACACCCTCACCTACAGAGCCCCCAGACCTTGAACTTTGTTCCCCAATACCATCAGTGACCTCATCGCGCCCCACGCCATCG
Source organism: Lissotriton helveticus (assembly GCF_964261635.1). Taxonomy (NCBI): domain Eukaryota; kingdom Metazoa; phylum Chordata; class Amphibia; order Caudata; family Salamandridae; genus Lissotriton; species Lissotriton helveticus. The sequence continues at coordinate 117,278,568 of NC_136063.1, read as the reverse complement.
ATTCCATGGACTGCATACTCATCGGAGACCTGAACTTCCACCTCAACAACTCCTGGGACCCCAACTCTACCACCATCCTGGACAACCTGGTTAACATCAAACTGAAACAGCTCATTACCATGCCTACCTACAAGGCAGGACACACGCTTGACCCCATGTTCACATGACGTAACAACATCTACTTCAGCCATTCTACCTAACCCCCATGGATGGACCACCACTGTATACACTTCCAAATTGACAAACCCACACTGCCTGAACCTGCACTGCGCCCTCCACAAAGGAACTGCAGCAAAGTCACTGAGAAACAGCTCCACCACCTTGACCTATGCTAGCCTCACAGTCAAAGAACTCCAAAGATTGATCTCCAACTGTGCAGACCAGCTTACACCCCTACGTAACCCCAACAGACAGCACCTCAGGAAGGCCTCCTGATTCACCACTGTCTTCCAAGAATCCAGATTCACCTGCAGATGCCTTGAGAAGAACTGGAGAAACAGCAAATCCTCAGAAGACCACAACACCTATAAGAATGCCATAACGGAATACCACCAAAGCATATTAGCCACCAAAAGGACCTTCATCCAAAACAAGATCCTTGCCAACTCCAACACCTCCAATTAACTCTTCAGTGTCATCCAGGAATTTACCAATCCCCCAGCAAAACCACAGACATCACCTCTTCCAGGACCTCTGCAACAAGCTTGGATCCTCCTTCTATTTGAAAATCAAGGGCCTCTATGACAACTTCAACGACTTGATACCTGACTCCGAGACCACGTCCTAATCCAGCAATGCAAGCCAGCCAATCATCTCCTCTTGGACCCCAGTCACCACGAAGACACCACTTCAACGATGAAATGTAATCACAGACCCCTGCCTACTGCACATCTTAAACAGAGCTGCCACCGCCATCGCTACAGAACTACGTAGCACCATCAACGCCACCTTCAAAACCGGCATCTTTGCCGATGACTGGAAATGCACAGAAGTCAGACCTATGCTGAAAAAGCCCTCAGCAGATCCCACGGACCTCAAGAACAACTGACCCATCTCCCTCCTCCCCTTTGCGGTCAAATTCACAGAGAAGAACCTCAATGCCCAACTAACAAACTTCATAAATGAAAACTCCATGCTCGACCCCTCCCAATTTGTAATTTGCAGCAACCACTGCACCGACACCGATTTACTCACTGCCACAAATAATGTCCGCACCCTCCTCGCCCAAGGACACACCACGGCCCTGATCCTACTCAACCTCTCTGCAGCGTTCTACAAAGTCTCCCACCGTACACTCACTGCCTGACTCCTCAATGCCGGTATACAGGGAACTGCCCATAACTGGATCCACTCCTTCCTCACCAAAGAATCAGATTGCCACATTTCTATTCTGAACCCACAGAAATAAACTGCAGAGTGACCAAAGGGACTGTCGCTCAGCCCCCCCTCACCACCAGCCTAGGATAGCAAAGACTCAGCATAGTATACTGCGCCAATGACACCCAGCTCATTGTCTCCCTTACCAAGGATCCCATCACCACCAGACTCAACTTCCGGGAAGGAATGAAGAAAGTTACATCCTGGATGAGCAGCAGCTGTATGAAACTCAACTTGGAGAAGAAAGAGTTCCTCGAAATCTGCATGGGACAATACCTGGTGGCCCACTGCTCTCAGCAGCACCCCCATCACTAAGACCACACCCAAAACCTTGGCATCGTACTTCTCTTCTCCCTCTCCATGACCCAACAGGACCCATAGCCTCCAGCTGCTTTAATACCCTCCTCATACTCCGAAAGACCGTCAAATGGATGTCCACAAATCAAGCAAGACCTTCACATACACTCTCATAACTAGCAGACTAGGCTACGGAAATGCCCTCTACACCAGAATAAAGAAGACTCTGCTCCACAAACTCTAGACCATACAGAACACTGCAGCCAGACTCATCCTCAGCATCCCCTGACAACGAATACACTACCTAACACCTTCACTGGCTCCCTTTGAGAAGAGAGTTACATTCAAGACACTCACCTACACCTACAAATGCCTCCACAACACCGAACCCCAATACCTCAAACAACAGAATATCCTTCCACACACCCAAGATAAATCTCAGATTGGCTGATCTTGCCCTGCACATCCCAAAGCCAGAACAGGTAGAAGAGCCTTCTCCTACATCACGAGCTCTGCCTAGAACGAGCTCCAGATCGACATCAGATACGAGCCCTCCCGGAACATCTTCAGGAAGACACTCAAGACCTGGCTTTTCAACTGAACAGTGCTGCTTTCCCCCTCTCCCGCAAGTGCCATGAGACCCTCAAGAGTGGGTAGCATGCTTAAAATTCCATGATTGACTGATTGATTGATTAAGCAATTTACAGCCATTGGTGGGCCACATTTCCTTGCTAGAAGGGGTAGAAATAAATGGCAAAATAGTGAAATATTTGAAAGAAAATGTATTGCTTGTGATCTCCAGATCAAATATTAACATTTTGGTTTCCTCTTTCCGGGTGATCTAGTTCTTACAACTACCAGCAAAGTGGTAATGAATACAGCAAGTGAGTACAGCATCTCAGTCTGAAGAAACAGTTAAAGTTTTTCATTACGGAATGCAATATGTTCTCATTATAGTTATGAATTTGTACAATTCCTTTATGTTTATGAAAAATCGAACTTCACCAAATCCTTGAGTACTTAGTGAATGCCAAAAACAGTAGTTCAATGGACTTTGAACTTTATTCCAAATCAAAGTTACCAAAAAAGCATTTCACTTTGTAGTTTTTTTCTCATAGAAATCTTTGCAGGACTAAAGAGTGGAAATAGCTTTTAGGGGATTTTCAGTGTAGGATTAAGCCAACCTTAAATTCTTGCAACCTAAATATATTTCCTTAGAATCTCCTATCTAATATTACGTTTTTGGTTTCCTATTTCCGTGTGATCTATTGTTTCAACTACCAGCAAAGTTGTAACCCTGAAAACAGAGAGCACTGCATTTTAGTGTGAATAAAGAGTTGAATACATTACATTAATGATTGCAATGTAATAATATTATTGCTTTGAAATTGCACAGTTCCTGTGGGACTTTGAAAAATTAAATACACCAAATCATTGGATATTTACTGAATGTCAAAAACAGTGGTTGTATAAAATCTGTACCATATTACAAATCAAAGTTTCCATTAATAGTATTCATTTTTGTACATTTGTTTAGCTGACATGTTTGCATGCCTAAACAGTGGTAATGGATTTTAGGGACTCATCCATGAAGGAACATGCCACCATTACATTCTTACATTTTCATTAGATATATTCTAGGCACCCTAACAAGGCACACATAGGTTGACTATATATTTCAAAGTACAGCTGTTATCTATCAATGAGATTTATTTTGACCGATTCATATGCAGATTTAAAGGCAGCCAATGCCAGGCTGCACGTACAGGCATTTAGTCATGTTGTACTTGTCACCCTTGTGAATAGCAAAATATGTGTTTGTCTTCTCTGGTGGTATTTAAACTCCATGACACTGGTTTAATTCCTGCACCACTTACTACAATCTTACTGGGAAGTGAAAAAGGCCAATTGCAAATTTGCCAATTTTACCTTGTTTTAGAGAGTCAATTCTCATGAACTGGGACCTGGTAAGCAGTGCACCAGAATTCAGAGTTCATTAACCTGAAATACTAGTCAATAACAAATGTGCCATCATGTTCATTCATTACATATCTCTAATCCAAAAATGTTAGTAAGCACTCCTTGTCAGATAGAACTACATGCATGTTAAACCATATCCACTTTGATTCAGCACTTGTTCTTTTTTGCAAAAATATACCCATGAATTATCACAGAAGAAATCCACCAGGCACCTGGTCTGGCACACCACTTGAAACTCCCCCTTTCTACCCTTGACAATTTACTAGAAATGTCCTTTTTTCAAATGGTAGGTTTATATACAATGTGGCTTCTCTTTTGGTCAAATTCGTCAACAGAGTTTGAAGTTACTGAATGTAGAAATAATAGTTTTACTTAGCAGGATGTTTTCCACCTTAATACAGAGAGATAAAGCCTTTATTTCTAAAATGGTGGCATAGCTCTTACCATACATATTTATAAATACAGAAAGTAAATGTATGTCCATAACTTCATGTACATTTTTCAAGATTTTACACCCTCATTTTATAAGTAGATTAAACAGAATATGCGATATGCACTGAAGATGTAAAAACTTTTTGTCAGTTCAAAAGTAAACAGAGATAAAGACTGTCCAAGAACTTGATAAAATATCACAGCGTCCGTTGCTCAGTGTTCCTTGCCACATTCTTTTCATGGTAACACTATCTTTGTTCATTGCAGTCTCATCAGTTCTCATCTACACATTATGCAATGTACAGCCATGCGTGCATTTCATTAAGGATCAAATTTCCTTGCTATAAGGGGGTGGGAATATCTGGCAAAATATTGAAGAATTTACATCTAAATTCATTCTTT